>NC_139022.1:4964291-5598654 GCF_964662115.1 Mustela nivalis | reverse complement strand
AGGGTAGCCTATGCATTTGGGGTGTTGCCGAGGGCCAAACAGGTTGGTTTTCATTTAGGGTTTCTGGGCAACAGTATAGACAATGTTTTTCTTCTGGGGGGCAGGTAGAGTTCTCCATTGTGGCCCCAGAATTCCCAATCGGGAGGGCTTGTGGGCCAGGAGTGTGAGGACGGAAATCTGGAAACAAAAGCTAGGGTGAGGTTTGGGGTGAAGGGCATGGCAGGCCCACTATGCAGAGGCTGAACCGTTATCTCCTGCATCTGGATTCAGGGTGATGATCAGAATTTGGATGATGCTGGAGTTTATGTCCGTGATGGCCCCTTCATGAAGTGGGGGATTCATGAGGCCAAGGAGGTTGTCACACACTTAGTTTGTGAGTTGCTCCAAACCACAAGGTTTCCTTCTGCAGGACAGTCGAGTCCTGTTGGATGGCTAAAAGGACATCCCATAAGGAAGGACTGGAGAGTAGTGTTCGAAGGATGGATGCCTGTACAGCATACCTCACATTCCCATTGGCTATTTGCAACAAGACATGTTTGATCTGCTGGCTCTGGGGCAAGGTACTCAGGGTGCTGATTTGGAATGGACTTTCCTGAGGATGGGTTGTAATGTGGGTTTGTGTCCATGGAGTAGAATGTGCTGGAGTTTCAGGGGCCTTACAGAATTCGCCTACCTGAAGGGTTTGATACAGCTCCAATAAGAAAGCTCTTCATGTGGAGATGAGAGAGGTTCTGTTTGGTGCCTCAGGAAAGCCCCATATGCTGTTCTTCTAACACAGGCCTCTGAGGAGAGTCAACTAGAAACCAAAGTAAGAGTTCAGATTAAGCCTAGCTGCCTGTCTGGTTCAATCTTCTGTCTCTGTGGACATCTGTCTGCATGTCTGCATGGATGTAGTTGATCAGCTTGTGTCAGAATGTCCCTGTTTGTCCAGGGTGGCTTAGAGTAGTGGGATGTCCCTAGGGGCCTATCCGGTTCAATGTTTTTGTATGTGGACATCTGTCTACGGGTTTGAGTGGAGGTACTTGCTCAGCTGTTGTCAGATCGCCCTTGTTTGTGCTGGGCAGCCTACACTATTGGGATTGCCTCAGTGATTTTGGAGGTTTCTCTTAATTTGCAAGGTTGTGGCCAAAGGATTGGGAAGAATTAATTTTGAAAGGGAAGGCACAGTTTTGAGGTGTGGCTCCAAGGGCTCAAGGGTGGAGGGTGTGTGGGTCAGGGCTGTGGGGATAGAAGTCTGAAAACACAAACTCAGCTTAGGTTTGAAGACGTAGATATGGCAGGCCCGAACTACAGACCATGAGGAGAACTCTTCGGGATATGAACAAATGGCCCATGTGAGGCACTTGCTCAGGCTTTTGTCTCTAGATTTTGTGTCAGCCCTGGACGTGGAATGTCGGGGAGGCCTCATGGGCCATGGACAAGTCTCCCTCTCTGTGTATTTGGTCCATTCCCAAGAGTTTTGGGTCAATCTGTGGGATGAGTCATTTATGTTTTGTTACCTCAGGTATCCCACCAAAAGAGGGATTCCAGAGCAGAGCCCTGGTGAAGAGCAACTGGACAACCCGACCTCTGGTGAAATATTGGGGCCTAGGGGGCAAGTTCAATATGCCATCTCTTGGTCCAACCTCTGAAAGGCCTTACTTGAGGACAAACCTCACGCTGAGGGTCCCAGTGTGTGTTTGTGCCCTCACAGCACTCAATCAAACAAGCCTCAGGAAACCCCCATATGCTGATATTGGAAATCAGGCCTCTGAGGAGAGATACCCTGAAACCAAAGCAATGGATCTGATTAGGGCCTAGGGACCTGTCCAGTTCAATCTACTTTTCTGGGGACATCTATGGTATGAGTGGAGATAGATGCTCAGCCGGTGTCATACCATGCTTGTTTGTCCCGGGCGGCCTACACTATTGGGATGGCCTCGGAGATTTTGGAGGTTTCTCCTAATTTGTATGATTTTGGAAAATGGAATGGGCAGAATTCCCGTGGAGGGGGCAGGCACAGTCCTGATGTGTGGCTCCAGGGACTCCAGCCTGGAGGGTGTGTTGCCCAGACTATGGTGACAGAAGTCTGAAAAGACAAACTAGGCTTAGGTTTGGGGAAGTATGTATGGCGGGACTGATCTACAGACTGTGAGGAGAACTCTTTGGGATATAAAGAAAGAGTAAGTGTGAGGCACTTGGTCAGGCTTTTGTCTCTGTATTTTGTGTCAACGATGGCCGTGGAATGTCGGGGAGGCCTCATGGGCCATGGACGAGTATTCCTCTCTGTGCATTTTGCCCGATCCCAATTGTTTTGGGTCAATCTGTGCGATGGGAGGAGTCTTTTCAGTTTTGTTACCTCAAATGTCCCACCAAAAGAGGGATTCCAAAGTAAAGCGCTGGAGAGGGGCGACTGGCCAACCGGAAATATGGTTAAAATTGGGGCCTAAGGGAATGGCAAACCCAATATACCATCTCTTGGTCCAGCCACTGAGAGGCCTTACTTGAGGACTGGGTTCATTCTGAGGGTCACAATGCATGTTAGTGACCTACATGGCCCTCAAGCATGGGTGGGGCCTCATGGGCCACACTGGTTTCAACTACGCTAAATGTTGGACAACATGCAAACCAGAAGGTTTCTTGCCATGGGAAGGAGTTATGATTTGTGCATCATGTTCAACCCTGGGCAGTGATTGGAGATAAGGTCTAGATTCTGAAGCCTGAAAACAGAGGTTGGGAAGAGATGACTACCTAAGGCTATGGCGGGTCCGATGTGCTCAGTGTGCGGCCAGCCTGACTGAGTATGGGTCGGTAGATCCCGGTTTAGACTGTGTCAGAAAGGGCATCAGTGCACAGGGCAGCCTGTATAATTGGGGTACAGTCAAGTGGCGTACAGGCTGATCCTCATTTGGGGTTTCTGAGTAGCCCCAGAGGGCAATGTTTTTCTTCTGGAGGGCAGGCAGACTGCTGATTTGTAGTTCTGGAATTGCCAAACTGGAGGTCTTGTGGGTCAGGAGTGTGAGGGCAGAAGTCTAAGAACACAAGCTAGGCTTAGGTTTCTGGGCAAGGGCAAGGTAGGCACACTCTGCAGAGCTGAATCAAGATCTCAGCATCTGAACTCAGGGCGAGGATCAGACGAACATTCAGGTTGGAGTTTCAGTCCCTGATGGCCCCTTCATGAAGAAGGGGGGATCACAAGGCCATGGAGGTTTTCCAAAGATGAGAGTTGTGAGATGCTCCAAACCACAAAGATTCTTCTGTGGGACCATTGTGAATTGTTGGTTGGCTCCAGGACTTCCCATGCAGAACCATTCCGAGCAGGGTTATAAGGATGGACAGCCCGCCTCTCATTCCAATTGTCTCCTAGTGACTAGACTGGTTAAATCTGCTGGATCTGGGGGAGAAGCCAGGAGGGGACTGAGTTGAAAAGGACTCTCCTGCCTATGGGTCTTAATGTGGGTTTGTGTCCATGGAGACCTTGGAATGAGGCGGTTGCACCAGGACCCTGAAGGGTTCTCCCAACCAGAGGGTTTGACTCAGCTCCAACGCATAAGTTTCTCACGTGGAAACGAGATTTATTTTGAATGGTGCCTCAAGAAACAACAATATGCTGGTATTGGAATACAGGCCTCTGACGAGAGATGCCTGGAAAACAAAGCAATGGATCCATTTAGGGTCTAGGGGCCTGTGTGTTCCATTTTACCTCTGGGGACATCTGGCTACGGGTTTAAGTGCAGGTAGGTACTCAGATGGGCTCATGTTGCCCCTGTTTGTCCTGGGCAGCCAACACTATTGGTATGGCCTCGGGACTTTGGAGGTTTATCATATTTGTAGGGTGGGCAGAATTCCCTTGAAGAGGGCAGATACAGTCCTCAGGTTTGGCTCCAGGGGCCTGAGACTGTAGGGTGTGTTGGCCAGGGCTGTGGGGACATTTGTCCAAAAACACAAACTCAGCTTAGGTTCCGGGTCGTAGGTATGGAAAGACTGATCTACAGACTGTGAGAACTCTTTGGGATATGAACAAAGGGTGAGTGTGAGGCACTTGCTCAAGCTTTAGTGTCTGGATATTGTGACACCGATGGCCGTGGAATGTCCAGGTGACCTCATGGGCAATGGACAAGTCTTCCTCTCTGGAGATTTGGCCCGATACCAAGAGTTTGGGGTCATTCAGTGGGATGGGAGGAGTCCGTTTTTCTTCTTACCTCAGGTGTCCCACCAAAAGAGGGATTCTAGAGCAGAGCCCTGGGAAGGGGTGACTGGACTACCAGAAATCTGGTTAAAAATTGGGGCTTAGGGGCGTGGCAAGTCCATTATGATGTCTAATGGTCCAGCCACGGAGAAAACTTACTAGAGGACAGAACTCACGCTGAGGGTCACAATGCGTATTTATGCCCTCACAACACTCAAGCATGGGTGGGGCCTCACAGTGAATGCTGGTTTCTCGTGCACTGAACATTGGACAACATGCCAACCACAAGGTTTCTTGCCATGGGGAAGGAGGAGTCCTGATTTCTGCATCACATTCACCCCTTGGCAAGGTTTGGAGTTAGGTCTAAGTTCTGAAGCCTGAAAAGCTAAGTTGGAAAGAGATGATGAGTTAAGGCCATGGCAGGTACGATGTTCTCAGTGTGCAGTCAGCTGTCTGGGTGTTGTTCAGGAGGTCCGGGCTCAGGCTGTGTCATACAGTGTATTAGTGCCCATGTTAGACTATATAATTTGGGTACAGTAACATGCCATGTAGGTCTATCCTCATTCGGGGTGTCTGGGAAAATCCCTAGGGCAACATTTTTCTTCTGGAGAGCAGGCAATATTTTTCTTATGCTGTATTGCAGTTTCAGAATTGTCAAACTCGAGGGCATGGTGGCCAGGAGTGTGAGGACAGAAGTCTGAGAACACAGGCAAGACTTGGGTATCAGGGCGAGGACAAGGCAGGCACACTCTGCAGACCTGAATTGAGATCTCGTGCATCTAAAGTCAGGGTGAGGATCAGACGTTGGCTCAGGTTGGAGTTCCTGTCCATGATTTTCCCTTCATAAAGGCGGGGGGGGGGGGTCATCACAAAGCCATCGAGGTTTTCCCATGTTGGGAGTTGTGAGATGCTCCACAACTCAAGGATTCCTTCCGCAGGACATTTGAGCCCTCTTGGATGGCTCCAGGACATCCCATATGGACCAACGCCAGAGCAGGTTTCTAAGGATGGATGCCTGGGCAGCCCGCCTCGCATTCCAATTGTCTACTAGCGACAAGACAGGTTCGATCTGCTGTCTCTGGTGGAGCAACCAAGGGGACTGAGTTGAAATGGAATCTCCTGCGTATGGGTCCTAATGTGGGTTTGTGTCCATGGAGACCTTGGAATGGGGTGGTGGCACTGGGGACCTGAAGGATTCTCCTAACCGGAGATCTTGAGACAGCTCCAAAGAGCAACTTTCCCATGTGGAGGCAAGACTTGTTCTTATTGGTGCCCATATGCTGGTATTGGAAAACAGGCCTCTGAGGAGAGATACCTGGAATCCACAGCAATGGATCTGATTAGGGCCTATTGGCCTGTCCAGTTCAATCTTCTTCTCTGGTGACATCTGTCTATGGTGTGATTGGAGGTAGTTGCTCAGCTGGTGTGAGACCGCCCCTGTTTGTCCGGGTGGCCTACACTATTGGGATGGCCTCGGAGACTTTGGAGGTTTCTCCTAATCTGTACAATTATGGACAATGAAAGGGGCAGAATTCCCATGGAGTGGGCAGGCAGAGACCTGATATGTGGCTCCACGGTCCCAACCTGGAGGGTGTGTAGGCAGGACTGTGGGGACAGATGTCTGAAAACACAAACTCAGCTTAGGTTTGGGGACATAGGTATGGCAGGCCGATCTACAGACCGTGAGGAGAACTCTTTGGGATATGAAGAAAGAACGAGTGTGAGACACCAGCTCAGGATTTTGTTTCTAGATTTTGTGTCAATGTTGGCCGTGGAATGTCGGGGAGTCTTCATGTGCCATGGACGAGTCTTCCTCTCTGTGCATTTGGCCTGATCCCAATTGTTTTGGGTCAATCTGTGGGATGGGAGGAGTCCTTTCAGTTTTGTTACCTCAAATGTCCCACCAAAAGAGGGATTCCAGAGCAGAGCCCTGGGAACGGGCAACTGGACAACCTGAACTCTGGTTAAAAATTGGGGCCTAGGGGCATGGTAAGCCCAATATGCCTTGTAATGGTCTAGCCACTGAGAGGCCTTCCTTGAGGGCAGAACTCACGCTGAGGGTCACAATGCATGTTTATGCCCTTATGAGGCTCAAGCATTGACGAGGACTCATGGTGTACGCTCGTTTCTCCTACACTGAACGTTGGACAACATGCCAACCACATGAATTCTTGCCATGGCGAAGTAGTACTTCTGATTTCTGAATCTCATTCACCCCTGGGCAGTGATTAGAGATAATGTCTAGGTTGTGAAGTCTGTTACCTCAGTTGTCCCACCAAAAGAGGGATTCCAAAGCAGAGCACTAGGGAGGGGTGAATGGACAACCCGGATTATGGTTAAGAATTAGGGCCTAGCTCATGGCAATCCCAATATGCCGTCTCTTGGTCCAGGCACTGAGAAGGCTTACTTGAGGACTGGGCTCACCCTGAGGGTCACAATGCATGTTTGTGACCAACGCGGCCCTCAAGCATGGGCGGGGCCTCATGGGTCACACTGGTTTCAACTACACTAAACATTGGACAACATGTCAACCACAAGTTTTCTTACCATGGGGAAGAGTTCTGATTTCCACATCATGTTCAATCCTGGGCAGTGATTGGAGATAAGGTCTAGGTTCTGAAGCCTGAAACCCGAGGTTGGGAAGAGATGACGACCTAAGGTGATGGCGGGTCCGATGTGCTCAGTGTGTGGCCAGCTGGCTGTGTGTGGGTCGGGAGGTTCAGGCTCAGGCTGTTTCAGACAGGGCATTCGTGCCCAGGGCAGCCTGTATAATTGGGGTACAGTGAAGTGGCTCACAGGTTGATCCTCATTTGGTGTTTCTTGGTAACCCCAGAGGGCAATTTTTAAACTCTGGGCAGGCAGAGTGCTGCTTTGTAGTTCTGGAATTGCCAAACTGGAGGACTCGGCGTCAGGAGTGTGAGGACGGAAGTCTGAGAACACAAGCTAGGCTTTGGCTTCTGGGCGAAAGCACAGCAGGCACACTCTTCAGAACTGAGTCAAGACCTCATGCATCTGAAGTTAGGGAAAGTATCAGACGATCGCTCTGGTTGGAGTTTCTGTCCCTGATGGCCCCTTCATGGGGGGGGGGGATCACTAGGCAATGGTGGTATTCCCATGATGGGAGTTGTGAGATGCTCCAAACCTCAAATATTCTTCTGTACGACCATTGATAACTCTTGGTTGGCTCCAGGACTTCCCATATGGAACGATTCTGAGCAGGGTTCTAAGGATGGATGGATGGACCCCCGCCTCTCATTCCAATTGTCTCCTAGTGACCAGACAGGTTAGATCTGCTGGATCAGGGGAAGCAACTGAGGGGGCTGAGTTGAAATGGACTCTCCTGTAGATGGGTTCTAATGTGGGTTTGTGTGCATGGAGACCTTGGAATGAGGTGGTAGCACAGGGACCCTGAAGAGTTCTCCTAACCAGAGGCTTTAACACAGCTCCAACATGGAAGTTTCCCATGTGGAGACGAGATTTGTTCTGATGCATGCCTCAAGAATTAGCCATATGCTGGTATTAGAAAACAGGCCTCTGAGTAGAGATGCCTGGAAACCAAAGCAATGGATGCAATTAGGGCCTAGGGGCCTGTTTGTTCCAGTTTACCTCTGGAGACATCTGTCTATGGGTCTGAGTGCAGGTAGGTGCTCAGATGGGCTGATTGCCCCTGTTTGTCCTGAGCATCCAACACTATTAGGATGGCCTCGGGGACTTGGGAGGTTTATCTTATTTGTAGGGTTGTGGTAAATGGAATGGGAAGAATTCTCTTGGAGAGGGCAGGTAAAGTCCTCAGGTTTGGCTCCAGGGGCCTGAGCCTATAGGGTGTGTGGGCCAGGGCTGTGGGGACAGTTGTCCAAAAACACAAACTCAGCTTAGGTTTCGGGTGGTAGGTATGGTAGGACTGATCTACAGACCGTGAGGAGACTTCTTCGGGATTTGAACAAAGGGCGAGTGTGAGGCGCTTGCTCCGGCTTTTTTCTCTGGATATTGTGTCACTGATGGCCATGGAATGTCCAGGTGGCCTCATGGGCAATGGACGAGTCTTCCTATCGGGTTTGGCCCGATCCCAAGAGTTTAGGGTCATTCTGTGGGATGGGAGGAGTCGTTTTGTTTTCTTACCTCAGGTGTCCCACCAATGAGGGTGTCCAGAGTAGAGCCCTGGGGAGGGGAGACTGGAAAACCAGAAATCTGGTTAAAAATTGGGGTCTTGGGGCATGGCAAGCCCAATATGCCTTCTAATGGTCCAGCCACTGAGAGGCCTTCCTTGAGGAGAGAACTCACACTGAGGGTCACAATGCGTGTTTATGCCCTCATGGTGTGGACTCATGGAGAACCCTGCTTTTTCATACACTTAACGTTGGACACTATGCCAACCACATGTATTCTTGCCATGGGGAATTAGTAGTTCTGATTTCGCATCTCATTCACCCCTGGGAAGTGATTGGAGATAAGGTCTAGGTTTTGAAGTCTGAAAACCGAGGTTGGGAAGAGATGATGACCTAAGGCCATGTCGGGTTTGATATGCTCAGTGTGCTCAACGATGGCCGTGGATTGTCAGGGAGGCCTCATGGTCCATGTACGAGGCTCCCTCTCTGTGGATTTGGTCTGTTCCCAAGAGTTTTGGGACAGCCTGTGGAATGGGATGAATAATTTCTGTTTTGTTACCCGAGGTGTCCCACCAAAAGAGGGATTCCAGAGCAGAGCCCTGGTGAGGTGCGACTGGACAATTCGATCTCTGGTTAAATATTGGGGCCTAGGGAGATGACAAGTAGAATATTCCAACTCTTGGTCCAGCCACAGAAAGGCCTTACTTGAGGATAGGCCTCACGCTGAGGGTCCCAAAGCGTGTTTGTACCCTCGTGGCACTCAAGCATGTGCGGGTCCTCATGGGCCATGCTGGTTTCTCCCACACTGAATGGTGGATAACATGCCAACCACAAGGTTTCTTGCCATGGGGAAGGATGAGTTCTGATTTCTACATTACATACACCCCTGGGCCTTGATTGGAGTTAAGGTCTAGGTTCTGAAGCCTGAAGGCTAGTTTGGGAAGAGATGATGACCTAAGGCCTTGGTGAGTCCTATGTGCTCAGTGTGCAGCCATCTCCCTGGGTGTCGATCGGGAGTGTCGGGCTCAGGCTGTGTCAGACAGGGTACTAGTGCCCAAAGTAGGCTCTATAAATGGGATACAGTCGAGTGGCGTGCAGGTTAATAATCATTTGCAGTTTCTGGGTAGCCCCATAGAGCAACAGTTTTCTTCTGGAGGGCGGGCAGAGTGCTGCCCTGTGGCTCTAGAATTCCCAAACTGGAGGGCTTATGGTCAGGAGTGTAAAGTTGGAAGTCTGAGAACACAAGAGAGGCTTAGGTTTCAGGGCGAGGGCACGGCAGGCACACTCTGCAGAGCTGAATTGAGATCCCGTGCATCTGAAGTCAGGCCGAGGATCAGACGTTGGCTCAGTTTGGTGTTTCTGTCCATGATGTCCCTTTCATGAAGGGGATGAGTCAACACGAGGCCATGGAGTTTTTCTTTCAATGGGAGTTTTGAGATGCTCCAAACTGCCAGTTTTCCTTCTGCAGGACAATTGAAACCTGTTGGAGGGATCCAGGACGCCCCATACGGAATGACTCCAGAGCTCAGTTCTAAGGATGTATGCCTGGGCAGCCCGCCTCGCATTCCAATTGTCTCCTAGTGACTAGACAGGTTCGATTGGTTGGCTCTTGTAGAGAAAGTGAGGGGGTTGGGTTGAAATGGACTGTCCTGCAAATGGGTCTTAATGTCGGTATGTGTCCATGCAGACTTTGGAATGGAGTGGTGGCACCGAGGCCCTGAAGGATTCTCCTAACTGGAGGGTTTGACACAGCTCCAAAGCGCAAGTTTCCCATGTAGAGACAAGATTTGCTCTGACGGTGCCTCAGGAAACCCCCATATGCTGGTATTGAAAACCAGGCCTCTGAAGAAAGATGCCTGGAAAACAAAGCAATGGATCCTATTACAGCCTAGCGTCCTGTCGGGTTCAATCTTCTTCTCTGTGGACATCTGTCTATGGTTCTGAGTGGAGGCTGTTGCTCAGCTGGTGTCAGATCACCCCTGTTTATCCTGGGCTGCCTACAGTATTGGGATGGCCTCGGGGACACAGGAGGTTTCTCCTAATTTGTACGTTTGCTGCCAATAGAATGGGCAGAATTCCCTTGAAGAGGACAGGCACAGTCCTGAGTTGTGGCAACAGGAGCCCCAGCATGGAGGGTTTTTGGTCAGGGCTGTGGGGACAGAAGTCTGAAAACACAAACTCGGCTAAGGTTTGGGGACGTAGGTATGGCAGGCCCGAACTACAGACCGTGAGAAGAACTCTTCGGGTTATAAACAAATGGCGAGTGTGAGGTGCTTGCTCAGGCTTTTGCCTCTGGATTCTGTGTCAACGATGGCCATAGAATGTCAGGGTGACCTCTAGGACCATGGACGAATGTTCCTCTGTAGGGATTTGGTCAGAACCCAAGAGTTTGGTCGCATTTTGTGGGATGCGTTTTTTTGTTTTGTTTTGTTTTGGTTTGGTTTTGTTTTGGTTTGGTTTTGGTTTTGGTTTTGGTTTTGGTTTTGGTTTTGGTTTTTACCTTTGTTGTTTCACCAAAGTGGGATTCTGGAACAGAGCCTGGGAAGGGGCGACTTGACAGCCCGAGCTCCGGTTAATGATGGGGCCTAAGGGCACGACAAGTCCCATAAGCAGGCTCTTGGTCCAGCCACTGAGAGGCTTTACCTGAGAACAGGGCTCATGCTGAGGGTCACAATGCCTGTTTGTGCCGGACGCTGTCCCCAAGCATGGGCAGTGCCTCACGGGCCATGGTAGTTTCTCCTACACTAAATGTTGGACAACATGACATCCACAGTATTTCTTGCCATGGGGAAGGATGAGTTCTGATTTCTGCATCACATTCACCCCTGAGCAATGATTGGAGATAAGTTCTAGGTTCCGCAGCCTGAAAAACGAGGTTGGGAAGAAATGAGGACCTAAGGCCATGGCGGGTCTAATGTGCTCAGTGTGCAGCCAGCTGTCTGGGTGTCGGTTGGGAGTTCCAGGCTCAGGCTGTGCCCAGGGATAGACTATATAATTGAGATAGAGTCTAGTGGCGTACAGATTGATAGTCATTTGGTGTTTCTGGGTAGCCCCAGAGGGTAACATTTTTCTTCTGGAGAGCAGGCAGAGAGCTGCATTGTGGCTCCAGTACTGTCAAACTAGAGCACATGAGGGCCAGGAGTGTGAGGACAGAAGTCTGAGAACATAAGCTAGGCTTAGGTTTTGGGGCGAGGGCATGGAAGGCACCCCCTGCAGAGCTGAATTGAGATCCCATGCATCTGAAGTCAGGGTGAGGATCAGGTGGTTGGCTCAGTATGGTGTTTCTGTCCATGATGGCCCCTTCATGGGGGGGGGAGCATCACGAGGACATGGAATTTTTCCCATGATGGGACTTGTGAGATGCTCCAAACAGCAAGGATTCCTTCCGTGGGACAATTGAGACCTTTTGGAGTGCTCCAGGATGTCCTATACGGAAGGAATCCAGAGCACAGTTCTAAGGACGGATGCCTGGGCAGCCCGCCTTGCATTCCAATTGTCTCCTAGTAATAAGACAGTTTCGATCTGCTGGCTCAGGGGGAACAACAGAGTGGTCTGAGTTGAAATGGACTCCCTTGTGGATGGGTCCTAATGTGGGTTTGGGTCCATGGAGATATTGGAATGGGGACAGGAGATGTTCTGTTGTGTGACTCAGGGAACAGATGTTGTATCATAAGTTGGTTTCAGAGAACAGCCATCTGAGGACAGATGCCTGAAAACCTATTCTTGGGTTCCATTGATGTCCTAGGGGCATGTCGGGTTTAATTTTCTGACTCAGGATCATTGACTTTGTTGTCTGCCTGGATGTAGGTGATCAGGGTGTTTCAGACTCTGCATTTGCATCCAGAGCCACTTCCAATATTGTGGTGGGATCAGGGGCGTTGGAGGTTTCTCCTAATCTGCAGGGTTTGGGCAAATGTGATGGGCAAAGTTTCCTTGGGATGGGAGGCACAGTCCTGTGTTGTGGCTCCAGAGACCCCATCCTGGAGGACATGTGAGGCATGGTTTTGGGAGAGAAGTCTGCAAACGAAAACTAGGTTTAGGCTTAGTGGCCCGGTGATCGCAGCCCAATGTGTCTAACTGGAGGGCAGATCGTCAGTAACAGTAACTAGGGTGACTCAGTGATGGTAGTATAGCCTTTTCTATCGGCATTGTGTGTCCAGGATGACCTCGGACTAGAGGTGTGGTCTCATGGTTCCATGGGAGATTTTCCTCTCTAAGGATCCTGGTGCCTCCCAATAGTTTGGTGGCTTTTTCGGGGAAAGGAAGAGTGATGTTTTCCATCTTGGGGTGCCGCAAAACAGGGATTCCAGAGATGGGCTCTGGGTTTGTGCACCAAGAAATTCCCACCAAGGGTTAGGATAGGGGCCTAGGGGTGTACCGGGCCTGCAATGTGGGATCCTGGTGGTGCAATAGAGAGGGTTTCTTTGAAAGCACGCTCAGGCTGAGGGTCACAATGCCTGTTTGTTCTTAGAGCGCCCCTCAGAAGTCGGCATGGTCTCATTGCCCATGCAGCTGGCTCCCTCTATGAGGGTTGGACAACAATCCCAAAAGCTGGGTTTCCTGCCTTGGGGAAGGACCAGTTCTCTATTGGACTTCTGGTTCCCCCATTGGAAGGGATTCCAGCAAAGGTCTGGTGTGAGATGCCTGAATACCAAGGATGCGGAGAGAGGACGGATTGGGTCATGACCAGTCTCACATGCTGGATATGGTCCCCGCTTTCTGGGTGGCTAACATGAGGTTGGGTGTCAGGCTCTGTCAGACACAGCACTAGTGGTGAGGGCTGCCTATAAATCGGGGATCCTCGAGGGCCGAGCATATGATCCTCATGTGGGGTTTTTCGGCAGTCACACCAGGCATTTCTTCTTTCTATGGGGAAGGCAGAGTGCTGCGTTGTGGCTCCAGAATTCCCTATGAAGAGGGCTTGGGGATGAGTAGGGTGAGGATGGAATTGTAAACACCAGTTATGGTTAAATTCAGTACCAAGCAGAAGGCTGTTACAATGTGCAGCAGCTTATTTGAGATATCCAGCACCTGAGTAAGGGCAGATGTCATATGTTTGCTCACACTGGAATTTGTGTCTATGATGGTTGACAAATAGAGGGGTAGCTTTCAGAGGCCATGGAGGATTTCCCATGCTTAGGATTGTGAAATGCTCCAAACAACAAGATTTCCTTCTACTGGACAGGTGGGTCTGGTTTGTTTGCTCTGGGGTCCCTCATGTGGAAAGCTTGGGTAGCAGAGCTCTCCCCCATGGATACCTGTAAAGCACACGTCCAATGAACATTGCAGCGGATGAACATGACAGATTAGTTCTGGTAGCTCTGTGGCCAATTGCCAAGGCCTTGAGTTGACATGGAATCTCTTACAGATGGGTCCCAATGATGGTTTGTTACCATGGAGTTCTTAGAATGTGCTGGTGGCTAAGGTGTCATGCAGGATATTCCTACCCTGAGGGTTTGGTACAGGTCGAAGGGCATAGTTTCCTTCTTGGGACAGGAGATGTACTGTTGTGTGGGTCAGGGTCCACATGTTGTATCCTTACTTGGTATTCCAGAATAGGCCTCTGAGGACAGATGCCTGAAGCCTAATCTAGGGTTCCAAGTGTGTCCTAGGGGCATATCAGGTTCAATTTTCCGACTCAGGATCATTGACTTGGGTGTCTGCCTGGATGTAGGTGATCAGGGTGTTTCAGACTTTGTGTTTGCATCCAGAGTGACTTCCTATATTGGTGTGGGATCAGGGGCTTTTGAGGTTTCTCCTAATCTGGAGGGTTTGATCAAATATGATGGGAAAAGTTTCCTTGGGGTTGGCAGGCACAGTCCTGTGGTGTGGCTCCAGGGACCCAATCCTGGAGGACATGTGAGGCATGGGTTTGGGAGAGAAGTCTGCAAATGAAAACTAGGTTAGGCTTAGTGGCGCAGTGATCGCAGTCCAATGTGTCGACCTGGAGGGCAGCTCATCAGGAACTATAATTAGGATGACCCAATGGCACTAGCATAGCCTTTTCTATCGGCATTGTGTGTCCAAGTTGGCCTCGGAATGCAGCTGTGGTCTCATGGGTCCATGGGATATTTTCCTCTCTAAGGATCCTGGCGGATCCCCATAGTTTGGTGGATTTTTTGGGTAAGGGAAGAGTGCTGTTTTCCATATTAGGGGTGCCCAAAAACAGGGATACCAAATACAGGCTCTGGGTCTGGGGACCAAGAAATTCCCACCAAGGGTTGGGATTGTGGCCTACGGACCTACCAGTCCTGCAATGAAGGATGCTGGTGGTGCAACTGAGAGGGCTCAGCTGAGGCTGAGGGTCACAATGCCTGTTTGTTCCAAGGACACCCTTCAGAGGTGGGAATGGTCTCATTGCCTATGCAGCTGGCTCCCTCTCTGAGGTTTGGACACCCATCCCAACAGCTAGGTTTCCTGCCATGGGGAAGGGGCAGTTCTCTCTTGGGCTTCAGGTTCCCCCATTGGCAGGGATTCCAGCAAAGGTCTGGAGACAGATGCCCGAATATTAAGGATGGGTAGTGAGGACGGACTGGGCCATTGCCAGTCTCACATGCTGGATATGTGTCCTGCTCTCTGGGTGGCTGACATGAGGTCGGGGCTCAGGCTCTGTCAGACACAGCATTAGTGGCCAGAGCAGCCTATAAATCGGGGATATGTGAGGGCTGAGCAGATGATACTCATGTGGGTTTTTTGGCCAGTCTCACCAGGCACTTCTTCTTTCTATAGGGAAGGCAGAGTGCTGTGTTGTGGATCCAGAATTCCCTATCAAGAGGACTTCAGGACCAGTAGAATGAGGATGGAATTGTAAACACAAGCTATGGTTCAATTCAATGCCAAGCAAAAGGCAGTTCCAATGTGCAGTGATGGATTCAAGATATCCATTACCTGAGTAAGGGCAGATGTCAGATGCTTGCTCACACTGGAGTTTGGGTCTATGATGGCCGACGAGTGGAGGGGTTGCGTCAAGAAGGCTTGGATGATTTCCCATGCTGAGGCTTGTGAGATGCTCCAAATAGCAAGGTTTCCTTCTACCAGACAGGGGGCGTCTGGTTTGTTTGCTCCAGTGTCCCCCATGTGGAAAGTTTGGGTAGCAAATCTCTCCCGCATGGATGCCTGGAAAACACACCTCCATTGACCATTGAAGCTGAGGAAAATGGCAGGTTCATTCTGGTGGTTCTGGAGTACTACGGCTTTAAGTTGACAGGGAATCTATTACAGGTGGGCCACAACGCTGGCTTGTTACCAGGGAGCTCTTAGAACGTGCTGGTGGCTAAGGTGCCCTGCAGGATTCTCCTACCCTGAGGGTTTGGCATAGGTCGAATGCACAGTTTCATTCTGGGGAAAGGACAAGTTCTGTGTGTGGCTCAGGGACCAAACGTTGCATTATAAGGTGGTATTCCAGAATATGCCTTGGAGAACAGATGTCTGAAAACCTATTCTAGGGTTCCAATGAGGTCCTAGGGGCATGTCTGGTACAATCTTCTGCCTCAGGCCCATTGACTTGGGTGTTTGTCTGGATTTAGCTGATCAGGGTGTTTCAGACTGTGCATTTGCTTCCAAATGGCCTCCAATATTGGAGGTGTCTCAGGGTCTTTACAGATTTCTTTTAATCTGGTGGGTTTGTGCAACTGTGACTGGCAAAAATTCCTTGGGGATGGAAAACCCAGTTCTGTGGTGTGGCTACAGAGACCCCATCCTGGAAGGCATGTGAGCCAAGGTTTTGGGAGAGAAGTCTGCAAACACAAACTCGGGTTAGGGTTAGTGGCGAGGTGATCTCACGCCCAATGCATAGACCTGGAGGGCAGCTCGTCAAGAACTGTAATTAAGGTGACGGGAAGGCGGTAGCCCAGGCTTTTATATCTGGATTGTGCGACCAGAATGGCCTCGGAATGATGGTGTGGTCTCATGGGTCCATGGGAAATTTTTCCTCTCTAAGGATCTCCTCTTCTCCCAATACTTTGGTGGCTTTTTTGGGGAAGGCAAGAGTGCTGTTTTCCATCTTAGTCATGCCCCAAAACAGGGATTCCAGAAACGGGCTCTGGGTCTGAGTGCCTGGAAAATCCCAGGAATGGTTAGGATTCGGGCCTAGGGGCATCCCAGGCCTGCAATTCAGGAAACTGGTGGTGCAACTGAGAGGGCTTGTTTGAAAGCATACTCTGGCTGAGGGTTACAATGCCTGTTCAAAGGCAGGCCCTTAGGAATGTACATGGTCTCATTGGCCATGTAGCTGGCTGTCAATTTGAGGGTTGGACACCCATCCCAACAGCCAGGTTTCCTGCAATTGGGAAGTTCTCTCTTGTGCTTCAGGTTCCCCCATTGGCAGCAATTCCAGCAAAGGCCTGGGGCCAGGTACCTGAATACCAAGGATGGGTAGAGTTGATGGACTTGGGCCATGGCTGGTCCCACATACTGGATATGGTGCCCTCACTCCGGGTGACTGACACGAGTTCGGTGCTCAGGCTCTGTCAGACACACCACTAGTGGCCAGGGTAACCTGTAAATCGAGACAGTCTATAAATCCCTCATTGGCCGAGCAGATTTATCCACATTTGGCATTTCTGGGAAGACTCACCAGGCACTTCTTCTTTCTATGGGGAAAGCAGAATGTTGCAATTTGGCTTGAGAATTCTCTACCAAGAGGGATTTCTGTCCATGGAGGTGAGAATGGAATTGTAAACCCAGTGCCAAGCAGAAGGCAGTTCTACTGTGCAGCAGCTTATTCGAGATATTCATGACCTGAGTAAGGACGATGTCAGAGTTTTGCTCACACTGGAGTTAGTGTCTATGATGACCAACAAATGGAGGGATGGCATCAAGAGGCCATGGAGGATTTCACTCGCTGGGGCTTGGAAGATGCTCCAAACAGGAGGTTTTCAATCTACTGGACAGGTGGAGTCTGGTTTGTTTTCTCCAGTGTCCTCCAAGTGGAAAGTTTGGATAGCAGAGCACTTCCACAAGGATGTGTGGAAAGGACACTTCCAATGACCATTGCAGCTGTGGAACATGGCAAGTTCGTTCTGGTGGCTAGGGCGCGAAGTATCAAGGCCTTGATTTGACATGGAATCTCTTGCAGATCGGTCTCAATGCTAATTTGTTACCAGGGAGATCTTAGAATGTGCTGGTCGCTAAGGGGCCATGCAGGATTCTACCACCCTGAGTGTTTGACACAGGTCCAAGAGCATGGCTTTCTTCTGGTGACAGGAGAAATTCTGTTGTTTGGCTCAGGGAACACATGTTGCATTATAAGTTGGTTTTCCAGAACAGGCCTCTAGGACAGATGCCTGAAAACCTAATCTAGGGTTCCAATGAGGTCCTAGGGGCATGTCAGTTTCAATCTTCTGACTCAGGACCATTGATTTATGGTCTGCCTGGATGGAGATGATCAGGGTGCTTCAGACTGGGCTTTTGCATCCAGAGCTACCTCCCATATTGGGGTGAGCTCAGAGGCCCTTCAGGTTTATCCTAATCTAGAGAGTTTGGGCAACTGTGATGGGAACAGTTTCCTTGGGGGTGGCAGGCACAGTCCTGTGCTCTGGCTCCAGAGACCCCATTCTGGATGACATAGTTTTGGGAGCAAAGTCTGCAAATCCAGATCAGGTTATTGTGGTGAGGTGAAGGCAGGTCCAATGCATAAACCTGAAGGGCAGCTCATCAGGAAATGTAATTATGGCGACTGGAAGGTGGTAGCACAGACTTTTCTATCGGGATTGTGTGTCTAGGATGGCCCTGGAATGCATGTGTGTTCTCATGGGTCCATGGGAGATTTTTTCCTCTCTAAGGATCCTGGCGGCTCCCCATAGTTTGGTGGCGTTTTCAGGGAAGGGAAGAGTGCTGTTTTTCATCTTAAGCATGCCCCAAAACATCCATTCCAGAGACAGGCTCTGGGGCTGGATGCCTGGAAAATCCCACGAAGTGTTATGATTTGGGCCTGGGGCATACCAGGCCTGCAATGTGGGATCCTGGTGGTGCAACTGAGAGGGCTTGTTTGAAAGCATGCTCAGGCTGAGGGTCACAATGCCTGTTTGTGCCCAGGGCTGCCCTCAGGGTTGGGTGTGGTCTCATTGGCCATGCAGCTGGCTCCCACTCTGAGTGTTGGACACCATTCTCAACAGACAGGTTCCTGCCATCTGGAAGAAGGCGTTCTCTCTGGTGCTTAAGGTTCCCCTGAAAGGGTCTGGTTGGCCACAGGGAGTCATTTTGTGTTTATGTAGTGAACTTAAATTGACCCTATGCAGTAAACTTAGATTGACACTGCCCTTCCCAGAGGAACTTACTTGCAAAGCTTAGATACAAGGGCGGTTCAGGCCAGGTGAAGACATCCAATCAGTGCGGCACCCATATACCTACTAGGGTAAATTGAAATACAATTGGGCACTCGTGTGTTGCCTAGCACTTTTTTTTTTTTTCTGTGTGTGGTGATTTAGCATTACTGCGCAGTGTTCGCGGTGTATTACAATCTCATTGGCCACGTGTGTATAGCTCGGCTAAATACCTCTCTAAAAGTTAGTCTCTGAGGCTGGGAGGGGTCGCCTCTTTGCTAGAGACTGCCCTGGCCAGTCAGTTTGATTCTCAATGCTGGCGCGAAATAAAACTTTGTTGACCTTCATTTTGTATCAGTCTCCCTCCTTTGATTACAGACCCTAACATTGGAGGGGGCACCCAGATTCAAACGACGAGAACTGAGACAGCATTGAAATTTTGGGGAAAAGCCTCCAGAAGTAAGATTATGGGATCCAATCTGTCTGCCTGGTTAGTGCTCCAGAGTATGGCCCACCAGGGAGAAGATGGATGCAGCTGTGCCCCCCTGGGCTGGAGTGGATGCAGGGATGGCCCATCCCTCTGTTGGTAGATCAACGGGGGGGGGGGGGTTCGAGTCCCCCGACAGTCGGGGATTTCGAGTCCCCATTGGTTGTCACTGGGGTGTTTGAGTCCCCAAGTCAGTTAGGGGCCTGCCGAGGAGTTCGAATCTTCCTAGGATGTTTGGGGGTTCGAATCCCCATAGAAGGCCAGAGGTTTCAAGTCCCACTAGATGGTCAAGGGGTTTGAGTCCTCGTGGGCGGTCGGGGGCTTTGAGTCCCCCTAGACAATTGGGGGGTTTGAGTCCCCCTGGGTGGTTGAGGGGTTCGAGTACCCCTAGGTGGTCGGGGGGATAAAGCCCCCACCAGTGGAAGGTTATGAGTAATAATCCTTGGGCCTGCGGTTGTCTTTGCCTGGTCCTTTTGTTGCCTGTATTGTTGCTTGTTATGATCGGGGCAAGCAGAGAGTAAGGGGACTCTGACTTCATCTCTCTGTTCTTCATAATAGATGTAAGACTTCTCGCTCACTCATTTTGTGGGTTAGGGGCTAAGGCTGGAGTCAGCTGGGGTTAGTTGAATGCCAGGTTAAGGTGCCCAATGCTGGCTCATTGGAGCCGGGCATGGAATGTAGTGCCTAGTGGGCCACTTTTGGGAAGCAGAACTGGCACTGTGGGATGAACTGACCTTGAGACAGAGACTTTAAAGAATATTCCCAAGCAGTCTGCATAAACTCCCTTTGTTTTGGGGAATTCCTTGCCTTTTCTGGCCCAATGTGGACTGCATAGCTCCTCCCCCCTTGCTGGCCGGAGAGCAAGATATCTGACGTGGAGATGGTTATTTGTCTGTCTGAAGGTTTTAATGGGTAATTGTTAAACTGGCTTCTGAAGTCTTTGTAACCTGAAACTCTGAAGGGTTGCTTGAATGACAAATGGAATTAAATTTGTTGGACATGTAGGTCTTAACCAAATGGGATCAAATGCTAGAGCGTTGGCTGCTGGAACTGGGTTTGTGCTTTTGTAATCTGGTGGTGAACACGTTCTGTGCTTTACTGATTGATAAATTTGCCATCTAAAGAATTCTGTTGTACTAATTCACAATTGGTTTATATTTCGTCTTCATTAGAGGTTCAGGTATTTCTAAGAGTAAAAAATTCTGTTAAGTGTAATTAAGACTGATGGAAATGAGAAAAGCAACTCTGTATGAAAAAAGTAGGAGATATGTAAAAGTTTGAATCTGAACAGTGCCTGACTGTGTGAATGTGTCTGTAGGGCTCCACTTCCACTACGGAGTCTGAGTGGGCTGCACCCTGAGTCTCCTGGAGTGTCATATGGCATAACGGTCATCTACTCCACAGAGTGTCCTGTTCCTGGGTTTATACGTACAGACCTTAGCTAAGATGCTCTTAAGTTCCCACAAGGGACGTGAGCAGGACAGCATCTGAAAGATCCCCTTCCCTTTTTCTGAAACATCATTCATGATGGGAAGGAAACATAGTAAACTCATTATCTGCTTACTTAAAAAAAAAAAGACACTGGAATAGAAAAGCTGGTTTTCTCTCTGTTTAAAAAGACACAGTTTTCTTGATTTAATTGATCCGTAATGGTTTTCTCTTTGCCTGTCCGGAATATAGTTTCTATGTTTTGTCTTATCAGGTGTTTAACATCCCTAATTATATTTAGGCATATGTTTTAAAACTTTCTAAGGTTTTATCAATTGTTGAGAGGATTTAAACTAATTATCAACCTTGGGATACATTTGGGAAAATGCCATGCATTTCCTAACCTTTTAATACGTTGACAGATCACCACTTGGTATTGTGATTATGGAAATGTTACATGTCATAGGAGTAACCTGATTTTCTTGCCAGTTACATTGTAAATCCTCATCTCACCAGCTCTTTACCATATCTATTCTGAGATTTTGTCATTTGTAATTGTTTTAATTCTCTTGCAAGATAAATTCCGTCTCAACGAAAATTCATATTGGAGACTTTCAGGACAAATACAGGTCTTAGATATGTTGAAATTTTGAAACTGAAATGGGTAAGAATTTAGAGAAGTAAAAGCTGCATTCAGACTAAACCAGAATTATTAACATGGGACTAGGTGAACTGAAAGATTGTAATGTTGTATCTCTTGATGTTTTGTCTTATGTTTGCTTTTCCAGAGTAGGGAAACTAATTTTTTTATTTTTTTTATTTTTTATAAACATATATTTTTATCCACCAGGGATACAGGACTGTGAATCACCAGGTTTACACACTTCACAGCACTCACCAAAGCACAGACCCTCCCCAATGTCCACAATCCCACCCCTTTCTCCCAACCCCCCTCCGCCCAGCAACCCTCAGTTTGTTTTGTGAGATTAAGAGTCACTTATGGTTTGTCTCCCTCCCAATTCCATCTTGTTTCATTGATTCTTCTTCTACCCACTTAAGCCCCTATGTTGCATCACCACTTCCTCATATCAGGGAGATCATATGAGAGTTGTCTTTCTCTGCTTGACTTATTTTGCTAAGCATGATACGCTCTAGTTCCATCCATGTTGTCGCAAATGGCAAGATATCATTTCTTTTGATGGCTGCATAGTACTCCATTGTGTATATATACCACATCTTCTTGATCCATTCATATGTTGATGGACATATAGGTTCTTTCCATAGTTTGGCTATTGTGGACATTGCTGCTGTAAACATTCGGGTGCACGTGCCCCTTTGGACCACTACGTTTGTATCTTTAGGGTAAATATCCAGTAGTGCAATTGCTGGGTCATAGGGCAGTTCTATTTTCAACATTTTGAGGAACCTCTAGGCTGTTTTCCAGAGTGGCTGCACCAGCTTGCATTCCCACCAACAGTGTAGGAGGGTTCCCCTTTCTCCGCATCCTCGCCAGCATCTGTCATTTCCTGACTTGTTGATTTTAGCCATTCTGACTGGTGTAAGGTGATATCGCATTGTGGTTTTGATTTGTATTTCCCTGATGCCGAGAGATATGGAGCACTTTTGCATGTGTCTGTTGGCCATCTGGATGTCTTCTTTGCAGAAATGTCTGTTCATGTCCTCTGCCCATTTCTTGATTGGATTATTTGTTCTTTGGGTGTTGAGTTTGCTAAGTTCTTTATAGATTCTGGACACTAGTTCTTTATCTGATATGTCGTTTGCAAATATCTTCACCCATTCTGTCAGTTGTCTTTTGATTTTGTTAACTGTTTCCTTTGCTGTGCAAAAGCTTTTGATCTTGATGAAATCCCAATAGTTCATTTTTGCCCTTGCTTCCCTTGCCTTTGACGATGTTCCTAGGAAGATGTTGCTGCAGCTGAGGTCAAAGAGGTTGCTGCTTGTGTTCTCCTCAAGGATTTTGATGGATTCCTTTCTCACATTGAGGTCCTTCATCCATTTTGAGTCTATTTTCGTGTGTGGTGTAAGGAAATGGTCCCATTTGATTTTTCTGCATGTGGCTGTCCAATTTTCCCAGCACCATTTATTGAAAAGGCTGTCTTTTTTTCCATTGGATAATCTTTCCTGCCTTGTC
Organism: Mustela nivalis; assembly: GCF_964662115.1. Taxonomy (NCBI): domain Eukaryota; kingdom Metazoa; phylum Chordata; class Mammalia; order Carnivora; family Mustelidae; genus Mustela; species Mustela nivalis. The sequence continues at coordinate 5,576,051 of NC_139022.1, read as the reverse complement.
GAGGATTAGTTGACCATAGAGTTTTGGGTCTATTTCTGGGCTCTCTATTCTGTTCCATTGATCTATGTGTCTGTTTTTGTGCCATTACCATGCTGTCTTGATGATGACAGCTTTGTAATAGAGCTTGAAGTCCGGAATTGTGATGCCACCAACTTTGGCTTTCTTTTTCAATATCCCTTTGGCTATTCGAGGTCTTTTCTGGTTCCATATAAATTTTAGAATTATTTCTTCCATTTCTTTGAAAAAGATGGATGGTACTTTGATAGGAATTGCATTAATTGTGTAGATTGCTTTAGGTAGCATAGACATTCTCACAATATTTATTCTTCCAATCCAGGAGCATGGAATATTTTTCCATTTCTTTGCATCTTCCTCAATTTCTTTCATGAGTACTTTATAGTTTTCTGAGGATAGATTCTGTGCCTCTTTGGATTGGTTTATTCCTAGGTATCTTATGGTTTTGGGTGCAATTGTAAATGGGATTGACTCCTTAATTTCTCTTTCTTCTGTCTTGTTATTGATGTAGAGAAATGCAACTGATTTCTGTGCATAGATTTTATATTCTGACACTTTACTGAATTCCTGTACAAGTTCTAGCAGTTTTGGAGTGGAGTGTTTTGGGTTTTCTACATATAGTATCATGTCATCTGCGAAGAGTGATAATTTGCCTTCTTCTTTGCCAATTTGGATGTCTTTAATTTCCTTTTGTTGTCTGCTTGCTGAGGCTAGGACCTCTAGTACTATGTTGAATAGCAGTGGTGATAATGGACAACCCTGCCGTGTTCCTGACCTTACCGGAAAAGCATTCAGTTTTTCTCCATTGAGAATGATAGTTGCAGTGGGTTTTTCATAGATGGCTTTGATGATATTGAGGTATATGCCCTCTATCCCTACACTTTGAAGGGTTTTGATCAGGAAGATATGCTGTACTTTGTCAAATGCTTTTTCAGCAACTATTGAGAGTATCATATGGTTCTTGTTCTTTCTTTTATTGATGTGTTGTATCAAATTGACTGATTTGGGGGTGTTGAACCAACCTTGCAGCCCTGGAATAAATCCCACTTGGTCGTGGTGAATATCCTTTTAATGTACTGTTGAATCCTATTGGCTAGTATTTTGGTGAGAATTTTCGCATCTGTGTTCATCAAGGATATTGGCCTATAGCTCTCTTTTTGATGGGAATCCTTGTCTGGTTTTGGGATCAAGGTGATGCTGGCCTCATAAAATGAGTTTAAAAGTTTTCCTCCCATTTCAATTTTTTGGAACAGTTTCAGGAGAATAGGAATTCGTCTTCTTTAAGTGTTTGGTAGAATTCCCCCGGGAAGCCATCTGGCCCTGGGCTTTTGTTTGTTTGGAGATTTTTAATGACTGGTTCAATCTCCTTACTGGTTATGGGTCTGTTCAGGCTTTCTATTTCTTCCTGGTTCAGTTGGTTAGTTTATATGTTTCTAGGAATATATCCATTTCTTCCAGATTGTCAAATTTGTTGGCGTAGAGTTGCTCATAGTATGTTCTTATAATAGTTTGTATTTCTTTGGTGTTAGTTGTGATCTCTCCTCTTTCATTCATGATTTTATTTATTTGGGTGCTTTCTCCTTTCTTTTTGATAAGTTGGGCAAGGGGTTTATCAATTTTATTAATTCTTTCAAAGAACCAGCTCCTAGTTTCGTTGATTTGTTCTATTGTTTTTTTGGTTTCTATTTTATTGATTTCTGCTCTGATCTTTATAATTTCTCTTCTCCTGCTGGGCTTAGGGTTTCTTTCTTGTTCTTTCTCCAGCTCCTTTAGGTGTAGGGTTAGGTTGTGTATTTGAGACCTTTCTTGTTTCTTGAGAAAGGCTTGCACTGCTATGTATTTTCCTCTCAGGACTGCCTTTGTTGTGTCCCACAGATTTTCAACCGTTGTATTTTCATTATCATTTGTTTCCATGATTTTTTTCAATTCTTCTTTAATTTCCCGGTTGAACCATTCATTCTTTAGAAGGATGCTCTTTAGTCTCCATGTATTTGGGTTCTTTCCAAATTTCCTTTTGTGGTTGAGTTCTAGCTTTAGAGCATTGTGTTCTGAAAATATGCAGGGAATGATCCCAATCTTTTGATACCAGTTGAGTCCTGATTTAGGACTGAGGATGTGATCTATTCTGGAGAATGTTCCATGTCTACTAGAGAAGAATGTGTATTCTGTTGCTTTGGGATGAAATGTTCTGAATATATCTGTGATGTCCATCTGGTCCAGTGTGTCATTTAAGGGCGTCATTTCCTTGCTGATATTTTGCTTGGATGATCTGTCCATTTCAGTGAGGGAAGTGTTAAAGTCCCCTAGTATTATTGTATTATTGTTGATGTGTTTCTTTGATTTTGTTATTAATTGGTTTATATAGTTGACTGCTCCCACGTTCGGGGCATAGATATTTAAAATTGTTAGATCTTTTTGTTGGACATACCCTTTGAGTATGATATAGTGTCCTTCCTCATCTCTTATTATAGTCTTTGCCTTAAAATATAATTGATCTGATATAAGGATTGCCACTCCTGCTTTCTTCTGATGTCTATTAGCATGGGAAATTCTTTTCCACCCCCTCACTTTAAATTTGGAGGTGTCTTCGGGCTTAAAATGAGTTTCTTGGAGGCAACATATAGATGGGTTTTGTTTTTTTTTAACCATTCTGATACCGGTGTCTTTTGACAGGGGCATTTAGGCCAGTAACATTCAGAGTAACTATTGAGAGATATGAATTTAGTGCCATTGTTTTGCCTGTTACTGTATATGGTCTCTGTTCCTTTCTGATCTACCACTTGTACGCTCTCTCTTTGCTTAGAGGACCCCTTCAATATTTCCTGTAGAGCTGGTTTGGTGTTTGCAAATTCTTTCAGTTTTTGTTTGTCCTGGAAGTTTTTAATCTCTTCTTCTATTTTCAATGATGGCCTAGCTGGATATAGTATTCTTGGCTCCATGTTTTTCTCATTTAGTGCTCTGAAAATATCATGCCAGCCCTTTCTGGCCTGCCAGGTCTCTGTGGATAAGTCAGCTGTCAATCTACTATTTTTACCATTGTATGTTACAGAATTCTTTTCCCGGGCTGCTTTCAGGATTTTCTCTTTGTCACTGAGACTTGTAAATTTTACTATTAGGTGACGGGGTGTGGGAGTATTCTCATTGATTTTGAGGGGCTTTCTCTGAACCTCCTTAATCTTGACGCTCCTTCCCTTTGCCATATTGGGGAAATTCTCCCCAATAATTCTCTCCAGTATACCTTCTGCTCCCCTCTCTCTTTCTTCTTCTTCTGGAATCCCAATTACTCTAATGTTGTTTAGTCTTATGGTGTCACTTATCTCTCGAATTCTCCCCTCATGGTTCAGTAGCTGTTTGTCCCTCTTTTGTGCAGCTTCTTTATTCTCTGTCATTTGGTCTTCTATATCACTAATTCTTTCTTCTGCGTCATTTATCCTAGCAGTAAGAGCCTCCATTTTTTATTGCACCTCATTAGTAACTTTTTTTATTTCAACTTGGTTAGATTTTAGTTCTTTTATTTCTCCAGAAAGGGCTTTTATATCTCCAGAGAGGGTTTCTCTAATATCTTCCATGCCTTTTTCGAGCCCAGCTAGAACCTTGAGAATTTTCATTCTGAACTCTAGATCTGACATATTACCAGTGTCTGTATTGATTAGGTCCCTAGCCTTCGGTACTGCCTCTTGTTCTTTATTTTGCATTGAATTTTTCCGTCTTGTCATTTTGTCCAGATAAGAGTATATGAAGGAGCAAGTAAAATACTAAAAGGGTGGCAACAACCCCAGGAAAATATGCTTTAACCAAATCAGAAGAGATCCCAAATTGTGAGGGGGGAGAAAGGGGATTAAAAAGAGGTTCAAAAAGGAAGAAGAACAAAAAAAGAAAAAAAAAAGAAAAGAATTTTAAAAAAAGAAAACAAATAAAGAAAAATATAAAAAAGAAAAAATATATATATTAGATAAACTAGTTAAAAAACGTTAAAAAAGAAAAGGGTAAAAGTTAAAAAAAAATTTACCAGAAGGCGAGGAAAAAAAACAATGAAAAAGAAAAAAATTAAATTAAATGCAAGAGAAAGCCATGAGTTTCATGCTTTGCTTTCTCCTCCTCTGGAATTCTGCTGCTCTCCTTGGTATTGAAGCCACACTCCTTGGTCCGTGAACTTGGTCTTGGCTGGATTTCTTGTTGATCTTCTGGGGTAGGGGCCTGGTGTAGTGATTCTCATGTGTCTTTGTCCCAGGCGGAATTGCACCGCCCTTACCAGGAGCCGGGCTGAGAAATCCGCTCGGGTTTGCTTTTGGGAGCTTTTGTTCCCTAAGTGCTTTCCGTGGAGTTCCGCAGGACGGGAATACAAATGGCGGCCTCCTGGTCTCTGGACCAGAGGAGCCTAGAGCCCAGGGCCCCACTTTTCAGTCTCCCTCAGAGAACAGCGCCCAGTTACTCCCGTCTGCCTGACCTCCTGCCACACTCTGAGCTCACCGAGCCTGTGGCTGGTTCAAGGTAACACCAAGCTGTGAGCTTACTGTCAGCTCTGTCTCTGTAGCCAGCTTTCCAGTTCCAATACCCGCAAGCTCTGCGACACTCAGACACCCCCGATCCTTCTGTGACCCTGTGGGACCTGTAGCCACGCTGACCCCGCGTGGGCTTCATCCTGATTTAGCCTCTGGAGCGATGTCCCTCAGCGGAGCAGACTTTTAAAAGTCCTGATTTTGTGTTCCGTTGCTCCGCCGTTTGCCGGGAGCCAGCCCCTCCCCCCCGGGGTCTATCTTCCCGTCGCTTTGGATTCACGTCTCTGCCAGTCCTACCTTTCAGAAAGTGGTTGTTTTTTCTGTTTCCAGAATTGCTGTTCTTCTTCTCTTTGATCTGCTGATGGATTTGCAGGTGTATGCAATCTTTAGATAAGCTATCTAGCTGATCTCCTGTTAGCTGAATAGTCTCAGCCTGCTACTTCTCTGCCATCTTGACTCCTCCCCAGGAAAACATATTCTTAAGTTATCTATAACCTACAGAGATAAAATGTAGTCACTTGTAACCAAATCAAGGTATTCAACTTTTTCTTACTATCTGAACCCTCTGAAATCAAAAGGCCTCAGCAAGTATTCATTCTTCCATGGCAATCAGTCATTTACATAAGTTCAATAAGAATCCGTTCTCCTTGTAACAGGACACCATTGCAAACACTGGTTATTTTATTTTACCATGGCTTTGACTGCAATGCCATATTATAAAAGACTCAGATATGACTATACACCTTAAAGGAACTAAGGTTGACTTTATAAAACCTGGAACCATTAAGCTTTTTGGAACTGTTGGCCTGATACCTTGCTTACAGTATTCCCAGTGGCCTCACCAGGTGAGTAGAGGATGTTATTTCCTGGCAAGTACAGCAACCTCAGGATTCCTTGCGGGCCTCAGGAATAGGAATTCACCCAAATCAACAGGTATGGAATGCATGTCTGATGGCAAGTATGTAGCTTGGCTTCTGGCATGGAGAGGCTATCATAAGTTCAACCTAGAGATTCCTAAGTTCAACCTAGAGAAGTTCCAGCAGAGCAGGTTATAAAAGATTTATATGTTCCCTCACTGTTCTTGCTGAGCTTATGTAAACAATTAGGCCAAGCTTGTTAAAACTGGACTTGTTTTTCAAATAAATTAGTCCTGATCTGGCTATCTCTAAAAACGAGGGTTATTTTAGAGAGAAAATTTATGTTTTAATAACACACCTTTATGGATGTTAAATTCTAGATTTGATTTTCTTTAAATGTTTGTTTACGTAAGCTAGACAACTTGAGGTAAACTTCAGGGAAGTAGCATGATTGCTCACTAAGACGATCTTGCTTTGTCAGTCAGTCACCCCAGATATAGGGAACTTCAGAAAACTGAAGGAATTGAAGAGAAGAATCTGACTGAGTTAGTGGGAATAGCAGAAAGGGTGTGAAACAAAAGGGATGCACAGGAGGAAGAAAAAAAAACTGGTTAAGGTTTTGGCATTACATGAGGCATAGAGGAGATGGGTAGGGGATAGTAAATGGAAGGAAAAGCCTAAGCACAGAGAAGGCAGACGGGAAGACTTAGATTCATATCAGTGTACTTATTGTAAGGAAAGAGGACTGGGCCAGGGAGTGCCCCAAAAGGAAGACAGCAATGCTTGCCACCAGAGATTGAAGGGGTTATGGTTCAGAGCCCCTCCCTGAACCTTGGGAAAAAATTGAATTGGAGGGAAAATCAGTTTATTTTTTGGTGGACAAGGGAGCCCAATTTTCATCATTACTTAAACCTATTGGAACACTACTTGGGAGGAAGTCTGGGTACAAGTGCAAATGGCACAGAAATAAATAAATGGACAACTGAAAGGACTTTAAATTTGGCCTAGGGAAGAGTTGAACAATTTTTGGTCTTCCCTAATGGCCCATATAACTTGATAGGAAGAGATCTCCTCCACAAGTTAAGAACTGGCATTCAGTTCTAGGAAGGAGGCATGACTGTAACCTTGAGACAACCCTCTGTACAAGTGCTTATGGCAGGAGTAGATGAATACTTCCTTTATGAGCCAGTCTCAAAACCAGAGGAAACAAAGGGGGGGCCGCCTTCTCCAAATCCTACAGGAACAGTTTCCCGAGGTGTGGGCAGAAGGGAAGCCCCCTGGATGGCCAAGGAACAACCTCCAGTGGTGGTAAAATTAAAAATGACACCTATGGCTGTTCACGTTCGGCATTACCCCCCTTCCCCGGGAAGCAAAGGAAGGGATCAAAAAACACATTAACCACCTCCAAGGAGAGGGGATCCTCGTTCCTTACAAATCTCCATGGAACACACCTTTGCTGCCCGTCAAAAAGGCCGAGACTTGGGAGTACTGACCCGTCCAGGACTTGCAGGAAGTTAATAAATGGGTTGAAGATATCCACACAATGGTGCCTAACCCCTATACCTTACTCTCCTTTCTGGGCCCCAAAAGAACTGGGTATACTGTCTTAGAGCTCAAGGATGCATTTTTTCTGCACGTCTTTAGCAAAGAAATTCTCCCTTTTTTGCTTTTCAGTGGTCTGACTCACAGGAAGGATTCCAAGACCAGATCACCTGGACAAGGGTTCTTGACAGCTCCCCAAGGGTTCAAGAATTCTCCCACTATCTTCAGCGAGGCCCTATATGAATATTTACATGAGTACAGAACCTCCAACCCAGGAGTTACTCTGTTACAGTACGTTGATAACTTGCTAGTAGCCGCTGAGGACTATGAGTCATGTTTGCGGGGGACGAAAGCTCTCTTACAGACTCTACAGGAAAAAGGGTATCAGGTGTCAGCGAAGAAAGCAGAGCTCTGCTTGAGCCATGCCACTAAAAGGCTTTGATCTCCACAAAAGAGTGTGTTCACTCTGTGAATCCAGGAAACAGGTGATCACCCAATACCCCCACCCCACCACTTCCCGACAAGTGAGGGAGTTTCTTGGGACGGTGGACTACTGTAGGCTGTGGAAATCATGGTTTGTGGAGATTGCCTGACATCTCTATGAACTGGAAAATGGAGGGCTCACTATGATAGAGTGGACAACTGAAGCAGAAGGAGCATTTTGGTAATTACAAACAGCCTTACTGAGTGCCTCAGCATTGGCCATCCAAGATGTTATCAAGCCCTTCCACTTGTATGTGGATGAAAAAACAGGGGTGTCCAAAGGAGTTTTAACTCAGACTCTGGGGCCTTAGGAAAGGCCAGTAGGCTATCTTAGCAAGAAACTAGATCGAGTAGCAGCTGGGTTCCCCCCGTGCCTTTGCATAATTGCTGACATGGCCCTCCTGGTCAAGGATGCTAGTTTTGACTTAGCAAGGATGCAAATTTTGACTTTGGGTCAAAATCTCATCTTGACCACCACCCATGCTATCGAGGGCATTCTCTGGACTCCACCTGACTGATGGATGATGAACACCCAAGTGACAGGGTATCAGGCCCTCCTCCTCAACAAACCAAGAGTGACCTTCCAGCTCCCAGTTGTGCTAAATCCAGCCACACTGCTGCCAAAGGAGCTGGCTGACCTTCCACACGACTGTGGGGAGGTCCTAAGCCAAGTCACAGGAATAAGGCCATATCTCAGAGACATTCCCTGCCCAGATGCTGAGATAACTCTCTTCACAGATAGGATTAGCTGCACGATCAATGAAAGAGGTATGTGGGGCTGTGGTGGTTTCTCCTGAGCAGGAATTCTGGACAGCAGCCCTGTCACAAGGAACTTCGGCACAAAAAGCGGAACTAATTGCACTCACTCTGGCATCAGATAGCCAAAGGTAAAACCACCAACATTTATATAGACAGCAGGTATGCATTTGCTACTTTCCATATACATAGGGCTATTTATAAAGAAAGGGGCCTATTAGCAGCAGAAGGAAAAGGAATTAAAAACAGAGGAGAAATATTGGCTTTCCTTCATTTTATTTGGGACCCAAAAGAGGTGGCTAATATGCATTTCCCGGTACACCAAAAGGGGACTGATCTGATTTCAAAAGGAAATCACTTAGCAGATCAAGCCGCAAAGCAATCAGTCGGAGAAAGAGTGCAAGAGCTGGTTACACTCCCTGCTCGAGCCCTACCAGAAAAACTGGACTATTCAGAAGAAGATTTAAAGTATTTACAAAAATGGGCTAAATTAGACCACTAAGGGGACTGGGCTAAGACTAAAAAAGAAAATTTAATTCTTCTTCGAAGACTAGGTAAGAAGTTAATAGACCAGATACATCAGGGTACTCATTTGGAGATATGCAAACTCAATGACCTTAAAGGCAAGAATTCCAGGTTTCTAAATTAGGGCATATGGTTCAGGATGTAGTTGATAGATGTCCTCAACACCAAGCAGTTGAGGTGGGAAGAACTAGAATTGGAAGAGGAAACAGAGAGAGTTAAGGAAACAGGAATTTATTGGGAAATTGATTTTACAGAAATGAAAGCTCTAAAATATGGCACAAGTATATGTTAGTTTTTGTAGTTACCTTTTCAGGCTGGGTAGAGGATTTTTCCACCAAACATTGAGACGGCAGGAGTGGTAAGGCAAAAAAAAAAAAAAAAAAAAAAAAAAAAAAAAATTAAACAAACAAACAAAAAACAAAAACAAAATAATTCCAAGGTTTGGACTGCCTCTCCCAATTGGGTCAGACAATGGCCCTGCATTTGTGAGCTCAGTCTCACTGACATTGGCCGAGGCCTTGGGCACAAATTGGAAACTACATTGTACCTATCAGCCCCAGAGTTCTAGGCAAGTAGAGAGAATGAACTGCACTCTTAAAGAGACCTTGACAAAAGTAATTCTGGAGACTGGCGGTGGATGGGTGGATCTCCTTCCTTTACCCTCCTCAGGGCATTATATACACCCTATTTAAACAAGGTGACCCCATTTGAAATAATGTTTGGGAGACCCACACACCCCCACTCTGTCCTCTGCTACAAGAGGTTGCCCTAGGGGAAATTACTGCTCAGTCTGTACTCCAGTCACTGCAGGCCCTACAGTCTGTCTTAAAAAAAAAAAAAAGCGCATACAGGGATCCAGACTGCCCACACTGGGATGGAGACAGATGTGGAAACACATCCTAACGAACACAAGGACTATGATTGGATATGTCGCTATCAAGTGGGGAATGTGGAGCCTCGCTGGAAGGGACCATATACTGTCATCCTGACCATCCCCACAGCAATAAAAGTAGAAGGCACCAGGGCCTGGATTCATGATGGTCACATCAAATGAGCCAAGGATGAAGACACACCCCCCCCCCGAGGTGGAAACCTCAGCCAATGGACCCCACTGACCATGGACTAAAGCTAAGACTCAAAAGACTATGAGTTTATTGTTGCTCTTATTGTTACCTGTTTATGTAAAGTATAGGTAGGAAATTAGATGAAGTGGTAAATGGCTAACTCATCAGCCGAATGTGCACTAGTGTCCTATGTAAAAGAGAAATCTAGAGTGATAAAAATGTTAGACTTGCATGCTCAATATAACCCCTTACAACCAGAGTACATAGAACTGGCTGAAAAGTCAAGGATTTGACTAATCTCCAAAGAAAAGGGGGGAATTTAAGGGCCTGACTGGCCAAAGGGAGTAATTTTGTGTTTATGTAGTGAACTTAGATTGAGGACCCCACCCCTCACAGAGGAACTTACTTGCAAAGCCTAGATACAAGGGAGGGTCATGCCAGGTGAAGACATCCAATCATTGAGGCACGCATATATCTACTAGGGTAAATTTAAATTCAATTGGGCACCCTTGTGTTACCTAGCATTTTTTTTCCTGTGTGTGGCAGACTTAGCATGACTGTGCATTGTTTTCTGAGTACTGAAATCTCATTGGCCACCTGTGTATAGCCCAGCCAAACTACCTCTATAAAAGTTAGTCTGTGAGGCTGGGAAGGGTCGCCTCTTTGCAAAAGACGGCCCTGATTGGTCACTTTGATTCTCGATTCTTGGCGCAAAATAAACCTCTGATTGACCTTCACTTTTTGATTACGGACCCTAGCACCCTGATTGTCAGAGATTCCAGGAAAGGACTGGGGACAGATGCCTGAATAACAAAGATGGCTAGAGATGATGGACTTGAGCCATGACCAGTCTCACATGCTGGATATGGGCTCCACTCTCTGGTTGGAGGGTACTAGGTTGGGGCTCAGGCTCGGTCAGACTAGTAACCAGAGCAGCATATAAATTGGGGTTCCCTCGAGGGAGGAGCAGATTGATCCTCACGATGGGTTGCTGGGCAGACTAACCAGGCAATTCTTCTTTCTTTGGGGAAGGCATAATGCTGTGTTGTGGCTCCAGAATTCCCTGTCAAGAGGTTTGGGGAACAGTAGGTGAGGATGCAATTGTAAACACAAGCTATGGTTAAATTCAGTGCCAGGTGGAAGGCAGTTCCAATGGGCCGCTTCTTATTCAAGATATCCAGCACGTGAGTAGGGGCGGATGTCAGATGTTTGCTCACACTGGAATTTGTGTCTATGTTGACAGACAAATGGAGGTATGGTGTCCAGAGGCTATGGAGGATTTCCCATGCTGAGGCTTGTGAAATGTTCCAAACAGCAAGGTTTCCTTATACTGGACAGGTGAAGTCTGGTGTGTTTGCTCCAGGATCCCCCATGTGTAAAGTTTGGGTATCAAAACTCTTCCTCGTGGATTCCTGGAAAGTATATCTCCATTGACCATTCCCACTGAGGAACATGGCAGGCTCATTCTGGTGGCTCTGGGGTGAAGTACCAAGGCCTTGAGTTGACTTGAAATGACTTGCACATGAATCACAATGCTGGTTTGTTAACAGGGAGTTCTTAGAATGTGCTGGTGACAAAGGGGCCTTGCAGGATTGTCCTACTCTGAGCTTTTGACACAGGTCCAAGAGCACGGTTTCCTTCTGGGGACAGGAGTTGTTCTGTTGTGTGGCACAGGGGCCACATGTTGCATCATAAGTTGGTATTCCACAACAGGCCTCTGAGGACAGATGCCTGAAAAACTACTGGAGGGTTCCAAAGGGGTCCTAGGGGTGTGTCAGGTTCAATATTCTGACCCAGGACCATTGACTTGGGTGTCTGCCTGGATGTATGGATCAGGGTGTTTAAGACTACGCATTTGCATCCAAAGCGGCCTCCAATATTGGGGTGGGCTCAGGGGCCTTGCAGCTTTCTCCTAATCTGGAGGGTTTGGGCAACTGTGATGGGCAAAGTTTCCTTGGGGATGGCAGGCACAGTCCTGTGGTGTGGCTCCAAAGACCAGATCTTGGGGGCATGCGAGCCATGGTTTGGGAGAGAAGTCTGCAAAGACAAACTTGTGTTAGGGTTAGTGGCGAGGCGACCACAGGCCCAGTGAGTAGACCTAGAGGGCAGCTAGTCAGAAACTGTATATAGGGTGACTCAAAGGCGGTAGCACAGGTTTTTATGTCTGGATTGTGTGTCCCCAATGGCCTCGGAATGCTGATGTTGTCTCATGGGTAAATGGGGGATATTTCCTCTCTAAGGATCCTGGTGACACCCAATAGTTTGGTGGCATTTTCGGGGAAGGGAAGAGTGCTGTTTTCTATCTTAGGGTTGCCCCAAAAAAGGGATTACAGAGACTGGCTTTTGGTCTGGGCGCCTGGAATATCCCACCAAGGGTTAGAATTTGGGACAAGGGGCATTCCATGCCTACAATTCGGGATCCAGGTGGTGCAACTGAGAGGGCTTGCTTGAAAGCATGCTCAGGCAAGGGTCACAATGCCTTTTGGTGCCCAGGTCGGCTCTCATGAAGGACCGTGGTCTCATGGCCCATACAGCTGGTTCCATTCTGAGGGTAGGACACCCATCCCAACAGTCAGGATTCCTGCCACCGGGAAGGAGGAGTACTCCTGTGATTCATGTTCCCACATAGGCAGGGATTTGAGCTACAGTCTCCGGAGAGATGCCTGAATATCCAGGTTGAGTAGATGTGATGGATTCGGGCCATGGCAGGTCCCACCTGCAGGATCTGAGGCCCACTGTCTGCATGACAGCCTGGAGGTCGTGGTTCAGGCAGTGTCAGACAGAGCCTCAATGCCCATGGCAGCTTATGATATTAGGGTGCCATCAAGGGCCATGGAGATGGACCTCATGTGGGTTTTCTGGGCAGACTCACCAGGCACTTCTTCTTTCTGTGGCGCAGGAAGAATGCTGTGTTGTGGCCCTAGAATTCCCTATACAGAGGGCTTGGGGACCAGGAGGGTGACTATGGAATTGTAAACTCAAGCTATGGTTAAATCCAGTGTCAACCAGAAGGCAGTTCCAGTGTGCAGCAGCTGATTTGAGCTATCCTGCACCTGAGTAAGGGCGGATGTCAGATGTTTACTCACACTGTAGTTTGTGTCTATGGTGACCGTCAAATGGAGAGGTAGCACAAGAGGCCATGGAGGATTTCCCATGCTGTCACTTGTGAGATGCTCCAAATAGCAAGGTTTCCTTCTACTAACAGGGTGAGTCTGGTTTGTTTGCTCCAGTGGCCCCCATATGGAAAGTTTGAATAGCAGATATCTCCCATATGGATGCCTGGAAAGCACAACGCCATGGTCCTTTTCAGCTGAGTAACATGACAGGTTTGATCTGGTGGCTCTGGGGATAATTTCCAAGCAGCCTGAGTTGACATGGAGTTTCATGCTGTTGGACCACAATACTGGTTGGTATCCATGGATAAGTTAGAATATTGGTTGGTAAGAGGGCCATGCCAGATTCTCCTACACTGAGTCTTGGACACAGCTACCAAGAGCAAGGAATGCTTCTGGGGACAGGAGGGGTTCTGTAGTGTGGCTCAGGGACCACATGTTGGAAAATAAGTTGATATTGGAGAAAAGGCCCCGGTGGACAGGCGCCTGAGAATCTCAACTACGGTGTTGATGAAGTCCTAGAGGCATGTCGGGTTCAATCTTCTGACTCAGGGCCTTTGAGTTGGATGCCTGCCTGGAGGCAGGTGCTCATTGTGTGTCAGAATGCGCATTAGGGCCAGGGCGTTCTTCAAAATTGAGCTGGGCTCAGAGGCTTTGTACTTTGCTCCTAAGCTTCAGGGCTTGGGCAACTGTGAAGGGCAGAGTTTCCTTGGGGAGGGTAGGCTCATGCGTCAGGTGTGGCCCCAGAGGCCCCATCCTGGAGGGCATGTGGGCCAGGGCTTTGGGGACAGAAATCTGCAAACGCGAACTAGGGTGAGGGTGAGGGTGAGGGCCGAGGTGATCACACTCCTGATCTGCAGGCCCTGTGGGCAGCTCACAGATTACTGAAATTAAGGTGTCTTGCAGGCCATAGGGCAGGCTTTTCTGTCTGGATTGTGTGTCTAGGACGGTTGCAAAATGTAGGGGAGGCTTCACGGGGCCATGGGAGATTCTTCGTCTCTGGGGATTCTGCCCAGATCCCAAGAGTTTGAAGTCTCAGGGTGGGGAGGAAGAGAATACTGCTGTTTACCATCTCAGGGTACCCCCAAAAGACGGATTCCAGAGAAAGATTCTGGGTCTTCACAATGGGAAAACACGAAACCATGTGAGGATTTTGTCCTAGGGATCTGGCAGGCTTGCTCTGTGGGATCCTTGTCAATCTACCGAGGGGGATTTTATGAAAGCAGGCCCACGCTGAGGGTCACAATGCCTGCTTGTGCCCAGGGTGGCTCACATGAGTGACCATTGTCTCATGGGCCATGCAGCTTATTCCCACACTGATGTTTGGACACCCATCCCAACAGCCAGATTTCCTATCATCGGGAAAGAGGGGTACTCCTGTGCTTCAGGTTCCCCCATAGGCAGGGATTTGAGCTACAGTCTCTGGAGAGATGCCTGAATATCCAGGTTGAGTAGATGTGATGGCTTCGGGACACGGCAGGTCCCACCTGCAGGATATGGGGGCCTCTGTCCACGTGGCTGACTGGAGGTCGTGGCTCAGGCAGTGTCAGACAGTCTCATTGCCCGTGGCAGTCTAGGATATTAGGGTTCTATCAAGGGACATGGAGGTGGATCCTCATGTGGGGTTTCTGAGCAGTCTCACCAGGCACTTCTTTCTGTGGACAGACATAATTCTGCATTGTGGCTCAAGAATTCCCTGTCAAGTGGGTGTGGGCAAAAGTAAGGGAAGGATGGAATTGTAAACACAAGCTACGTGGTTAAGTGCAGTGACAAGCAGAAGGCAGTTCCAGTGTGCAGCGGCTGATTCAAGATACCCAGCACAGGAGTAAAGGCGGGTGTCAGATGTTTGCTCACACTGGAGTTTGTGTCTCCTTGCAGAGATAAAACTTGCATTCTTGACCAGGAGGGCCGTGGCACCCCTGCTTTTTCATCCACATACAAGTGGAAAGGCTTGGTAACATCTGGGATGGCCAATGCTGAGCCACTCAGTAAGGCTGTTTGTAATTCTCGAAATGCTCCTTCAGCCTCATCTGTCCACTCTATCATAGTGAGCCCTCCATTTGCCAGTTCGTAGAGAGGTCAGGAAACCTCTGCAAATCGTGGTTTCCAAAGCCTACAGTAGCCCACCATTCAAGAAACTCCCTCACTTTTTGGGACTTGGTGGGGTGGGAGTATCTGGTAATCACCTGTTAACTGGACTCAGACAGTGAATGTATTCCCTTGTAGAGATCAAAACCTAAATAAGTGGCATGGCTCTGACAGATAAAAATGTTAGACTTACATGCTCAGTATAACCCCTTACAACCAGAGAACATAGAACTGGCTGAAAAGTCAAGGATTTGACTAATCTCCAAAGAAAAGAGAAAATGTAAGGGCTTGGTTGGCCAGAGGGCTTCATTTTGTGTTTATGTAGTGAACGTAGATTGGCCCTATGCACTAAAGTTAGATTGACCCTGCCCCTCCCAGAGGAACTTAATTGCAAAGCCTAGATACAAGGGAGGGTCAGGCCAGATGAAGACATCAAATCAGTGGGGCACGCATAAATCTCCTAGGGTAAATTGAAATTCAGTTGGGCACACGTGTGTTACTTAGCATTTTTTAATTCTATGTGAGACAGACATACGATGCATGTGCAATTTTCTCTGTGTACTGCAATCTCATTGGCCACCTGTGTATAGCCTGGATAAACTACCTCTATAAACGTTAGTCTGTGAGGCTGGGAGGGGTCGCCTCTTTGCAAGAGATGACCCTGACCAGTCAGTTTTATTCTCAATACTTGGCACGAAGTAAAGCTTCGTTTGACCTTTGCTTTGTATCAGTCCTGCTTCTTTGATTATGGACCCCAACACCCCAATTTGCAGGGATTCCAGGAAAGGACTGGGGAGTGATGCCTGCTTAACATGGATGGGTAGAGATGATTAACTTGAGCCATGACCAGTCTCACATGCTTGGTATGGGCCCCGCTCTCTAGGAGGAGGGCAATAGGTCGGGGCTCAGGCTCTCAGACAAACAACTAGTGGCCAAAGAAGCCTATAAATTGGGGTTCTCTCAAGGGCCGAGCAGATTGATCCTCAGTTGGGGTTTCGAGACAGATTCACCAGGTCCTTCTTCTTTCTATAGGGATGGCAGAATGTGTGATGTGGCGGGAGAATTCACTTGACTTCACATGGAATTTCTTGCTGATGGTTCACAATGTTAGTTTGTTACTAGGGAGATCTTAGAATTTTCTGGTGGCTAAGGGGCCATGCAGGATTCTTGTACCTTGAAGGTTTGACACAGGTCGAAGGGCACAGTTTCCTTCTAGGGACAGGAGATGTTCTGTTATGTGGCTCAGGGAACACATGTTGTATCCTAAGTTGGTATTCCAGAACAGGCCTCTGAGGACAGATGCTTGAAAACCTAATCTAGGGTTCCAATGAGGTCCCAGGGGCATGTCAGTTTCAATCTTCTGACTTAGGACCATTGACTTGGGTGTCTGCCTCGATGGAGGTGATCAGGGTGTTTCAGACACACATTTGCATCCAGACCAGCCCCAAACATTAGGATGGGCTCAAGAGCCTTGCAGATTTCTCCCAAACTGGAGGGTTTGGGCATATGTGACACAAATACGAACTCAGGTTAGGGTTAGGGGTGAGGTGACTGCAGGATCAATGCATAGAACTGGAGGACAGCTGATCAGGAACTGTTATTAGGGTGACTGGAAAGTGGTAGTACAGGCTTTAATATCTGGATTGTGTGTCTAGCATGGCCTTGGAATGCAGGTTGGTCTAATGGGTCCATGAGAGATTTTTTCTCTCCAAGGATCCCAGTGGCTCCCAATACTTTGGTGGCTTTTTCGTGGAAGGGAAGAGTAATGGTTTCCAACTTAGGAGTGCCCCAAAATAGGGATTCCAGAGATGGGCTCTGGGTCTGGGCTCTTGGGAAATCCCACTAAGGGTTATAATTTGGTCCTAGGGGCGTACCAGGCCTTCAATGCACGATCCTGGCGGTGCAACTGAGAGTGCTGGCTTGAAAGCATGCTCAAGCTGAGTGTCACAATGCCTGTTTGTGCCCACGGTGCCCTCAGGAGTGGGCGTGGTCTCATTGGCCATGCAGCTGGCTTCCCCTCTAAGGGATGGAAACCCATCCCAAAAGCCACATTCCCTGCCTTGGGGAAATAAGAGTTCTTTATTGTGCTTCAGGTTCCCCCATTGGCGGGGATTCCAGCAAAGGTTTGGGGACAGATTCCTGAATACTAAGGATGGGTAGAGATGAAGGACCTGGGACATGGTCGATCTAACATGCTGGATATGGGCCCGGCTCTCTGAGCGGCTGACAGGAAGTCGGGGCTCAGTCTTTGTCAGACAAAGAACTAGTGGCCAGGGAAACCTATAAATCGAGGTAGCCTATAAATCTCTCGAGGGCCGAGCAGATTGAACCTCATGTGGGATTTCTGGCAATCTCACCAGGCACTACTTCTTGCTTTGGAGAAGGCAGTATGCTGCGTTGTGGCTCGAGAATTCCCTATCAAGAGGGCTTGGTGACCAGTAGGGTGAGGGGGGAACTGTAAACATACCCTACGGTTAATTCAGTGCCAAGTGGAAGGCAGTTCTAATGTGCAGCAGGTGATTCGAGATATCCAGCACCTGAGTAAGAGCGAATGTCAGATGTTTGCTCACATTGGAGTTTGTGTATATGGTAACCAACAAATGGAGGGGTGGCATCAAACGGCCATGGGGGATTTTCCAGGCTGAGGCTTGTGAGATGCTCCAAAGAGCAAGGTTTCCTTTTACTGGACAGGTGGAGACTGGTTTGTTTGCTTCACGGTCCTCCATGTGGAAAGTTTGGGTAGCAGAGCTCTACCACATGGATACCTGAAAGCACAACTCCATTGACCACTGTAGCTGAGGAACATGGCAGGTTTGCTCTGGTGCCTCTGAGGTGAATTTCCAAGAGTCCTGAGTTGACATGGAGTTATATGCTGTTGGGTCACAACGCTTGTTGTTATCCAGGGAGATGTTGGAATGTTGGGATTTTCACGGGGACATGAAGTATTCTCCTGCACTGAGTCTTGGACACAGCTACCAAGAGCAAGGTATCCTTCTGGGGACAGGATGTGTTCTGTTGTGTGCTGAGGGTTCACATCTTGGAATATAAGTTGGGATTGGAGAAGAGGCCTCTGGGTACAGGAGCCTGGAAACCTAAGCAAGGGTATCAATGAAGTCCTAGAGCATGTCAGGTTCAAACTTCTGACTCAGGGCCTTTCACTTGGATGTCTGTCTGGAGGCAGGTGATAATTGTGTATCAGAATATGCACTTGGGTACAGAGCATTCTTTTCAGTTGAGCTGGGCTCAGGGGCTTTGTACTTTGCTCCTAAGATTCATGGTTTTGGCAAACGTGAAAGGCAGAGTTTTCTTCAGAAGTGTACACACACTTGTCTGGTGTGGTACCAGAGGCCCCATCCTGGAGGGCATGTGGGGACATAAATCTGCAAACGTGAACTAGCGTTAGGGTGAGGGCCAAGGTGATCAAAGTCCTGATATGCAGGCCCTGAGGGCAGTGGATATTGTACTGAAATGAAGGTGTCTTGGAGGCGTTAGCACAGGATTTTCTGTCGCGATTGTGTGTCCAGGACGGTCGCAAATGGTAGGGGTGGCTTCATGAGGCCATGGGAGATTCTTCGTCTCTGGGGATTCTGCGCAACTCCTAAGAGCTTGGTGTCTCTGGGGAAAGTGAAGACTGCTGTTTTCCGTCTCAGGGAACACCCAAATGTGGGATTCCAGAGACATCTTCTGTGTTTGGGCACATTGAAACACGAACTAGGGTAAGCATTTGGCATCAGGGACCTGGCAGGCACATTCAGCAGGCTCCTAAGGAGGTCCAGCTACCAAGGGCGTTTGTTTCAAAGCAGGCTCATGCTGAGGGTCACAATGCCTGTTTTTGCCCAGGGTGGCTACCAAGAGTGTCCGTGGTCTCATGGGCCTTGCAGCTATTTCCCACTTTGAGGTTCGGACAGAGATCTCAACAGCCAGGTTTCCTGCCATCTGGAATGAGGAGTACTCTTGTGCATCAGGTTCCCCCATAGTTAGGGATTTGAGCTACAGTCTGGGGAGAGATGCCTGAATATCCAGATTGAGCAGATGTAACAGCGTCGGGCCAAGGCAGGTCCCACCAGCAGTTTATGGGGCCCACTGTCCATGTTCCAGATGAGAGGTCGTGGCTCAGGCTGTGTCAGACAGAGCCTGAGAGCTCTTGGTAGCCTATGATATTAGGGTGCCTTCAAGGGCCAGGCAGGTGGATCCTCATGTGGGGTTTCTGGGCAGTCTCACCAGTCACTTCTTCTTTCTGTGGGGCATGAAGAATGCTGCGCTGTTGTTCCAGAATTCCATATCAAGAGGGTTTCAGGACTAGGAGGGTGAGGATGGAATTGTAAACAGAAGCTACAGTTAAATTCAGTGCCAAGCAGAAGGCAGTTACAGTGTGTAGTGGCGGATTCGAGATATCCAGCACCTGAGTAAGGCAGAAGTCAGATGTTTGCTCATAATGGAGTATGTGTTTATGATGACCACCAAATGGAAGGGAGGCGTCACAAGGCCATGGAGGATTTCCCATGCTGGGGCTTGTGAGATGCTCCAAACAGCAAGGTTTCCTTCTACTGGACAGGGCGAGTCTGGTTTTTTTGCTCCACCATTATCCATATAGAAAGTTTGAGTAACAGAGGGGAGCCTGGGTGGCTCAGTGGGTTAAGCCGCTCAGGTCATGATCTCAGGGTCCTGGGATCGAGTCCCGCATCAGGCTCTCTGCTCAGCAGGGAGCCTGCTTCCTCCTCTCTCTCTCTCTCTGCCTGCCTTTCTGCCTACTTGTGATCTCTCTCTGTCAAACAAATAAATAAAATCTTAAAAAAAAAAAGAAAGTTTGAGTAACAGAGCTCTCCCACATGGATGCCTGGAAAGGACACCTCCATTGACCACTGCAGATGAGGAACATGGCAGGTTCGATCTGGTGGCTCTCGGGAAAAGTTCCTTCCGGCCTGAGTTGACATGGAGTTTCATGCTGTTCGATCACAATGCTGGTTTGTATCCAGGGAGATGTTAGAATTTTGGGGTGGTTGGGGGCCATGAATGATTCTCCTACATGAGTCTTGGACAAAGCTACCAAGAGCAAGTTATCCTGCTGGGGGCAAGAGGGGTTCTGTTGTGTGGCTCACGGACCACATGTTGGTATATAAGTTGATATTGGAGAACAGAGTTCTGGGGCGGGCACCTGAAAATATAATTTAAGGTATCAATGAAGTCCTAGGGGCATGTCAGTTCAAATCTTCTGACTCAGGGCCTTTGACTTTGATGTCTGCCTAGAGGCTGGTGCTCATTGTGTGTCAGAATGCGCATTTCAGTTCAGTGCATCCTTTGAAATTGACATGGGCCCAGGGGCATTTACTTTGCTCTTAAACTTCAGGGTTTGGGCAACAGTGAAGTGTAGAGTCTCCTTTGAGAGGGCTGGCACAATCATCTGCTGTTGTACCAGAGTCCCCATCCTGGAGGGCATGTGGGCCAGGGCTTTGGGGACAGATCTGCAACTAGGGTCAGGGTGAGGGCCGAGGTGATCACAGGCCTGATCTGCAGGCCCTGAGGGCAGCTCATAGTGTACTAAAATTAAGGTGTCATCGAGGCAGTAGTGAAGTCTATTTTGTCTGGATTCTGTGTCCAGGACAGTCACAAAATATAGGGGTGGTTTCATGGGGCCATAGGAGTTTCTTCTTCTCTGGGTATTCTGCCCAGCCCCCAAGAGTTTGGTGTCTCTGGGGGAAGGGAAGACTGCTGTTTTCAGTCTCTGGGGAACCAGAAAAGAGAGTTTCAGGGTCTGGCTTCCTGGAAAACACCAACGAGAGAGAGGATTTGTCTGTGGCAACCTGGTAGGCCTACTCTGTGGACTCCTGGTGCAGCTACTGTGGGTGTTTGTTTGAAAGCAGGCTCACACTGAGGGTCACAATGCCTGTTTGTGCCCAGGGCGTCTCCTATGAGTGACTGTGGTCTCAAGGCCCATGCACCTTGTTCCCACTCTGAGGGTTGGACACCCATTTCACAGGCCAGATTTCTTGCCATCGGGAAGGAGGAGAACACTTGTGCTTCAAGTTCCCCCATAGGAAGGGATTTGAGCTACGTTCTGGGGACAGATGCCTGAATAACCAGGTTGAGCAGAGATGACGGTTTCGGGCCACGGCAGGTCCCACCAACAGGATATGGGGTCCAATGTCTAGGTGGCTGACTGGAGCTTGTAGATCAGGCTATGTCAGACAGAGCTTTAGTGCCCATGGTGACCTATGATATTAGGGTATTGTAGAGGGCCTTGCAAGTGGATCCTCATGTGGGGGATCTGGACAGAGTCACCTGGTATTTTTTCTTTCTATGGGGCAAGTGAAATGCTGTATTGTGCCCCCAGAATTCCCTATTAAGATGGCTTGGGGACAAGTAGGGTGAGGATGGAATTGTAAACACAAGCTACAGTTAAATTCAGTGCCAAGCAGAAGGCAGTTCCAATGTGCAGCGGCTGATTCGAGAGATTCAGCACCTGAGTCAGGACGATTGTCCAACGTTTGCTCATTGTGGAGTTGGTCTATGATGACTGAAAAATGGAGGGGTGGCATCAAGAGGCCATGGAGGATTCCCCACGCTAATGCTTGTGAGATGCTCCAAAAAGCAAGGTTTCCTTCTACTGGACTGGTGGAATCTGATTTGTTTGCTCCAGGGTCCCCCATGTAGAAATTGTGGGAAGCAAAACTCTCCAACCTGGATGCCTGGAAAGCACACCTCCATTCTCCATTGCAGCTGAGGAACATGGAAGGTTCATTCTGGTGCCTCTGTTGCGAAGTACCAAGGGCGATGAGTTAACATGGAATCTCGTTCAGGTGGGTCACACTGCTGGTTTGTTACCATGAAGATCTTATAATGTGCTGGTGGCTAAGGTGGGGTGAAGGATTCTCCTCTTCTGAGGGTTTGGCACAGGTCAAAGAGCACGGTTTCCTTCTGGGGACAGGAGTTGTTCTGTTGTGTGGCTCAGAGACCACATGTTGCATCATAAGTTGTTATTCCGGAATAGGCCTCTGACGACAGATGCCTGAAAAACTACTGGAGGGTTCCAATGAGGTCCTAGGGGCGTGTCTGGTTCAATATTCTGACTCAGGACCATTGACTTGGGTGTTTGCCTGGACATAGGGAATCTGGGTGTTTCAGAGTGCGCATTTGTGTGCAGAGTGTCCTTGAATATTGACGTGGGCTCAGGGACCTTGCAGGTTTCTCCTAATCTAGAGGATTTGGGCAACTGTGATGGGCAAAGTTTCCTTGGGAATGGCAGGCACAGTCCTGTGTGTGGCACCAAAGACGAGATCCTGGATGTTTGAGCCATGGTTTGGGAGAGATGTCTTCAAAGGAAAACTTGGGTTAGAGTTAGTGTCGAGTTGATGCAGGCCCAGTGCATACACCTGGAGAGCAGCTCATCAGGAACTGTAGAGTGGGTGACCCAGGTGCGGTAGTGCAGGATATTATATCTGGATTGTGTGTCACGGATGGCCTCGGAATGCAGATGTCTCATGGATACATGGGAGATTTTTCCTCTCTAAGGATTCTAGCAGCTCCCAATAGTTTGGTGGCCATTTCACGGAAGGAAATAGGGCTGTTTTCTGTATTAGGGGTGCTGCAAAACAGGGATTCCAGAGAGGGGCTCTGGGTTTGGGTGCCTGGAATATCCCACCAAGTGTTAGTATTTGGGACCAGGGGAGTACCAGTCCTGCAATGCAGTATACTTGTGGTGCAACTGAGAAGGCTTGTTTGAATGCATGCTCAGGCTTAGGGGCACAATGCCTCTTTGTGCCCAGAGTGGCTCCCATGAGTGACCGTGGTCTCATGGGCCATGCAGCTGGTTCACTCTGAGGGTTGGACACCCATTTCAATAGCCAGGTTTCCTGCCATTGGGAATGAGGAGTACTCATGTTCTTCAGGTTTCCCCATAGGCAGGGATTTGAGCTACGGTCTGGGAATGATGCCTGAATACCCATGTTCAGTGGAGATGATGGTTTTGAGCTATGGCAGGTCCCACCTGCAGTATATGGGGTCCATTATCTGCATGGCTGTCTGGAGGTAATGGCTCAGGCTTTGTCAGACCGAGCCTGAGTCCCCATAGCAGCCTATGATATTAAGGTGCTGCGAGGGCCAAGCAGGTGGATACTCATGTGGGGTTTCAGACAGATTCAACAGGCACGTCTTCATTCTTTGTGGTAGGCAGAATGCTGCGTTGTGGCTCCAAAGTTTCCTATCAATATGGTTTGGGGACAAGGAGGGTGAAGATGGAATTGTAAACACAATCTATGGTTCAATTCAGTGCCAAGCAGAAGGAAGTTCCAGTGTGCAGTGGCTGATACAATGTAACCAGGACCTGAGTAAGGGCAGATGTCAGATGCTTGCTCACACTGGAGTTTCTGTCTACAATGACCGCCAAATGGAGGGGTGCTATCATGAGGCCATGGAGGATTTCCCACCCTGGGGCTTGTGAGATGCTCTGAATAGCAAGGTTTTCTTCTACTGGACAGGGGGAGTCTGGTTTGTTTCCTCCAGTGTCCCCCATATGGAAAGTCTGGGTAGCAGTGCTCTCCCGCATAGATACCTGGAAAGCATACCTCCATTGACCATTGCAGCCAAGGAACATGGCAGCTTCTATCTGGTAGCTCTGGGGCAAAGTTCCAAGCAGCCTGAGTTGATATGGACTTTCATTCTGTTGGATCACAATGATGGTTTGTATCCAGGGAGACGTTAGAATGTTGGGGAGGTCAGGGGCCATGCAGGATTGTCCTACACTGAGACTTGGACCCAGCTACCAAAAGCAAGGACTCCTCCTGGGGACAGGAAATGTTCTGTTGTGTGGTTAAAGGACCACATGTTGGAATATAAGTTGGTATTTGAGAACAGGCCTCTGGGGACAGGCGCCTAAAAATCTAAACTAGGGCATCGATGAAGTCTTATAGTCATGGAAGGTTCAAACTTCTGACTCAGGGCCTTGGATATGGATGTCTGCCTGGAGGCAGGGGCTCATTGTGTGTCATAATGTGCATTTGGGTCCAGGGCTTTTCGAAATTGAGGTGGGCTCAGGGGCTTTATACTTTGCTCCTAATCTTCAGGGTTCGGGCAACTGTGAAGGGCAGAGTTTCCTTCAGGTGCATAGGACAGTCGACTGGTGTGGCACAAGAGGCCCTATCCTGGAGGGCATGTGGGCCAGTGCTTTGTGGACAGAAATCTGCAAAAGCAAACTAGGGTTAGTGTGAGGGCCATGGTGATTAGAGGCCCTATCTGCTGGCCCTGTGGGAAGCTCATAGAGTACTGAAATTAAGGTGCTATGCAGGCAGTACGGCAGCTTTTTCTGTCTGAATTGTGTGTCCAGGACAGTAGCAAAAGGTAGCGGTGTCTTCATGAGGCCATGAGAGTTTATTCATCTCTGGGAATTCTGCCCAGCGCCCCAGTGTTTGGTGTCTCTCAGAGAAAGGAAGACTTCTGTTTTCAGTCTCAGGAGACCCCCAAAAGAGGGATTCCGGAGACAGGTTCTTGGTCTGGGTGCCAGGAAAACACGCACGATGGTGAACATTTGGCCCTAGGGAACTGTCAGGCATGCTCTGCGGGCTGCTGTTCCAGGTACCAAGGGAGTTTGTTTGAAAGCAGGCTCCCGCTGAGGATCATAATGCCTGTTTGTGCCCAGGGCGAATCCCATGTGTGACAGTGATCTCAAGGCCCATGCAGCTGGTTCCCACTCTGAGGGTTGGGCACCCATTTCACAGGCCAGATTTCCTTCCACCGGGAAGGAGGAGAACTCTTGTGCTTTAAGTAACTCATAGTCAGGGATATGACCTACGGTCTGGAGACAGATGCCTGAATAACCACGTCGAGCAGAGATGTTGATTTCGGAACATGGCAGGTCCCACCTGCAGGATATGGGACCCACTGTCTGTGTGGCTGACTGGAGGTCGTGGCTCATGCTGTGTCAGACAGAGCCTTAATGCCCATGGCGGCATATGATATTATGGTGTCATCGAGGGCCGTGCAGGTGGATCCTCATGTGTGCATTCTGGGCAGACTCACCAGGCACTTATTTCTATAGGGCAGGCAGAATGCTGCATTGTGCCTCTAGAATTCCCTATCAAGAGGGCTTGGGGACCAGAATGGTGAGTATGAAATTATAAACACAAGCTATGGTTAAATTCAGTGCTGGAAGGCTGTTCCAGTGTACAGCAGCTGATTTGAGACATCCAGCACCTGTGTAAGGGCGGATGTCAGATGTTTGCTCACTGGAATTTGTTTCTATGATGATGGAAAATGGTGGGGTGGCGTCAAGAGGCCATGGAAGATTTCCCACGCTGCGGCTTGTGAGATGCTCTAAAGAGCAAGGATTCCCTCTACTGGACAGGGGGATTCTGATTTGTTTGCTCCAGTGTCCCCCATATGGAAAGTCTGGGTAGCAGTGCTCTCCCACATAGATGCCTGGAAAGCATACCTCCATTAGCCATTGCAGCCAAGGAACATGGCAGGTTCTATCTGGTAGCTCTGGGACGAATTTCTAAGGGGGCTGAGTTGACACGGAGTTTCATTCTGTTGGATCACAATGCTGGTTTGTATCCGGGGAGATGTTAGGTTGTTGGGGCGGTCAGCGGCCATGCAGGATTCTCCTACACTGAGACTTTGACACAGCTACCAAGAACAAGGTATCCTTCTGCGGACAGCAGGGGTTCTGTTGTGTGGCTCAAGGACCACATGTTAGAATATAAGTTGGTATTGGATAACAAGCCTCTGGGGACAGGATCCTAAACACCTAAACTAGGGTAACAATGAAGTACTATAGTCATGGCAGGTTCAAACTTATGACTCAGGGCCTTTGATTGGATGTCTGCCTGGAGGCAGGGGCTCATTGTGTGTCAGAATGCATATTTGTGTCCAGAGCATTCTTCGAAAATGAGGTGGGCTCAGAGGCTTTGTATTTTGCTCCTAATATTCAGGGTTTGGACAAGAGTGAAGGCCAGTTTCCTTCAGGACTGTAGGCACACTCATCCGGTGTGGAACCAGAGGCCCCATTCTGGAGGGCGTGTGGGCCAGGACTTTGGGAACAGAAATTGCAAATGCGAACTAGCATTAGGGTGAGGTCCGAGGTGTTCAAAAGACCGATCAGCAGGCCCTGAGGGCAGCTCATAGTGTACTGAAATTAAGGGGTCATGGAAACGGTAGCACAGGCTTTTCTCTTGGGATTCTGTGTCTAGGATGGTCGCAAAATTTAGGGGTGGCTTCATGAGGCCATGGGATATTCTTCATCTCTGGGGATTCAACCCAGATCCCAGTGTTTGGTGTCTCTCAGTGAATGGAAGACTGCTGTTTTGCATCTCAGGAGACCCCCAAAAGAGGGATTCAAGAGACAGGTTCTGGGTCTGGGCGCCTGGAAAGCAAAAACGAGGGTGAGGATTTGGCCCTATGGACCTGGCAGGCCCACTCTGTGGACACCTGGTCTAACGACCGAGGGTGTTTGTTTGAAAGGAGGCTTACGATGAGGGTCACAATGCCTGTTTGTGCCCACGGCGTCTCCCATGAGTGGCCCTGGTCTCATGGGCCATGCAGCTGGTTCCCACCCTGAGGGTAAAAAAACCATCTCAGCATTCAGGTTTCTTGCTATCAGAAAGGAGGAATAATCCTGTGCTTCAGGTTCCCCCATAGGCAGGGATTTGAGCTACAGTCTAAGGACAGATGTCTGAATATCCAGGTTGTGTAGAGATGATGGCTTTGGCCCATGGCAGGTACACCTGCAGGCTATGGGTCCCACTCTCTGTGTGGCTGCCTGGAGGTCTTGGCTCTGGTTGTGTGGGACAGAGTCTTAGTGCCCCTGGCTGCCTATGATATTATGGTGCTGTCGAAGGCCATGCAAGTGGTTCCTCAGTGGGGTTTCTGGGCAGAATCACCAGGCACGTCTTTTTTCTATGGGGCAGGCAGAAGGTTGCGCTGTGACTCCAGAATTCCCTATCAAGAGGGCTTGGGGACCAGGAGGGTGAGGATGGAATTGTTAACACAAGCTATGGTTAAATTAAGTGCCAAGTAGAAGGCACTTCCAGTGTGCAGTGGCTGATTCGAGACATCCAGCACCTGAGTAAGGGTTGATGTCAGATGTTTGCTCACACGGGTGTTTGAGTCTCTGATGAGCGACAAATGGAGAGGAGGCGTCAAGAAGCCATGGAGGATTTCCCACCCTGGGGCTTGTGAGATGCTCCAAACAGCAAGTTTTCCTTCTAATGGACTGGTGGAGCCTCATTTGTATGCTCTAGGGTTTCCCGTGTGGAAAGTTTGGGGAGCAGAGCACTCCTGCATGGATGCCTGAAAAGCCCACCTCCAGTGTCCATTGCAAATGAGGAAAATGGCAGTTTCATACTGGTGATGCTGGGGCAAAGTTCAAAATCGCCCATGTTGACATGGAGTTTCATGCTGTTGGATCACAATGCTGGTTTGTATCCAGGGAGAAGTTAGAATGTTGGGGCGGTCAGGGGCCATGCAGGATTCTCTTACACTGAGTGTTGGACACAGCTTCCAAGAGCAAGATATCCTTAAGGGACAGGAGGGGTTCTGTTGTGTGGCTCAGGGACCACATGTTGGAATATAAGTTGGTATTGAAGAACAGGCCTCTGGGCACAGGCACTTGAATATCTAAGCTAGGGTATTGATAAAGTCCTAGAGGCATGTCAGGTTCAATCTTCTGGCTCAGGGCCTTTGATTTGGATGTCTGCCTGGAGGCAGGGGCTCATTGTTTGTCAGAAAGCGCCCTTGGGTCCAGAGTTTTCGGAATTGAGGTAGGCTCACAGTCTTTGTACTTTGCTCCTAATCTTCAGGGATTGGTCAACAGTGAAAGGCAGAATTTCCTTTGGGTGTGTAGGAACAATCGTCTGGTTTGGCTCCAGAGGCCCCATCCTGATGGGCATGTGGGCCAGGGCTTTGGGGTCAGAAATCTGCAAATGCGAACTAGGGTTAGATTGAGGGCTGAGGTGATCACAGGCCCGATCTGCAGTCCCTGTGGGAAGCTCATAGTGTACTGAAGTTCGGGTATCATGGAGGCGGTAGTGCAGGTTTTTCTGTCTGCATTGTTTGTCCCGGACTTTTGCAAAATGTAGGGGTGGCTTCATGAGGCCATGGGAGATACTTCGGCTCTGAGGATTCTGCTCAGCTACCAAGAGTTTGTTGTCTCTGGGACAAGGGGACACTGCTCTTTTCCGTCTCAGGGAACTCCCAAAAGAGGGATTCCAGAGAAAGGTTCTGGGTGTGGGCACCTGGAAAACACCTACGAGGGTGAGTGTTTGGCCCCAGGGTGGTAGGCGTACTCTGGGGTCTCCTGGTCCAGCTACCGAAAGGTTTTGTTTGAAAGCAGGCTCACGCTGAGGGTAACAATGCAAGTTTGTTTCCAGAGTGGCTCTCATGAGTGGCTGTGGTCTCATTAGCCATGCAGCTGTTTCCTACTCTGAGGGTTAGACACCTATCTCAACAGCCAGGCTTCCTGCCTTCATGAAGGAGGAGTACTCCTGTGCTTCAGGTTCCTCCATAGTCAGGGATTTGAGCTACAATCTGGGAAAGATGCTTGAGTGTCCAGGTTGAGTAGAGATGATGTCTTTGGGCCACAACAAGTCCAACCTGCAAGATATGGGGCCCGCTATCTGCATGGTTGACGCTAGGTTGTGGCTCATGCTGTGTCAGACAGAGACTCAGTGCCCATCTCACCAACCAGGTTTCCTGCCATCAGGAATAAGGATATTCCTGTGCTTCAGGTTCGCCCTTAGGCAGGGGTTTGAGCTACAGTTTGGGAAAGATGGCTGAATACCCAGGTTGAAAAGAGATGACGACTTCCAGCCACAGCAGGACCCACCTGCAGGATATGGGGCCCACTGTCTGTGTGGCTGTCTGGAAGTCATGGCTCTGGCTATGTCAGACAGAGCCTGAGAGCCCAGGGCGGCCTAAGATATTAGGGTGCCATCAAGGGCCATTCAGGTGGATCCTAGTGTGGGGTTTCTGGGCAGACTCACCAGGCAGTTCTTCTTTCTATAGGGAAGGTAGAATGCTGAATTGTGGCTAAAAATTCCATATCAAGAGGTCTTAGGGACCAGGAGGGTGAGGATGGAATTGTTAAGAAAAGCTACAGTTAAATTCAGTGACAAGCAGAAGGCACTTCCAGCGTGCAGCAGCTGATTTCAGACATCCAGCACCTGTGTAAGGGCGGATGTCAGATATTTGCTCACACTGGTTTTTGTGTCTAGGATGACGGACAAATAGTGGGTTTGCCTTAAGAAGCCATGCAGGATTTCCTACTCTGCGGCTTGTGAGATGCTCCGAACAGTAAGGTTAACTTCTACTGGACAGGGGGAGTCTGGTTTGTTTGCTCCAGGGTCCCCCATATGTAAAGTTTGGTAGCAGAAGCTCTCCCTCATGGAAGCCTGGAAAGCACTACTCCATTGACCATTGAAGCTCAGGAACATGGCAGATCCGATCTGGTGGCTCTGGGGAGAAGTTCCAAGGGGGCTGAGTTCACATGGTGTTTAACGTTGTTTGATCACAATGCTGGTTTTTATCCAGGGAGACACTGGAATGTTGGGATGGTCAGGGGCAATGCAGGATGTTAATACACTCAGGCTTGGACACAGCTACCAAGAGCAAGTTATCCTTCTGGGACAGGAGGGGTCTGTTGTGTGGCTCAGGGACAACATGTTGGAATATAAGATGGTATGGGGGAACAGTCCTCTTGGGACATTTGCCTGAAAACCTAAGCTAGGGCATTGATGAAGTCCTAGGGGCATGTCAGGTTCAATCTTCTGACTCAGAGCCTTTGACTTGGATGTTTGCCTGGAGGCAGCTGCACAATGTGTGTCACAATGTACACTTAGGTCCAGACCGTTCTTGGAAATTGAGGTGGGCTCAGGGTCTTTGTACTTTGCTCCTAAGCTTCATAGTTTGGACAATAGTGAAGGGCAGAGTTTTCTTTGGGAGGGTAGGCACAGTCGTCTGGTGTGGCTCCAGAAGCCCCATCCTGGAGGGCATGTGTGACAGGGTTTTGGAGACAGAAATCTGCAAATGTGAACCAGCGTTAGGGTGAGGCCCGAGGTGATCACAGCTCTGATCTGCAGTCTCTTAGGGCAGCTCATTGTGTAGTGAAATTAAGGTGTCATCGAGGAAGCTGGGCAGATTTTTCTGTCTGGATTGTGTGTCCAGAACGGTCGCAAAGTGTAGGGGTGGCTTCATGGGGCCATGGAACATTTTTTATCTCTGGGGATTCTGCCCATCTCCCAAGAATTTGCTGTCTCTGAGGTAAGGGAAGACTGCTCTTTTCCATCTCAATGGACCACACAAGACGGATTTCAGGGACAGTTTCTGGGTCTAGGCAACTGAAAAAAAACAAGTGTGGATTTGCCCCTAGGGGCCTGGATGTCCCACTCTCCGGGATCCTGGTCCAGCTACAATGGGGTTTGTTTGGAAACAGGTTCACACTGATGGTCACAATGCCTGTTTATGCCCAGAGTGGCTCCCATGTGTGGCCGTGGTCTCATGTCCATGCAGCTGCTTCCCACTTTGAGGGTTGGACAGCCATCCCAACAGCCAGATTTTCTGCCATCGGGAAGGAGGAATACCCTTGTGCTTCAGGTACCCCATAGGCATGGATTTGAGCTATGGACTGGGCACAGACGCTTGAATATCCAAGTTGAGTAGAGATGACGGCTTTGGGTCACAACAAGTCCCACCTGCAGGCAATGGGGCCCACTGTCTGGGTGGCTAACTGGAGGTCGTGGCTCAGGCTCTGTCAGAGAGAGCCTTAGTTCCAATGGTGGTCTAAGATATTAGGGTGTCATCGAGAGCCTTGCAGGTGGATCCTCATGTGGGGTTTCTGGGAAGACTCACCAGGAAATTCTTCTTTCTTGCGGAAGGCAGAATGCTGCATTGTTGCTCCAGAATTCCCTATCATGAAGGCTTGTGTACCAGGAGGGTGAAGATGGAATGGTAAACACACACAACGGTTAAAGTCATTACCGAGTGGAAGGCAGTTCCAGTGTGCAGTGGCTGATTGGATATATCCAACATCTGAGTAAGTGCGAATGTCAGCTGTTTGCTCACACAAGAGTTTGCGTCTATGATGACCAACAAATGGAGGGGTGGCGTCACGAGGTCATGAAGGATTTCCCACGCTGGAAATTGTGAGATGCTCCAAACAGCAAGGTTTACTTCAACCGGACATGGGGATTATTGTTTCTTTTCTCCAGGGTTCCCCATGAGGAAAGTTTGTGTAGCAGAGCATATGGATGCCTGGAAAGCACACCTCCATTGACCATTGCAGCAGAGGAATGCGGCAGGTTCGTTCTGGTGGCTCTAAGGCAAAGTACCAAGGCCTTGAGTTGACATGGAGTCTCATGAATATGGGTCACAATGCTGGTTTGTTACCATGGAGATCTTAGAATGTGCTGGTGGCTAAGGGGCCATGCTGGATTCATCTACCCTGAGGGTTTGACACAGGTCCAAGAGCACGATTTCCTTCTGGGGACAGGAAATGTTCTTTTGTGTGGCTCAGGGACCACATGTTGAATCATAAGATGGTATTCCAGAACAAGCCTCTGAGGACAGGTGCCTCAAAACCTAATCTAGGGTTCCAATGAAGTACTAGGGGCATGCCAGGTCCCAACATCTGACTCAGGCCCATTTACTTGGGTGTCTGCCTGGATGTAGGTGATCAGGGTGTTTCAGGCTGCACATTTGAGTCCAGAGTGGCCTACAAAATTAGGGTGGGCTCAGGGGCCTTGCAGATTTCTGCCATCTTGTGGGTTTGGGCAACGTTGACAGCACAATTTCCTTGGGGATGGCAGGCACAGTCCTGTGGTGTGGCTACAGAGACCACATCCTGGAGGCCATGTAAGTCATGGTTTTGGGAGAGAAGTCTGCAAACACAAACTTGGCTTAGGGTTAGTGGTGAGGTTATCGCAGGCCCAATGCATAGACCTGGACGGCAGCTCGTCAGGAACCATAAATCAGGTGACTCGAAGGCGGTAGCACAGGCTTTTGTATCTGGATTGTGTGTCCAGGATGGCCTTGGAATGCAGGTCCATGGGAGATTTTTCCGCTCTAAAGATCCTGGCTGCTCCCATTGTTTGGTGGCTTTCCCAGGGAAGGGAAGAGTGTTGTTTTCCATCTTATGAATGCCCCAAAAGAGGGATTCGAGAGACAGGCTCTGGGTCAGGGTGCTTGGAAAATACCACCAAGGCTTAGGATTTGGGCCATGGGGCAATCCAGGCCTGCAATGTGGGACCCTGATGGTGCAACTGAGAGGGCTTGTTTGAAAACATGCTCAGTCTGAGGGTCACAGTGCCTTTTTGTGCCCAGCATGGCCCTCAGGAATGGGTGTGGTTTCATTGGCCATTCAGCTGGCTCCTACTTTGAGGGTTGGACACCCATCCCAACAGCCAGGTTTCCGGCCATGTGAAGGAGGAATCCTCTATTGTGCTCCAGGTTCCCCCATTGGCAGGTATTCCAACAAATGTCTGGGGACAGGTGCCTGAACACCAAGGATGTGTAGAGATGACAGAATTTGTCCATGACCAGTCTCACATGCTGTATATGGGGCCTGCTCTCTGGGTTGCTGACACTAGGTAAGGACTCAGGCTCTGTCAGACATAGCACTAGTGGCCAGGAAGCCTATAAATCAGGGTTCCCTCGAAGGCTGAGAAGATTGAATCTTATGTGGGGGTTCTTTACAGACTCTCAATGCACTTCTTTCTTTGGGGAGGAAGAATGCTGTGTGGTAGCTCCAGAATTCCCTATGAAGAGGGCTTGGGGACCAGAAGGGTGAAGATGGTACTGTAAACATAAGCTACGGATCAATTCAGTGCCAAGCGGAAGGCAGTTCCTTTGTGCAGTGGCTTATATGGGATATATAGCACCTAAAGGTGGATGTTAGATGTTTGCTCACACCGGAGTTTGTATCTATGATGACCAAAAAATGGAGGGGTGGTGTCAATAAGCCATGAAGGATTTCCCACTCTGAGTCTTGTGAGATGCTCCAAACAGTAAGGTTTCCTTCTACTGGACAGGTGGAGTCTAGTTTGTTTGCTCCAGGGCCCCCATGTGGAAAGTTTGGGTAGCAGAGCTCTCCCACATGGATGCCTGTAAAGCACACCTCCATTGATCATTGCAGCTGAGGAACATGCACGTCCGTCTGGTGGCTATGGGGTGAAGTATCAAGGCCTTGAGTTTACATGAAATCTCTTGCAGAGGTGTCACAATAGTATTGTCTTATTAGGGAGATCTTAGAATGTGCTGTTGGTTAAGGTGCTGTGCAGGATTCTCATACTCTGAGTGTTTGGCACAAGTCAAGGAGCACGGTTTCCTTCTGGGGACAGGATATCTTCTGTTGTGGGGCTCAGGGACCACATGTTGTATCATAAGTTGGTATTCCAGAAAGTTCACTGAGGACAGATGCCTGAAATCCTAATCTAGGGTTCCAATGAGGTCCTACGGGCATGTCAGTTTCAAATTTCTGACTCAGGACCATTGACTTGGATGTCTGCCTGAATTTAGGTGATCAGGGTGTTTCAGACTGGGCACTGCATGCAGAGGGGCTGTCAATATTGAGGTGGGCTCTGGGGCCTTGCAGGTTTCTCCAAATTCGAAATGTTTGGGCAACTGAGAAGGGCACAGTTTCCTTGGGGATGGCAGGCACAGTCCTGTGCTCTAGCTCCAGAGACACCATCCTAAAGGGCAAGTGAGCCATGGTTTTGGGAAAGAAGTCTGCAAGCACAAATTCGATTTAAGGTTAGTGGCAAGGTGATCGCAGGCCCAATTCATACACCTGGAGTGTAGAGCATGAGACACTGTAACTAGGGTGACTCGAAGGCGGTAGCACAGGCTTTTCTATCTGGACTGTGTTTGCAGAATGGCCTCAGAATGCAGATGTGGTTTCATAGGTCCATGGAAGATTTTTCCCCTCTTAGAATTCTGGTGGCTCCCCGAGTTTTATGGCTTTTTCAGGGACATGAAGTGGGCTGTTTTCCGTCAATGGGTTGCCCCAAAAATAGGGATTCCAGAGACGGGCTCTCAGACTGGGTGCCTGGAAAATCACACCAAAGGTTATTTTTTGGACCTAGGGGTGTACCAGGCCTGGAATGCGGGATTCTGGCCATGACACTGAGAGGGCTTGTTTGAAAGCATGCTCAGGCTGAGTCACAATGCTTGTTTGTGCCCAGGGAATCCCTCAGGAGTTGGCCTGATCTCATTGAAACTGGCTCCCACTGTGTGGTTTCGACAAGCATCCCAACTGCCAGGTTTCCTGTCATGGGCAAGGGGGAGGTCTCTATTGTGCTTCATTTTCCCCTGTTGGCAGGTATTCCAGCAAAAGTCTAGGGACAGGTGCCTGAATCCAATGATGAATAGAGGTGACAGACTTGGGCCATGGCCGGTCTCACATGCTGGATATGGTGCCCGTTCTCTGGGTGGCTGACACTAGGTCGTGGCTGAGGCTCTGTCAGACACAGCACTAGTGGCCAGGACAGCCTATAAATCAGAATTTCTTCGAGTGCCAAGCAGATAGATTCTCATGTGGTGTTTCTGGGCAGACTGTTCAGGCAATTCTTCTTTCTATGGGGAAGGCAGAATGCTGCGTTGTGGCTCCAGATTCCTCATCAAGAGTGCTGGGGGAACAGTAGATTGAGGATGGAATTTTCAACACAAGTTATGGTTCAATTCAGTGCCAAGCGGAAGGGAGTCCCAATGTGCAGAGGCTAATTCGAGATACCCAGCACCTGAGTAAGGGAGGATGTCAGATGTTTGCTCACACTGGAGTTTGTGTCTATGATGACTGCCAAATTAAGTGGTGGTGTCAAGAGGCCATGGAGTATTTTCCACGCTGGGGCTTGTGAGATGTTCCAAACATCAGAGTTTTATTCTACTGGGCAGGGGGAGTCTGGTTTGCTAGCTCCAGGATCCCGCATGTGGAAAGATTGGGAGCAGAACTCTTCTGCATGAATGCCTGGAAAGCATGCCCCCAATGACCTTTGCAGCTCAGGAACATGGCAGGTTCCTTCTGGTGGTTCTGGTGAGAAGTACCAATGCTTTGAGTTGACACCGAATCTCTTGCAGATGGGTCACAATGCTGCTTTGTTAGCACGGAGATCTTAGAATGTGCTGGTGGCTAAGGGGCCATGCAGGATTCTCCTACCCTGAGGGTTTGACACAGGTCCAAGAGCACAGTTCCCTTTTGGGAACAGGAGATGTATTGTTGTGTGGCTCAGGGACCACATGTTCTATCATAAGTTGGTATTCCAGGGAAAACGTGGTCAATTCTCTATGCTCAATGCAACGACTTGGAGGACAGTTCGTCAGGAACTGTAATTAGGGTGAATAGAAGACAGTATCAAAGAATTTTCTATCTAGATTGTGTGTCCAGAAGACCTCGGAATGTAGGTAAGGTCTCATGGGTCCATGGGAGACTTTACCTCTCTAAGGATCCTGGCAGCTCCCAATAGTTTAGTGGCTTTTGGGGGGAAGGGAAGAATGCTGCTTTCCATCTTAGGGGTGTCTCAAAACAGAAATTACATAGATGGGCACTGGGTTAGGACACCTGGAAAATTCCACAAAGGGGTAGCATTTGGGCCTAGGGGTGTACCAGGCCTAAAATGCGGGATCCTGGTGGTGAAACTGAGAGGGCTTGTTTGAAAGCATGCTCAGGCTGAGGGTCACAATGCCTATTTGATCCCAGGGCGGCCCTCAGCAGTGGGCGTGGTCTCACTGGCGATACCACTGGCTCCCACTCTGACGGTTGCGCACCTATCCCAACCGACAGGTTTCCTGCCATTGGGAAGGAAGAATTCTCTATTGTGCTTCAGCTTCCCCCATTGACCGGGATTCCAGCAAAGATCTAGGGACAGATGCCTGAATACCAAGGATGAGTAGAGATGATGGACTTGAGCCATGGCCGGTCTCACATGCTGGATATGTCCCCGGTCTCTTGGTGGCTGACGAAGTTGGGGCTCAGGCTCTGTCAGTCACAGCACTATGGGCCAGGGAAGCCTACAAATCAGGGTTCTCAAGGGTCAAGCAGATTGATCCTCATGTGGGCTTTCTTGGTAGACTGACCGGCACTTCTTCCTTCTATGAGGAAGGCAGAATGCTCTGATGTGGCTCAAGAATTACTTATTAAGAGGCCATGGAGACCTTGAGGGTGAGGATAGAATTGTAAACACAAGCTATGGTTAAATTCAGTGCCAAGCAGAAGGCAGCACCAGTTTGCAGGGGCTGATTTGAGATATCCAGCACCTGAGTAAGGGTGGATGTCAGATGTCTGCACACACTGGAGTTTGTATCTATTATGACAGACTAAAGGAAGGGTGGCGTTAAAAAGCCATGGAGGATGCCCCATGCTGGCACTTGTGAGATTTTCCAAACAGCAAGGCTTTTCTACTGGAGTTGGGGAGTCTGGTTTCTTTGCTCCAGTGTCCTCCATGTGGATAGTTTGAGTAGTACAGCTCTCCCGCATGGCTTCCTTGAAAGCCCACCTCCATTGTCCATTGCAGTTGAGGAATATGGAAAGTGCGTTCAGGTGGCTCTGGTGTGAAATACCAAGGGCGATGAATTAACATGGAATCTCGTTCAGATGGGTCACAATGCTGGTTTGTTACCAAGGAAATCTTAGAATGTCCTGGTGGCTAAGGGGACATGCAGGATTCTTCCATCCGGAGAGTTTGACACAGGTCGAAGGGCATGGTTTCCTTCTGGGGACAGGAGATATTCTGTTCTTTGGCTCAGGAACCATATGTTGTATCATAAGTTGGCATTCCAGAACAGGCCTCTGAGGACAAATGCCTGAACACCTAATCTAGAGTTCCAGTAAGGTCCTAGGGGCATGCCAGTTTCAATCTTCTGACTCAGGTCCATTGAGTTGAGTGTCTGCCGGATGTAGGTGATCAGGGTGTTTCATAACAAACATTTACTTCCAGAGCGGCCTCCAATATTGTGGTGGGCTCAGGGGCCTTGCAGTTTTCTCCTAATCTGGAGAGTTTGGGAAACTATGACGGGCAAATTTTCCTTGGGGATGACAGGCACAGCCCTGCGGTATGGCTCCAGAGACCCCATCCTGGAGGGAATTTGAGCCATGGTATTGGGAGAGAAATCTGCAAATATAAACTCGGGTTAGGGTTAGTGGCAAGATTATTACAGCCCCAATGCGTAGACCAGGATGGCAGCTCGTCAGAACTGTACTTAGGGTGACTTGAAAGAGGTAGAACAGGCTTTTCCATCTGCATTGTGTTTCCAGGATGGCTTTGGATTGCAGGTGTGGCCTCATGGGTTCATGGGATATTTTTCCTCTCTAAGGATCCTGGCAGCTCCCAATACTTTGGTGGCTTTTTCTGGGAAGAGTATAGTGCTGTTATCCATCTAAGGGGTGCCCCAAAAGAGTAATTCCAGAGATGCTAACTGGGTATGGGCACCTGGAATTCTCACCAAGGGTTAGGATTTGGGACTAGTGGTGTACCGGGCTGGCAAAGCAGGATCCTGGTGGTGAAACTGAGAGTGCTTGTCTGAAAGCA
Source organism: Mustela nivalis (assembly GCF_964662115.1). NCBI lineage: Eukaryota > Metazoa > Chordata > Mammalia > Carnivora > Mustelidae > Mustela > Mustela nivalis. The sequence continues at coordinate 5,538,607 of NC_139022.1, read as the reverse complement.
TGCTCAGGCTGAGGATCACAATGCCTCTGATCCAAGGGCAGCCCTCAGGAGTGGGTGTGGTCTTATTGGCAATGTAGCTGGCTCCCACACTGATGGTTGGATACCCATCCCAAAAGCCAGGTTTCCTTCCATAGGGATGGAGGAGTTCTCTATTGTGCTTCAACTTCCCCCATTGGCAGGGACTCCAACAAAAGACTGGGGACGGATGCCTCAATACCAAGGATGGTAGATATGACGGACTTGAGCCATGGCCGGTCTGAATGCTGGATATGGGCCCCACCCTCTGGGTGGATGACACGAGGTGGGTTCTCAGGCTCTGTCAGACACAGCACTAGTGGCCAGGGCAGCCTATAAATTGGGGTCCCCTCGAGGGCTGAGCAGATTGATCCTCATGTGGGGTTTCTGGGAAGACTCACCAGGCACTTCTTCTTTCTATGGGGAAGGCAGAATGCTGCGTTGTGGCTCCAGAATTCCCTATAAGGAGGGCTTGGGGACCAGGAGGGTGAGGATGGAATTATAAACACAAGCTACAGTTCAATTCAGTGCCAAGCAGCAGCTTATTAGAGATAGCCAGCACCTGAGTAAGGGGGATGTCAGATATTTGCTCACACTGGAGTTTGTGTCTATGATGTCCAACTAATGGAGGGGTGGTGTTAAGAGGCTATGGAGAATTCCCCATGCTGAGGCTTGTGAGATGCTCCAGACAGCAAGGTTTCCTTCTACTGGACAGGTGGAGTCTGCTTTGGTTGCTCCACAGTCCTCCATGTGGAAAGTTTGGGTAGCAGTAGCAGAGCTCTCCTGCATGGATGCCTGGAAAGCACACGTCCATTAATCATTGCACCTGAGGATCATGGCATGTTCCTTCTGTCTAGTTTCTGAAGCCTGAAAACCGAGGAGGGGAAGTGATGATGACCCAGGCGTGTCTGATATCCTCAGTGTGCAGCCAGCTGTCTGGGTGTTTGTCCCCAGGTCTGGGCTCAGGCTGTGTAGACGGGGCATTAGTGCCCAGGGTAGACTGTATAATTGGGGTACTGTTGAGTGGTGTGCAGGTTGATCCTCATTTGGGGTTTCTGGGTAGCCCCATAGGGCAACGTTTTTCTTCTGGAGGGCAGGCAGAGTGCTGCATTGTGACTCCAGAATTCCCAAACTGGAGAGCTTGTGGGCCAGGAGTGTGAAGTCTGAGAACACAAGCCAGGATTATGTTTTGGGCAAGGGCAGGGCAGGCACACTCTGCAGAACTGAATCGAGATCTCGTGCACCTAAAGTCAGGGCGAAGATCAGATATTGGCTCAGTTTGGAGTTTCTGTCCGTGATCGCCCCTTCATGAAGGTGGGGGGGTGGGAGAACATCACGAGGCCATGTGGGTTTTCACACGGTGGGAGTGTGTGATGCTCAAAATTGCAAGGATTCCTTCTGCAGGACATTCGAGACCTGTTGGATGGATCCAGGAAGTCCAGAAGGAACTTCTCCAGAGCAGGGTTCTTAGGATGGATCACTGGAGAGCTTGCCTCATATTCCAATTGTCTCCTAGCTACAAGGAAGATTTGATCTTCTGGCTCTGGGGGAGCAACTGGGGCCTGAGTTGAAATGTACTCTCCTGCAGAAAGGTCATAATGTGGGTTTGTGTCTACGAAGACCTGGGAATGGGGTGGTGGCTCTGGGGCCCTGAAGGATTCTCCTAACCAGAGGTTTTGACACATCTCCAAAGAGCAAATTTCCCATGAGGAGACATTTGTTACGATTGGTGCCTCAGGCACCACCATAAGATGGTATTGGAATCCAGGCATCTGAGGAGACATGCCTGGAAACCAAAGCAATGGATCTCATTCAGGCCTAGGGGCCTGTCAACTTCAATATTCTTCTCTGGTCACATCTGTCTACAGTTAGAGTGGAGGTCATTGCTCAGCTCATGTCAGATCACCCCTATTTGTCCTGGGCATCCTCCACTATTGGGATGGTCTTGGGGACTTTGGAGGTTTCTTCTAATCTGTAGGGTTGTGCCCAATGGAATAGGCAGAATTCCCTTGGCGAGGGCAGGTAGAGTCCTGGGGTGTGGCCCAAGCTGTCTGGTTGTCGGTCCATAGGTCCGAGCTCACTCTGTGTCAGGCAAGGCATTAGTGCCCAGGGTAGATTGTATAATTTGGTTACAGTCGAGTAGCGTGCAGGGTGATCCTCATTTGGCTTTTCTGGGTAGCCCCTTAGGCCAACGTTTTTCCTCTGTAGAGCAGGCAGAGTTCTGCATTGTGGCTCCAGAATTCCCAAACTGGAGGGCTTTTGGCCTAGGTGTATGAGGACTGAAGTCTGAGAACACAAGCTAGGATTAGTTTACGGGGCGAAGGCACAGCAGGCACACTCTAAAGAGATGCATCGAGATCTCGTGCATCTGAAGTCAGGGCCAGGATCAGATGTTGGCTCAGGTTTTAGTTTCTGTCCATGATCCCCCTTCATGAAGGGTGGGGGGCATCATGAGGCCATGGAGATTTTCTCATGATGGGAGTTGTGAGATGCTCCAATCCTCAAGGACTACTTCTGTGGGACAGTTGAGACATGTTGGATGGCTCCAGGACTTACCATACCGAACAGCGCCTGTGCAGGGTTCGAGTAATGGATGCCTGGAGAGCCTGCCTCGTATTCCAATTGTCTCCTATTGACAATTCAGGTTCGATCTGCTGTCTCTGGGGGAGCAACCGAGGGGGCTGAGTTGAAATGGACTCTCCTGAGGATCAGCTATAATGTGAGTTTGTGTCCATGGAGACCTTGGTATGGGGTGGTGACTCCGGGGACCTGAAAATTTCTCCTAACTGGAGGTTTTGACACAGCACCAATGAGCAAATTTACCATGTGGGGATGATATTTGTTCTGATTGGTACCTCCAGAAACCCCCATATGCAGGTATTGAAAACAAGACCTCTGAGGAGAGATGCCTGGAAACCAAAGCAACGGATCTGATTAGGGCCTAGGTGCCTCTCCAGTTCAATCTTCCTCTATGGGGATATCTGTCTATGGGTCTGATTGGAGGTAGTTGCTCAGCTTGTGACAGATTGCTCCTGTTTGTCCTGGGTGTCCTGCACTATTAGGATGCTTTCAGGGACTTTGGAGGTTTCTTCCAATCTGTAGGGTTGTGGCCAATGGAATGGGCAGAATTCCCTTGGAGAGGGCAGGCACAGTCCTGAGGTGTGGATCCCAGGGCCCCAGCCTGGAGGGTGTGTGGGCCAGAACTGTGGGGACAGAAGTCTGAAAACCCAAACTTGGCTTAGGTTTGGGGACGTAGGTATGACAGAACCAGTCTACAGACCGTGAGGAGAATTTTTTGGGCTATGAACAAAGGGCAAGTGTGAGGCACTTGCTCAGACTTTTGTCTCTCGATTTTGTGTCAACGGTGGTCGAGGAATGTCAGGGTGGCCTCATGTGCCATGGACGAATCCTTCACTCTGGAATTTGACCCATGTATTTGGGGTCCTTCTGTGGATGGAGGAGTCCTTTCTGTATTTTTTTAACCTGAGGTGTCTCACCAAAGAGGGATTCCAGAGCATACCCCTGTGTCAGAGTGACTAAACATCTCGACATCTGGTTAAGATTGGGGAACTAGGGGCATGGCAAGCCCCATATGTGAGTTCTTTGTCCAGTCACTGAGAGGCTTTACTTGAGGACAGGGCTTACACTGAGTGTCCCAATGTGCATCTGTGCCCATCTTGGCCCTCAAGCGTGGCTGGGGCCTCAGGGGCCACGCTTGTTTCTCCTACACTGAACATTGGACAACATGCCAACCACAAGGTTTCTGGCCATGTGGAAAGAGGAGTTCTGATTTCTGCATCACATTCACCCCTGGGCACTGAGTGGAGATAAGGTCTAGGTTCTGAAGCCTGAAAACCGACGTTGGCAAGAGATGATGACCTAAGCCAATGGAAGGTCTGATGTGCTTAGTGTGCGGTCAGCTGTCTGGGTGCCAGTCACAAAGTCCGGGTTCAGGCTGTGTCAGACAGGGCATTAGTGCCCAGGCTAGACTATATAATTGGGGTAGAGTCTAGCGGCGTGCAGGCTCATCCTCATTTGGTGTTTCTGTGTATCCACACAGGGCAAAATTTTTCTTCTGGAGGGCAGGGAGAGTGCTGTATTGTGGTTCTGGAATTCATGTAGGGATGTGGCCAATGGAGTGGGCAGAATTCCCTTGGAGAGGGAAGGCACAGTCCTGAGGTGTACCATCAGGGGCCCCAGCATGGAGAGTGTGTGGGCCAGGGCTGTGGAGACCAAAGTCTGAAAACACAAACTCAGCTTAGGTGTGGGGATGTAGGTATGGCAAGCCCGATCTACAGAACATGAGGAGAACTCTTCGGGATAAGAACAAAGGGCAAGTGTGAGGTGCTTGCTCAGATTTTGTCTCTGGATTTTGTAATCAACGATGGCCATGATATGCTGGGGTGGCCTCATGCACCATGGCAGAGACTCACACCCTAGGGATTTGGTCCTTTCCTAGAGTTTGAGGTCATTCCATGGAATGGGATGTTTTACCTCAGGTCCCAACAAAAGTGGGATTAAAGAGCATAGCCCTGGGGAGGGGTGACTGGACAACCCAGCCTCTGGTTAAGATTGAGGGCCTAGAGGTATAGCAAGCAACATATGCAGGCTATTGGTCCAGCCAGTGAGAGTCCTCACTTGAGGAGAGGGCTCATGCTGAGGGTCACAATGCGTCTTTGGTCCCAATACAGCCTTATAGCATGGTCCAGGCCTCATGGGCCATGCTGGTTTCTCCTACACTGAACGCTGGACAACATGCCAACCACAAAGTTTCTTGCCATGGGGAAGGAGTAGTACTGATATCTGCATCACCTTCACCCCTGGCCAGTGATTGGAGATAAGGTCTAGGTTCTTAAGCCTGAAAACCGACGTTGGGAAGAGATGATGTCCTAAGGCCCTGGCAGGTCTGATGTGCTCAGTGTGTGGGCAGCTGTCTGGGACTCGATCAGGACGTCCAGGATCAGCCAGTGTCAAAGAGGGCATTAGTGCCCAGGCTAGACCATATAATTAGGGTATCATCAAGTGTTGTGCAGGCTTATCCTCATTTGGAGTTTCAGGTTAGCCCCATAAGGCAACATTTTTCTTCTGGAGGGCAGGCAGTGTGCTGCATTGTGGTTCTGGAATTCCCAGTCTGGAGGGCAGGAGTGTGAGGATGGAAGTCTGAGAACATAAGATAGGCTTAGGTTTCAGGGTGAGGGCACAGCAGGCACCCTCTTTAGATTTGAATGGAAATCTCGTGCATCTGAAGTCAGGGCGAGGATCATACATTGTGCTGGTGGGAGTTTCTGTATATAATGGCCCTTTCATGAAGCAGGATGGTCTCAAGAGTCCAGAGAGGTTTTCCCATGATGGGAGTTGGGATAACCTCCAAAGCAAAGGATCCCTTCTCCGGAACAGTCGAGACCTGTTGGATGGCTCCAGGATGTCCCGTATGGAAGAACTTCAGAGCAGGGTTCTAAGGATGGACGCCTGGGCAGCCTGTTTCCCATTCCAGTTGTCTCCTACTGACAAGGTAGGTTTGATCTGCTGGCTCTGGGGGAGGAACCAAGGGTGCTGAGTTGAAATGGACTCTCCTGAGGATGAGTCCTAATGTGGATTTGAGTCAATGGAGACCTTCGAATGGGGCGGTTGCTATGGTTCCATGAAGGATTCTCATAACCAGAGGGTTTTACACAGATCCAAAGAGCAAGTTTCCCATGTGGAGATGATATTTGTTCTGATCAGTGCCTCAGGTAACCCTTATATGCTGGTATAGGAAAACTACCTCTGAGGAGAGATGCCTGGAAACCAAAGCAGTGGATCCGTCTAGGGACTAGGGGCCTGTCTGCTTCAATCTTCTTCTCTGGGGACATCTTTCTTCGTATCTGAGTGGAGGTAGTGGCTCAGCTTGTGTCAGATCACCCATTTGTTCGGGCAGCCTACACTATTGGGATGGCCTCAGGGAATTTAAAGGTTTCCCTTATCCTGTAGGGTTGTGGCCAATGGAATGGGCAGAATTCCCTTGGAGTGGGCAGGCACAGTCCTGAGGTGTGGCTCCAGCGGCCCCAGCCTGGATGGTGTGTGAGACAGGGCTTTGGGGACAGAAGTCTGAAAACACAAACTCGACTACGGTTTGGGGATGTAGGTATTACAGGCCAGATCTACAGACCATGAGAAGAACTCTTCAGGATATGAACAAAGGGTGAGTGTGAGGCGCTTGTTCAGGCTTTTCTCTCTGGATTTTGTGTCAACGATCCCATGGAAAATCAGGGTAGCCCCATGGGCCATGCACACGTCTCTCTGGGGATTTGGAATGATCCCAAGAGTTTGGGGATATTTTGTTAAATGGGAGGAGACCTTTCTGTTTTTATACCTCAGGTGTCCCACCAAAAGAGGGATTCCAGAGCAGAGCCCTGGAGAGGGGTGACTTGAAACACGAACTCTGGTTAAGATTGGGGGACTAGAGGCAAGCCCCATATGCCGGCTCTTGGCCAGCCACTGAGAGCCTTACTTGAGGGCAAAGCTCACGCTTAGGGTCACAATGCCTGTTTGTGCCCATCGCGGCCCTCAAACATGGGTGGGGCCTCATGGGCCACACTGGTTTCTCCTACACTGAACATTGGACAACATGCCCACCACAAGGTCTCTGGCCATGGGAATGAGGAGTTCTGATTTCTGCATCACGGTCACACCTCGGCAGTGATTGTAGATAAGGTCTAGATTCTGACGCCTGAAACCCGAGGTTAGGAAGAAATGTCGAACTACGGCCATGGCGGGTCTGATATGCTCAGTGGGCAGTCAACTGTCTGGGAGTTGGTCGGGACGTCCAGGCTCAGGCAGTTTCAGACAGGGCATTAGTGCCCAGGGTAGACTGTATAATTGGGGTACAGTTGAGTGGTGTGTAGGTTTATCCTCATTTGGGGTTTCTGGGAAGCCCCATAGGACAAGGTTTTTCTTCTGGAGGGCAGTCAGAATGCTGAATTGTGGCTCCAGAATTTCCATACTGGAGGGCATGTGGGCAAGGAGTGTGAGGATGGAAGTCTGAGAACACAAGCGAGGCTTAGGTTTGGGGGCAAGGGCAAGAGGCAGCCTCTGCAGAGCTGATTGGAGATCTCGTGCATATGAAGTCAGGGTGAGGATCAGACCTTGTGCTGGTTGGAGTTTCTGTCCATGTTGGCCCCTTCATGAAGGGGGAGCATCTCACGAGGCCATGGAGGTTTTCCCACGATGGGAGTTGTGAGATGCTCCAAATTGCAAGGATTCCTTCTGCGGGACAGTCGAGACAAGTTGGATGGCTCCAGGACATCCCATATGGAAGAACTCCAGAGCAGGGTTCTAAGGATGGATGCCTGGGCATCTTACCTCCCATTCCAGTTGTCTCTCAGCGACAAGGCAGATTCTATCTGCTGGCTCTAGGGGAGCAACCGTGGGGCTGAGTTAAAATGGACTCTCCTGAGAATGGGTCATAATGTGGGTTTGTGTGCATGGAGACCTTGGAATGGGGCGGTGGCTACGAGGCTTGAAGGATTCTCTTAACCAGAACTTTTTACACAGCTCCAAAGGGCAAGTTTCCTATGTGGAGATGATATTTGTTGATTGATGCCTCAAGAACCCCCATATGCTGATATTGGAATGCAGGCCTCTGAGGAGAGATGCCTGGAAACCAAAGCAATGGAACCGATTAGGGCCTAGGGTCTTGTCCCGTTCAATATTCTTCTCTGGGGACATCTATCTATGGGTCTGAGTAGAGTTAATTGTTCCGCTGGTGTCAGATCTCCCCTGTTAGTCCCAGGTGGCCTACAATATTGGGATGGCCTTGGGGAATTTAGAGGTTTCTCCTAATCTGTAGGGTTGTAGCCAATGGAATGGGCAGAATTGTCCTGTAGAGGGCAGGCACAGTCCTGAGGTGTAGCTCCAGAGTCCACAGCCTGTAGGGTGTGTTCCAGGGCTGTGGGGACAGAAGTCTGAAAACACAAACTCGGCTTACGTTTGGGGATGTAGGTATGGCAGGTCCGATCTACAGACCATGAGAACTCTTCAGGATATGAAGAAAGGATGAGTGTCAGGCGCTTGCTCAGGCTTTGTCTCTGGATTTTGTGACAACGATGGCTGTGGTATGTCAGTGTGGCCTCAAGGGACATGGAGAAATCTCCCTCACTGGGGATTGGGCGTGATCTTAGGAGTTTGAGGTCATTCTGTGCAATGGGATGAGTCCTTTCTGTTTTGTTACCTTAGGTGTCCCACCCAAAAGAGGGATTCCATAACAGAGCCCTGGGGATGGACGACTGGACAACCTAAGTCTGGTTCAGATTGGGAGTCAAGGGGCATGGCAAATCCCATATGTGGCTCTTGGTCTGCCACTGAGAGGCATTAATTGAGGACAGGGATCACACTGAGGGTCACAAAGCATGTTTGGGCCTGACACGGCCCTCAAAATGCACAGAGCCTCATGGGCCATGCTGGTTTCTCCTACACTGAACATTGGACAACATGCCTAACAAAAGCTCTCTGACCATGGGGAAGGAGGAGTCCTGATTTCTACATCACATTCATCCCTGGACATTGACTGGAGATAAGGTCTAGGTTCTGAAGCCTGAAAACCGAGGTTGGGAAGAGATGACAAACTAAGGCCCTGAGGGTTCCAATGTGCTCAGTGTTGAGTGTCGGTCGTGAAGTCAGAGCTCAGGCTGTGTCAGACAGGGCAATAGTGCCCAGTGTAGACTGTATAATTGGAGTAAAGACGAGTGGAGTGCAGTTTGATCTTCATTTGGGGTTTCTATGTAGCCACATAGGCCAATATTTTTCTTCTGGAGGGTAGGCAGAGTGCTGCATTATAGCTTCTGAATTCCCAAACTGGAGGGCTTGTGTGCCAAGAGAGTGAGGATGGAAGTCTGAGAACACAAGCTAGGCTCAGGTTTCGTGGTGAGGGCAAGGCAGGCACCCTTTGCAGAGCTGAATCGAGATGTCGTGCATCTGAAGTCAGGGCAAGGATCAGACGTTGCCTCAGGTTGGACTTTCTTTCCATGATGGCCCCTTCATGTAGGGAGGTTCATCACAAGACCATGGAGGTTTTCCCTTGATGGGAGTTTTGAGGTGATCCAAACCACAAGGATTCATTCTGCAGGACAATGGACACCTGTTGGATGGCTCCAGGACATCCCATACAGAACGATTCCAGAGAAGGTTCTAAGGATAGATGCCTGGGCATTCCGCTTCGCATTCCAGTTGTCTCCTAGCGACAATGCAAATTCAATATGCTGGCTGTAGGGGAGCAACCATTGGGGCTGAGTTGAAATGGACTCTCCTGAGGATGGGTCATAATGTGGCTTTGAGTCAATGGAGACCTTGGACTGGAGCGGTGGCTATGGGGCTTGAAGGATTCTCCTAACTGGAGGTTTTTACACAGCTCCAAAGAGCAAGTTTCCCATGTGGAGACGACATTTGTTCTGATTGGTGACTCAGGAAACCCCCTATACTGGTATTGTAAACCAGGCCTCTGAGGAGAGATGCCTGGAAACCAAAGCAATGGATCCGATTAGTGCCTAGGGGCCTGTATGATTTAATCTGTTTCTCTGGGGACATCTGTCTACATGTCTGATTGGGGATAGTTGCTCACTGCCATGTTCTAGGTCATCATCTCTTCTCCTCCCTGATTTTCAGGCTTAAGAACCTAGACGTTATCTCCACTCACTGCCCAGAGGTTAATGTGATGCAGAAATCAGAACTCCTCCATCTCCATGGCAAGAAATCTTGTGGTTGGCATCTTGTCCAATGTTCTGTGTAGGAGAAACCAGCGTGGCCCATGAGGCCACGCCCATGCTTGAGGGCCGCGATGAGCACAAAGACACATTGGGACCCTCAGCGTGAGCCCTGTCCTCAAGTAAAGCCTCTCAGGGTCTGGACCAAGAGCACGCATAGGGGTTTGCCATTCCCCTATTTCCCCAATCGTAACCAGAGGTCGAGATGTTTAATCACCCCTACTCAGGGCTCTGCTCTGTTATCCATTTTTGGTGGGATACATGAGGTAAAATAAAATACAGAAAGGATTCCTCCCACCCACAGAATGACCCCAACCACTTGGGATCGGTCCAGATCTCCAGAGAGAAAGACTCTTTCGTGGCCCATGAGGACACCTCGACATTCCACGGCCACCGTTGACACAAAATCCAGGAACGAAAAACAGTAATCGCCTCACACTCATCCTTTGTTCATAGCCCGAAAAATTCTCACGGTCTCTAGGTCGGGCCTGCCATACCTACTTCCCCAAACCTAAGCCGAGTTTGTGTTTTCAGACTTCTGTCCTGACAGCCCTGTCTTACACACCCTCCAGGCTGGGGCCCCTGGAGCCATACCTCAGGACTGTGCCTGCCTTCTCCAAGGAAATTCGACCCATTCCTTTGGCCACACCATACAGATTTCGAGATACCTCCAAAGTCTCCAAGGCCATCCCAATAGTTTAGGATGCCCAGGACAAACAGGGGCAATCTGTCACAAGCTGAGTAACTATCTCAACTCAGACCCATAGACAGATATCCCCATAGAGGAAGATTGAACTGGAGAGGCCCGTAGGCCCTCATTGGATCCATTGCTTTGGTTTCCAGGCATCTCTCCTCAGAGGTCTGGTTTCCAATACCTGCATATGAGGGTTTCCGGAGGTGCCAATCTGAACAAATCTCGTCTCCACATGGGAAACTTGTTCATTGTTACTGTGTCAAAACCTCCAGTTAGAAGAAACCTTCAGGTCTCCAGAGCTAACAACCCATAACAAGGTCTCCATGGACACAAACCCACATTATGGCCAATCCTCAGGAGAGTCCATTTCAGCTCAGCCCCCTCAGTTGCTCCCCCAGAGACATCAGATCGAACCTCCCTTGTCGATTGGAGACAATTAGAATTCCAGGCAGGCTCTCCAGGAATCCATCCTTCGAATCCTGTTCTGGAGTCATTCTGCATGGGAAGTACTCTAGCCATCCAACAGGTCTCGATTGTCCCGCAGAAGGAGTCCTTGAGGATTGTAGACTCTCACAACTCCAAACGTGGGAAAACCTCCATGGCCTCATGATGACCCACGCCCTTCATGAAGGGGGGTCATGGACAGAAACTAAAACCTGAGGCAACATCTAATCCTGGCCCTGACTTCAGATGCACGAGAATCTCGATTCCGCTCTAAAGAGGGTGCCTGCAATGCCCTTGCCCCTAAATCTAAGCCTAGCTTGGGTTCTCAGACTTCAGTCCACATACACCAAGGCCACAAGCCCTCCTGTTTGGGAATTCCGTAGCCACAATGCAGAACTCTGCCTGCCCTCCAGAAGAAAACGTTGCCCTATGGCACTACCCAGAAATGCCAAATGAGGATGAATCTCGCCACTAGACTGTACCCAAATTACACAGTCTACCCTGCACACTAAGCCTAACCCCACAGATTCTGAGTCTGAGTCTGGACCTCTGGACCAACACCCAGACAGCTGGGCCACACCTCAGGACTGGGCCTGCCCTTTACAAGAGAATTCTGCCCATTCCACTGGCAACAACCCTACATATTTGGAGAAACCTCCAAAGTCCCCAAGGCCATCCCAATAGTATTGGCCACCCGGGACAAACAGGGCAATCTGACACAAGCTGAGCAACGACCTCCACTCAGAACCCTAGACAGATGTTCCCAGAGAAGAAGATTGAAGCAGACAGGGCCCAGGCCCTAATCAGATCCGTTGCTTTGGTTTCCAGGCATCTCTCATCAGATGCCTGGTTTCCAATAGTAACTTATGGGGGTTCCTGAGGCACCAATCAGAACAAATCTCATCTCCGCATGGGAAACGTCCTCTTTGGAGCTGTGTCAAAACCTCTGGTTTGGAGAATCCTTCAGGGCCCCGGAACCACCGCACCATTCCAAGGTCTCCATGGACACAAAGCCACATTATGAACCATCCTCAGGAGAGTCCATTTCAACTCAGCCCCCTCAGTTTCTCCCTGAGAGCCAGAAGATCAAACCTGCCTTGTCGCTAGAGGAAAATTAGAATGCAAGGTGGGCTGTCCAGGCATCCAACGTTAGATCCCTGCTCTGGAGAAGCACCTTATGAGACGTCCTGTATCCATCCAACAGGTCTCAGCTGTCCCGCAGGAGGAATCCTTGCAATTTGGAGCATCTCACAACTCCCAGCATGGAAAAACCTCCATGGCCTCGTGATATTCCCCCAACTTCATGAAGGGACTATCGTGGACAGAAACTCCAGCCTGAGCCAATGTCTGATCCTCGCCCTGATTTCAGATGCATGAGAACTCGATTCAGCTCTGCAGAGGGTGCCTGCCCTGTTCTTGCCCCTAAACATAAGCCTAGCATGTGTTCTCACATTTCCGTCCTCACACACCTGGCCCATAAGCCCTCCAGTTTAGGAATTCTGGAGACACAATGCAGCACTCTGCCTGCCCTCCAGAAGAAGAACGTTTCCCTATGGGGATACCCAGAAACACCAAATGAGGATCACCCTGCACTCTACTTGACTGTAAGCAAATTATACAGTCTACCCTAATGCCCTAATGTCCTGTCTGACACAGCCTGAGCCCAGGCCTTCCAACTGACACCAGATACCTGGGGCAACACCTCAGGACTGTGCCTCCCCTATCCAAGATTATTCTGCCCATTCTGGCAACAACCCTACAGATTAGTAGAAACCTCCAAAGTCCCCGAGATCATCCCAATAGTGTAGGCCGCCCGGAACAAACAGGGGCAATCTGACACAAGCTGAGCAACGACCTCTACTCAGAATTGTAGACAGATGTGACCAGAGAAGAAGATTGAAACGGACAGGCCCCTCGGCCCCAGTCAGATCCCATTGGTTTGGTTTCCAGGCATGTCTGCTCAGATGCCTGGTTTCCAATACCATCTTATGGGGGTTCCTGAGGCAATAATCAGAACAAATATTGTCTCCACATGGGAAACTTACTCTTAGGAGCTGTGTCAAAACCTCCGGTTAGGAGAATCTTTCAGGGGCCAGAAGCCACCGCCCCATTCCAAGGTCTCCATGGACACAAACCCACATTATGACCCATCCTCAGGAGAGTCCATTTAAAATCAGCCCCCTTGGTTGCTCCCCCAGAGCCAGCAGATCGAACCTGGAATGCGAGGCAGGCTCTCAAGGCATCCATGCTTAGAACCTGTCTCTGGTGTCATTCCGTATGGAATGTCCTGGAGCCATCAAACAGGTCTCCTCTGTCCCACAGATGGAATCCTTGCGGATTGGAGCTTCTCACAACTTGCATCGTGGAAAAGCCTCCATGGCCTCATGACGACCCCCCCTTTCATGTAGGGTGATCATGGACAGAAAATCCAACCTGAGCCAACGTTTGATCCTCGCCCTGGCTTCAGAGGCATGAGATCTCGATTCATTCTGCAAAGAGTGCCTGCTGTGCCTTTGCCCCGAAACCTAAGCCTAGCTTGTGTTCTCAGACTTCCGTCCTCACACTCCTGGCCCTCAAGACCTCCAGTTTGGGATTTCTTGAGCCACAATGCAGCACTCGGCCTGTCCTCCAGAAGAAATACGTTGCCCTAAGTGGCTACGCAGAAACCCCAAATGAGGATCATCATGTATGCCACTTAACTGTACCCCAATGACACAGTCTACCCTGGGCACTAAAGCCTTGTCTGACACAGCCTGAGCACCGACTTCCCGAACGACATCCAGACAGCTGGCCGCACACTGAGCATATCGGACCCGTCAGGGCCTTAGGTTGTCATTAGTTCCCACCCTCAGTTTTCGGGCTTCAGAACTTAGACCTTATATCCAATCACTGCCCAAGGGTGTATGTGATGCAGAAATCAGAACTACTCCTTCCCCATGGCAGGAAAACTTGCTGTTGGTGGAGAGTCAAACCTTCAGCGTAGGAGAAAAGTGCATGGCCCATGAGGCCACGCCCATGTTTGAGGGCAGCCTTGGGCACAAACGGACCTTGTGACCCTCAGCATGAACCCCATATTCAAGTAACGCCTCTCAGTGGCTGGACCAAGAGCTCGCATATGGGGCTTGCCATGCTCTTAGGTCCCCAGGCCTAACCAGAGGGTGGATTTTCCAGTTTTTGGTACCCACTTCTCTGCTCTAGAGTCCCTCTAGTAGGGGGATACCTGAGGCAGAAAGCAGGACTCCTCCCTTCCCACAAAAAGACACCAAACACTTGGGAGCTGGGAGAATCACCAGAGAGGGAGACTCTTCCATGGCCCATGAGGCTACCACTACATTAAATGGTCATTGTGGACACAACATCCAGAGACAAAAGCCTGAGCGACTGCCTCCCACTCGCCCTCCTTTCATATCCCAAGGAGGTTCCCTCACAAACTGTAGATCAGGCCTGGCATAACCTCGGCCCCAAACCTGAGTGAGCCAAGTTTGTGTTTTGGGGCGTCTGTCCCCACAGCCCTGGTGCACACACCCTCTAGGATGGGACCTCTGGAGCTACACCACAGGACTGTTCCTGCAATCTCCTAGGAAACTGTGCCCATTTCATTGTCCACAACCCTACAGAATTAGGAGAAACCTCAAGGCCCCCGAGGACATCCCACTACTATAAACTGCTCTGGACAAACAGGGGCATTCTGACACAATCTGAGAAACTACCTCCATGCAGACATGCAGACAGATGTCCACAGAGACAGAAGATTGAACCAGAATGGTCCATAAGCCTGATCTGAACTCTTGCTTTGGTTTCTAGGTGTCATTCCTCAGAGGCCTGGGTTCGAAGACCAGTATATGGGGCTTCCCTGAGGCATGAAACAGAACACCTCCCATCTCCACATAGAAAGTCTCTGAGCCACTGCCACATTCCAAGGTCTCCATGGCCACCAACCCACATTATGACCCATCCTTAGGAGAGTCCATTTCAACTCAGCCCTCAGTGTGAGCCTGCCTAGTCCCAACCAGCCAATGGGAATGTGAGGTGGCGTTTCCAAGCATCCACGCTTAGACCCCTGCTCACGAGTCTTTCCGTAGGGGAGTACTGGAACCATCCAATAGGACTCGACTGTCCTGCAGAAGGAAACCTTGAGGTTTGGAGCAGCTCACAACTCCCAGCGTAGGGAAGCCTCTCTGGCTTCATGATGCTCCCACCCCCTTCAGGAAGGGGCCATCATGGACACAAACTCCAGCCTGAGGCAACGTCTGATCCTCACCCTGACCTCAGATGCAGGGTATCTCGATTCAGCCTCTGCAGAATAGGCCTGCCGTGCCCTCGGTCCCAAACCTAATGCTAGCTTGTGTTTTCAGACTTCCTTCCTCACACTCCTGGCAAACAAGCCATCCAGACTGGGAATTCCGAAACCACAACACAGCCCTCTGCCTTCCAACCAGAGAAAAAACGTTGCCCTAGGGGGTTCTCCAGAAACCCCAAATGAGGATCAACCTGCTTGGGCCTCGACTTCACCCCAATTGGATAGGCTGCCCTGGGCACTAATGCTCTGTCTGACACAGCCTGAAGCCAGACGTCCTGAAAGACAATGAGACAGCTGGACGCACACCTAGCACATCGGACACACCATTGGCTTAGGCCATTATCTCTTGCCAACCTGGCTTTTCAGACATCTGAACCTAGACATGATATCAAATCCCTGCACAAGTTGGTACCTCAAGCACAAATCAGAACTCTCCTTCCCCATGGTAGGAGAAACCTTCATAGCCCCTGAGGCCATACCCACACTGGAGTGCCAAATTGGGTACAAACTCGCATTGTGACCTTCAGCATGATCACCATGTCAAAGTAAGGCCTTTCTGGATCTGAACCAAGAACCCACATAGGGACTTGCCAAGCCCCTATGCTCCCAATCCACACCAGAGTTTGAGGTTTTCAGTCACCCATTCCCCGTGGCTCTGCTCTGGAATGCCTCTCTTGGAGAGACACCTGAGTCAGACAACAGGTCTCCACCCTTCCAACAAAATAACCCCAAAGACTTGGGAGCTGGGCCAAATCCCCAGAGAGGGAGACTCGTCCATAGCCCCTGAGATCACCCCTACAATCCATGGCTATCCTGGACACAACATCCAGAGACAAAAGGCTGAGGGACCGCCTCCCACTCTCCCTTCTTTCATAAGCCAAGGAGCATCCCTCACGGTCCTGTAGATCCGGCCTGCCATACCCTTGGCGCCACACCTTGGCCGAGCTTGTGTTTTCAGACTTCTGTGTCCATAGCCCGGACCCACACACCCTCTAGGCTAGGGCTTCTGGATCCACACTGAAGGACTGTGCCTGTCTTCTCCAAGGAAACTCTGCCCAATCCATTGGCCACAACCCTACAAATTGGGAGAAACCTCCAAGTCTCCCGAGGCCATCACAACAGTGTAGGCCACTCTGGACTAAGAGGGGAATCTGACACTAGCTTAGCAACTATCTCCATGTACACACTAAAACAGTGTCCCCAGAGACAGAATATTGAAACCCTCAGGCCCCTAGGCCCTAATCTGAACCCTAGGTTTGGTTTCCAGCTGTCTCTCCTCAGAAGACTGGTTTCAAAGACCAGCATCTGAAATTTTCTGAGGCACCAAACAGAACCTCTCTCGTCTCCACATGGGGAGATTTCTTATTGGAGCTGTGTCAAACCCTTTGGGTAGGTGAATTCTGCAGGGCCCCTGAGCCACCAGCATAGTCCAAGGTCTCCATGGACACAAACCCACATTATGACCCATCCTCAGTAGAGTCCATTTCAAATCAGCCCCCTGGGTCGCTCGCCCCAGAGTCAGCAGTTCAAACATGTCTTGTCACTAATAACCAATGGGAATGTGAGTTATAGTGTACAGACATCCATCCTTCAAACCTGCTCTCCAGTCCTTCTGTATGGGACGTCTTGGAGCCACCCAACATGATTTAATTGTCCTGAAGAAGGAAACCTTGTGGTTTGGAGCAACTCACAAACTCAGCGTGGGAAAACCTCCTTGGTCTCATGAGGCCCCTGCTCCATGAAGGGGCCATCATGGACACAAACACAAGCCTCAACCAACGTCTGATCCTCACCGTGACTTCAGATGCACCAGATCTCAACTCAGCCTCTGCAGAGTGGGCCAGCCATGCCCTCGGCCCCAAACCTCACCCTAGCTTGTGTTTTCAGACTTCCGTCCTCACATTCCTGGCACACAAGCCCTCCCAATTGGGAATACTGGGGCCACAACGAAGCCTGCCCACCAGAAGAAAAACATTGTCTATGGTTTTTCCCAGAAACCCCAAATGAGGATCAACCTGCTCGGCTCTCGGCAACACCCAGTTGCATAGGCTCCCCTAAGCACTAATGCTTTGTCTTACATAGCCTGAGCCCAGAGATTCTGACAGACACCGAGACAGCTGGTCACACACCCAGCCTATCGGACCCACCATGGTCTTAGGCCATTCATCCCTTCCCATTGACATGCGTGTCTTCCTGGAGGTATGTTCTGAGTCTGTGTCAGACTGTGCATTTTTTCCAGAGCGGCCTATGAAACTGAGTTGGGCTTAGGGGCCTTGAAGGTTTCTCCTAATCTGGATGTTTTGGGAAACTTGGACAGTTAGATTTTCCTCGGGAGAGCTTGCCCAGTGATGTGGTGTGGTTCTGAAGACCCCATCCTGGAGGGCATATGGGTCAGGTCTTTGGGACTAAAGTCTTCAGACACAAACTCGGGTAAGAGTTAGGGGCGGAGTGCTGGCATTCCTGATCTGTAGACCCTGAAGGCAGCTCCTTGGGATTTGAAATTCTGACGGCTGGGAGGCAGGAGCACAGGCATTTCTGTCTGGATTGCGGGTCTGGGATGGCAACGGAATGGAGGGATGTTCTTAGGGTTCCATGGGAGATTCTACCTCTCTGAAGATTCTTTCCAGCACCCAAAGTTTGGTGTCATCTTGGGGGAAAGGGAGAGTGTGGTTTTCCGTGTCAGGGATCCCATGCAAACAGGCATTCCAGAGATGGGATCTGGTTCTGGGAGCCTGGATAACCCCACCAAGGCTCAGGATTAGGGCCTAGGGGCCTGACAGGCCCGCTTAGTCAGCTCCTGGTCCAGTTCCCAAGGGGGCTTGTTGTAAAGGAGTCTGAGCCTGAGGGTCACAATGCCTGTTTGTGCCAAGCTGCCCATCCTGAGTGGGCGTAATCTCATGGGCCATGCACCTGGCTCCAACTCGGAGGATTGGACAGCCATCTCAACATTAAGTTTTCATGACATGGGGAAGAAGAAGTACTCTTTTGTGCTTCAGGGTCACCCATGGGCAGGAATTTTTTCTATGTTCTGGGACAGGTACCTGAATACCCAGGTTGCTTCGAGATGATGGCCTTGGGCCAAGGCAGGACCACCTGTAGGATATGGGGTACACTGTCTGGATGCCCATGGACCTATGAGACCACACCTGCATTCAGAGGCCATTTTGGACACACAATTGAGATAGAAAAGCCTGTGCTACTGCCTTCTAGTCACCTGACTTACAGTTCCTGACGAGCTGCCCTCCAGGTGTATTCATTGGGCCTGCAATCACCTCGCCACTAACCCTAACCCGAGTTTGTATTTGCAGACTTCTCTCCCAAAACCATGGCTCACATGCCCCCCATGATGGGGTCTCTGGAGTCACACCACAGGACTGGGCCTGCCATACCCACAGAGTTGTGTCCCTCACAGTTGACCAAACCCTCCAGATTAGGAGGAACCTTCAAGACCCCTGAGACCAACCCCTATTGGAGGCCGCTATGGACGCAAATGCACCATCTGAAAAAAACAGATCACCTACATCCAGGCAGAAGGCCAAGTCAAAGATCCTGAGTCAGAAGATTGAACCTGACATGCCCCAAGAACCTCACTGGAACCCTAGATTAGGTTTTCAGGCATCTGTCCTCAGAGGCCTGTTCTGGAATACCATAAACTTATGTTACAACATGTGGTCCCTGAGACACACAACAGAACATCTCCTGTCCCCAGAAGGAATCCAGGCTCTTTGACGTGTGCCAAACGCTCATGATAGGAGAATCCTGCATGGCACCTTATCCACCAGCACATTCTAAGATCTCCCTGCTAACAAACCAGCATTGTGGTCCATCTGAAGGAGATTCCATGTCAACTCAAGGCCTTGGTACTTCCCCCCAGAGCAACCAGAACGAACCTACTTTGTTCTTCAACTGCAAAGTTCAATGGAGGTCTACTTTCCAGGCATCCATGCCAGAGAGCTCTGCTACTCAAACACTCCACATTGGGGACACAGGAGCAAACAAACCAGACTCCACCTGTCCAGTAGACGGAATCCTTGCTGTTTGGAGAATCTCACAAGCCTCAGAATGGGAAAAACTCCATGGCCTCTTGACACCACCCCTGCATTTGGTCCTCATCATAGACACAAACTCCAGTGTGAGCAAACATCGGACATCCGCCCTTACTCAGGTGCTGGATATCTTGAATCAGCTGCTGCACATTGGAACTGCCTTTTGCTTGGCACTGAATTGAACTGTAGCTTGTGTTTATAATTTCATCCTCACCCTACTGGTCCTCAATTCTGGGAATTCTGGAGCCACAACACAGCATTCTGCCTTCCCCATAGAAAGAAGGAGTGTCTGGTTAGTCTGTTCAGAAACCCCACATTAGGATCTATCTACTCAGCTCTGGAGGAACCTCGATTTATAGGCTGCTCTGGCCCGTAGTGCTGTGTCTGACAGAGCCTGAGCCCTGACCTAATGTCAGCTACCCAGAAAGCAGGCCACATATCTAGCATGAGAGACCAGCCATGTCCCAAGTGCCTCCTCTCTACCCATCTTTGGTATTCAGGCACTGGTCCACAGACCTTTGATGGAATCCCTGCCAATGGCGGAACCTGAAGCACAATAGAGAGCTCTTCCTTCCCATGGCAGGAAACCTTGCTGTTGGGATGGGTGTCTAGCCCTCATAGTCGGAGCCAGCGGTATGGCCAATGAGACCACTCCCCCTCCTGAGGGCAGCCCTGGGCATAAAGAGGCATTGTGACCTTTAGCCTGAGCATGCTTTCAAACAAACTCTCTCAGTGGCACCACTAGGATCCCACATTGCAGGCCTGGTATGCCACTAGTCCCAAATCCTCACCCTTGGTGGGATTTTCCTGGCCCCGAGAACCAGAGTCCATCTCTGGAATCCTTGTTTTGGGGCACACCTAAGATGGAAAACAGTTTTCCCTTCCCGAAAAAGCCACCTAACCATGGGGAGCCGCCAGGATCCTTAGAGAGGAAAAGTCTCCCATGGACCCAGGAGAGCACACCTCTAATCCAAGCCCATCCTCAACACACAATCCAGATAGAAAAGCCTGTGCTACTGCCTTCCAGTCACCCTAGTTACATTTCCTGAAGAGTTGCCCTCCAGGTCTGTGCATTGGGCCTGCGATCACCACGCCACTAACACTAACCCAAATTTCTGTTTGCAGACTTCTCTCCCAAAACCATGGCTTACATGCCATCCAGAATGGGGTCTCTGGAGCCACACCACAGGACTGTGCCTGCCATCGCCAAGGAAACTTTGCCCATCACATTTGTCCAAACCCTCCAGATTAGGAGAAACCCTCAAAACCCATGAGCCCACACCAATATTGGCCGCCGCTCTGGACACAAATGTGCGTTCTGAAACAAAATGATCACCTACATCCAGTCAGAAGGCCAATTTAATGGTCTTGAGTCAGAAGATTGAAACTAACATCCCCCAAGGACCTCATTGGAACCCTAGATTGGGTTTTAAGGCATCTGTCCTCAGAAGCCTGTTCTGGAATTCCATAAACTTATGTTACCACATGTGGTCCCTGAGCCACACAACAGAACATCTCCTGTCTCCAGAAGGAAACCGTGCTCTTGGACGTGTGCCAAACACTCATGGTAGGATAATCCTGCATAACACCTTAGCCACAAGCAAATTCTAAGATATCCCGGGAAACAAACCAGCATTGTGGCCCATCTGCAACAAATTCCATGCAACTCAAGGCCTTGGTACCTCACCCCAGAGCCACCAGAACGAACCTTCCATGTTCCTCAGCTGCCATGGTCAGTGGAGGTGTGCTTTCTAGGCATCCATGCCGGAGAGTTCTGCTCCCCAAACTTTCCACATGGGGGAACCTGGAGCAAACAAAACAGACTCTACCTGTTCAGTAAAATGAAACCTTGCTGTTTGGAGCATCTCACAAGCCTCAGCGTGGGAAATCCTCTTTGGCCTCTTGATGCCACCCCTCCATTTGTCAGTCCTCATAGCCACAAACTCTAGTGTGAGTGAACATCTGACATCCTCTTACTCAGGTGCTGGATATCTGGAATAAGCCACTGCACATTGGATCCACCTTCTGCTTGGCACTGAATTGAACTGTAGCTTGTGTTTACAATTTCATCCTCACCTACTGCTCCTCAAGGCCTCTTGATGGGGAATTCTGGAGCCACAACACAGCATTCTGCCTTCTCCATAGAAAGTAGAAGAGCCTAGTGAGTCTTTCCAGGAACCCCACAGGGGAAGAATCTGCTCGGCCCTTGAGGGAACCCTGATTTAAAGGTTGTCCTGGCCACTAGTGCTGTGTATGAGACCCTGAGCCCCAACCTAGTATCAGCCACCCAGAGAGTGGGCCCCATATCCAGCATCTGAGAAAGGCCATGACCCACGTCTGTCATCCTTACCCATCCTGGGTATTCAGGTACCTGTCCCCAGACCTTGCTTGAATCCCTGCCATTGGATGAAACTAAAGCATATAGAATTCTCCTCCTTCCCCATGGTAGGAAACCTGGCTGTTTGGATGGGTGTCCAACCTTCTAAGTGTGAGTCAGTTGCATGCCAATGAGACCACTCCCACTCTTGAGGGCCGCTCTGGGCACAAACATGCAGTGTGACCCTCAGCCTGAATATGCGTTCAAAGAAGCCCTCTCAGAGGCAAAAGCAGTTTCCCGCATTGCAGGCCTGGTAAGCCCCTAGGCCCAAATCCTACCCCTTGGTAGTATTTTCCACTCACACAGACCCAGAATCCGTTTCTGGAATCCCTGTTATGGGGCACCCCTCAGATGGAAAACAGCACTCTTCTTTTCCCTGAAAAAGTCACCTAACATAGGGGAGCCACCTGGATCCATAGAGAGGAAAAGTCTCCAATGGACACAGGAGATCACATCTCTAATCCGAGGCCATCTTACCCACACAATCCAGATAGAAAAGCCTGTGCTACCGCCTTCTAGTCAAGTAAGTACAGTTCCTGATTAGCTACCCTCCAGGTCTAGGCTCTGGGCCTGAGATCACCTCGCCATGCACCCTATCCCAAATTTGTGTTTGCAGACTTCTCTCCCCAAATCTTGGCTCTCATGCCCTCCAAGATGGGTTCTTTGGAGACACACCACAGGAATGTCCCTGCCATCCCCAAGGAAACTACGGCCATCACAGGTGCCCCAAACACCAAGATTAGGAGAAACCTGCAAGGCCCCTGAGACCACCCCAATAATGGAGGCTGCTCTGGACACAAATGCACAGCCCGAAACACCCTGATCATCTAAAATAGGCAGAGAGCCAATTAAATTGTCTTGAGTCAGAAGTTTGAACCTTACATGCCCCTACGACCTCATTGGAACTCTAGCTTAAGTTTTCAGGCATCCATCCTCTGGGGCCTGTTCTGGAATACCAACTTATGATACAACATGTAATTCCTAAGACACACAACAGAACATCTCCTGTTACCAGAAGGAAACTTGCTCTTCGACCTGTGCCAAACCCTCAGATAGGAGAATACTACACGGGACCTTAGACACCAGCACATTCTAAGATCTCTGTGGTAACAAACCAGCATTGTGGCCCATCTACAAGAGATTCCATGTCTACTCAATACCTTGGTACTTCGCCCCAGAATCACCAGAACGAGCCTTCCATGTTCCTCAGCTTCAAAGGTCAATGGAGGTGTGCTCTCCAGGCACCCATGCCAGAGAGCTCTGCTACCCAAACATTCCACATTGGGAATGCTGGGGCAAACAAACCAGACTCCGCCTGTCCAGTAGAAGGAATCCTCACTGTTTGGATCATCTCACAAGCTTCAGCGTGGGAAATCCTCCATGGTCCCTTGATGCCACTCCTCCATTTGTCCATCATTATAGACATCAACTCCAGTGTGAGCAAACATCTGACTTCCGCCCTTACTCCGGCACTAGATATCTCAAATCAACCGCTACATATTGGAACTGCCTTCCACATTGCACTGAATTGAACTGCAGCTAGTGTTTACAATTTCATCCTCACCGTACTGGTCCCCAAGCCCACTTGATAGGGAATTCTGGAGCCACAACACAGCATTCGGCCTTCCCCATAGGAAGAGGGAGTGCCTGGTGAGTCTACCCAGAAACCCCACATGAAGATCAATCTGCTCGGCCCTAGAGTTAACCCCCAATTATACGCTGCTCTGGCCATTAGTGCTTTGTCTGACAGAGGCTGAGCCCCGGCCTAGTGTCAGCCACCCAGTGAGAGGACCCCATATTCAGGATGTGAGCCCGGACATGGCCCAAGTCCGTCATCTCTACCCATCCTTGGTATCCAGGCATCTGTCTTCAGAACTTTCCCGGTATTCCTGCCAATGGGGGAACCTGAAGCATAATAGAGAATTCCTCCTTCCCCATGGAAGGACATCTGGTTGTTGCAATGGGTGTCCAACCCTCAATATAGGAGCCAGCTGCATGATCAATGAGATGACACCAACTCCTGAGGGCATCCCTGGGCACAAACAGGCATTGTGCCCCTCAGCCTGAGCATGCTTTCAAACAATACCTCCAAGTGTACCACCAGGATCTGGCATTACAAGCCTGCTACACTCCAAAGCACAAATCCTAACCCATGGGGGGATTTTCCACACGCCAAGACCCAGAGCCCACCTCAGGAATCCCTGTTTTCGGTCACCACTAAGATGGAAAACCGCACTCTTCCCTTCCCCAAAAAAGCCACAAAACTATGGGGAGCCACCAGGAACCTTAGAGAGGAAAAGTCTCCCATGGACCCATGAGACCACACCTGCATTCCAAGGTGATCTTGGACATACAATCCAAATAGAAAAGACTTAGCTACCACCTTCCAGTAACCCTAATTACATTCCTGGTGAGCTTCCCTCCAGGTCTATTGGGCCTATGATCCTCACCACTAAGCCTAACCCGAGTTTGAGTTTGAAATCTTCACTCCTAAAACCATGGCTCACATGCCCTCCAGGATGGGGTCTCTGGAGCCACACCACAGGACTGTGCCAGTAATACCCAAAGAAACTGTGCCCACCCTAGTTTTCCAAAACTCCCAGATTAGGAGGAACCAGTAACCTCCTTGAGCCCACCCCAATATTGGTGGCCACTCAAGACGCAAATGTGCCGTCTGAAACCTTCATCCTACATCCAGGAAGACAGCCATGTCAATGGTCCTGAGTCAGAAGATAGAACCTGACATGCCCATAAAACCTCATTGGAACCCTATAATAGGTTTTCAGGCCTCTGTCCTCAGTGGCCTGTTCTGTAATACCAACTTATATTCCAACATGTGTTCCCTGAGCCACACAACAGATCATCTCCTGTCCCCAGAAAGAAACCATGATCTTCGGTCTGTGCCAAACCCTCAGGATACAAGAATCCTGCACGGCCCTATAGTCACCAGCACATTCTAAGATCTCCCTGTTAACAAACCAGCATTGTGGCACAAATGCCAGAGATTCCATGTCAACTCAAGGCCTTGATACTTCACCCACGAGCCACCAGAACGATCCTGCCATGTTCTTCAGCTGCAATGGTCAATGGAGGTGTGCTTTCCAGGCATACATGTGGGAGAGCTCTGCTACCCAAACTTTCCACAGAAAAGATGCACATGATCAGGGGGTTTCAGACTAACTTTCCACACCCTGGAGCAAACAAGCCAGATTCCACCTGTCCAGACGAAGGAATCCTTGTTGTTTGGAGCTTCTCACAAGCCTCAGAGTGGGAAATCCGCAATGGCCTCTTGACATCACCCCTCCATTTGTCGGTCATCATAGACACAAACTCCAATGTGAGCAAACATCTGACATGTCCGTTACTCAGGTGCTGGATATCTCGAATAAGCCGCTGCACATTGGAACTGCCTTCCGCTTGGCATTGAATGGAATCATAGCTTGTGTTTACAATTCCATCCTCACACTACTGGTCCCCAGGCCCTCTTGATAGAGAATTCTGGAGCCACAGCGCTGCATTCTGCCTTCCCCAAGAAAGTAGCAGTGCCTGGTGATTCAGCCATGAAACCCCACATGAGGATCAATCTTCTCGGCCCTCAAGGGAATTCCGATATATAGGGTGCCCTGGCCACTAGTGCTTTGTCAGACAGATCCTGAGCCCCAACCTAGTGTCAGCCACGCAGAGAGAGGGCCCCATATATAGCATGTGGGATCAGTCATGGCCCATGTCCGTCAACTCTACCCATCTTTGGTATTCAGGCAACTGTCCCCAGACATTTGCTACAATCAGTGCCAATGGGGGAATCTGAAGCACAATAGAGAACTCCTCCTTCTCCATGGCAGGAAATCTGGCTGTTGGAATGAGTGTCCAACCCTCAAAGTGGGAGCAAGCTGCATGGCCAAAGAGACCATGCACACTCCTGAGGGCTGTCCTTGGCACAAACAGGCATTGTAACCCTCTTCCTGAGCATGCTTTCAAACAAGCCCTCTCAATTGCACCAGAAAAATCCCAATTTGCAGGCCTGGTACACACCTAGGCCCAAATCCTAACACTTGGTGGGATTTTCTAGGTGCCCAGACCCAAAGACAGTCTCTGGAATCTCTGGTTTTGGGCACCCCTAAGACAGAAAACAACAGTTTCCCTTCTCCGAAAAAGCCACTCAACTATGCATATCCACCAAGATCCTCAGAGATGAAATATCCCCCTTGGACCAAGGAGACCACATCTGCATTCCGAGGCCATCCTGGACACACAATCCAGATACAAAAGCCTCTGCTACCACCTTTGAGTCACCTGATTTACAGTTCTTGAGGAGCTGCCCTCCAGGTCTATGCATTGGGACTGCGATCACCTCACCACTAACCCTTACCTGATTTTGTTTGTAGACTTCTGTCCCAAAACAATGGTAACATTTCCTCCAGGATGGGGTCTCTGGCACCACACCACAGGACTGTGCCTGCCATCACCAAGGAAACTTTGCCTGTCACAGTGGCCCAAACTTTCCAGATTAGGGGAAACCTGCAAGGCCCCTGGGCCCACCCCACTATTGGAAGCAGCTCTGTACAGAAAGGCATAGTCTGAAACCCCCTGATCACGTACATCTAGGCATACACCCAAGTCAATGGTCCTGAATTAAAAGATTGAACCTGACATGCCACTAGGTCCTCACTGGAACCTGAGATTAGGTTTTCAGGCTTCTGTCCTCAGAGGGCTGGTTTGGAATACCCACTTAGGATATAGCATGTGGTCCCTGAGCCACACAACAGAACATAACCTGTCACCAGAAGGAAACCATGCTCTTGGACCTGCATGGCCCCTTAGCCACCAACACATTCTAAGGTCTCCCTGGTAACAAACCAGCATTGTGACCCATCTTCACGTGACTCCATGTCCACTCATGGCCTTAGTACTTCGCCTCAGAGCCACCAGAACGAACCTGCCATGTTCCTCAGCTGCAATGGTCAATGGAGGTGTGCTTTTCAGGTATCCATGCTGGAGTACTCTGCTACCCAAACTTCCTACATGGGGGACCAAGGAGCAAACAAACCAGACACCAACTCTCAGTAGAAGGAAACCATGCTATTCAGAGTATCTCACAAGCCTGAGCGTGGGAAATCCTCCATGACCTATTGGTGTCACCTCTGTAATTGTCGCTCATCATAGACACAAACTGCAGTGAGAGCAAATGTCTGACACCCTCCCTTACTCAGGTGCTGGATATCTCAAATAAGCCACTGCACATTGTAAATCCGTTCTGCTTGGCACTGGGTTTAACTGTAGCTTGGTTTTACTATTCTATCCTCACCCAACTGGTGCCCATGCCCACTTGATAGGGAATTCTGGAGCCACAACGCAGCATTCTGCCTTCCCCATGGAAATAAGAAGTGCCTGGTGTGTCTGCCCTGAAACCCCACATGAGGATCAATCTTCTCAGCCCTCGAGGGAACCCCGATTTAGAGGCTGCCCTGGCCACTAGTGCTGTGTCTTACTGAGCCTGAGCTCCGACCTCGTGTCAGCCACCCAGAGAGCGGGAAACATATCCAGCATGTGAGACTGGCCATGGTCCAAGACCGTCATCTCTAACCATCCTTGGTATTACAGCACCTGTCCCCAAACCTTTGCTGAAATCCCTGCCAATGGGGGATCCTGATGCATGATAGAGATCTGCTCCTTCCCCAAGGCAGGAAACCTGGCTATTGGAATGACTGCCCTACCCACAGAGTGGGAGTAAATTTCATGGCCAGTGAGACCACGCCAACTCATGAGGGCCGCCCTGGGCACAAGCAGGCATTGTCACCCTCAGCCTGAGCATGCTTTCAAATGAGCCCTCTCCGTTGCACCACCAGGATCCCGCATTTCAGGCTTGAGACGTCCCTAGGCTCAAATCCTAATCCTTGGTGGGATATCTTGGTGCCCGGACCCAGAGGCTGTCTCGGGATTCCCTGTTTTGGGGAACTTCTAAGAGATAAAACAACACTCTTCCAATCCCCAATAATCACCAAACTATTGGGAGCCGCCAGGATTCTTAGAAAGGAAAAATCTCCCATGGACCCTTGAGACCACACCTGCATTCCGAGGCCATCCTTGACACACAATCCAGATACAAAAGCCTGTACTGCCGCCGTCAGGTCACCATAATTACAGTTCTTGATGAGCTGCCCTCCAGGTCTATGCACTGGGCTTGCAATCACCTTGCCCCAATCCTAACCCGAGTTTGTGTTTGCACACTCTCTCCCAAAATCGTGGCTCACATGCCCTCCAAGATGGGGTCTTTTGAGCCGCACCACTGGCCTGGGCTTACCATCCCCAAGGAACCTGTGCCCGTGACAGTTGCCCAAACCCTCCAGATTAAGAGAAACCTGCAATAACCCTGAGCCCACCCCAATACTGGAGACTGCTCTGGATGCAAATGTGCAGTCTGAAACACCCTGGTCACCTACATCCAGGCAGACACCAAAGTCAATGGTCCTGAGTCAGAAGATTGAACCTGACATGCCTTTTGGTCCTCATTAGAGCCTAGATTGGGTTTCAGGCATCTGTCCTCAGAAGCCTGTTCTGGAATATCAACTTATGTTACAACATGTGGTCCCTGAGCCACACAGCAAAACATCTCCTGTCCCCAAAAGGAAACCGGGCTCTAGGTCCTGTGTCAAACCCTCATGGTGGGAGAATACTGCATGGCCCCTTAGCTACCAGCACATTCTAAGATATCCCTGGTAACAAACCAGCATTGTGACCCACCTTCATAAGCCTCCATGTCAACTCAAGGCCTTAGTACGTCGCCCCAGAGCAACATGAACGAACCTGCCATATTCCTCAGTTGCAATGGTCAATGGAGGTGTGCTTTCCAGGAATCCATGTGGGAGTACTCTACTATCCAATTGTTCCATATGGGAGACCCTGGAGCAAAAAATCCAGACTCCCCCTGTCCGGAAGAAGAATACCTTGCTATTTGGAGCATTTTACAAGCCCCAGCGTGGGAAATCTTCCATGGCCTCTTGACGCCACCCCTCCATTTGTTTATCATTATAGAAAAAAACTCTAGCATGAGCAGACATCTGATCTTTGCCCTTGCTCCCATGCTGGATATCACGAATCAGCTGCTGCACACTGGAACTGCCTTCTGCTTGGCACTGAATATAACCATAGCTTGTGTTTACAATTACATCCCCACCCTACTGGTCCCCAAGCCCTGTTGATAGTGAATTCTGGAGCAACAATGCAGCATTCTGCCTTCCCCATATAAATAAGAAAGGTTTGATGAGTCTGCCCAGAAACTCCACATGAAGATCAATCCGCTCGGCCCTCGAGGGAACCCCCATTTATAGCCTTCCCTGGCCACTGGTGCTGTGTCTGACAGAGCCTGAGCCCAGACATAGTGTCATCCATGAAGAAAGAGGGCCCCATATCCAGCATGTGACCGGTCATGGCCCATGTCCGTCATCTCTACCCATCCTTGGTATGCAGGAATATGTCCCCAGACTTTTGCTGGAATTCCTGCCAATGGGGGAACCTGAAGCACATTGGATAACACCTCCTTCCCCATAACAGGAATCCTGGCTGTTGGGATGGGTGTCCAACCCTCAAAGTGGGAGCCAGCTGCATGGAAAAAGCCACCCAATGGGGGGAGCCACCAGGATCATTAGAGAGGAAAAATAACCCATGGAGCCAGAATACCAAACCTGCATTCCAAAGCCATACTGGGAACACAATCCAGATGGAAAAGTCTGTGCTACCGCCTTCTAGTCACCCTAATTACATTTCCCGACAAGCTGTCTTTCATCTACACATTGGGCCTGCAATCACCTCTCCACTAACCCTACCCGAGTTTGTGTTTTCAGACTTTTCTCCCAAAACCATGGCTCACATGCCCTCCAGGATAGGGACTCTGGAGCCACAGCACAGGAATGTGCCTGCCATTTCCAAGGAAACTGCCCATCACAGTTGCCCAAACCTTCCAGATTAGGAGAAACCTGCAAGGCCCCTTAGCCCACCCCAATACTGGCTGTTGTTCTGGATGCAAATACATAGTCTGAAACACCCCGATCACCTAAATCAAGGCAGAAAACCAAGTTCATGGACCTGAATGAGAAGTTTAAACCTGAAATGCCTCTCAGACCTCATTGGAACCCAAAATTAGGTTTTCAGGCATCTGTTCTCAGAAGCCTGTTCTGGAATACCAACATATGTTACAACATGTGGTGCCTGAGCCACGCAACAGAACATATCCTGTCCCCAGAAGGAAGATGTGCTCTTGGACCTGTTTCAAACCCACAGGGTAGATGAATCCTGCCCAGACCTTTGCCACCAGCACATTCTAAGATCTCCCTGGTAACAAACCAGAATTGTGACCCACCTTCATGAGACTTCATGTCAACTCAAGGCCTTGGAACTTCGCACCAGAGCCACCAGAAGAAGCCTGCCATATTCCTCAGCTTAATGGTCAATGGAAGTGTGCTTTCCAGGCATCCATGCGGGAGTGCTCTGCTATCCAATCTTTCCACATGGGGTACCCTGGAGCAAACAAACCTGACTGCCCTTGTCCGGTAGAAGGAAACGTGCTGTTTGGAGCATTTCATAAGTCGCAGCATGGGAAATACTCCATGGCCTCTGGATGCCACCCTTCTATTTATCGGTCATCATAGACACAAACACCAGCATGAGCAAGCATCTGACGTCTGCACTTACTCAGTTGCTGGATATTCAAATCAGCTGCAGCACACTGGAAATGCGTTTCGCTTAACAATGAATTTATCCATAGCATGGGTTTACAATTCCATCCTCATCCTACTGGTCTGCAAGACCTCTTGATATGGAATTCTGGACCCACAACGCAGCATTCTGCCTTCCCCTTAAAAAGTAGAAGGGCCTGGTGAGTCTGCCCAAAAACTCCACATGAGGATCTATCTACTTGGCCCTCGAGGTAACCAGATTTATAGTCTGCACTGGCCACTAGTGCTGTGTCTGACAGACCCTGAGCCCAGACTTCCTGTCAGCCACCAGGAGAGCGTGCCCCATATCTAGCATGTGAGATCAGCCATGGCCCAGGGCCGTCATCTCTACCTATCCTTGGTATTCAGGCATCTGTCCCCATACATTTTTGGAATCCCTACCAATGGGGGAACATGAAGCACTCCTCCTTCCCCAAGGCAACTATCCTGGCTTTCGGGATGGGTGTACAACCCTCAGAATGGGAAACATCTGCATTGCCAATAAGACCATGCCTACTCCTGAGGGCCGCCATGGGCACAATCAGGAATTGTGGCCTACAGCCTGAGCATTCTTTCAAACAAACACTCTCAGCTGCACCTCCAGGTTCCCACATTGCAGGCCTGGTATGCCCCTAGGCCCAAATCCTAACACTTGGTGTGATTTTCCAGGCGCCCAGACCCAGAGCCCATCTTGGAATCCCTGTTTTGTGGCAACCATAAGATGGCAAACAGCACTCTTCCCTTCACCAAGAATGCCACCAAATTATTGGGAGCCTCCAGAATCCTTAGAATGGAAAAATCTCCCATGGGCCCATGAGATCACAACTGCATTCTGAGGCCATACTGGGCACACAATCCAGATACAAAAGCCTGTGCTACCGCCTTTGAGTCCCCCAATTGACAGTTCCTGATGAGCAGCCCTCCAGGTCTTTGCACTGGGCCTGTGATCACCTCGCCACTAACCCTAACCCAAGTTTGTGTTTACAGACTTCCCTCTCAAAACCATGGCTCACATGCCCTCCAGAATGGGTTCACTGGAGACACACCTTAGGACTGGGCCTGTGATCACCAAGGAAACTATGCCTGTCAAAGTTGCCCAAACCCTCCAGATAAGGAGAAACCTGAAAGGCCCCTGAGACCACCCCAATACTGGAGACTGCTCTGGATGTAAGTGCACCGCCTGAAACACCCTGATCACCTCCATCCAGGCAGACACCAAAGTCAATGGTCCTGAGTCAGAAGATTGTACCTAACATGCCCCTAGGATTTCACTGGAAACCTAGATTAGGTCTTCAGGCGTCTATCCTCAGAGGCCTGTTCTGCATACCAACTTATGATACAACATGTGGTCCATGATCCTCATGCAGAATATCTCCTCTCCTCAGAAGGAAGACGTGCTCTTAGACCTGTGTCAAACACTCAGGGTAAATGAATCCTGTATGGCCCCTTAGCCATCAGCACATTCTAGATCTCCCTAGTAATAAACCAGCATTGTGGCCCATCTTTAAGAGATTCCATGTCAACTCAAGCCCTTGGTACTTCGCTCCAGAGCCACCAGAACGAATCTTCCATGTTCCTCAGCTGCAATGTTCAATGGAGGTGTGCTTTCCAGGCATCCATGAGGGAGAGCTCTACTACCCAACTTTAGACATGAACGACCCTAGAACAAACAAACCAGACTCCACCTGTCCAGTAGAAGGAAACCTTACTGTTTGGATCATCTCACCAGCCCCAACGTGAGAAATCCTCCATGGTCTCTTTACGCCACCCCTCCATTTGTCCGTCAAAATAGACATAAATTCCAGCATGAGCGTACATCTGACATCCGCCCTTACTCGAGTGCTGGATATTCAAATCAGCCGCTGAACACTTGAACTGCTTTTAACGTGACAATGAATTTAACCATAGCTTGTGTTTACAATTCCATCCTCACCCTACTGGTCCACAAGCCCTCTTGATAGTGAATTCTGAAGCCACAACACAACACTCTGCCTTCCCTATAGAAAGAAGAAGGGCCTGATGAGTCTGACAGAAACTCGATATGAGGATCAATCTGTTCGGCCCTCAAGGGAACCCCATTTTAAAGGCTGCCGTGGACAATAGTGCTGTGTCTGACAGAGCCTGAGCCCCGAACTAGTGTCAGTCACCCAGAGGGCGGGGCCCATATCTAGCATGTGAGACCAGCTATGGCCCAAGTCCCTCATCTTTACCCATACTTGGTATTCAGGCATCTGTCCCCAGACCTTTGCTGGAATCCCTGCCAATGGGGCAACCTGAAGCACAGTAGAGAACTCTTCCTACCCATGGCAGGTATCCTGGCTGTTGTGATGGGTGTGCAACCCTCAGAGTCAGAGCCAGCTTAATAGCCAATGAGACCACGCCCACTCATGAGGGCCACCCTGGCCACAAGCAGGCATTGTGACCTTCAGACTGAGCATGCTTTCAAGCAAACACTCTCAGTTGCACCTCCACTATCCCGCATTGAAGGCCTTGTACACCCCTAGGCCCAAATCCTAACCCTTGGTGCAATTGTCCAGACGCCCAGACCCAGAGCCCGACTCTGGAATCCCTGTTTTGGGGCACCCCTAAGATGGAAAACAGCAGTTTTCCCTTCCCCAAAAAAGCCACCAAACTATT
Source organism: Mustela nivalis (assembly GCF_964662115.1). Lineage (NCBI taxonomy): Eukaryota > Metazoa > Chordata > Mammalia > Carnivora > Mustelidae > Mustela > Mustela nivalis. The sequence continues at coordinate 5,505,646 of NC_139022.1, read as the reverse complement.
GGGAGCCACCAGGATCCTTAGAGAGGAAAAATTTGCCATAGGCCCATGAGACCACACCTGCATTCCGAGGTCATCCTTGACACACAATCAAGATACAATAGCATGTGCTACCACCTTCAGGTCAACCAATTTACACTTCCTGACGAGCTGCCCTCCAGGTCTGTGCATTGGGCCTGCAACTAACTCACCACTAACTCTTATTTGAGTTTGTGTTTGTAGACTTCTCTCCCAAAACCATGGCTCACATGCTATCCAGGATGGGGTCTCTGGAGCCATACCGTAGGACTGTGTCTGCCATCCCCAATAAAAAGTTGCCCATCAGAGTTGCCCAAACCCTACAGATTAGGAGAAACCTGCAAGGCCTCTGAGTCCACCCCAATATTGGAGGCCACTCTCTATAGAAATGTGCAGTCTGAAACACCCTGATCACCTTCATACTGGCAGACACCCAAGTCAATTGTCCTGAGTCAGAAGATTGAACCTGAAATGGCCGTTGGACTTCACTGGAAACCTAGATTATGATTTCTGGCATCTATCCTCAGAGGCCTTTCCTGGAATACCAACGTATGATACATCATGTGGTCCCTGAGCTCCACGAGAGAATATCTCCTCTCCCCAGAAGGGAGACGTGCTCTTGGAGCTGTGTCAAACCCTCAGGGTAGATGAATCCTGCCTGACCCCTTATCCACCAGCACATTCTAAGATCTCCCTGGTAACAAACCAGCATTGTGACCCACCTTAATTAGACTCCATGTCAACTCAGGGCCTTGGTACTTCGCACCAGGGCCACCAGTATGAATCTGACATTTCCTCAACTGCAATGGTCAAAGAAGGTGTGCTTTCCAGGCATCCATGCAGGAGTGCTCTGATACCCAGGCATCCATGCGGGAGTGCTCTGATACCCAAACATTCCACATGGGGAACCTCGAGCAAACAAACCAGACTCACCCTTTCTGGTAGAAGAAAACCTTGCTGTTTGGAGAATCTCACCAGCCCCAGCATAGGAAATCCTCCAAGGCCTCTAGACCCCACCCCCCAAAATTTGTCCGTCATCATAGACACAAACTCCAGCATAAGCAAACATCTGACATCCGCCCTTACTCAGGTTCTGGATATCTGGAATCAGCCGCTGCACACTGGAAATGCTTTTCGCTTGGCACTGAATTAAACCGTAGCTTGGGTTTACAATTCCATTCTCAGCCTACTAGTCACCAAGCAATCTTAATAAGGAATTCTGGAGCCACAATGCAGCATTGTGCCTTCAGCACAGAAAGAATAAGGGGCTGGTGAGTCTGCCTAGAAACTCCACCTGAGGATCAATCTGCTCGGCCCTTGAGGGAACCCTGATTTATAGGATGACCTGGACACTAGTGCTGTGTCTGACAGAGCCTGAGACCTGACCTACTGTCAGGCACCCAGAGAGCGAGGCCCATATACAATATGTGAGACAGGCCAAAGCCCAGTTCCATCATCTCTACCCACCCTTGGTATTCACACATCTGTCACAAGACCTATGCTGGAATCCCTGCCAGTGGGGAACCTGAACCACAGTAGAGAACTCCTCCTTCCCATGGCAGGAAACTTGGCTGTTGGGATCAGTGTCCAACCCTCAAAGGGGGAGTCATTTACAAGACCAATGAGACCACACCCACTCCTAAGGGCCATGCTGGGCACAGCAGATATTTTGATCCTCAGCCTGAGGATGCTTTCAAACAATCCCTCTCAGTCGCACCACCATGATCCTGCATTGCAGGTCTCGTACGCCCCAAGGCCCAAATCCTAACCCTTGGTGAAATTTCACAGATGCCCAGAACCAGAGTCCGTCTCTGGAATCCCTGTTTTGGGGCACCCCTAAGATGGAAAACAGCACTCTTCCCTTCCCTGAAAAAGCCACCAAACTATGGAGAGCCGCCAGGATCCCTAGAGAAGAAAAGTCTCCCATGGACCCATGAGACCACACCTGTATTCTGAGGCCATACTGGACACACAATCCAGAAAGAAAAGCCTGTGATACTGCCTTCCAGTGACCCTAATTAAAGTTCCTGACGAGCTCCAGCTCTATGCATTGGGCCTGCAATCACATCACCACAAATTCACTAACCCGAATTTGTGTTTTCAGACTTCTCTCCCAAAACCATGGCTCATATGCCCACGAGAACAGGATCCCTTGAGCAACACCACAGATCTCTGGCTGCCATCCTCAAGGACACTGTGCATATCAGAGTTGCCCAAACCTTCCAGATTAGTAGAAACCTGTAAGCACCCTAAGCCCACACCAATATTGCCAGACACTGTGGATACAAATGCACAGTTTGAAACACCCTGATCACCTAAATCCCGGGAGAGAGCCAAGTCAATGATCATGAGTTATAAGATTGAACCTGAAATGCCCCTAGCCCTCAATGGAACCCCATTAGGTTTTCAGACATCTGTCTTCAGGGGCATGTTCTGGAATACCAATTTATGACACATCATGTGGTCCCTGAGCCATACGACAGAACATCACCTGTCCCCAGAAGGGTACCGTGCACTTTCACCTGTGCAAAACCCTCAAGGTAGGAGAATCCTGCATGGCACCTTAGCAACCAGCACATTCTAAGATCTCCTTGGTAACAAACCAGCATTGTGGCCCATCTGTAAGAGATTCCATGTCAAATCGAGTCCTTGGGACTTCACACCAGCACCACCAGAACGAACCTGCCATGTTCCTCAGCGTCAATTGTCAATGGAGGTGTGCTTTCCAGGCATGCATGCTGGAGAGCTCTGCTTTACAAACTTTTCACATGGGGGAACCTAGAGCAAACAAATCAGACTTCACCTCCCCAGTAGAAGGAAACCTTACTATTTGGAACAGCTCACAGGCCTTAGCGTGTAAACTCCTCCATGGCCTCTTGATGCCACCACTCCATTTGTCGGTCATCCTAGACACAAACTCCAGTGTAAGCAAACATCAGACATCCACCCTTATTCCAACGCTGGATGTCTCAAATAAACTGCTGCACATTGGAACTGACTTCCGCTAGCACTGAATTGAACCATATGTTTACAATTCCATCCTCACCCAACTGGTCCACAAGCCCTCTTGGTAGGGAAATCTAGAGCCACAACGAAGCATTCTGCCTTACCAAGCGAATGAAGAAGTGCCTGGTGAGTCAGGCCAGAAAACCACATGAGGATCAATGTGCTCGGCCCTCGAGTCAACCCCGATTTATAGGCTTCCATGGCCAGTAGTGCTGTGTCTGTCAGAGCCTGAGCCCTGACTGAGTTTCAGCCACCAAAGAGCGGGCCCCATATCTAGCATTTGGGATGGTCGTGGCCCAAGTACATCATCTCTACCCATCCTTGGTATTCAGGCACCTGTCCCCAGACCTTTGCTGGAATCCCTGAAATGAGGGAACCTGAAGCACAATAGAGAACTCCTCTTTCTCCATGGCAATAAACCTGGCTGTTGGGGCAGTTGTCCAACCCTCAAAGGGGAAACCAGTTACAAGACCAATGAGACCACACCCACTCCTGATGGCCGCCCTGGCACAAACAGGCATTATGACCCTCAGCCTAAGCATGCTTTCAAACAATCCCTCTTAGTTGCACCTACATAATCCCACTTGTAGGCCTGGTATGCCTCTAGGCACAAATTCTAAAACTTGGTGGGATTTTCAGGTGCCCGGACCCAGAGCCAGTCTGAAATCCCTGTTTTGGGGCACCCCTAAGATGGAAAACAGCACTCTTCCCTTCCCCGAAAAAGCCACCAAACTATGGGGAGCCACCAGGATCCATAGAGAGGAAAGTCTCCCACGGACCCATGAGAACACACTTGCATTCCGAGGCCATCCTGGACACATAATCCAGAAAGAAAACCTGTGCTACCTCCTTCCAATCACCCTAATTACAGTTCCAGAGGAGCTTCACTCCAGGTCTATGCATTGGGCCTGCAATCACCTCACCACTAACCCTAATCTGAATTTGTGTTTGCAGACTTCTCTATCTAAATCATGGCACACATGCCCTCCAGGATGGGTTCTCTTGATCCACACCACAGGACTGTCCCTGCCATCCCTAAGGAAACTGTGCCCATCACAGTTGCCCAAACCTCTAGATTAGGAGAAACCCACAAGGTCCTTGAGCCTATACCAATATTGGTGGCCACTCTGAACGTAAATGTAAAACACCCTGATCACCTACATCCAGGCAGACAGCCAAATCAATGGTCCTGAGTCAGAATAGTGAATCTAATATGCCCCTAGGATGTCATGAGAACCCTAGATTCGATTTTCACACATTTGTCCTAAGAGGCCTGTTCTGGAATGCGAACTTATGATACAAAATGGGTCACAGAACACTACATCTGTCCCCAGAAGGAAACCGTGCCCTTCCATATGTGCCAAAGCCCAGGGTAGTAGAATCCTGCACAGCACCTTAGCCACCAGCACATTCTAAGATCTCCCTGGTAACAAACCAGCATTGTGACCCATCTGCAAGAGATTCCATGACAACTCAAGGTCTTGGAACTTCACTCCAGGGACACCAGAACGAACCTGCCATGTTCCTCAGTTGCAATGGTCAATGGAGTTGAGCTTTCCAGGCATCCATGCAGTAGAGCTCTGCTACTCAAACTTTCCACATGGGGGAACCTGGAGCAAATAAACCAGACTCCATCTGTCCAGTAGAACGAAACCTTGCTGTTTGGAGCAGCTCCTAAGCCTCAACGTGAAAACCCCTCCATGGCCTCTTGACGCTACCCCTCCATTTGTCAGTCATCATAGATACAAACTCCAGTGTGAGCAAATATCTGACATCCGCCTTTACTCAGGTGCTGGATATCTCGTATCAGCCGCTGCCCACTGGAATTGCCTTCCACATGTCACTGCATTGCACCTTAGCTTGTGTTTGCAATTCCATCCTCACCTCTTTTTGCCCACGCCCTCTTGATAGGAAATTCCTGAGCCAAAACGCAGCATTCTACCTGCCCCACAGAAAAAAGTAGTGCCTGGTGCATCTGCCCAGAAACCCCACATGAGGATCCACCAGCATGGCCCTTGACGGGGCCCTAATATCTTAGGCCACCAGGGGTACTCAGGCTCTGTCTATCATAGACTGAGCCACGACCTCCAGTCAGCCACGCAGATAGTGGGGCTCATATCCTGTTGATGGGACCTGCCATGGCCCGAAGCCATCACATCTATTCAACATGGGTATTCAGGCATCTTTCCCAGACCGTAGCTCAAATCCCTGACTATGGGGGAACCTGAAACACAAGAGTACTCCGTATTCCCATTGGCAGGAAACCTGGCTGTTGAGATGGGTGTCCAACCCTCAAAGTGGGAACCAGCTGCATGGCCCATGAGACCACAGTCACTCATGGAGCCGCCCTGGACACAGGCATTGTGACCCTCAGCATTAGATTGCTTTCAGACAAACCCCCTCTTTAGCTGGACCAGGTGCCTGTAGAGTGAGCCTGCCACGTCCCTAGGGCCAAATGCTCATCCTCATTTGTGTTTTCCAGGTGCCCAGACCCAGAACCTGTCTCTGGAATCCCTCTTTTTGTGGTCCCCTGCGACGGAAACAGCAGTCTTTCCTTCCCCCAGAGACACCAAACTCCTGGGAAGTGGGTAGAATCCCCAGAGACGAAGAATCTTCCATGGCCCCATGACAACTCCCCTACATTTTGCGACCATCCTGGATACACAATCCAGACAGAAAAGCCTGTGCTACCACTTCCATTACGTCTTAATTTCAGTACACTATGAGCTGCCCACAGGGCCTCCAGATCGGGCCTGTGATCACCTTGGCCCTCACCCAAACCCTAGTTTGTGTTTGCAGATTTCTGTTCCCAAAGCCCAGGCCCACATGTCCTCTAGGATGGGGTCTCTGGAACCTCAACAGACAGGTGTGCATACCTTCCCAAGGAAAATCTGCCCTTCACTGTTGCCAAAACCCTGAAGATTAGGAGCAAAGTACAAAGCCTCTGAGCCAACCTCAATTCAAAGGAAAATGCCGGACCCAAATGCACATTCTGACACACAATAAGGACCTGCCTCTATGCAGACATCCAAGTCAAAGGCCCTGAGTCAGAAGTCTGAACCTGACATGCCTCTAGGACTTCATCTATAACTGAGTTTAGGTTTTCAGGTGCTTATCCCCAGGGGCCTGTTACCAAATACCAATTTATATTCCAACATGTGGTCCCTGAGCCACACAACAGAACCCTTCCTTTCCCCAGAAGGATATGTTGATTTTGGTAGCTGTGTCCACGACTCAGTGTAGGAGAATCCTGCATGGGCCCTTACCGTCCGAACATTCTAACGTCTCCCTGGATACAAACCAGCACTGTGATCCAACAGCATGAAAATGCATGTCAACTCAGGCCTCTTGGAACTTCGCCCCAGAGACACCAGATTGAACCTGCCATGTTCCTCAGCTGCAATGGCCAATGGAGTTTTGCTTTCTAGGAATCCATGCGGGATTGCTCTGCCACCCAAACTTTCCATATAGGGGAACCTGGAGCAAACAGAACAGACTCGCCCTGTCAAGTAGAAAGAAACCTTGCTGTTTGAAGCATATCAAAGCCCCAGTGTGGGAAATCCTCCATGGCCTCGGGATACCACCCCGCCATTAGTCGGTAATCATAGATACAAACTCCAGTGTGAGCAAGCATCTAACATCCGCCGTTAGTCAGGTGCTACATATCTCGAATCAGCCAATGCACACTGGAACTTCCTACTGCTTGGCACTGAATCTAATTGTAGCTTGTGTTTACAATTCCATCCTCACCCTCCTGGTGACCAGACCCTCTTGATACAGAATTCTGGAGCCACAACACAGCATTCTGCCTACCCCACAGAAAGAAGTCCTGCCTGATGATTCTTCCCAAAAACCCCACATGAGGATCCAACTGCATGGCCCTCGACGGCACTCTAATATCATAGGCTGTCATGGGCACTCAGGCTCTCCCTGACACAGCCTGAGCAACGACCTCCAGACAGCCATGCAGACAGTGGGCCCCGTATCCTGCAGGTGGGAAATGCTGTGGCCTGAAGCCATCATCTCTACTCTACCTGGGTATTCAGGCATCTCTCCCCACACCATAGCTCAAATCCCTGCCTATAGGGGAACCTGAAGCACAAGAGTATTCCTCTTTCCCAATGGCAGGAAACCTGGTTGTTGAGATGGGTGTCCAACCCTCAGAATGGGAACCAGCTGCATTGTCCATGAGACCGGGGTCACTCATGGGAGCCACCTTGGGCACAAAGAGCATTGCGACTCTCAGCATGAGCCTGCTTTCAAACAAACCACCTCCGTAGCTGGATCAGGAGCTCACAAAACCAGACTTCCAGGTTCCTAAGGCCAAATCTTCATCCTCCTTCGTGTTTTCCAGGCACCCTGACCCAGGATCTGTCTCTGGAATATCTCTTGTGGGAGTCCCCTGAGATGGAAAACATCAGTCTTCCCTTCCCCCAGAAAAACCAAACTCGTGGGAGCTGGGAGAATCCCCAGAGACGACGAATCCCCCATGGCCCCATGAAGACACTCCTACATTTTGCAACCATCCTGGACACACAATCCAGACAGAAAAGACTGTGCTACCACCTCAATGACACCTTAATTTCTGTACACTATGAGCTGCACTCAGGGCCTGCAGATTGGGACTGTAACCATCTCAGCCCCCACCCTAACACTAGTCCGAATTTGCAGATTTCTGTTCTCAAAGCCCTGACCCACATGTTCTCCAGGATGGGGCCTCTGGTGCAACACCAGACAATTGTGCCTACCTTCCCGAAGCAATGTCTACCCTTCACTGTTGCCCAAACCCTGAAGATTAGGAGCAAAGTACAAAGCCCCTGTGCACACCTCAATTTCAAAGAATGCTCTGGACCCAAATGCTCATTCTGACACACAATGAGCACCTGCCTACTGGCAGACATACAAGTAAAAGGCCCTGAGTCCGAAGATTGAAACTGTCATGCCCCTAGGACTTCATTGATACCCTAGCTTAGATTTTCAGGCGTCTTTTCCCAGAAACATCTTCTCCAATAACAACTTATATTCCAACATGTGGTCCCTGAGCCACACAACAGAACCTCTCCTGTCCCCAGTAGGATACCTTGCTCTTAGTAGCTATGTCTAAGACTCAGTATAGGAGAATCCTGCATGGCCCCTGACCACCCCAACATTCTAAAGTTGTCCTGCATACATACCAGCATTGTGATCCAACAGCATGAAACACCATGTCAACTCATCCTGCTTGGAAATTCGCCCCAGAGCCACCAGATCAAACCTGCCATGTTTCTTAGCTGCAACGGTCAATGGAGTTGTGCTTTCTAGGCATCCATGCGGGAGAGCTCTGATAACAAACTTTTCACATGGGGAACCCTGGAGCAAACAAACCAGAATCCCCCTGTCCAGTCAAGGAAACCTTGCGGTTTGGAGCATCTCTGCCTATCCCACAGAAAGAAGTGGTGCCTGGAGCATCTGCCCAGAAAGCCCACATGAGGATCCACCAGCATGGCCTTTGACAGCACCCTAATATCATAGGCTGCCATGGGTACTAGGGCTCTGGCTGACACAGGTTGAACCTCGACTTCCATTCAGGCATGCAGACAGTGGGTGCCATATCCTGCAATTGGGACCTGTCGTGTCCCAAAGCTATCACATATACTCAACCTGGATATTCAGGCATCTCTCCCCAGACAGTAGCTCAAATCCCTGCCTATGAGGGAACCTGAAGCCCAGATTGCTCTTCCTTCCCGATGGCAGGAAGCCTGGCTGTTGAGATGGGTGTCCAACCCTCTGAGTGGAACCAGCTACATGGGCCAGAAGACCACAGTCACTCATGGAAGCAGCCCTGGGCACCAACAAGCATTGTGACCCTAAGCATGAGGCTGCTTTCAAACAAATCCCCTCAGTACTTGGACCAGGGTCCTGCAGAGCAGGCCTGCCAGGTTCCTAGGGCCAAATCTTCACCCTCGTTTGTGATTTCCAGGTGCCCACCCAGGACCTATTTCTGGAATCCCTCTTTTGGGTGTCTCCTGAGACAGAAAACAGCAGTCTTCCCTTCCCACAGAGACATCAAACTCTTGGGATCTGATCAGAATCCCTAGAGTCAAAGACATAGGGCCTGATAATCTACCCCTACATTTTGCGACTGTCCTGGACACACAATCCTGACAGAAAAGCCTGTCCTACCACCTCCATGATTCCTTAATTTCAGTACAATATGAGCTGCACTCAGGGCCTGCAGATCCGGCCCGTGATCACCTTGGCCCTCACCTTAACCCAAATCTGCGTTTCCAGATTTGAGTCCCCAAAACCCTGGCCCACATGCCCTCGGATGAGGCCTCTGGAGCCACACTGGACGACTGTGCCTACCATCCCGAAGGAAACTCTGCCCTCACTATTTGCCAAACCCTGAAGATTAGAAGCAAAGTACAAACAGCCTGAGCCCACCTCCATTTTGAAGAATGCTCTGGACCCAAATGTGCATTCTGACACCAATGAGCACCTGCCTCCAGTCAGACATCCAAGTCAAAGGCTCTGAGTCAGAAGATTAAACCTGACATGCCTCTAGTACTTCATAGATATCCAAGCTTAGATTTCAGGTGCCTATGAAAATGGGCCTGTTACCCAATACCAACTTATATTCCAACATGTGGTCCCTGAGCCACACTACAGAAGTCCTCCTGCCCCTGGTAGGATAACTTGCTCTTGGTAGCTGTGTCTAAGACACACTGTAGGAGAATCCTGCATGGCTCTCTGACCACCCCAAAATTCTAACTTCTACATGGATCTCAACAAGCATTGTTATCCAAAAGCATGAAACTCCCTGTCAACTCAGGCCACTTGGAACTTAGCCCCAAAGCCACCAGATATAACCTGCCATGTTACTCAGCTGCAATGGACCATGCAGGTGTGCTTCCCAGGCATCCAAGCCAGAGAGTTCTGCTACCCAATTTTTCCATATGGGAGACACTGGAGCAAACACACCAGATTCCACCTGACCAGTAGAAGGAAACCTTGCTGTTTGGAGCATCTCACAAGACCCAGCCTCTTGACGCCACCCCTCCAATTGACAGTCATCATAGACTCAAACTCCAGTGTGAGTAAATATCTGACATCTGCACTTACTCAGGTGCTGGATATCTCGAATCAGCTGCTGCACATTGGAGCTGCCTTCCACTTGACGCTGAATTGAACTGGAGCTTGTGTTTACAATTCCATCCTCACCCTACTGGTCCACAAGACTTCTTGATAGGGAATTCTGCAGGCACAACACAGCATTTTGCCTTCCCTATAGAGAGAAGTGCCTCATGAGACTCCCCAGAAACCCTACATGAGGACCAATCTGCTCAGCCCTTGAGGGAACCCTGATTTGTTGGTTGCCCTGGCTACTAGTACTGTGTCTTACAGATCCCGAGCCCCGACATATTGTCAGCCACCCAGAGAGCAGGCCCAATATCCAGCTAGTGAGTCCAGCCATCAGCTAAGTACTTTATCTCTATCCATCCTTGGTATTCAGACACCTGTCCCCAGACCTTGGCTGGAATCCCTGTGAATGGGGAAACCTGAAGCACAATAGAGAACTCCTCATTCCACCATGGCAGAAATCCTGGCTGTTGGAATGGGTGTCTAACCCTCAAAGTTGGAGCCAGCTACATGGGCAATGAATCCACGCCCATACCTGAGGACTGCCCTGGGCACAAACAGGCATTGTGACCCTCAGCCTGAGCATGCTTTCAAACAAGACTTCTCAGTTGCCCCACCAGGATCCCGTATTGCAGGCCTAGTATGCCACTAGGCCCAAATACCAACCCCTGGGGGTATTTCTCTGGCACCCAGACCCATAGCCCGTCTCTGGAATCCCTGTTTTGGGGCACTGCTAAGATGGAAAAACAGCACTCTTCCCTCCCCAACAAAGCCAACAAACTATGGAGATCCGTCAGGATCCTTAGAGTGGAAAAGTATCCATGTACCCCTGAGACCACACCTGCATTCTGAGGCCTTCCTGGACACACAATCCAGATAGAAAAGTCTATGCTAACGCCTTCCAGACAACTTAAATACAGTTCCTGACGAGCTGCCCTCCAGGTCTATGCATTAGGCCTGCAATCACCACACCACTAACCCTAAACCGAATGTGTGTTTACAGACTTCTCTCCAAAAACCAAGGCTCACATGCCCTCCAGGATGGGGTCTCTGGAGCCACACCACAGGACTGTGCCTGACATCCACAAAGAAATTGTGCCCATCACAGTTGCCTAAAACGTCCAGATTAGGAGAAACCTACAAGGCCTCTGAGCCCACCCCAATATTGGGTGCTGCTCTGAATGCAAATGCACAGTCTGAAACAACTTGATCACCTCCATTGAGGCAGTCAGCCATGTCAATGTTCCTGAGTCAGAAGATTGAACCTGACATGCCCCTAGGACCTCATTGGAAACCTAGATTAGGTTTTCAGGCATCTGTCCTCAGGTGCCTGCTCTGGAATACCTACTTATGATACAATATGTGGGCCATGAGCCACACAACAGAGCATCTCCTGTCCCCAGAAGGAAACCATGCTCTTCGACCTGTGCAAAACCCTCAGGATAGGAGAATCCTGCATGGCACTTTAACCACCATCACATTCTAAGGTCTCCCTGGTAACAAACCAGCACTGTGGCCCATCTGCAAGATATTCCACGTCAACTCAAGGCCTTGGTCCTTCACTCCAGAGCTATCAGAACAAACCTGCCATGTTCCTCAGCTGAAATGGTCAAGGGAGGTGTGCTTTCCAGGCATCCACGTGGGAGAGCTCTGCTAGCCAAACTTTCCAGATGGGGGATCTTGAAGCAAACAAACTGACTCCACCTGTCCAGAAGAAGGAAACCTTGCTGTTACGAGCACCTCACAAGCTTCAGCGTAGGAAATCGTCCACGGCCTCTTGATGCCACCCCTCCATTTGTATGTCATCATATACACAAACTCCAGTGTGAGCAAACATCTGACATCCACCCTTACTCCAGTGCTGGATATCTCGAATTAGCCACTGGACAATGGACCTGCCTCCGCATGGCACTGAATTGAATCTTAGATTGTGTTTAAAATTCTATTCTCAACTTACTGGTCCTCAAGCCCTGTTGAAAGGGAATTCTGGAGCCACAAAGCATCATTCTGCCTTCCCTAGAAAGAAGTGCCTGGTGAGTCTGCCCAGAAACCCCCGCTGAGGATCAATCTGCTCAGCCCTCGAGGGAACCCTGATTTATAAGCTGCTCTGGCCCCTAGTACTGTGTCTGACTGAGCCTGAGCCCTGACCTAGTGTCAGCCAGTGTGGACACCATATTTAGCATGTGGGAATAGCCATGACCCAAGTCTGTCATCTCTACCCATCCTTGGTATTCAGGCACCTCTCCCCGGAACTTTTTTGGAAACCCTGCCAATAGGGTAACCTAAAGCAGAATAGAGGACTCTGCCTTCCCTATCGCAGGAAACCTGGCTGTTGGGATGGGTGTTCAGCCCTCAGAGTGGGAGCCAGCTGCATCGCCAATGAGACCACACCCACTCCAGAGGGCCACCCTGGGCACAAACAGGCATTGTGACCCTCAGTCTGAGCATGCTTTCAAACAATCCCTCTCAGTGGCACCATCAGGATCCTGCATGGCAATCCTGGTACACCCCGAGGCACAAATCCTAACCCTTGGTGGATATTCCAGGCACCCAGACCCAAAGCCCGTCTTGGAAATCCCCGTTTTGGGGCACCAGTAAGATGGGAAACAGCACTTTTCCTTTCCCCGAAAAATCCACCAAACTATGGGTAACCACCAGGATCTTTAGAGAGGAAAAGTCTCCCATAGACCAATGAGACAACACCTGTATTCCGAGGCCATTCTGGACACACATCCAGATAGAATAGTCTGTGATACTGCGTTCCAGTCATGCTAAATACAGTTCCTGATGAGCTTCCCTCCAGGTCTATGCATTGGGCCTGCGATCACCTCGCCATTAACCCTATCCCGTGTTTGCTTTTGCAGACTACTCTCCCAAAATTATGGCTCACATGCCCTCCAGGATGGCGTCTATGGAGCAACACCGCAGGACTGGGCCAGCCATTTGCAAGGAAACTGTGCCCGTCACAGTTGCACAATCCCTCCAGATAAGGAGAAATCTACAAGGTCCCTGAGCCCATTTTAATATTGGAGGCCATTCTGGAGGTAAATGCGAAGACTGAACGACCCTGTTAACCTACATGCAGGCATAAACCCAAGTCAATGGTGCTGAGTCAGAAAATTGAAGCTGACATGCCACTCAGACCTCATTGGAACCCGAGATTAGGTTTTCAGGCATCTATCCTCAGGGGTCTGTTCTGGAATACCAACTTATGATACAAAATGTGGTCCCTGAGCCACACAACAGAACACCTCCTGTCCCCAGAAGGAAACCGTGTTCTTTGACCTATGTCAAACCTTCAGGTTTGGAGAATCCTGCACGGAACCTTAGCCACCAGCTCAATCTAAGATCTCCCTGGCAAAAAACCAGCATTGTGATCCATCTGCAAGAGATTCCATGCCAACTCAAGGCCTTGGTCCTTCGCCCCAGAGCCACCAGAATGAACCTGCCATGTTCCTCAACTGCAATGTTCAATAGAGGCGTGCTTTCCAGGCATCAATAAGGGAGAGGTCTGCTACCCAAACTTTCCACATGGGGGACACTGGAGCATACAAACAAGGCTCCACCTGTCCAGTAGAAGGAAACTTTGCTGTTTGGAGTATCTCACAAGCCTCAGCTTGGGAAATCCTCCACGGATTCTTCATGCCACCCCTCTATTTGTTGGGCATCATAGACACAGACTCCAGTGTGAGCAAACATCTGACATTAACCCTAACACAGGTGCTGGATAACTCCAAAAGGTGCTGCACATTGGAATTGCCTTCCCCTTGTCACTGAATTGAACTCTATCTTGTGTTTACAATTCCATCCTCACCCTACTGGTCCTCAAGCCCTGTTGAAAGGAAATTCTGGAGGCACAACCCACCATTCTGCCTTCAACATAGTAAAATGAAGTGCCTGGTGAGTCTGCCCAGGTACCTCACTTGAGGATCAATCTGCTCGGCCCTCGAGGGTACCCCAATTTATAGGCTGCCCTGGCCACTAGAGCTGTGTCTGAAAGAGCTTGAGCCCAGACCTCGTGTCAGCCACAAAGAGAGTGGGCCCCATATCCATCATTCGAGCCTGGCCATGTCCCAGGGCCGTCATTCCTACCCATCCTTGGTATTCAGGCATCTGTCTCCAGACATTGGCTTGAATCCCAGCCAATGGGAAAACCTGATGCACAATACAGAACTCCTTCTTCCACATGGCAGGAAACCTGGCTGTTAGGATGGGTGTCCTACCCTCAGAGTGAGAGCCAGCTGCATGGCCAATGAGACCACGCCCACTCATGAGGGCCAACCTGGGCACAAGCAGGCATTGTGACCCTCAGCCTGAGCATGCATTCAAACGACAATCTCTATTGCACCTCCAGGATCTCGCACTCCATGCCTGGTATGCCCCTAGTCCCCAATCCTAACCCTTGGTGGGATATTCTAGGCGCCCAGACCCAGAGCCCGTCTCTAGAATCCCTGTCTGGGGCATGCCTAAGATGGAAAACAGCACTCTTCCTTTCCCTGAGAAAGCCACCAAACTATTAGGAGCTGATAGAATCCTTAGAAAGGAAAAATATCCCATGGACCTGCATTCCGAGGCCATCCTGGACACACAATCCAGATTCAAAGCCTGTGCTACCGCCTTCAAGTCACCCGATTTACATTTCCTGATGGGCTGCCCTCCAGGTCTATGCATTGGGCCTGCGATCATCTCGCCACTAACCCTAACCCGAGTTTGTGTTTGCAGACTTGTCTCCCAAAACCATGGCTCACATTCCCTCCAGGATGGGGTCTCTGGAGCCACACCACAGGACTGTGCCTGCCATCCCCAAGGAAACTGTGCCTGTCACCGTTGCACAAACCCTCCGGATTAAGATAAACCTGCCAGGCCCCTAAGCCCACCCCAATAATGGAGGCCGCTCTCGATGAAAATGCACAGTCTGAAACACCCTGATCACCTCTAACCAGGAAGAAACCCAAATCAGTGGTCCTAGGTCAGAAGATTGAACCTGACATGTCCCAAGGACCTCACTGGAACCCTAGATTAGGTTTTCAGGCATCTGTCCTCAGAGGCCTGTTCTGGAATACCAATTTATGTTTCAAAATGTGGTCCCTGAGCACCACAACAGAACATCTGCTTTCCCCAGAAGTAAACCGTGCTCTCTACCGAGTGTCAGTCACCCAGAGAGCGGGGCCCATATCCATCATGTGAGACCGGCCATGGCCCAAGTCCTTCATCTATACACATCCTTGGTATTCAGGCATCTGTCCCCAGAACTTTCCTGAAGTTCCTATCAATGGGGGAACCTAAAGCACAATAGAGAACTCCTCCTTACCCATGGCATAATTCCTGGAATTGGGGATGTGTGTCCACCCTCATAGTGCAAGACAGCTTCATGGGCAGTGAGTCCACACCCTCTCATGAGGGCCGACCTCGGCACAAGCAGGCATTGTGACCCTCAGTTTGAGCATGCTTTCAAACAAATGCTCTCCCCCTTGGTGGGATTTTCCAAATGCCCAGACGCAGAGCCCGCCTCTGGAATCCCTTTCTGGGGGCACCCCAATGATAGAAAACAGCACTCATCCTTTCCCCGAGAAAGGCACCAAACTACTGGGAGCTGCCAGGGTCCTTAGAGAGGAACAATCTCCCATGGACCCATGAGACCACACCTGCATTCCCAGGCCGTCCTGGAAAGTCAATCCCAATACAATAGACTGTGCTACCACCTTCGAGTCACCTGTTTTGCAGTTCCTGCTGTGCTGCCCTCCAGGGCTATGCATTGGGCTTGTGATCACTTCGCCACTAACCCTAAACTGAGTTTGTGTTTGAAAACTTCTCTCCCAAAACCATGGCTCACATTCCCTCCAAGATGGGGGTCTCTGGAGTCACACTGCAGAACTGTGCCTATCACCCCCAAGAAAACTGTGCCCATCAGAGTTTCCCAAACCCTCCAGATTAGGGAAAACCTGCAAGGCTCCTGAGCCCACACCAATACTGGAGGCCGCTGTGGATGCAAATGCGCAGTCTGAAACACCCTGATCACCTCCATCCAGGCAGACACCCAAGTCAATGGTCCTGAGTCAGAATATTGAACCTAACATCTAGTTTAGCCCCTAGGTCTAAACTGGAACTGTAGATTAGGTTTTCAGACATCTGTCCTCAGATACCTGTTCTGGAATACAAACCCATGATACAACCTGAGGTCCCTGAGCCCCACAACTGAATTTCTCCTGTTCCCTGACAGAAGCCATGCTCTTGGACCTGTGTAAAATCCTGAGAGTATATGAATCATGCATAGGCCCTTAGCCACCATCACATTCTAAGATCTCCCTGGTAACAAACCAGCATTATGACCAATCACCATGAGACTCCATGTGAACTCAAGAAATTGGTACTTTGCCACAGAACCACCAGACGAACCTGCTATGTTCCTCAACTGCAATGGTCAATGGAGGTGTGCTTTCCAAGCATCCATCCGTGAGTGCTCTGATACACAAACTTTCCACATGGGGAAACCTGGAGCAAACAAATCAGACACCCTCTGTCCGGTAGAAGGAAACCTTGCTGTGTGGAGCATCTCACAAGCCCCAGCATGGGAAATACTCCATGGCCTCTTGACGCCACCTCTCGATTTGTCAGTCATCATAGACATAAACACCAGCTTGAGTTAACACCTGACCTCCACCCTTACTCAGGTCCTGGATATTCGAGTCAGCCACTGCACACTGGAACTGCCTTTCTCCTGGCACTGAATTTAACTGTAGCTTGTGTTTACAATTCCATCCTCACCCCACTGGTCTGCTCGCCCTCTTGATTAGGAATTCTGGAGCCACAATGCAGCATTCTGCCTTCCCCATAGAAAGAAGGGCCTGGTGAGTCTGCCCAGACACTCCACATGAAGATCAATCTGCTCGGCCCTTGAGGGCCGATTTATAGGCTGCCCTGGCCACTAGTGCTGTGTCTAACAGAGCATATTGAACATGTGAGACCGGCCATGTCCCTGGGCCCTCATCTCTACACATCCTTGGTATTCAGGCATCAGTCTCCACACCTTTGCTGGAATTCCAGCCAATTGGGGAACCTGAAGCATAGTAGAGAACTCAACCTTCCCTATGGCAGAAAACCTGGCTATTGGAATGGGTGTCCAACCCTCAAAGTTTAAGCCAGGTTCATGGCCAATGAGACCATGCCCACTCCTGAGGGGTGCTCTGGGCAGAAACAGGCATTGTGTCCTTCAACCTGAGCATGCTTTCAACAAGCCCTCTCAGTTGCACCACCAGGATCTCGCATTGAAGGCCTGGTACACCCCTAGGCCCAAATCATAACACTTGATGTGATTTTCCAGGTGCCCAGACACAGAGCCTGTCTCTGGAATCCCTGTTTTGGGGAACACCTAGGATGGAAAACAGTACTCTTCCCTTCCCCAAAAAAGCCACCAAACTGTGGGAAGCCACCAGGATCATAGAGAGGAAAAGTCTCCCATGGATCCTTAAGACCATACCTGCATTCGGAGGCCATTCTGGACACACAATCCAGATAGATGTCTGTGCTCCTGCCTTCCAGTCACCCTAATTACAATTCCTGACAAGCTCCCCTCCAAGTCTACCCATTGGCCCTGTGATCACCTCGCCACTAATCCTATCATGAATTTGTGTTTTTAGACTTTTCTCCCAAACCATGACTCACATACCCTACAGGATGGGGTCTCTGGAGCCACACCCCAGGACTGTACTTACCATCCCCAAGGAAACTGTGTCCACCACAGTTGCCCAAACCATGAATATTTGGAAAAAACTTCAAGACCCCTGAGCCCACACCAATATTGGTGACCACTCTGGTCGCAAATGTGCCGTCTGAGACAACCTGATCACCTACATCCAGGCAGACAGCCAAGCCAATGGTACTTTCAGAAGATTGAACTTGACGTGCCCCTAGGACCTCATTGGAACCCTTGATTAGGTTTTCAGACATCTGTCCTCAGAGGTCTGTTCAGGAATACCAACTTGTGATATAACATGTGGTCCCTGAACCAGACAAGAGAACATCTCCTATCCTGAGAAGGAAACGGGGCTCTTCCACCTGTGGCAAACCCTTAGGGTAGGAGAATCCTGCACAACACCTTAGCCACCAGCACATTCCAATATCTCCCTGGTAAAAAACCAGCATTGTGGACCATTTTCAAGAGATTCAATGTCAACTCAAGGCCTTGATACTTTGCCCCAGATCCACCAGAATGAACCTGCCATGTTCCTCAGCTGCAATGGTCAATGGAGGTGTGCTTTCAAGGCATGCATGCCAGAGAGCTCTGCTACCCAATCTTTCCACATGGGGAACCAGTAGAAGGAATCCTCGCTGTTGGGAGCATGTCACAAGCCTCAGCGTGGGAAACTTCCCATGGCCTCTTGATGCCACCTCTCCATATGTTGTTCATTATAGACAAAAACTCCAGTGTGAGCAAACATCTGTCATCCGCCCTTCCTCAGGTGCTAGATATCTTGAATAAGCTGCTGTACATTGGAACTGCCTTCCGCTTGGCACTAAATTTTACCATAGCTTGAGTTTACAATTCCATCCTCACCCTACTGGTCCCCAATACCTCTTGATAGGGAATTCCGGAGGAACAACGCAGCATTCTGCCTTCCTCATGGAAAGAAGAAGTGTCTGGTGAGTCTTCCCAAAAAACCCACATGAGGATCAATCTGTTTAGCCCTGATGGTATCCCGATTTATAGGATGCCCTGGCCACTAGTGCTGTGTCTGACAGAGCCTGAGCCCCGTCCTCATTTCAGCCACCCAGAGAGTGGGGCCCATATGAAGCATGTGAGACAGGCCATGGCCCAGGTCCATCCTCTATCCATCCTTGTTATTCCAGCATCTATCCCTAGACCTTTGCTGGAATCCCTGCCAAGGGGGGAACCTGAAGCACAATAGAGAAATTCTCCTTCCCCATGGCAGGAAACCTGGCTGTTGGGATGGTTGTCCCACCCTCAGAGTGGGAGAGAGCTGCATCGTCAATGTGACCAGGCCCACTCCTGAGGGCCTGGGAACAAACAGGCATTGTGCCCTCAGCCTGAGCATGCTTTCAAACAATCCATCTCAGTTTCACCACCAGGATCCCACATTGCAGGCCTGGGATTGCCCTAGGCAACAATCCTAACCCTTTTTGGGATTTCCAAGCACTCAGAACCAGAGCCCGTCTCTGGAATCCCTCTTCTGTGGCACCCCTAAGATGGAAAAAAGCACTCTTCCTTTCCCCCCCAAACCACCCAACTATTGGTAGCCGCCAAGGAAAAAACCTCCCATGGACTCATGAGACCACACCTGCATTCAGAGGCCATCCTAGACACACAATCCAGATATAAAAACCTGTGCTTCTGCCTTCGAGTCCCACTAATTATATTTCCTGAGGAGCTGCCCTACAGGTGTACACATTGGGCCTGTGATCACCTTGCCACTAACCCTAACCCGAGTTTGTGTTTGCAGACTTCTCTTCCAAAATCACGGCTCACATATCCTCAAGGATGTGGTCTCTGATGCCACACCACAAGACTGTGCCTGCCATCACCAAGGAAACTGTGCCCATCACATTGGCCTAAACCCTCCAGATTAGGAGAAACCTGCAAGGCCACTGAGCCCACTCCACTATTGGAGTCTGCTCTGGATGCAAATGCACAGTCTGAAACACCCTGATCACCTATATCCATGCAGACAGCCAAGTCAATGGTCCTGAGTCAGAACTTTGAACCTGACATGCCCCTAGGGCCTCATTGGAAACCTAGATTAGATTTTCAGACATCTGTTCTCAAAGGGCTGTTTTGCAATACCAACTTATGATACAACATGTGGTCCATGAGCTACACAACAGAACATCTCCTGTCCCCAGAAGGAAACCGTTTTCTTGGACCTGTGTCAAACCCTCAGGGTAGGAAAAACCTGCATGGCGCCTTAGTCACGAGCACATTCTAATGTCTTCCTTGTAACACCAGCACTGTGACACATGTGCAAGAGATTCCAAGTCAACTCAAAGCCTTGTTAATTCTCCCAAGAGCGAAGCCCAGAACAAACCTGCCATGATCTTTAGCTGAAATGGTCAATGGAGGTGTGCTTTCCTGGCATCCATGCAGGGGAGCTCCGCTACCCAAACTTTCCACATAGGGGACCCGGGAGCAAACAAATCAGACTCCACCTGTCCAGATGAAGGAAACCTTGTTGTTTGGAGCATCTCACAAGCCTCAGCATGGGAAATCCTCTATGGCCTCTTGATGATACCTCTCCATTTGTCAGTCATCATAGACACAAACTTCAGTGTGTGTAAATGTTTGACATCTGCTCTTACTCAGGTGTTGGATGTTTTGAATAAGCCACTGCCCATTGGAATGCCTTCCGCTTAGCACTGAATTTAATGGTAGCTTGTGATTACAATTCCATCATCAACCAACTGGTCCCCATGCCCTCTTGATAGGGAATTCTGGAGCCACAACACTGCATTCTTCCTTCTCCATAGAAAGAAGGGTCTGGTGAGTCTTCCCAGAAACCCCACATGTGGATCAATCTGCTCAGCCCTCAAGGGTACCCCAATTTATAGGCTGCCGTGGTCATTAGTGTTGTGTCTGACAGAGCCTGAGTCCTGACCTTGTGTCAGCCACCCAGAGAGTGGGGCCCATATCCAGCACGTTAGTCTGGCCATGGTCCAAGTCCATCCTCTCTACCCATCCTTGGTATTTAGGCACCAGTCCCCAGAACTTTTCTGGAATCCCTGCCAATGGGGGAACCTGAAGCACAATAGAGAACTGCTCCTTCCCCATGGCTGTAGGGATGGGTGTCCAAACCTCAGAGTGGGAGCCAGCTGCATGGCCAATGAGACCATGCCCACTCCTGAGGGCTGCCCTGGGCAAAGCAGGCATTGTACTCTCAGTCTGAGCATGCTTTCAAACAAGCCCTCTCAGTTGCACCACCAGAATCCTGCATTGCAGTCCTGATATGCCCCTTGAGCCAAATCCTAATCCTTGGTGGAATTTCTTGGTGCCGATCACAGAAGCCATCTCTGGAATCCCTGTTTTAGGGCACCACTGAGATAGAATCAGCACTCTTCCATCCCCCGAATGTGCACCAATCTAGTGGGAGCCATCAGCATCCTTAGAGAGAAAAAATCTCCCATGGAACCTTGAGACCACACTTGCATTCCGAGGCCATCCTGGACCCACAATTCAGATACCACCTTCAGGTGTTACCACCTTCAGGTCACCCTAATTACAGTTCCTGACGAGCTGAGATCCAGGTCTACGGACTGCACCTGGGATCACCTCGCCACTAACCCTAAACTGAGTTTGTGTTTGCAGACTACTCTCCGAAACCACAGCTCACACGACCTCCAGTATGGGGTCTTTGGAGCCACACCACAGGCCTGGGCCTGCTATCCCCAAGAAAACTGTGCCCATTATTAAGAGAAACCTGCAAGACCCCTGAGCCCACCCCACTATTGGTGGCCGCTCTAGAAGCAAATGCACAGTCTGAAACACCCTGATCACCGACATCCAGACAGACACCCATATCAATGGTCCTGAGTCAGAAGATTGAATCTGACATGCCCCTTAGACCTCATTGGAATCCTAGATTTGGTTTCAGGCATCTGCCCTCAGAGGCTTGTTCTGGAATACCAATTTATGATACAACATGTGGTCCCTGAGCCACACAACAGAACATCACCTGTCCCCAGAAGGAAACCGTGCTCTTGAACCTGTGGCAAACCCTCTGCTTAGGAGATCCTGCATGTCATCTTAGCCACCAGCATATTCTAAGATCTCCCTGGGAAGAAACCAGCACTGTAACCCATGTGCAAGATATTCCAAGTCAAATCAAGGCTTTGGTACTTCGCCCAGGAGCCACGAGAATGAACATGCCATGTTCTTAAGCTGAAGTGGTCAATGGAGGTGTGAATTCCAGGCATCCAGGCGGGAGAGCTCTGCTACCCAAACTTTCCACATGGGGGACCCTGGAGCAAACCAAGCAGACTCCACCTGTCCAGTAGAGGTAAACCTTGCTATTTGGAGCATCTCACAAGGCTCAGCGTGGGAAATCCTCCATGGCCTCTTGACGCCACCTCTCCATTTGTAGGTCATCATAGACATAGACTGCAGTGTGAGCAAACATCTGACATCTGCCCTTACTCAGGTGCTGGATGTCTCAAAGCAGCAGCTACACATTGGAACTGACTTCTGCTTGGCACTGAATTTAACTGAAGCTTGTATATACTATTCCATCCTCACCAGACTGGTCACCAAGCCCTCTTGATAGGAGATTCTGGAGGCACGACACAGCATTCTGCCTTCCCCATAGAAAGAAGAAGTGTCTGGTGAGTCTGCCCAAAAACCCCACATGAGGATCAATCTGCTCAGCCTTCAAGGAACCCTGATTTATAGTCTGCCCTGGCCACTTGTGCTGTGTCTGACAGAGCCTGAATCCCGACCACGTATCAGCCACCCAGAGGGGGGGTACCATTTCCAGCATGTGAGACCAGCCATGACCCAAGTTTGTCATCACTACACATCCTTGGTATTCAAGCACCTGTACCAGACCTTTGCTGGAATCCCTGTCAATGGGGGAAGCTGAAGCACTATAGAGAAATCCTCCTTCCATATAGCAGGAAACCTGGCTGTTGGAATGGGTGTCCAACCCTCAGAGTGGGAGACAACGGTCTCACCTGTCTTAATGAGACAATGGTCTCATCTGTCCTGACATCGGTCCTGAGGGCCGCCCTGGGCACAAACAGTCATTGTGACCCTCAGCATGAGCATGCTTTCAAACAAGCCCTCTAAGTTGCACCATGAGGAACCCACATTGCAGGCATGGTACGACCTTAGGCCCAAATCCTAATTCTTGGTGGAATTTTCCAGGCACCCAAAACCAGAGATCATTTCTGGAATCCGTGTTTTGGGGCACCCCTAAGATGGAAAACAGCACTCTTTC
Source organism: Mustela nivalis (assembly GCF_964662115.1). Taxonomy (NCBI): domain Eukaryota; kingdom Metazoa; phylum Chordata; class Mammalia; order Carnivora; family Mustelidae; genus Mustela; species Mustela nivalis. The sequence continues at coordinate 5,482,565 of NC_139022.1, read as the reverse complement.
CTTCCGTGAAAAAGCCCACAAACTATGGATAGCCATCAGGATCCTAAGTGAGGTAACGTCTCCCATGGACCCAAGAGACCACACCTGCATTCAGTGTCCATCCTGGACACACAATCTAGATAGAAAAGCCTGTGTGACATCCTTCCAGTCACCCTAATAACAGTTCCTGATGAGATGAACTCCAGGTCTATGCATTGGGCCTGCAATCACCTCACCACTAACCCTAACCCACACTGTGTTTGCAGACTTCTCTCACAAAACCATGGCTCACATGCCCTCCAGGATAAGGTCTCTGGATCCACACCATAAGACTGTGCCTGCCATCCCCAAGGAAACTGTGTCCATCAATGTTGCCAAAATCGTCCATATTTGGAGAAATCTACAAGTCCCTGAGCCCACCCCAATATTGGAGGCCACTCTGGATGCAAATGCACAGTCTGAAATACCCTGATCACCTACATCCAGGCAGACAACCAAGTCAATGTTTCTGAGTAAGACGATTGAACCTGACATGCCCCTAGGACCTCATTGGTACCCTAGATTAGGTTTCCAGGCATCTGTCCTCAGGGTCCTGTTCTGTAATACCAACTTAGGATACAACATGTGGACCCTGAGCCACACAACAGAACATCTCCTGTCCCCAGAAGGAAACTGTGTCCTTCGAACTGTGTCAAACCCTCAAGGTAGGAGAATGCTGCACAGCACCTTACACACCAGCACACATGCTGATTTTGTGAGTTACTCCAAACCACAATGTTTCCTTCTTCAGGACAGTCAAGTGCTGTTGAATGGCTGCAGGATGTCCCATACAGAAGGACTGGAGAGCAGGGTTCGAAGGATGGATGTCTGAACAGCATACCTCGTATTCCCATTGGCTATTAGCGACAAGACATGTTTGAACTGCTGGCTCTGGGGCGACCTAACCCGGGGGGCTGAGTTGAAATGGACTCTCCTGAGGATGGGTCGTAATGTGGGTTTGTGTCCACGGAGACCTTGGAATGTGATGGTGGCTCAGGGGCCTTGCATTATTCGCCTACCCGAAGGGTTTGATACAACTCCAATAAGAAGGAACCCCGTGTGGAGGTGAGATAGGTTCTGTTTGGTCCCTCAGAAAAGCCCAGATGCTGGTCTTCGAAACCAGTCCTCTGAGGAGAGAAAACTTGAAACCAAAGCTAGGGTTCAGATTAGGGCATAGGGGCCTGTATTTTTCAAACTTCTGTCTCTGGGGACACTGTCTGAGTGTCTAAGTGGAGCTAGTTGCTCAGCTGGTGTCAGAGTGTCCCTCTTAGTCCAGGGTGGCCTACAGTATTGGGATGGCCTCGGGGGCCTTGGAGGTTTCTTCTAATCTGCAGGGTTGTGGCCAAAGTATCGAGCACAGTTTCCTTGTAGAGGACAGACAGAGTCCTTCAGTGTGGGTCCAGAGGCCCTATCCTGGAGGGTGTGTGGGTCCAGGCTGTGGGCACAGAAGTCTGAAAACACAAACTCGGCTTAAGTGTGGCTCTGAGGGTATGGCAGGCCGGATTCCTAGACCGTGAGGGGAGCTCCTTGGGCTATGAAAGAAGGGCGAGTGAGAGGCAGTCCCTCAGGCTTTTGTCTCTATATGTTGTGTCCAGGATAGCCGTGAAATGTAAGGGTGGCCTCAGGGGCTATGGACGAGTCTCCCTCTCTGGGGATTTGGCCCAGCTCCGAAGAGTTTTGGGTCATTTTGAGGGAATGTTGGAGTCCTGTAGTCTGTCTCAGGTGTCTCTCCAAGTGAGGAGTTCCAGATAACAGCCCTGGGTACGGGCAACTGGAAAACACAAACTCTGGTGAAGTTTGGGAGCATAAGGGCTTGGCAAGCCCCATATGCGGACTCTTAGTCCAGGCCCTTAGAGGACTTACTTTGACATGGGGCTCACACTGAGGGTCAAAATGCGAGTATGTGCCCAAGGCCACACTCAAGTTCGGGCGTGGCCTCAGGGGACATGAAGGTTCTCCTACCCTGAAGGTGTGATTACATGCCAACAGCAAGATTTACAGCCATGGGGAAGGAGGAGTACTGATTTGTGAATCAGGTAGTCACATGATCAGGGATTGGATATAATGTCTAGGTTCAGATATCTGAAAACCCAGGTTGGGAAGAGATGACAGCAAAAGGCCATGGCCTGTCCTAGCTGCTGGGTGTGCGGCAAGCTGTCTCCTTGTCTGTCGAGATGTCTGGCCTCAGGCTGTGTCAGAGCATTAGTGCCCAGGGAAGCCTATCCAATTGGGGTGCGGTTGGGGCCCGAGCAGGTTGATCCTCATTTGGCTTTTCTGAAAAGCCCCATAGGGCAACGTTTTCTTCTAGTGGGCTGGAAGATTGCTGTGTTGTGGTTCCAGAATTTCCAGTCTGGAGGGCTTGTTTGCCAGGAGTGTGAGGAAGCTAGTGTTAGGTTTGGGGACAAGGGTACGGCAGGCCCACTCTGCAGAGGCTGAATCTAGATCTCCTGCATCTGAGGTCAGGGTGAGTATCAGACGTTGCCTCAGGCTGGAGTTTGTGTCCATGATAGCCCCTCCCTGAAGGGATTGGGGGTGCCATGAGGCCAGAGAGGTTTCCCTACACTGGGAGTTGTGAGCTGCTCCAAACCTCAAGGTTTCTTTCTGCAAGATAGTCGAGTCTATTGGATGGTTCCAGGACGCCCCATTCAGAAAGACTCGAGAGCAGGGTTATAAGCATGAATGCCTGGAAACGCCACCTCACATTCCCACTGGCTGGGCCAGGACAAGGCAGGCTCAATTTTCGGGCTCTTGGGCTATCTACCCAGAGGGCTGAGTTGAAATGGACTCTCCTGAGGATGGGTCATAATGTGGATTGGTGGCCATGGAGACCTTGGAATGTGGTGGTGGCTCAGGGTCTTTGCAGGATTCTCCAACCCTAAGGGTTTGACACAACACCAACAAGGAAGCTTCCCATGTTTGGACGAGAAGTGTTCTGTTTGATGCCTCAGGACAGCCCCATATGCTGTTCTTCGAATCCAGGCCTCTGAGGAGTGACACCTGGAAACCAAAGCATGAGTTCAGATTAGGGTCTTAGGGGTCTGTCCAGTTAAATCTTCTGTCTCTGTGGACATCTGTCTGCATGTCTGCATGGAGGTAGTTCCTCAGCTTGTGTCAGAATGCCCTGTTTGTCCATGGTGGCAAAAAGTAGTGGGATGTCCTCGGGGCCTTGAGGTTTCTCCTATTCTGTAGGGTAGTGGCCAATGGAATGGGCACATTCTCCTAGGAGAGAGCAGAACAGTCCTCTGGTGTGGCTCCAGAGCCCCAAGCCCGGAGGCTGTGTGGGCCAGGGCTGTGGGGACAGATGTCCAAAAACACAAACTCGGCTGTGGTTTGGGGTCGAGGTTATGGAAGACCTGATCTACAGTCTGTGAGGGGAGCTCCTCGCGATATGAAGGAGGGCTAGCGGTCGTTCAGGCTTTTGTCTCTGGATGGTGTGCCCATGATGGTCGTTTAATGTAGGGGTGGCCTCAAAGGGCCATGGGAAAGTCTCCCTTTCTGGTGATTTGCCCAGCTCCCAAGAGTTTGGGGTCATTCTGTGGGAAGGGAGACCTGTTTTCTGCCTCAGGTGTCCCCCCAAGTAGAGGGATTCTAGAGCAGAGCAGTGGGTATTGACAACTGGAATACCCACCCTCTGGTTAGGCCTGGGTGCCTATGGGCATGGTAAGCCCCATATGCAGGCTCTTGGTCCAGCCACTGAGAGGCGTTAGTTGAATAGGAGACTCACGCTGAGGGTCATAATGCATGTTTGTGCCCAAGGCGCCCCTCAAGCATGGGCGTGTCCTCATTGGCCATGCAGGTTTCTCCTACACTGAACATTGGACAGCATGCAAACCAAAAGGTTTCTCACCATGGGGAAGGAGGAGTTCTGATTTTTTCATCACGTTCACCTCTGCGCAGTGATTGGAGATAAGGTTTAGGTTCTGAAGCCTGAAAACCACGGTTGGGAAGAGATGACAACTTAAGGCCATGGCGGGTCCGATGTGTTCAGTTTGGGGCCAGCTTTCTGGGTGTTGTTCAGGAGGTCTGGGTCAGGCTGTGCCAGATAGGGCATTAGTACGCAGAGAGGTTGTATAATTGGGGTACAGTCGAGTGGCGTGCAGAAGATAATCATTTAGGTTGTGTGGATAGCTCCATAGGGCAGAGTTTTTCTTCTGGAGGTCAGGCAGAGTGCTGCATTCTGGCTACTGAATTGCCATACTGGAGGGCTTTTGGGCCAGGAGTGGGAGGATGGAAGTCTGAGAACACAAGCTAGGCTTAGGTTTCAGGACGAGAGCACAGTAGGCACACTTTGCAGAGCTGAATTGAGATCTCGTGCATCTGAAGTCATGGCGAGGATAAGACGTTGGCTCAGGTTGGAGTTTCTGTCCATGATGGCCCCTTCATGAAGGGGGGTCATCACGAGGCCATGGAGGTTTTTCTTTAATGGGATTTGTAAGATGCTCCAAAGCACAAGGATTTTCTGCGGGACAACTGAAACCTGTTGGATGGTTCAAGGATGTCCCATAAGGATGGATGCCTGGGCAGCCCGCCTCACATTCCAATTGTCTCCTAGCGACAAGACACATTTGATCTGCTGGCTCTGGCGTAGCAACTGATTGGGCTGAGTTGAGGTGGACAGTCCTGAGGATGGGTCATAATATGGGGCTGTGTCCATGGAGACCATGTAATAGGGTTGTCGCACTGGGACCCTGAATAATTCTCCTAACAAGAGGTTTTGACACAATTCCAATGAGCAAGTTTCCCATAGGGAGATGATATTTGTTCTCTTGGTGCTTCAGGAAACCCCCATATGCTGGTATTGGAAAACAGACCTCTGAAGAGAGATGCCTAGAAACCAAAGCAATGGATCAGATTAGGGCCTAGGGGCCTGTCCGTTCAATCTTATTCTCTGGGGAAATCTGTCTACGGTATGAATGGAGGTAGTTGCTCAGCTGGTGTCAGACCATCCCTGTTTATCCAAGGCGGCCTACAATATTGGGGAGGCCTTGGGGACTTTGGAGGTTTCTTCTAATTTGTACAATTGTGGACAATGGAATGGGCAGAATTCCCCTGGAGTGGGCATGCACAGTCCTGATGTGTGGTTCCAGGGGCCACAGCCTGGAGGGTGTGTGGGCCAGTACTGTGGGGACAGAAGTCTGAAAACACAAACTCAGCTTAGGTTTGGGGACATAGGTATGGCAAGCCCGATCTACAGACTGTGAGGAGAACACTTCTGGATATGAATAATGAGCGAGTGTGAGGTGCTTGCACAGACTTTTGTCTCTGGATTTTGTGTCAACGATGGCTGTGGAATGTCGGGGAGGCCTCATAGGCCATGGACGAGTCTTCCTCTCTGTGGATGTGGCCCGATCCCAAGAGTTTTCGGTCAATCTGTGGGATGGGAGGAGTCCATTCTGTTTTGTTACCTCAGGTGTCCCACCAAAAGAAGGATTCCAGAGAAGAGCCCTGGGGAGGGGTGAGCAGACAACCCGAACTCTGGTTAAGAATTGGGGACTAGGGGCATGGCAAACCCAATATGCAGTCTCTTGGTCCAGACACTGAGAGGCCTTACTTGAGGACAGGACTCACGCTGAGGGTCACACTGCGTGTTTGTGCCCTCGCCGTGCTCATGCATCTGTGGGGCCTCAGGGGCCACGATGCTTTTTCCTACACCGAATGTTGAACAATATGCCAACCAAAAGATTTATTGCCATGGGAAAGCAGGAGTTCTGATTTCTGCATCTCTTTAACCCCTGGGCAGTGATTGGAGATAAGTTCTAGGTTCTGAAATCTGAAAACCGAGTTTGGGAACAGATGATGACCTAAGGCCATGTCAGGTACGATGTGCTCAGTGTGCTGTCAGCTGTCTGGGTGTCGATCGGGAGTTCCGGGATCAGGCTGTGTCAAACAGGGCATTAATGCCCAATGTAAATTGGATAATTGGGGTATAGTGGAGTGGTGTGCAGGTTGATCCTCATTTGGCGTTTTGGGGTAGCCTTATAGGGCAACGTTTTTCTTCTGCAGGGCAGGCAAAGTGCTGCATTGTGGGTCCGGAATTCCCAAACTGGAGGGTTTGTGGGCGAGGAGTGTGAGGACAGAAGTCTGAGAACACAAGTTAGGCATAGGTTTGGGGGTGAGGGCACGGCAGGCACCCTCTGCAGATCTGAATCGAGATCTCATGCATTTGAAGTCACACGAGGATCAGACGTAGGCTCAGGTTGGAGTTTCTGTCCATGATGGCCCCTTATGAAGGGGGCGGCATCTCGAGGCCATGGAGGTTTTCCCAAGATGGCAGCTGTGAGATGCTCCAGACCGCAAGGATTCCTTCTGATGGACAATTGAGACCTGTTCAATGGCTCCAGGATGTCCCATATGGAATGACTCCAGAGCACGGTTCTAAGGATGGATACCACAAGACGAGTTCGATCTGATGGCTCTGCGGGAAAAACCAATGGGGCTGAGTTGAAATGGACCCTCCTGAGGATGGTGCCTAATGTGGGTTTGTGTCCATGAGGACCTTGGAATGGGGCGGTGGCACCGGGGCCCTGAAGGATTCTCCTAACTGGAGGTTTTGACACAGGTCCAATGTGCAAGTTGCCCATGTGGATATAAGAATTGTTCTGCTGGATGCCTCAGGAGACCCCCATATTCTGGTTTTGGAAAGCAGGCCTCTGAGGAGAGATGACTGGAAACCAAATCAATGGATCCGATAACGGCCTAGGGACTTGTCTGGTTGAATCTTCTTCTCTGGGGACATCTGTCTATGGGTCTGCATGGAGGTAGTTGCTCATCTGGTGTCAAATCGCCCCTGTTTGTCCTGGGCAGCCTACACTATTGGGATGGCCTTGGGTACATAGGGGGTTTCTCCTATTTGTATGGTTGTGGCCAATGGAATGGGCAGAATTCCCTTAGAGAGGGCACACACAGTTCTGAGGTGTAGCTCCAGTGGCCCCAGTCTGTAGGGTGTGTGGACCAGGCCTATCGGGATAGTTGTCTGAAAACACAAACTCGGCTTAGATTTTGGGACATAGGTATGGCAGATATGATCTACCGACCATGAGGAAAACTATTCGGGATATAAACGAAAGGCGAGTGTGAGGTGCTTGCTCAGGCTTTTGTCTCTGGAGTTTTAGGCACTGATGGACTCAGGGGCAATGGATGAGTATCTCTGTCTGGGGATTTGACCCGATCCCAAGAGTTTGGGGTCCTTCTGTGGGATGGGAGAAGACCTTTCATTTTTTATACTTCAGGTGTGCCACCAAAAGAGGGATTCCAGAGCAGAGCCCTGGGAGGGGCGACTTGACAACCCGAAGTCTGGTTAACATTGGGGGCCTAGGGGCATGGCAAGCCCCATATGTGGGCTCTTGGTCCAGGCACTGAGAGGCCTTACTTGAGGACATGGCACACGCTGAGGGTCACACTGTGTGTTTGTGCCCATCAAAGCCCTCAAGCTTTGGCGGGGCCTCATGGGCCATGCTGGTTTCTCTTACACTTAATGTTGGACAGTATGCCAACCACAAGATTTCTTGCCATGGGGAAGGAGTAGTTCTGATTCTGCATCACGTTCACCCCTGGGCAGTGATTAGATATAAGGTCTAGGTTCTGAGGCCTGAAAAGCAAGGTTGGGAAGAGATGACTACCTAAGGCCATGGCGGGTCTGATGTGCTCAGTGTGTGGTCAAGTGTCTGGGTGTTGGTCAAGAGGTCTGGGCTCACGCTGTGTCAGACAGTGCATTAGTGCCCGGGATAGACTATATAATTTGGGTACATTTGAGTGCCGTGTAGGTTTATCCACATTTGGGGTGTTCGGATAGCTCCAGAGGGCAAGAGTTTTCTTCTGGAGAGCAGGCAGAGTGATGCACTGTGGGACCGGAATTGCCAGACTGAAGGGCTTGGGGGCCAGGAGTGTGAGAACGGAAGTCCGAGAACACAAGCTAGACTTAGGTTTCAGGGCGATGGCAAGGCAGCACACTCTGCAGAGCTGAATTGAGATCTCGTGCATCTGAAGTCCGGGTGAGGATAAGACATAGGCTCAGTTTGGAGTTTCTGTCCATGATGGCCCTTTCATGAAGGGTGTGGCATCATGGAGCCTTCGAGGTTTTTCCGCCTTGGGAGATGTGAGATGCCCCAAAACACAAAGATTCCTCTACAGGACAATTGAGACCTTTTAGATGGCTCCAGGACATCCCATACAGAATGACGCTAGAGCAGGGTTCTAAAGATGGATACCTGGGCAGATCGCCTCGCATTCCAATTGTCTACAGGCGACTAGACAGGTTCGATCTGATGGCTCTGGGGGAGCAGCCAAGGGGACTGGGTTGAAATGGAATCTCCTGCGGATGGGTCCTAATGTGCATTTGTGTCCATGGAGCCCTGGAGTGGGGCAATGGTACCAGGGCTTTTAAGGATTCTCCTAACCAGAGCTTTTGAGACAGCTCCATGGAGCAAGTTTCCAACGTGGAGACGAGATTTGTTCTTATGGGAGCCTCAGGAAACCTCCATATGCTGGGATTGGAAACCAGGCCTCTGCAGACAGATGCCTGGAAACCAAATCAATAGATCCGATTAGGGCCTAGGAGCCTCTCCGGTTTAATCTTTTTCTCTGGGGACATCTGTCTATGGTATGAGTGGAGGTAGTTTCTTAGCTGGTATCAGACTATCCCTCTTTGTCCCGGGTGTCCTACACGGTTGGGATGGCCTCGGGGACTTTGGAGGTTTCTCCTAATTTGGACAATTGTGGACATTGGAATGGGCAGAACTCCCCTGGAGTGGGCATGCACAGTCCTGATGTGTGGCTCCAGGGACCCCAGCCTGGAGGGTGTGTGGGCCAGGATTGTGGGGACACAAGTCTTAAAACACAAACTCCACTTAGGTTTGGGGACATAAGTATGGCAGGCCCGATCTACAGACCATGAGGAGAACTCTTCAGGATATGAATAAAGAGCAAATGTGAGGTGCTTGCGCAGACTTTTGTCTCTGGATTTTGTGTCTACGATGGCCATGGAATGTTGAGGAGGCCTCATGGGCCATCGACGAGTCTTCCTTTCTGTGGATTTGGCCCGATCCCAAGAGTTTTGGGTCAATCTGTGGGATGGGAGGAGTCCATTCTGTTTTTTTACCTGATGTGTCCCACCAAAAGAGAAATTCCAGAGCAGAGCCCTGGGGAGGAGCGACTGGACCACCTGAATTCTGGTTAAAAATTGGGGCCTAGGGGCATGGTAAGGCAAATATGCCATCTCTTGGTCCATCCACTGAGAGGCCTTACTTGAGGACAGGACTCACGCTGAGGGTCACACTGCGTGTTTGTGTCCTCGCGGTGCTCAGGCATGTGTGGGGACTCATGGGCCATTCTGCTGTCTCCAAACTAAACGTTGGACAACATGCCAACCACAGGATTTCTTGCCATGGGGAAGGAGGAGTTTTGATTTCTGCATCATGTTCACCCCTTGGCAGTGATTGCAGTTAAGGTCTAGGTTCTGAAGCCTGAAAAGCTAGGTTGGGAAGAGATGGCGACCTAAGGCCATGGCAGGTCCGATGTGCTCATTGTGCTGTAAGCTGTGTTGTTGTCAGTTGGGAGGTCTGTGCTCAGACTGTGTCAAACAGTGCATTATTGCCCAGGGTAGACTGTATAATTGAGGTACAGTTGAGTGGAGTGCAGGTTGATAATCCTTTGGGGTTTCTGGGTAGAACCATAAGGCAACATTTCTCTTCTGGAGGGCAGGCAGAGTGCTGTATTGTGTGTTGAGAATTGCCAGACTGGATGGCTTGTGAGCCAGGAGTGTGAGGACGGAAGTCTGAGAACACAAGCTAGGCTTAGGTTTCGGGGCAAGGGCACGGCAGGCACACTCAGCATAGTTGAACCGCGATCCCGTGCATCTGAAGCCAGGGCGAAGATTAGACGTTGCCTCAGGTTTGAGTTTCTGTCCATGATGGCCCCTTTATGAAGGGGGTGGGGCATCATCAAGCCATGGAGGTTTTCCCATGTTGGGAGTTGTGAGATGCTCCAAACCACAAGGATTCCTTCTGTGGGATAATTGAGTCCTGTTGGATGGCTCCAGGACATCCCATACAGAAAGACTCCAGAGCAGGGTTCTAAGGATGGATGCCTGGGCAGCCCGCCTAGCATTCCAAATGTTTCCTAGTGACAAGACAATTTCGGTGGGCTGGCTCTTTTGGAGAAAGCGTGTGGGTTGAGTTGAAATGGACTCTCCTGTAAATGGGTCCTAACGTGGCTATGTGTATGTGTATATGTGTATGTGTATATGGAGACCTTGGAATTGGGCTGTAGCACCGGGGCCCTGAAGGGTTCTCCTAAGAGGAGGATTTGACACAGCTCCAATGAGCAAGTTTCCAATGTAGAGACGAAATGTGTTCTGATGGGTACCTCAGGAAACCTCAATAGGCTGGTATTGGAAAGCAGGCTTCTGAGGAGAGATGCCTGGAAACCAAAGCAATGGATCCGATAACGGCCTAGGGGCCTGTCTGGTTGAATCCTCTTCTCTGGGGACATCTGTCTATGGGTCTGAGAGGAGGTAGCTGCTTATCTTGTGTCAGACTGTCCCTGTTTGTCCTGGGCTGCCTAAACAAGTGGGATATACTCAGGGAGTATTTGGAGGTTTCTCCTACTTGTATGGTTTTGGCAAATGGAATGGGTAGAATTCCCTTGGAGAGGGCACATACAGTCGTGAGGTGTGACTCCAGTGGCCCCAGGCTGTAGGGTGTGTGGGCCAGGCCTATTGGGACAGTTGTCTGAAAACACAAACTCGGCTTAGGTTTCGGAACATAGGGGTATGGCAGACCTGATTTACCGCCCCTTAGGAAAACTCTTCGAGATATAAACAAAGGGTGAGTGTGAGGCACTTGCTCAGGCTTTTGCCTCTGGAGTTTGTGTCACCAATGACCGTGAATGTACGGGTGGCCTCAGGGGCCATGGACAAGTATCCCTGTCTGGGGATTTGGCCCTATCCCAAGAGTTTGGGGTCCTTTTGTGGGTTGGGAGAAGACCTTTCTGTTTTTATACTTCAGGTGTGCCACCAAAAGAGGGATTCCAGAGCAGAGCCCTGGGTAGGGGCGACTGGACATCGCAAACTCTGGTTAAGATTGGGGGCCTAGGGGTATGGCAAGCCCTATATGTGGGCTCTTGGTCCAGGCACTGAGAGGCCTTACATGAGGAAACGGCTCACACTGAGGGTCACAATGCATGTTTGTGCCCAATGCAGCCCTCAAGCATGGACGGAGCCTCATGGGCCACACTGGTTTCTCCTACCCTGCATGTTGGACAAAATGCCAACCACAAGATTTCTTGCCATGGGGAAGGAGGAGTTCTGATTTCTGCATCACGTTCACCCTTGGGCAGTGATTGGATATAAAGTCTAGGTTCTGAGTCCTGAAATGCTAGGTTGGGAAGAGATGACATCCTAAGGCCATGGTGAGTCCGAGGTGCTCAGTGTGCAGCCGCTGTCTTGGTGTTGGTCATGAGGTCTGGGCTCACGCTGTGTCAGACAGTGCATTAGTGCCCAGGTGAGACTATATAATTTGGGTATAATCAAGTGCCGTGTAGGTTTATACTCATTTGGGTTGTCTGGGTAGCTCCAGAGGGCAAGATTTTTCTTCTGGAGGGCAGGCAGAGTGCTGCACTATGGGTCTGGAATTGCCAAACTGGAGGGCTTGGGGGTTGGGAGTGTGAGTAGAGAAATCTGAGAACACAAGCTAGACTTTAGTTTCAGGGCAAGGGCAAGGCAGGAACACTCTGCAGAGCTGAATTGAGATCTCGTGCATCTGAAGTCAGGGCAAGGATAAGATATAGGCTCAGGTTGGAGTTTCTATCCATGATGGCCCCTTCATGAAGAGGGTGGCATCTCGAGGCCATGGAGGTTTTCCCGCGATGGCAGCTGTGAGATGCTCCAGACTGCAAGGATTCCTTCTGATGGACAATTGAGACCTGTTCGATGGCTCCAGGATGTCCCATACGGAATGACTCCAAAGCACAGTTCTAAGCATGGATGCCTGGGCCGCCAGCCGCACATTCCAATTGTCTCCTAGCGACAAGACAGGTTCGATCTGATGGCTCTATGGAAACAACCGAGGGGGATGATTTGAAGTGGACTCAGTTGAGGATGGTTCCTAATGTGGGGTTTTTTTTAGCACCACGGCTCATAAGGATTCTCCTAATGGAGTTTTTGAGACAGCTCCATAGAGCAAGTTTCCAAAGTAGACATGAGAATTGTTCTGATGGGTGCCTCAGGAAACCCCCATAGGCTGGTATTGGAATACAGGCCTCTGAGGAGAGATGCCTGGAAATCAAAGCAATGGATCCAATTAGGGCCTAGGTGCCTGTCCAGTTCAATCTTCTTCTCTGGGGATATCTGTCTACGGTAGGAGTGCAGGTAGTTCCTTAGCTGGTGTCAGACCGTCCCTGTTTGTCCTGGACAGCCTAGACGATTGGAATGGCCTTGGGGACCTTGGAGTTTTCTCCTAATTTGTACAATTGTGGACAATGGAATGGGCAGAATTCCCCTGGAGTGGACATGCACAGTCCTGATGTGTGGTTCCAGGGGCCCCAGCATGGAGGGTGTGTGGTCCAGGACTGTGGGAACAGGAGTCTGAAAACACAAACTCAGCTTAGGTTTGGGGATGTAGGTATGGCAGGCCCGATCTACAGACCGTGAGGAGAACTCGGGGATATGAATAAAGGGTGAGTGTGAGGTGCTTGCTCAGGCTTTTGTCTCTGGATTTTGTGTCAACGATGGCCGTGGAATGTCGGGGAGGCCTCATGGGCCATGGACGAATCTTCCTCTCTGTGGATCTGGCCTGATCCCAAGATTTTTGGGTAAACTTGTGGGATGGGAGGAGTCCTTTCTGTTTTGTTACCTCATGTGTCCTACCAAAAGAAGGATTCCAGAGCAGAGCCCTGGGGAGCAGTGACTGGACAATCCGAAATCTGGTTAAAAATTGGGGCCTAAGAGCATGGCAAGCCCAATATGCCATCTCTTGGTCCAGCCACTGAGACGCCTTACATGAGGACAGGACTCACACTGAAGGTCGCACTGCGTGTTTGTGCCCTCGCAGCACTTAAGCATAGACAGGGCCTCATGGTCCACGCTTTTTTCTCCTACACTTAAGCTTGGACAATACGCCAACCAAAAGGTTTCTGGCCATGGGGAAGGAGGAGTTCTGATTTCTACATCACGTTCACCCCTTGGCAGTCATTGCAGTTAATGTCTAGGTTCTGAAGCCTGAAAACCTAGGTTTGGAAGAGATGATGACCTAAGGCCATGGCACGTCCGATGTGCTCAGTGTGCTATCAGCTGTCTGGGTGTCAGTCATGAGGTCTGCACTTAGGATGTGTCAGACAGGCATTAGTGCCCAGGGTAGACTGTATAATTGGGGTACAGTAGAGTGGCATGCAGGTTGATAATCCTTTGGGGTTTCTGGGTAGCCCCATAGGGCAAAGTTTTTCTTCTGGAGGGCAGGTTGAGTACTGCGTTGTGGGTCCAGAATTCCAAAACTGGAGGGATTGTGGCCCAGGAGTTTGAGAATGGAAGCCTGAGAACACAAACTAGACTTAGGTTTCAGGGCGAGGGCAAGGTAGGCACACTCTGCAGAGCTGAATCGAGATCTCATGCATCTGAACTCAGGGCGAGGATGAGATGATCGCTCAGGTTGGAGTTTCTGTCCATGATGGTCCCTTCATGGAGTGGGGTGGGGCAACAGGAGGCCATGGAGTTTTTCCCTAGATGGGAGTTTTGAGATGCTCCAAACTGCAAGGATTCCTTCTGTGGGAAAATTGAGACATGTTGGATGGCTAAAGGAAGTCCCATATGGAACGACTCCAGAACTCCAGAACAGTGTTCTAAAATTTGATGCCTGGTCAGCCCTCTTCATATTCCAATTGTCTCCTAGAGACAAGAGAAGTTTGATCTGCTGGCTCTGGGGGAGCAACTGAGAAGGCTGTGTTGAAATGGACTCTCCTGTGGATGTGCCATAATGTGGGTTTGTGTCCATGGAGACCTTGAAATGGGGCGGTGGCACTGGGGCCCTGAAGGATTGTCCTAACTGGAGGTTTTGACACAGCTCCAACAAGCAAGTTTCCCTGTGGAGACAAGATTTATGCTGATCGGTGCCTCAGGAACCTCCATATGCTGATACTAGAAACCAGGCCTCTGTGGCGAGATGCCTGGAAACCAATGCAATCGATCTTATTACGGCCTAAGGGCCTGTCCAGTTCAATCTTCTTCGCGGGGGACATCTGTCTATGGTTCTCAGTTGAGGTAGTTTCTTAGCTGGTGTCAGATTGACACTGTTTGTCCCGGGCGGTCTACAGCATTGGGATAGCCTCTGGCACTTTGGAGGTTTCTCATAATTTGTACGGTTTGGCCAATAAAATGGGCAGAATTCCTTTGGACAAGGCAGGCACAGCCCTGAGGTGTCACTCCAGGGACCCCATCCTTGAGGGTGTGTGGTCCAGGGGTGTGGAGACAGAAGTCTGAAAACGCAAACTCACCTTAGGATTGGGGATGTAGGTATGGCAGGCCCAATCTACAGAATGTGAGGAGAACTCTTTGTGATATGAACAAAGGTTGAATGTGAGGCACTTGCTCAGGCTTTGATCTCTGGATTTTGTGTCACTTATGGCCATGGAATGTCGGGGTGTCCTCAGGGCCCATGAATGAGTCTCCCTCTCTGGGGTTTGGCCTGATCCCAAGAGTTCAGTGTCATTCTGTGGGATGGTAGGAGTCCTTTTTGTTTTTTTTACCTCAGGTGTCCCACCAAAAGATGTATTCCAGAGCAGAGCCCTGGGGAGGGGAGACTGGACAACCCGAACTCTGGTTAAGATTGGGGGCCTAGGGGCATGACAAGCCCCATATGTGGGCTCTTGATCCATCCACTGACAGGCCTTACTTGAGGACAGGACTCAGGCTGAGGGTCACAATGCGTGTTTGTGTCCAAGGAGGCCCTCAAGCATGGGTGGGGCCTCATGGGTCACGCTGGTTTCTCCTACACTGTACGTTGGACAACATGGCAACTACAATATTTCTGCCCATGGGGAAGGAGGAGTTCTGATTTCTGCATCATGTTCATCCCTGGGCAGTGATTGGAGATAAGGTCTAGGTTCTGAAGCCTGAAAACTGAGATTGGGAAGAGATGACACCTAAGGCCATGGGGCGTCTGAGGTGCTCAGTGTGCTGCCAGCTGTCTGGGTGTCGGTCAGGAGGTCTATGCTCAGGCTGTGTCATACAGGGCAATAGTGCCCAGGTTAGACTGTATAATTGTGGTATAGTCGAGTTGCCTGCATGTTGATCCTCATTTGGGGTTTCTGGGTAGCCCCATAGGGCAACATTTTTCTTCTGGAGGGCAGGCAGAATGCTGCATTGTGGCTCCGGTATTGCCAAACTGGAGGGCTTTGGGGCCAGGAGTGTGAGGACGGAAGTCTGAGAATAATAGCTAGGCTTATGTTACGGGGCGGGGCCTTGGCATGCACACTCTGCAAAGCAGAAACTAGATCTAGTGCATCTGAAGTCAGGCGAGCATCAGACATTGGCTGAAGTTGGAGATTCTATCCATGATGGCCCTTTCATTAAGGGGATGGGGCATCACGAGGCCATGGAGCTTTTCCCACAATGGGAGTTTTGAGGTACTCCAAACTGCAGGAATTACTTCTGCAGTACAATTGAGACCTGTTGGATGGCTCCAGAACAACCCATTCGGAACAAAACCAGAGCAGGGTTCTAAAAATTGATGCCTGGTCAGCCTGCATCACATTCCAATTGTCTCCTTGCAACAAGACAATTTCGATCTGCTGGCTCTGGGGGAGCCACCGAGGGGCTTAGTTGAAATGGACTCTCCAACGGATGAGTCATAATGCGGGTTTGTGTCCATGGAGACCTTGGAATAGGGTGGTGGAACTGGGGCCCTGAAGGATTCTCCTAACCGGAGGTTTTGACACAGCTTCAATGTGCAAGTTCCCCATGTGGTAACGGGATTTGTTCTGAGGGATGCCTCAGGAAACCCCCATATGCTGGTATTAGAAACCAGGCCTCTGAAGAGAGAGGCTTGGAAACCAAAACAATGGATCTGATTAGGACCTAGGTGCCTGTCCGGTTGAATCTTCTTCTCTGGGGATATCTGTCTACAGGTCTGAGTGGAGGTAGTTGCTCAGCTGGTGGCAGATAGCCCCTGTTTATCTCGGGCAGCCTATACTCTTAGGATGGCCTTGGGGACATTGGAGCTTTCTCCTAATTTGTTCTGATTGGTGCCACATCGACATTTCATGGCCATCGGTGACACAAAATCTAGAGAAAAAGGCCTGAGCAAGAGCCTCACACTCGACCCTGTTCATATGCCGAAGAGTTCTCCTCATGGTCTTTAGATAGGGCCTGCCACACCTACATCCCCAAACGTAGCTGAGATTATTTTTTCAGCCTTCTGTCCCCACAGCCCTGACCCACACACCCTCCAGGCTGGGGCCCCTGGAGCCACACCTCAGGAATGTGGCTGCCCTCTACAAGGGAATTCTGCTCGTTCCATTGGCCACAAACTTTCAAATTTGGAGAAACATCAAACGTCCCCAAGGCCATTCCAATAGTGTAGGCCAACTGGGACAAACAAGGGCGATCTGACACCAGCTGAGCAACTAGCTCCACCCATACCCATAGACCAATGACCACAGAGAATTAGTTTGAACTGGAAAGGCCCCTAGGCCCTAATTGGATTCATTGCTTTGCTTTCTAGGCATCTCTCCTCAGAGGCCTGGGGGTTTCCAATACCTGCATATGAGGGTTACCTGAGGCACCAATCAGAACAAATCTTATCTCCACATGGGAAACTTGCTCCTTGGAGCTGTGTCAAAACCTCAGGTTAGGATAATCCTTCAGGGCCCCCATGCCACCTCCCCATTCCAAGGTCTCCATGTACACAAACCCACATTATGACCCATCCACATGAGAGTCCATTTCAACTCATCACCCTCCGTTGCATGCCTACAGCCAGTAGATCGAACCTGTCTTGTCGATAGGAGACAATTGGAACGTGATGCGGGTTGCTCAGGCATCCATCCTTAGAACCCTGCTCTGGATTCATTCTGTATGGGAGGTACTAAGCCATCCAAGAGCTCTCAATTCCAGAAGGAATCCTTATGTTTTGGAGCATCTCAAAACTCCCAACGTGGTAAAACCTCCATGGCCTCGTGATGCCCCCCCCTTCATGAAGGGGCCATCATGGACAGAAACTCCAACCTGAGGCAACGTCTGATCATCGCCCTGTCTTCAGATGCACGAGATCTCAATTCAGCTCTGCAGAGTCTGCCTGCCTTGACCTCCACCCAAAACCTAAGCCTAGCTTGTGCCTCATAATTCCGGCCTCACACTCCTGACCCACAAACTCTCCAGTTTGTAATTCCAGAGCCACAATGCATCACTCTGCCTGCTCTCCAAAAGAAAAACGTTGCCCTATGGGGTTACACAGAAAACCGAAAAGGAGGATCAACCTGCATGCAACTCGATTATACCCAAATTATACAGTCTACCCTGGGCACTACTGCCCTGTCTGACACAGCCTGAGCCCAGACCTCCCATCCGAAACCCAGACAGCTGGCCGCACACTGAGCAAATAGGACCCGCCATGGCCTTAGGTTGTCATCTCTTTCCAACCTCGGTTTTCAGGCTTCAGAAACTAGACCTTATCTGCAATCACTGCCCAGCAGTGAATGTGATTAAGAAATCCGAACTCCTCCTTCCCCGTGGAAAGAAACCATGTGGTTGGCATGTTGTCCAACATTCAGAGTAGGAGAAACCCGCGTGCCCAGTAGTCCCCACCCATGCTTGAGGGCCGCGTTGGGAACAAACACGCATGGTGACCCTCAGAGTGAGCCCCGTCCTCAAGTAATGCCTCTCAGTGGCTGGACCAAGAGCCCTCATATGGGGCTTGACATGCACCTAGGCCCCCATTTTAAACCAGAGGTCGGGTTGTCCAGTCACACCTCCCCAGGGCTATGTTCTGAAATCTCTCTTTTGGTGGGACACCTAAGGTTAAAAAAAAAAAAAAGAAAGAAGGAAAAAAAAGTCTCCTCCCATCGAACAGAATGATCTCAAACACTTGGGATCAGGCCAAGTCCCAAGAAAGGGAGACTCATCCATGTACCATGAGGTCATTTCATGGCCATTGTTGACACAAAATCCAGAGACAATGCCTGAGGATGTACCTCACACTTGCCCTTTGTTCATATCCAGAGGAGTTCTCCTCATGATCTGTAGATTGGGCCTGCCATACCTATGTCCCCAAACCTAAGCCAAGTTTGTGTTTTAGACTTTTGTCCCCACAGCCCTGGCCCACACACCCTCTAGGCTGGGACCCCTGGAGCCACATCTCAGGACTGTGCCTGCCCTCTCCAAGGGAATTCTGTCCATTCCATTGGCCACTACCATACAGATTAGGAGAAACCTCCAAAGACCCCGAGGCCATCCCAATAGTGTAGGCAGCCCGGGACAAACAGGGGCAATCTGACAAAAAGGGGCCATGTTACACAAGGTGAGCAACTACCTCCACTAAGACCCATAGACTGATGTCCCCAGAGAATCATATTGACCCAGACAGGCCCCTATGCCCTAATTGTATCCATTGCTTTGGTTTCCAGACATTTCTTCTCAGAGGCCTGGTTTACAATACCAGCATATGGGGGATTGCTGAAGCACTTATCAGAACAAATCTCATCTCCACATTGGAAACGTACTCTTTGGAGCTCTGTCACAACCTCCGGTTAGGAGAATCCATCAGGGCCCCGGATCCACTGCCCAATTCCAAGGTCTCCATGGACACCAACACACAATATGACCCATCCTCAGGAGAGTCCATTTCAACTTAGCCACCTTGGTTGCTTCCCCAGAGCTAGGAGATAGAACCTGCCTTGTCGCTAGGAAATAATTGCAATGTGAGGCGGGCAAACACACATCCTGAAGCCATCCAACAGTTCTCGAGGGTCCTATGGAAGGAATCCTTGTTGTTTGGAGCATCTCACTACTCCCTTCGTGGGAATACCTACATGGCCTCTTGAGAACCTCCCCTTTCATGAAGGCGCCATCATGAATATAAACTCCAACATGAGCCAACGTCTGATCCTCGTGCTGATTTCCGATGCACGAGATCTCAACTCAGCTCTGCAGAGTGTGCCTGCCGTGCCTTTGCCCCAAAACCTAAGCCTAGCTTATGTTCTTGAACTTCTGTCCTCACACTCCAGGCCCACAAGCCCTCCAGTTTGGGAATTCCGAAGACAAAATTCAGCACTCTGCCTGCCCCCCAAAGAAAAACGTTGCCCTAAGGGGCTACCCAGAAATGCCAAATGAGGATCAACCTGCACGTCACTCGACTGTACCCCAATTATAAAGTCTACCCGGGGCACTAATGCCCTGTCTGACAACCTGAGTCCGGACATCCGACCAACACCCAGAAAGCTGGCTGAAAACTGAGCACATCGGACCCGCCATGGCCTTAGGGCGTCATCTCTTCCCAACTTCAGTTTTGAGGCTTCAGAACCTAGATATTATCTCCAATTTCTGCCCAGGAGTGAAAGTAATGCAGAAATCAGAACTCCTCCTTACACATGGCAACAATCCATGTCATTAGCATGTTGTAGAATGTTCAGAGTAGGAGAAACCAGCATGGGCCATGAGGCCCCACCCATACATGAGGACCAGGTTGGGCACCAACTCGCATTGTGACACTCAGCATGAGCCCTGTCCTCAAGTAAGGCTTCTCAGTGGCTGGGCCAGGAGCCAGCATATGGGGCTTGCCAGGCCCCTAGGCCCCTATTCTAAACCACATGTCAGGTTGTACAGTTGCCACTCCCCAGGGATCTCTTCTGGAATCCCTCTTTTGTGGACACCTGAGGTAAAAAACAAAAACAAAAGCAAAAGGAAAAAAAAAAAACATAAAAGACACCTCCCATCCCAAAGAATGACCCGTAACTCTTGGGATCGGGCCAAATTGCCAGAAAAGGATACTCGTCCATGGCCGATGAAGTCACCTCGACATTCAACGGCTATCGTTGACAGAAAATCCAGAGACAAAAGCTTGAGGAAGCGCCTCCCATTCGCCCTTTGTTTATATCATAAAGAGTTCTCCTCACTGTCTGTAGATTGTGTCTTCCATACCCACATCCCCAAACCAAAGGCGAGTTTGTGTTTTCAGACTTCTGTACCCACAGCCCTGGCCCACACACCCTCCATGCTGGGACCCCTGGTGCCACACCTCAGAACTGTGCCGGCACTCTCCATGGGAATTCTGCCCATTTCATTGGCCCCAACACTACAGATCAGGAGAAACTTCCAAAGTCTCTGAGGCCATCCCAATACTGTGTGTCGCCCGGGACAAACAGGGGTGATCTGACACAAGCTTAGCAACCACCTCCACTCAGACCCATAGACAGATATCCCAAGAGAAGGAGATTGAACCGGACATGCCTGTAGGCCCTAATTGGATCTATTGCTTTGATTTCCAGGTATCTCTCCTCAGAGGCCTGGTTACCCATACCAGCATATGGGGATTTCCTGAGGTACCTATCACAACAAATATCATCTCCACATAGGAAACTTGCTCTTCGGAGCTGTGTCAAAACATCCCTTTAGGAGAATCCTTCAAGGCCCCATAGTCAATGCCCCATTCCATGGTCTCCATGGACACAAACCCACTTTATGACCCAAACGCAGGAGAGTCCATTGCAACTCAGAGCACTCTTTTGCTCCCCCACAGCCAGCAGATCAAAACTACCTTGTCACTAGGAGATAATTAGAATGTGAGACGGGCTGCCCACACATCCTTCCTTAGATCCCTGCTCTGGAATCGTTCTGTCTGAGACGTCCTGGAGCCATCCAACAGTTCTCGACAGTTCCACAGAAGGAATCCTTGCGGTTTGGAGCATCTCACAACTCCCATCATGGGAAAACCTCCATGGTCTCGTGAGATTTTCCCCTTCATGAAGGGGTCATCATGGACTTAAACTCCAACCTGAGCCAACGTTTGATCCTCGCCCTGACTTCAGATGCACGAGATCTCAATTCAGCTCTACAGAGTGTGCCTGCCATGCCCTTGCACCAAAACCTAAGCCTAGCTTGTATTCTCAGACTTCCGTCCTCACATTCCTGACCCACAAGACATCCAATTTGGTAATTCTGGAGCCACAATTGAGCACTCTGCCTGCCCTCCAGAAGAAAAATATTGCCCTCTGGGGCTACCCACAAACCCCAAATGAGGATCAACCTACACGCCACTCGACTGTACCTTGATTTTACAGTCTACCCTGGGCACTACTGCCCTGTCTGACACAGCCTGAGCCCGGACGTCTGGACTGAATCCCAGACAACTGGCCGCACACTGAGCACATCACCTGCCATGGCCTTAGGTCGTCATTTCTTCCCAACCTTGGTATTCAGGCTTCAGAACCTAGACCTTATATCCTAACACTTCCCAGGGTGATCGTGATGCAGATATCAGTACTCCGCCCTCCCCATAGCCAGAAACGTTGTGTTTGACATATTGTCCAACGTTCAGTGTAGAAGAAACCAGTGTGGCCCATGAAGCCCCACCCATACTTGAGAGCCGTGTATTTGCACAAACACGAATTGTGACGCTTAGTGTGATCCCTTTCCTCAAATAAGACCTTTCAGTGGCTGGAAAAAGAGCCCGCATATGGAGCTCCCATGCCCCTAGGCCCCCAATCTCAACCAGAGGTCGGGGTGTCCAGTAACCTCTCCAGGGCTCTGCTCTGGAATTCATCTTTTCGTGGGACTCCTGAGGTAAAAAAAACAAACAAACAAACAGGAAAGACTCCTCCCATCGCACAGAATGACACCAAACTCTTAGGATAGGAGCAATCCCCAGAGAGGGAGACTCGTCCATGGCCCATGAGGCCAACTCAACATTGCACGGCCATATGTTACACAAAATCCACAGACAAAAGCCTGAGCAAGCTCCTCATATTTGCCCTTTTTCATATACCAATGAGTTCTCCTCATGGTCTGCAGATAGGGCCTGCCTAACCTAGCTCCCCAAACCTAAGCCGAGTTTGTGTTTTCAGACTTCTGTCCCCACAGCCCTGGCCCACACACATTCCAGGCTGGGGTCCCTGGAGCCCAACTCAGGACTGTGCCTTCCCTCTCCAAGGGAATTCTGACCATTCCATTGGTCACAACTGTACAAATTATAGGAACCTCCAAAATCCCTGAAGTTATCCCGATAGTGTAGGTCACCCAGGACAAACAGGGGCGATCTGCCACCAGCCAAACAACTATCTAGACTCATATCTGTAGGCAGATATCACCAGGGAAAAAACATTGAACCCAACAGGCCCCTAGGCACTAATCAGATCCATTGCTTTGGTTTCCAGTCATCTTTCCCCAGAGGCCTGGTTTCCAATAACAGCATATTGGGTTTCCTGAGGCACCAATCAGAACAAATGTCGTCTCCATATTTTAAATGTGCTCTTTGGAGCTGTGTCAAAACCTCCAGTTAGGAGAATCCTTCAGGGCCTTGGTGCCACCTCCCCATTCTAAGGTCTCCATGGACACAAATCCACATTATGACCCATCCACAGGAGGTTCCATTTCAACACAGCTCCTTCGGTTGCTCCTCCAGAGCCAGCAGATCAAACCAGTCCTTTTGCTAGGAGACAGTTGGAATGCAAGACGGTCTGCCTAGGCATCCATCCTTAGTCCTCTCCTCTGGAATCGTTTCCTATGAGATGTCCTGGAGCCATCCAACCGGTATCAATTGTACTGCAGAAGGAATCCTTGTGGTTTGGAGCATCTCACAATTCCCATCATGGGAAAACCTCAATGGACTCCTGATTGCCCCCCCCCCAATTCATGAAGGGGCCATCATGGAAAGAAACTCCAACGTGAGCCAACGTCTGATCCTCCCCTGACGTCAGATGCACGAGATCTCAATTTAGCTCTACAGAGTGTGCCTGCCCTGCCCTCTCCCCAATACCTAAGACTAACTTGTGCTCTCAGATTTTCGTCCTCACACTCCTGTCCAAAAAGCTCTCCAATTTGGGAATTCTGGATACACCATGCAGCACTGCTTGCCCTCCAGAAGAAAATCGTTGCCTTATGGGGCTTCCCAGAAAACCCAAATGATGATCAACCTGCAGGCCACTCAACTGTACCCCAATGATACAGCCTACCCTGGGCACTAATGCCCTGTCTGACACAGCCTGAACCCAGACCTCCTGACAGATGCCCAGACAGCTGGCCGCACACTGAGCACATGGCACCCGCCATGGCCTAAGGTCCTCATCTCTTCCCATCCTAGGTTTTCAGGCTTCAGAACCTAGACCTTTATCACCAATCACTGCCCAGGGGTGAACGTTATGCAGAAATCAGAACTCCTCCTTCCCCATGGCAAGAAACCTTGTGGTTGGCATGTTGTCTAACATGCAGTGTAGGAGAAAACATCATGGCCAATGAGGCCCCGCCAATGCTTTGGGGCTGCGTTGATCACAAACATGCATTGTGTCCCTAATAGTGAGCCCTGTCCTAAAGGAAGTCCACTCAGTGGCTGGAACAAGAACCCACATATGGGGCTTGCCATGCCCCAAGGCTCCCAGTCTTAACCAGATGTCGAGATTTCCAGATGCCCCTCCCCAAGGCTCTGCTCTGGAATCCCTCTTTTGGTGGGACAACTTAGGTTAAAAAGAAAGAAAGCAATCAAGAAAGAAAGAAAGAAAGAAAGAAAGAAAGAAAGAAAGAAAGAAAGAAAGAAAGAAAGTTCCTCCTATCCAACAGAATGAGCCCAAATTCTTGTATTGGGCCAAATCCCCAGAGAGGGAGACTTGTCCATGGCCCATGTGGCCACGCTGACATTCCACGGCTATCTTTGACACTAAATCCAGAGACAAAAGCCTGAGCAAGTGCGTCACTCTCACCCTTTCTTCATATGCTGAAGATTTCTCCACGTGGGCTGTGTTTCGGGACGGCCATACCTTTGTCCTCAAACCTTAGCCAAATTCGTGTTTTCAGACTTCTGTCCCCAAAGCCCTGGTCCACAAACCCTCCATGCTTGGGCCCCTGGAGCCACACCTCAGGACTGTGCCTGCCGTCTCCAAGGGAATTCTGCCCATTCCACAGGACAAAAAGGGGCGATATGCCACCATCTGAGCAACTACCTCCACTCAGACCTGGAGACAGATATCCCCAGAGAAGAACTTTAACCAGACGGGCCCCTAGGCCCTAATCGGATCCATTGTTTGGATTCCAGACATCTCTCCCCAGAAGTCTGGTTTCTAATACCACCATATGGGGATTTCCTGAGGCACCGATCAGAATAAATCTCGTCCCCACATGGGAAACTTGCTCTTTGGAGCTGTATCAAAACTTCTGATTAGAGCAGTCCTTCAGGGCCCCTGTGCCACTGCCCCATTAAAGGTCTCCATGGACACAAACCCACATTATTACTCATCCACAGGAGAGCCAATTTCAACTCAGCACACTTGTTTTCTCCCCCAGAGCCAGCAGATCGAACCTGCCTTGTTGCTAGGAGACATTTGGAATGAGAGCGGGCTGCCCAGTCATCCATCCTTAGAACCCTGCTCCCCAGTCATTTTATATGGGACGATTCGGGGCCATCCAACAGGTCTCGAATGTCCCACAGAAGGAATCCTTGCTGTTTGGAGCATCTCACAACTCTCATCATGGGAAAACCCCCATGGCCCCGTGATACCCGTCCCCCGCCTTCATGAAGGGGACATCATGGACATAATATCCAATGTGAGCCAAAATCTGATCCTCTCCCTGACTTCAGATGCACGACATCTCTATTCAGCTCTGCAGAGTGTGCCTGCCCTGCCTTCCCCCCGAAACTGAAGCCTAGCTTGTGTTCTCCGACTTCCGTCCTCACACTCCTGGCCCACAGCCCTCCAGTTTGAGAATTTTGGACCCACAATGCAGCACACTGCCTGCTCTCCAGAAGAAAAAATGTTTCACTATGGAGCTACCCAGAAACCCCAAATGAGGATCAACCTGCACGCCACTTGACTATACCCCCATTATACAGCCTACCCTAAGTACTAATGCCCACTGTGACACAGCCTGAGCCCAGACCTCCTGATTGACACCCAGACAGCTGGCCGCACACTGAACACATCAGACCCACCATGGCCTTAGGTCACCATCTTTTCCCAACCTAGCTTTTCAGGCTTCAGAACCTAGACCTTATGTCCATTCACTGCCCAAGGGTGAATGTGATGTAGAAATCAGAACTCCTCCTTCCTCAGGGCCACAAACCTTGTGGTTGACATGTTTCCAACTTTCAGTGTAGGAGAAACCAGCCTTGCCCATGAGGGTTCATCCATGCTTGCCGGCCGCGTTGGGCACAAACACGCATTGTGATCCTCAGCATGTTCCCTGTCCTCAAGTAAGGCCTCTCAGTTGCTGGAAC
Source organism: Mustela nivalis (assembly GCF_964662115.1). Lineage (NCBI taxonomy): Eukaryota > Metazoa > Chordata > Mammalia > Carnivora > Mustelidae > Mustela > Mustela nivalis. The sequence continues at coordinate 5,457,144 of NC_139022.1, read as the reverse complement.
AAGGGCCCGCATATGGGGCGTTCATGCCCTTATGCCCCCAATCTTAACCAGAGTTCGGGTTATCCAATCGCCTCTCCCCAGTGCTCTGCTCTGGAATCCCTCTTTTGGTGGGACTCCTGAGATAAAAAAGCAGAAAGGACTCCGCCCATCCCACAGAATTAACCCAAACTCTTGGGATTGGGCCAAATCCCAGAGAGGGAGAGTCGACCATGGCCCATGAGGCCACCTCTACATAGCACGGCCATTGGTGACACAGAATCTAGACACAAAACTCTGAGCAAGCGCCTCATACTAGCCCTTTCTTCATATCCCAAAGAGTTCCCTCACGGTCTGTAGATCGGGCATGCCTAACCTAGCTCCCCAAACCTAAGCTGAGTTTGTGTTTTCAGATTTCTGTCCCCACAGCCCTGGCCCACACACCCTTCATGCTGGGGCCCGTGGAGCCACAACTCAGAACTGTGATTGCCCTCTCCAAGGGAATTCTGCCAATTCCATTGGCTGAAACCCTACAGATTAGGAGAAAACTTCAAAGTACCCAAGGCAATACCAATAATGTAGGCCGCTCGGGAGAAACAGGAGCGATCTGACACCAGCGAACAACTACCACCACTCAGACCCATAGACAGATTTCCCCAGAGAAATATATTGAACTGGACAGGCCCCTAGGCCTTAATCAGATCCATTGCTTTGGTTTCTAGGCATTTCTCTCAGAGGCCTCTTTTCCAATACGAGCATATGGGGTTTTCCTGAGGCACCAATCAGAACAAATCTCATCTCCACCTAGGAAACTTGCTGGTTGGAGCTTTGTAAAAACCTCCGGTTAGGAGTATCCTTCAGTGTCCCGGTGCCACCTCCCCATTCCAAGGTCTCCATGAACACAAACCCACATTATGAGCCATCCACAAGAGAGTCCATTTCAACTCAACCCCCTCGGTTGCTCCCCCAGAGCCAACAGATCGAACCTGTCTTGTCGAGAGGATACAAGTAAAACCTCCGTGGCCTCATGAGACACTCTCCTTTAAAAAGGGGCCACCATGGACAGAAACTCCAACCTGAGCAAATGTCTAATATTTGCCCTGGCTTCAGGTGCACGAGATCTTGTTTCAGCTCTGCAGAGTGTGCCTGCCATGTCCTCACCCCAAAACATAAGCCTAACTTGTGTTCTCAGACTTCCATTCTCACACTCCTGGCCCACAAGGCATCCAGTTTAGGAATTCTGGAGACACAATGCTGTATTTTGCCTGCCCTCCAGAAGAAAAACATTGCCCTATGGAACTACCCAGAAACCCCAAATGAGGACCAACCTGCACGCCACTCGACTGCAATCCAATTACACAGTCTACCCTGGGCATGAAAGCCCTGTCTTACACAGCCTGAGCCTGCATCTCCAGACTGACACTCAACATCTGGCCGCACACTGAGCTCATCGGACACACCAGGTCCCTAGGTTTTCATCTCTTCCCAACCTCGGTTTTCAGGCTTCAGATCCTAGACCTTATCTGTAATCACTTCCCAGGGGTGAACGTGATACAGAAATTAGAACTCCTGCTTCCCCATGGCCGGAAACATTGTGTTTGGCATGTTCCCCAATGTTTAGTGTTGGAGAAACCAGCGTGGCCCATGAGGCCCCGCCCATATTTGAGGGCCTCATTGGGCACAAATATGCATTGTGACCCTCAGCATCAGCCCTGTCCTCAAGGAAGGCTGCTCAGAGGTTGGACCAATAGTCTGCATATGGGGCTTGTCATGACCCCAGGCCCCAAACTTAACCAGAGGTGGGGTTGTCCAATTGCCCCTCCGAAGGGCTCTGCTCTGGAATCCCTCTTTTGGTGGGACACATGAGGTTAAAAAACAGAAAGGACTCCTCCCATCCCACAGACTGTACCCAAACTCTTGGGATTGTGCCAAATCCCCAGAGAAGGAAACCCGTCCATGGCCCATGAGGCCATGCCGACATTCCACCCACATTGTTGACACAAATGCAGAGACAAAACCTGAGCAATCACCTCACACTCACCCTTTGTTCATATCCCGAAGAGTTCTTCTCATGGTCTGTAGATCAGGCCTGCCATACCTACGTCCCAAATCCTAAGCCGAGTTTGTGTTTTCAGACTTCTGTCCCCACTGTCCTGGCCCACACACTCTCCAGGCTGGTGCCTCTAGAGCCACACCTCAGGACTGTGCCTGACCTCTCCAGGGGAATTCTGCACATTCCATTGGCCACACCCTACAGATTAGGAGGAACCTCCCATGTCCCCAAGGCCATCGCAATATTGTAGACCATCCAAAATAACAGGGGAGATCTGACACAAGCTGAACAACTACCTCCCTTCCGACAGTTATCCCCAGAGAAGAAGATTGAACTGGATAGGCACCTAAGCCCTAACCAGATCCATTGCTTTTGTTTCCCAGCATCTCTCCTCCGAGGCCTGGTTTCCAATACCAGTATATGGGAGATTCTTTAGGCACTCATCAAAACAACTCTCGTCTCCACATAGGAAAGGAACTCCTTGGAGCTCTGCCAAAACCTCCCGGTATGAATATTCTTCATGTCCCTGGATCTACCGCCCTATTCCAAGGTCTCCATGGACACTATCACACATTATGGCCCATCCTCAGGAGAGTCCATTTCAACTCAGCCCCCTCAGTTGCTCACCCAGAGCCAGCAGATCGAACTAGCATTGTCACTAGGAGACAACTGGAATGGGAGGTGGGCTGCACAGGCATCCATCCTTAGAACCCTGCTCTGGAGAACTTCCTTATGGGTCATCCTGGAGCCATCCAACAGGTCTCAACTGTCACACAGAAGGAATCATTGCGGTTTGGAGCATCTCACAACTCCCATCATGGGAAAACCTCCTTGGCCTCGTGAGACCCTCCCCTTCATGAAGGGGATGTCATGGACAGAAACTCCAACCTGAGCCAACGTCTGATCCTCGCCCTGGCTTCAGGTGCACGATCTCGAATCATCTCTGCAGAGGGTGCCTGCTGGGCCCTCGCCTCGAAACCTAAGCCTCGCTTGTGTTCTCAGATTTTCGTCCTCACACTCTTGGCCCACAAGCCCTCAACCCTGGCCCACAAGACACTCAACCCGCCATGGTCTTAGGTCGGCATCACTTCCCAACCTCAGTTTTCAGGCTATAGAACTTAGAGCTTATCTCCAATCACTGTAGAGGGGTGAACATGTTGTAGAAATCAGAACTCCTCCTTTTCCATGGCCAGAAACTTTTGGTTGGCATGTTGTCCAATGTTCAGTGTAGGAGAAACCAGTGTGGCCCATGAGGTCCCACCCATGTTGAGGGCCTCGATGGCTCAAACACGCTTTGTGACACTCAGCGTGACCCTGTCCTCAAGTAAGTCATCTCAGAGGATGGACCAAGAGCCTGCTTATGGGGCTGGCCATGCCCCTAGGCCACCAGTCTTAACGAGAGTTTGGGTTGTCCAATTGCCCATCACCAGGGCAGTTTCCTTGGGGATGGCATGCCCAGTCCTGTGGTGTGGCTCCATAGACCCCCTCCTGGATGACATATGAGCCATTGTTTTGGGAGAGTAGTCTGCAAACACAAATTCAGGATAGGGTTATTGGGGAGGTGACCACAAGCCCAATGCATAGACCTTTAAGGCAGCTTGTCAGGAACTGTAATTAGGTGACTCGAAGGCAGAAGCACAGGCTTTTGTATCTGGATCGAGTATCCAGGATGGCCTCGGAGTGCAGTTGTGATCTCATGGGTCCATGGGAGATTTTTCCTCTCAAGGATGCTGGCAACTCCCAAAAGTTTGGTGGCTTTTTTGGGGAAGGGACACATGCTGTTTTCCATCTTAGGGGTGCCCCAAAACAGGGATTCCAGAGATATTCTCTGGATCTGAGCACTTGCAAAATCCCACCAAGGGTTAGGATTTGGGCCTAGGGGTGTCCCAGGCCTGCAATGCGGGATTCTGGTGGTACAACTGAGAGGGCTTGTTTGAAAGCATGCTCAGATTGAGGGTCACAATCCCTGTTTGTGCCCAGGGCAGCCCTCAAGAGTGGGCATGTTCTCATTGGCCATGTAGCTGGCTCCCACTCTGAGGGTTGCTCACCCATCCCAACAGTCCAGTTACCTGCCATGGTGAAGGAGGAGTTCTCTTTTGTGCTTCAGTTTTGCCATTGTCAGGGATTCCAGCAAAGGTCTGGGGACATATGACTGAATACCAAGGATAGGTAGAGAGGACGGACTTGGGCCATGGCCAGTCTCACATGTTGGACATGGGCTCCACTCACTGGGAGGCTGACAGAAGGCTGGGGCTCAAGCTCTTTAAGGTACAGCACTAGTGGCCAGGGTAGCCTATAAATTCGGGTTCCCTCGAGGGCTGAGGAGATTTTTCCTCATGTGGGGTTTTTGGGAAGACTCACCAGGCACTTCCTCTTTCTATGGGGAAGGCAGAGTGCTGTGTTGTGTCTCCAGAATTCCCTACCAAGAGGGCTTGGGTACCAGTCGGGTGAGGATGGTATTGTAAACACAAGTTATGGTTAAATTCAGTGCCAAGCGGAAGCTATTCCAATGTGCAGCGCCTTATTTGAGACATTCAGCACCTGAGTAAAGCCGGATGTCAGACGTTTGCTCACACTGGAGTTTGTGTCTATGATGACCGAGAAATGGAGAGGTGGTGTCAAAAGGCCATGGAGGATTTCCCACGCTGAGTCTTTTGAGATGCTCCAAATAGCAAGGTTTCCTTCTACTGGACAGGTGGAGTCTAGTTTTTTGCTCTGGTGTCCCCCATGTGGAAAGTTTGGATAACAGAGCTCTCCCGCATGGATGCCTGGAAAGCACTCCTCCATTGACCATTGCAGCTGAAGAACGTGGAAGGTTCATTCTGGTGGCTCTTGGGCGAAGTACCAAGCCCTTGAGTTGACATGGAATCTCTTTCCCATGGGTCACAGTGCTGGTTTGTTACCAGGGAGATCTTAGAATGTGCTGTTCGCTAAGGTGCCATGCAGGATTCTCCTACCCTGAGGGTTTGGTACAGGTCGAAGTGTGCGGTTCCCTTCTGGGGCCAAGGATGTTCTGCTCTGTGCCTCAGGGTCCACATGTTGTATCCTAACTTGGTATTCCAGAACAGGCCTCTGAGGACAGATGCCTGAAACCTAATCTAGGGTTCTAATGATGTCCTAGGGGCATGTCAGGTTCAATTTTCTGTCTCAGGACCATTGGCTTGAGTGTCTGCCTGGATGTAGGTGATCAGGGTGTTTTATACCATGCATTTGCATTGAGAGCCACTTCCATTATTGGGGTAGGCTCAGGGGCCTTGCAGGTTTCTCCTAATATGTAGGATTTAGGCAACTGTGATGGGAAAAGTTTCCTTGGGGATGGCAGGCACAGTCCTCTGGAGTGGCTCCAGATACCCCATCCTGGAGGGCATACGAGCCATGGTTTTGGGAGAGAATTCTGCAAATGAAAGCTCAGATTAGGCTTAGTGGTGCAGTGATCGCAGGCCCAGTGCATCGACCAGGAGGGCAGCTTGTCAGGAACTGTAATTAGGGTGATTAGATGGCAGTAGCACAGGCTTTTCTATCTACATTATTTCTCCAGGATGGCTTCAGAATGCAGGAGTGGTCTCAAGGGTCCATGCTAGATTTTTCCTCTCGAAGGATCCTGGCGGCTTCCAATTGTTTAATAGCTTTTTCGGGGAAGGAAAGAGTGCAGTTTTTTATCTTAGGGGTGCCTCAAATCAGGTCTCAAAACAGACGGGCTCTGGGTCTGGGCGCTAAGAATTTCCCACGAAGGGTTAAGATTTGGGCCTTGGGGTGTACTTGGCCTGCAATGTGGGATCCTGGTGGTGCAATAGAGAAGTCTTGTTTGAAAGCATGCTCATTCTGAGGGTCACAATGCATGTTTGTTCCTGGGCACCCTTCAGGAGTGGGCATGGTCTCATTGCCCATGCAGCTGGCTCCCTCTCTGATGGTTGGACACCCATCCAAAGGCTAGTTTTCCTGCCATGGGGAAGGAGCAGTTCTCTATTGGGCTTCAGGATCCACCATTGGCAGAGATTCCAGCAAAGTTCTGGGGACAGATGGCCAAATACCAAGGATGGGTAGAGAGGACGGATTGGGCTATGGCCGGTCTCACATGCTGGATATGGTCCCCGATCTCTGGTTGGCTGACACGAGGTCAGTGCTCAGGCCTTGTCAGAAACAGAACTAGTGGCCTGGGAAGCCTATAAATCGGGGATCTGCATGGGCTGAGCAGATGATCCACATGTGGGGTTTTTGGACAGTCTCAACAGGCACTTCTTCTTTCTATGGGGAAGTCAGAATGCTGTATTGTGGCTCCAGTATTCCCTATCTAGAGGGCTAGGGGACCAGTAGGGTGATGATGGAATTGTTAACACAAGCTATGGTTAGATTCAGTTCCAAGCAGAAGGCAGTTCCAATGTTAAGCAGCTCACTCGAGACATCCAGCACCTGAGTAAGGGTGGATGAAAGATGTTTGCTCACACTGGATTATGTGTCTATAATGACCGACATATGTAGAAGTGGTGTCAAGAGGCCATGGAGGATTTCCCATGCTGAGGCTTGTGAGATGCTCCAAACAGCAAGGTTTCCTTCTACTGGACATGTCTAGTCTGGTATGTTTGCTATGGGGTCCCCCATGTGGAAATTTTGGTTATCAGAGCGCTCCCATATGGATGCCTGGAAAGCACTCCTCCATTCCCCATTGTCGCTGAAGAACATGGAAGGTTCATTCTGGTTGCTCTTGGGCGAAGTACCAAGACCTTAGTTTACATGGAATCTCTTGCAGATTGGTCCCAATGCAAGTTTTACCAGGGAAATCTTAGAATGTGCTGGTGGCTAAGGGGCCATGCAGGATTCTCTTACCCTGAAGGTTTGGTACAAGTTGAAGAGCACAGTTTCCTTCTGGGGACAGGAGATGTTCGGTTGTGTGGCTCAGGGTCCACATGTTGTATCATAAGTTGGTTTTCCAGAAAAGTCCTCCGAGGGCAGATGCCTGAAAACCAAGTCTAGGGTTCCAATAGGTCCTAGGGGCATGTCAGGTTCAATCTTCTCACACAGGACCATTTGCATGGCTGTCTGCCTGGATGTAGGTGATCTGGGTATTTCAGACTGCACATCTGCATCCAGAGGAGGCTCCAACAGTGGGGTGCGATCAGGGGCCTTGCAGGTTTCTCCTAATCTGGAGGGTGTGGGTAAATGTAAAGGGCAACGTTTCCTTGGGAATGGCAGGGACAGTCCTGTGGTGTGGCTCCAGACCCCATCCTGGAGGGCATGTGAGCCATGGTTTTGGGAGAGAAGTCTACAAACCCAAACTCGGGTTATGGTTAGTTTCAGGATTTTCAGAGGGCAATGAGTAGATCTGGAGGGCTGCTCATCAGCAACTGTAATTCGGGTGACTCGGAGGAAGAAGCACAAGCTTTTATATCTGGATTGTGTGTCCAGGATAGCCTCAGAATGCTGGTGTGTTATCATGGATCCATGGGATATTTTTCCTAAGTATCCTGGTGGCTCCCAATAGTTTGATGGCTTTTTTGCGGAAGGGAAGAGTGCTATTTTCCATCTTAGGGGTGCCCCAGGACAGGGATTCAAGAGAAACGACTGGGTCTGTGCCACTGGAAAATCCCACCATGTGTTAGCATTTGGGCCTAGGGGCGTAGCAGGCCTGCAATGCAGGATCCTGACAGTGCAACTGAGAGCGTTTGTTTGAAAGCATGCTCAGGCAGAGAGTCACAATGCCTGCTTGTGCCCAGGCCGCCCCGCATGATTGGGCGTGGTCTCACTGGCCATGCAGCTGTCTCCCACTTTTTGGGGAAAGGAAGAGTGGTATTTTCTATGTTAGGGGTGTGACAACCAAGGATTCCAGAGACGGGCTCTGGGTCTGGGTGCCTGGAAAATCCCACCAACGTTTAAGATTTGGGGCTAGCAGAGTACCAGGCCTACAATGCAGGATCCTCGAGGTGCAATTGAGAGGGCTTGTTTGAAAGCATGCTCAGGCTGAGGGTCACAATGTCTGCTTGTGTGTAGTGCAGCCTCAGGAGTGAGTGTGGTCTCATTGGCCATGCATCTGGCTCCCACTCTGATGGTTGGACACCCATCCCAACTTCCAGGACTCCTGCCATGGAGAAGGAGGAATTCTCGATTGTGCTTCAGGTTCCCCCATTGGCAGGGATTCCAGCAAAGATCTGGGGACAGATGCCTGAAAACCAAGGATGTTTACAGCAGACAGACTTAGGCCATGGCCAGTCTCACATGCTAGATATGGGCCCTGATCTCTGGCTGGCTGACACTATTCTTGGATCATGCTCTGTCAGACACAACACTAGTGCCAGGGGCAGCCTATAACTCGGGGTTCCCTCGAGCACTGAGCAGATTGATCCTCATGTGGAGTTTCTGGGCGGACTCACCAGGCCCTTTTTCTTTCTATGGGGAAAGCAGAATATTGTGTTGTGGTTCCAGAATTCCCTCTCAAGAGCGCTTGTGGACCAGGAGGGTGAGGATGGAATTGTAAATCCAGTCTATGGTTTAATTCAGTGTCAAGAGAAAGACAGTTGCAGTGTGCAGCGTTTGAATCGAAAATCCAACACCTGAGTTAGGATGGGTGTCAGATGTTTGTTCATGCTGGAGTTTGCTCAGGCTATGATGACCAACAAATGCAGGCATGGTGTCAAGAGGCCATGGAGGATTTCTTATGCTGGGGCTTGTGAGCTGCTCCAGACAGAATGTTGCCTTCTACCGGAAAGGGCCATTCTGGTTTGTTTGCTCCAGGGTCCCCCATGTGGAAAGACTGGGTAGTAGAGCACTCCTGCATGGATGCCTGCATAGGAATGTCCAGGTTAGGAACATGCAGCTTAGGAACATGACAGGTTCATTCTGGTGGCTCTGGGGTGAAGTACCAAGGACTTGATTTGACATGGAATCTCAAGAACATGGGGAACAATGGTGGTTTTTTACCAGGGAGACCTTAGAATGTGCTGGTGGCTAAGGGGCCGTTCAGTAATCTTCTACCCTGAGGGTTTGACACAGGTCCATGAGCAAGGATTCCTTCTGGGGAGAGGAAATATTCTATTATGGGGCTTAGCGACCATATGTTGTAACATATTCGTATTCCAGAACAGGCCTCTGAGGCCAGATGACTAAAAACCTAATCTAGGGTTTATATGAGGTCCTAGGGGCATGTCAGGTTCAATCTTCTGACTCAGGATCATTGAATGGGTGTCTACCTGGATGGAGGTGATCAGGGTGTCGAATGCACATTTGCTCCCGTATTGGGCTGGGCTCAGGGGAATTGCAGGTTCTCCTAATCTGGAGGTTTGGGGCAACTGTGACGGACACAGTATTTTTGGAATGGAAGGCACAGTCCTGTGGTGTAGCTCCAGAGACCCCATCCTGGAGGGCATGTGAGCCATGGTTTTGGGAGAGAAGTCTCAAACCCAAACTCGGGTTAGGGTTAATGGTGAGGTGATCACAGGCCCAATGGGTAAACATGGATGGCAGCTGGTCTGGAACTGTAAATCAGGTGACTCGAAGGCGGTAGCACAGGCTATTGTATCTGAATTGTGTGTCCATGATGGCCTCGGAATGCAGCTGCGGTCTCATGGGTCCATGGGAAATTTTTCCTCTAAGGATCCTGGAGGCTCACAATACTTTGGTGCCTTTCTCGGGGTAGGGAAGAGTGATGTTTTCCATCTTAAGGGTGTGCCCAAACAGGGATTCCAGTGACAGGCTCTGGGTATGGGTGCCTGGGAAATCACACCAAGGGTTAGGATTTGGGCGTAGGGACATACCAGGCCTGTAATGCAGGATCTTGGAGGTGCAACTCAGAGCGTTTGTTTGAAAGCATGCTCAGACTGAGGGTCACAATGCCTGCTTCTGCCCAGGGTGACCCTCAGGAGTGGGCGTAGTCTCATTTGCCATGCAGCTGGCTCCCATTCTGAGGGTCGGACATCAATCCCAAAAGCCAGGATTCCTGCCATGGGGAAGAAGGATTTCTCTATTTTGCTTCAGGTTTTCTCATTGGTAGGGATTCCAGCAAAGGTATGGGACAGATGCCTGAATACCAAGGATGGTTAGTGATGTTATCCATTGGCCATGGCCAGTCTCACATGCTGGATATGGTCTCCGCCCTCTGAGTGGCTGACAAGAGGTCGGGGCTCAGGATCTGTCAGACACAGCACTAATGGCCAGGGCAGCATATAAATCAGTGTTACCTCTAGGGCCTAGCAGATTGATCCTCAGGTGGGGTTTCTGGGCAGTTCACCGGGCCCTTTTTCTTTCTATGGGGAAGGCAGAATATTGCGTTGTGGCTCCAGAATTCCCTCTCAAGAGGGCTTGTGGACCAGGAGGGTGAGGATGGAATTGTAAACCCAATATAAGGTTAAATTCAGTCAAATGAAAGGCAGTTCCAGTGTGCAGCAGCTGATTGCAATATCCAGCACCTGAGTAAGGGCAGACGTCAGATGTTTGCTCATGCTGTAGTTTGTCTATGATCACCGACAAGTGGAGGGGTGGCATCAAGAGGCCATGGAGGATTTACCACGCTGGGGCTTGTGAGATGCTCTAAGCAGCAAGGTTTCGTTCTACCGGAGAGTGGCAGTCTGGTTTGCTCCAGGATCCCCCATGTGGAATGTTTTGGTAGCAGAGAACTACCTCATGGATGCCTGGAATACATACCTCCATTGACCATTGCAGCTGAGGAACATGGCAGGTTCGTTCTGCTGGCTTGGGGCAAAGTACCAAGGCCAGGAGTTGATATAGAGTCTCATGAAGAAGGGTCACAACGCTGGTTTGTTACCAGGAAGTTCTTAGAATGTTCTGGTCGCTAAGGGGCTGTGCAGTATTCATATACTCTGAAGCTTTGACACAGGTCCAAGAGCACGGCTTCCATCTGGCGACAGGAGATGTTCTGTTGTGGGGCTTAGGGACCATATGTTGTAACATAAGTTGGTATTCCAGAAGAGGACTCTGAGGACAGATGCCTGAAAAGCCAATCTAGGCTTCCAATGAGGTAGTGGGGACATGTCAGATTCAATCATCTGACTCAGGATCATTGACTTTGGTGTCTGCCTGGAAGGAGGTGATCAGGGTGTTTAAGACTGCGCATTTGAATCCCGAGCAGCCTCCAATATTGGGGTGGGCTCATGAGCCTTGCAGGTCCTCCTAATCTGGAGGGTTTGGGCAACTGTGATGGGCACAGTTTCCTTGGGGATGGCAGGCACAGTCCTGTGGTGTGACTCCAGAGAACCCATCCTGGTGGGCATGTGAGCCATGGTTTTGGGAGAGAAGTCTGCAAACAGAAATTTGGTTTAGGCTTAGTGGTGAGGTGATCGCAGGCCCAATGCATAGACCTAGAGGGCAGCACGTCAGGAACTGTAAATCAGGTGACTCGAAGTGTGTAGCACAGGCTATTGTACTTGGATTGTGTATCCACGATGGCCTCAGAATGGAGGTGTGGTCTCATGGGTCCATGGGAGGTTTTTCCTCTGATGGATCCTGTCAGCTCCCAATAGTTTGATGGCTTTCTCAGGGAAGAAAAGAGTGCTGTTTTCGATCTGAGGGGTGCCCCCATCAGGGATTCCAGTGAAGGGCTCTGGGTATGTGTGCCTGGAAAATCCCACCAAGGGTTAGGATTTGAGCATAGGGGCATACCAGGCATGCAATGCGGGAATCTGGAGGTGCACCTGAGAGCGTTTGCTTGAAAGCATGCTCAAGCTGAGGGTCACAATGCTTGCTTGTGCCCAGGGTGGCCCTCAGGAGTGGTTGTGGTCTCATTGGCCATGCAGCTGGCTCCCCAGTGAGGGTTAGACACCCATCTCAACAGCCAGGTTTCCTGCCATGGGGAAGGTGGAGATCTCTATTTTGCTTCAGGTTCCCCCATTGGTAGGGATTCCAGCAAATGTCTGGTACAGATGCCTGAATACCAAGGATGGGTAGAGATGATGGCCCTGGGCGATGGCCGTTCTCACATGCTGGATAAGGACCTCACACGCTGGGTGGCTGTCACGAGGTCGGGGCTCAGCCTCTGTCAGAAACATCACTATTGTCCAGGCAAAGTATAAATCGGGGTTTCCACGAGGGCCGAGTAGATTGATCTTCATGGGGAATTTCTGGGCAGATTCACCAGGCCCTTCTTCTTTCTATGGGGAAGGCAGAATGCTGAGTTGTGGCTCCAGAATTCCCTATTAAGAGGGCGAGCAGACCTGTAGGGTTAGGATGGAATTGTAAACACAAGCTCCTTTAATTAAGTGCCAAGCGAAAGGCAGTTCCAGTGTACAGTGGCTGATTCAAATATCCAGCACCTGAGTAAGGGCGGATGTCAGATGCTTGCTCACTCTGGAGTTTGTGTCTATGTAGATGGACAAATGAAGGGTGGCGTCAAGAGGCCATGGAATATTTCCCACGCTGGGGCTTGTGAGATGCTCCAAACACCAAGGTTTCCTTCTACTGGACAGGGGGAGTGTGGTTTGTTTGCACCAGCATTACCCATGTGGAAAGTTTGGTTAGTAGAGCACTCCTGCATGGATGCCTGGATGCACACCTCCATTGACCTTTGCAGCTGAGGAATATGGCAGGTTCATCTGGTGTCTCTGGGGCAAAGTACCAAGGCCTTGATTTGACATGGAGTCTCATGATGATGGGTCACAATGCTGGTTTGTTACCAGGGATATCTTAGAATGTGCTGTTGACTAAGGGCTTGTGCAGGATTCATATACCCTGAGGGTTTTACACAGGTCCAAGAACATGGTTTCTGTCGGGGGACAGTATATGTTCTGTTGTGGGGCTCAGGGAACACATGTTGTATCATAAATTGGTATTCCAGAACAGGCCTCTGAGTCCAGATGCCTAAAAACCTAAACTAGGGTTCGAAAGGTCCTAGGGGCATGTTAGGTTCAATCTTCTGACTCAGGACCATTGACTTGGGTGTCTGCCTAGATGTAGGTGATCAGGATGTTTCAGACTGCACATTTGCATCCAGAGCAGCCACCATTATTGGTGTCGGCTCAGGGACCTTGCAGGTTTTCCTAATCTGGATGGTTTGGGCAACTGTGATGGGCCCAGTTTCCTTGGGGATGGCAGGCACAGTCCTGTGGTGTTGCTCCAGAGACCCCATGCTGGCGGGCATGTGAGCCATGGTTTTGGGAGAGAAGTCTGCAAACACATACTCGGATTATCGATAGAGGAGGAGTGATCGCAGGCCCAATAATAGATCTAGAGGGCAGATCATTGGGAAATGTAAATCAGGTGACTCGAAGGTGATGGCACAGGTGTTTGTGTCTGGATTGTGTTTCCACAATGGGCTCAGAATGCAGGTGTGGTCTCATGGGTCCATGGGAGATTTTTCCTCTCAAGGTTCCTGACGCCTCCCAAGAGTTTGGTGGCATTTTAGCGGAAGGGAAGATTGCTGTTTTTCATCTTAGGGGTGCCCCAAAACAGGGATTCCAGAGACGGGCTCTGGGTCTGGGTGCCTGTAAATTCCCACCAAGGGTTTAGATTTGGGCCTAGAGGCATACCGGGCCTGCATGCGGGATCCAGGAGGTGCAACTGAAAGTGTTTATTTGAAAGCATGCTCAGGCTGTCGGTCACAATGCATTTTTATGCCCAGGGTGGCCCTCGTGAGTGGGCGCAGTCTCATTGGCCTTGCAGCTGCTTCCACTCTGAGGTTTGGAAACCCATCCCAACATCCAGGTAATGGGCCATCTGGAAAGAGGCATTCTCTATTGTGCTCCCGGTTCCCCCATTGTTGGGGATTCCAGCAATGATCAGGGAACAGATGCTTGAATACCAAGGATATATAGAGAGGATGGACTTGGGCCATGGCGGGTCTCAGATTCTGGATATGGGCCCCGCTATCTGGGTAAATGACATGAGGCCAGGGCTCAGGATCTCTCAGAAACAGCACTAGTGGCCAAGGAAGCCTATAAATTGGGTACCCTCTAGGGCTGAGCAGATTGATCCTCATGTGTGGTTTTTGGGAAGACTCAGCAGGCACTTCTTTCTATGGGGAAGGCAGAATGCTGCGTTGTGGCTCCAGAATTCCCTATCAAGAGGGCTTGCAGAACAGTGGTGAGGATGGAATTGTAAAAACAAGCTGCATTTCAGTTCAGTGCCAAGCAGAAGGCAGTTCCAATGTGCAGTGGCTTATTCAAGACATCCAGCATCTGAGTAAGCACGGATGTCAGACGTTTGCTCACACTGGAATTTGTGTCTTTTATGCCTGACAAATGGAGAAGTGACATCAAGAAGCCATGGAGGATTTTCCACTCTGAGGATTGTGAGATGCTCCAAATAGTAAGGTTTTCATCTACTGGACCAGTGGACCCTGGTTTCTTTTCTCCGGGATCCCTCATCTGGAAAGTTTGGGTAGTAGAGCTCTCCCACATTGATGCTGGAAAAGCACAGCTTCATTGACCATTGCAGCTGAAGAACATGGCAGGTTCGTTCAGGTGGCTCTTGGGTGAAGTAACAAGACCTTGAGTTGACTTGGTATCACTTGCACCTGGGTCACAGTGCTGGTTTGTTAAGCAGGAAATCTTAGAATATGCTGGTCGCTAAGGTGCCATGCAATATTCTTCTACCCTGACGGTTTGGCACAGGTCCGAGAGCACGGTTTCCTACTGGGGAAAGAAGATGTTCTGTTGTGTGGCTCAGGGACCACATGTTGTATCATTAGTTAGTATTCCAAAACAGACCTGTGAAGACAGATGTATGACAACCTAATCTAGGGTTCCAGTAAGGTCCTAGGGGCATGCCAGGTTCTATCTTCTGACTCAGGACCATTGACTTGGGTGTCTTCCTGGATTTAGGTGACCATGGTGTTTTAGACTGCACATTCGCATCCAGTGCATCCTCCAATAGTGTGGTGGGCTCAGGGGCCTTGCAGGTTTCTCTGAAACTGGAGGATTTGGACCACTGTGACAGGCACAGTTTCCTTGGGGATGGCAGGCACAGTCCTGTGCTGTGACTACAGAGACCCCATCCTGGTGGGCATGTGAGTTATGGTTTTGGGTGAGAAGTCTGCAAACATAAACTTGGTTTAGGTTTAGTGGCGAGGTGATTGCAGACCCAATGCGAACACCTGACTGGCAGCTCCTCAGGAAATGTAATTAGGGGGACTCGAAGGTGGAATCACAGGCTTTTCTATCTGGATTGTGTGTCCAGGATGGCCTCAGAGTGCAGGTGTGTTCTCATGGCTCCATGGGAGATTTCTCCTCTCTAAGGATCTTGATGGCTAACAAATTTGGGTGCCTTCTTCAGGGAAGGGAAGTGTGTTGTTTTACATCTTAAAGGTGCCCCAAAACCGGGATTCCAGAGATGGGCTCTGGGTCTGAGTGCTTGAAAATCCCATCAAGGGTTAGGATTTGGGCCTAGGGGCGTCCCAGGCCTGCAATGCGGGATCCTGGTGGTGCAACTGAGACAGCTTGTTTGAAAGCATGCTCAGGCTGAGTCACAATGCCTGTTTGTGCCCAGGGCGGACTTCAAGTGTAGGCGTGGTCTCATTGGCCATGCAGCTGGCTCCCACTCTGAGGGTTGGACACCCATCTCAAAAGCCAGGTTTCCTGCCATGGGGAAGAGGCAGTTCTCTCTTGTACTTCAGGGCCCCCCATTGTCAGAGATTCCAGCAAAGGTCTGGGGACAGATGCCTGAATACCAAGGATGGGTAGAGAGGATGGACTTAGGCCATGGCCAGTCTCACATTTTGGATATGGGCCCCGCTATCAGAGTGGCTGACATGAGGCCGGGGCTTAGGCTCTGTCAGACACAGCACTAGAGGCCAAGGCAGCCTATAAATCAGGATGCCCTCGAGGGCCGAGCAGATTGATCCTCATGTCGGGTTTTTGGGCAGACTCACCAGGCACTTCTTTCTACGGGGAAGGCAGATTTCTGTGTCGTTGCTCCAGAATTCCCTATCAAGTGTGCTTGCAGAACAGTGGTGAGGATGGAATTGTAAACACAAGCTATGGTCAAATTCAGTGCCAAGCAGAAGACAGGTCCAGTGTGCAGCGGCTTATTCGAGATATCCAACACTGGAGTAAGCACGGATGTCAGACCTTTGCTCACACTGGAATTTGTGTCTATGATGACCGACAAATGGAGAGGTGACATCAAGAGATCATGGAGGATTTCCCACCCTGAGGATTGTGAGATGCTCGAAATAGAAAGGGTTCCTTCTATTGGACAGGTGGAGTGTGGTTTGTTTGCTCCGGGGTCCCTCGTGTAGAAAGTTTGGGTAGTAGAGCTCTCCTTCATTGATGCCAGGAAAGCACAGCTCCATTGACCATTGTAGCTGAAGAACATGGCAGGTTCATTCTGGTGGCTCTTGGCGAATTACCAAGGCCTTGCGTTGACTCAGAATCTCTTGCACATGGGTCACAGTGCAGATTTGATACCAGGGAGATCTTAGAATGTGCTGGTGTCTAACACACTGTGCTGGATTCTCCAAACCTGAAGGTTTGGCACAGGTCCAAGAGCACGGTTTCCTTCTGGGGACAGGAGATATTCTGTTGTGTGGCCCAGGGACCATATGTTGTGTCATAAGGTGGTGTTCCAAAAGAGTCCTCTGAGGACAGAGGCCTGAAAACCTAATCTAGGGTTCCAATAAGGACCTAGGGGCATGTCAGGTTCAATCTTCTTACTCAGGAGCATTGATTTGGGTGTCTTCCTGGATGGAGGTGATCAGGGTGTTTCAGACTATGCATTTGCATCCAAAGCGGCCTCTAAATGTGGAATGGGCTCAGGGGTTTTGCAAGTTTATCCTAATCTGGAGTATTTGGGCCACAGTGGTGGGCACATTTTCCTTGGGGATGGCAGGCCCAGTCCTGTGGTGTGGCTCCAGAGACCCCATCCCGGAGGGAATGTGAGCCATGGTTTTGGGAGAGAATTCTGAAAACACAAACTCAATTTAAGGTTAGTGGCGAGGTGATCACTGGCACAATGTTTAGAACTCGAGGGCAGCTTGTCAGGAACTGTATATCAGGTGACGCGCAGGCAGAAGCACAGGCTTTTTTACATGGACTGTGTGTGCAGGATGGCCTCGGAATGCAGGTGTGGTCTCATGGGTCCATGGGAGACTTTTAATCTAAGGATCCTGTTGGCTCTCCATAGTTTGGTGGCTTTATTGGGGAAGGGAAGAATGCTGTTTTCCATCATAGGGGTCCCCCAAAAGAGGGATTCCAGAGACGGGCTCTGGGTCTGGGCCCCTGGAAAATCCCACCAAGGGTTAGGATTTGGGCCTAGGGGCGTACAAGGCCTGCAAAGCGGGCTCCTGGTGATGCAACTGAGAGGGCTTGTTTGAGAGCATGTTCAGGATGAGGGTCACAATGCCTGTTTGTGCCCAGTGCGGCCCAGAGGAGCAAGTGTGGTCTCAGTGGCCATGAGGCTGGCTCCCACTTTGAGGGTTGGACAACCATCCCAACAGCCAGGCTTCCTGCCATGGGGAAGGAACAGTTCTCTATTGTGCTTCAGGTTCCCCCATTGGAAGGTATCCCAGCAAAGTTCTGAGGACAGCTGACTGAATACCAAGGATGCATAGAGATGATGGACGGGGGCCATGTCCGGTCCCACATGCTAAATAAGGGGTGTGCTCACTGGATGGATGATATCGGGTAGGGACTCAGGCTCTGACAGACACAGCACTAATGGCCAGTGCAGCCTAAATAGGGGTATCCTCGATGGCCGAGCAGATTGATCCTCATGTAGGGTTTCTGGGCAGACTCACCAGGCACTTTTTTTTTCCATGGTGAAGGCAGAATGCTGCCCTGTGGCTCCAGAATTCCCTATCAAGTGGGCTTGGGGACCAATAGGGTGAGAATGGAATTTTAAACAGAATCTATGGTTTAATTTAGTGCCAAGCAGAAGGCAGTACCAATGTGCAGTGGCTTTTTTGAGATATCTAGCACCTGAGTAAGGGTGGACGTCAGATGTTTGCTCACCTTGAAGTTTGTGTCTATGATGACCGAGAAATGGAAGGGTGGCATCAAAAGGCCATGGAGGATTTCCCGTGCTGAGGCTTGTGAGATGCTCCAAACAGCACGGTTTCCTTCTAATGGACAGGTGGATTCTGGTCTGTTTAATCCAGTCTCCATTGTGGAAAGTTGGGTAGCAGAGCTCTCCCACATGGAAGCCTGGAAAGCACACCTCCATTGCCCATTGCTGCTGAGGAACATGGAAGGTTCATTCGGGTGGCTCTGGGGTGAAGGACCAAGGCCTTGAGTTGACATGGAATATCTTGCAGATGGGCTACGATGCTGGTTTGTTACCAGGAAGATCTTAGAATGTGCTGGTGGCTAAGGTGCCATGCAGGATTCTCCTACCCTGGGGATTTGGCACTGGTCGAAGAGCACAGTTTCCTTCTGGGGACAGGAGATGTTCTGTTGTGTGGCTCAGGGTCCACCTGTTGTATCACAGTTTGGGATTCCAGAACAATCTCCTGAGGAAAGATGACTGAAACCCTAATGTTGGGTTCCAATGAGGTCTTAGGGGTATGTCAAGTTCAATCTTCTGACTCAGGATCATTGAGTTGGCTGCCTGCCAGGATGTAGATTATCAGGGTGTTTCAGACTGCACTTTTGCATCCAGTGCGGCTGCCAATATTGGTGTAGGCTAAGGGGCCCTGCAGGTTTCTCCTAATCTGGAAGGTTTGGGTAACTGTGATAGGCACAGTTTCCTTGGGGATGGCAGGTACATTCTTGTGGTGTGGCTCCAGAGACCCCATCCTGGAGGGCATGTGAGCCATGGTTTTGGGAGAGAAGTCTGCAAACACAAGTTTGGGTTGGGTTAGTGGCGAGGTGATTGCAGGCCATATGCCTAGACCTATAGGCCAGCTCATCAGGAACTGTAATTAGGTTTACTGGAAAGCGGTATCACAGGCTTTTCCATGTGGATTGTGTGTCCAGGATGGCCTCAGAATGCAGGTGTGGTCTAATGGGTCCATGGGAGACTTTTCCTCTCTAAGGATCCTCATGGCTCCCTATAGTTTGGTGGCTTTTTTTGGTGAATGGAAGAGTGATGTTTTCCATCTTAGTGGTGCCCCAAAGCATGGATTTCAGAGACGGGCTGTGGGTCAGGGTGCCTGGAAAATCCAACCAAGTGTTAGGATTTGGGCCTAGGGACATACCAGACCTACAGCACGGGATCCTGGTGGTGCAACTGAGAGGGTTTGTTTGAAAGCATGCTCAGGCTGAGGGTCACAATACTGTTTGTGCCGAGGGTGGCCCTCATGAGTGGGCGGGGTCTCAGTTGCCATGCAGCTGGCTTCCATCTTGAGGGTTGGACACCCATCCCAAGAGCCAGGTTTCCTTCTATGGGGAAGGAAGGATTCTCAGTTGTGCTTCAGATTCCTCCATTTGTAGGGTTTGCAGCAGTTATGGGGACAGATGCCTGAATACCAAGGATGGGTAGAGTTGATGAACTTGGATCATGGTTGGTCTCACATACTGGTTATGGGGCCCTTTCTGTGCGTGGCTGACACTAGGTTGGGGCTCAGGCTATCTGACACAGCACTAGTGGCCAGGGCACCCTATATATTGGGGTTCCCTCTAGGGCTGAGCAGATTGATCCTTATGTGGCATTTCTCGGCTGACTCACCAGGCATTTCTTCTTTCTTTGGGGAAGGTAGAATGCTGCGCTGTGGCTCCAGAGTAACCTATCAAAAGGGCTTCAGGACCAGTAGGGTGAGGATGAAATTGTAAAATAAGCTACGCTTCAAATCAATGCCAAGCGAAAGGCAGTTAAAATATGCAGTGGCTTATTTGAGATATCCAGCACCTGAGTAAGGGACGATGTCAGATGTTTGCTCACACTGGAGTTTGTGTCTATGAGGACCGACAAATGGATGGGTGGCATCAAGAGGCCATGGAGGATTTCCCATGCTGAGGTTTGTGAGATGCTCCAAACAGCAATGTTTCTTTCTACTGGACAGGTGGAATCTGGTTTGTTTTATCCAGGTCCCCCATGTGAGAAGTTGGGTAGAAGAGCTCTCCGGCATGGATGCCTGGACAGCACCCCTCTATTGACCATTGCAGCTGAAAAACATGGCAGGTTCATTCTGGTGGCTCTTGGGCAAAGTGCAAAGGCTTTGAGTTGACATGGAATCTCATGAAGATGGGTCACAATGCTGGTTTGTTACCAGGGAGATCTTAGAATGTGCTGGTGGCTAAGGTGCTGTGCAGGATTCTCCTACCCTGAGTTTTTGGTATAGGTCGAAGAGCACAATTTCCTTCTGGTGACAGGACATGTTCTATTGTGTGGCCCAGGGACTACATGTTGTATACTAAGTTGGTATTCCAGAAAAGGCCCCTGAGGACAGATGCCTGCAATATTAATCTAGGGTTCCAATGCGTTCCTAGAGGCATGTCAGGATCAATTTTCTGACTCAGGACCAATGACTTGACTGTCTGCCTGGATGTAGGTGTTCAGGTTGTTTCAGACTATGCTTTTGCTTCCAGAGTTGCCACCAGTATTGGGGTGGGCTCAGGGGACTTGCAAGTTTCTCCTAATCTGGAAGGTTTATGGCTATGTGATGGAAACAATTTCCTTGGTGATGGCAGCACAGTTCTGTTGTGTGGCTCCAGACGTGCCATGCTGGACGGCATGTGAGCCATGGTTTTGGGAGAGACGTCTGTTAACACAACTTTGGGTTAGGGTTAATGGCGAGGTGATTGCAGGCCTATGCCTAGACCTGGAGGGCAGCTTGTCAGGAACTGTAATTAGGACAGATGCCTGAAAACCTAATCTAGTTTTCCAGTGAAGTCCTATAGGCATGTCACGTTCAATTTTCTGACTCAGGACCATTGACTTGCCTGTCTGTCTGGATGTAGGTGATCAGGGTGTTTCAGAATGCACATTTTAGTCCAGAGTGGCCGCCAGTATTGGCGTGGGCTCAGGACCTTGCAGGTTTCTCCTAATCTGGAAGGTTTGGGCACCTGTGACGGGCACAGTTTCCTTGTGATGGCAGGCACATTCCTGTGGTGTGGTTCCATAGACCCCATTGGGGGGCAAGTGAGCCATGGTTAAGGAGAGAAGTCTGCAAACACAAACTCGGTTTAGTTTTAGTAGCGAGGTGATTGCAGGCCCAATGCATATATCTGGAGGTCAGCTCATCAAGAACTGTAATTAGGATGACTGAAAGATGGTAGCACAGGCTTTTCTATGTGGATTGTGTGTCCAGGATGGCATCGAAATGCAGGTATGGTCTCATGGGTCCATGGGATACTTTTTCCCTCTAAGGATCCTGGCTGTCCCCTATAGTTTGGTGGCTTTTTGGGGGGAAGGGAAGAGTGCTGTTTTCCATCTTAGGCGTGCCCCATAACAGGGATTGCAGAGTTGGGCTCTTGGTCTGGGCGCCTGGAAAAATCTCACCAAGGTTTAGAATTTGGGCCTAGTGGTGTACCAGGTCTGCAATGCAGGATCCTGGTGGTGCAAATGAGAGGGGTTGTTGAAAGCATGCTTAGGCTGAGAATTTTAATGCCTGTTTCTGCCCAGGGCGGCCCTCAGGAGTGGGCATGGCCTCATTGGCCATGCACCTGGCTCCCACTGTGTGGGTTGGACACACATCCCAACAGCCAGGTTTCCTGCCATGGGGAAGTAGGTGCTCTCTCTTGTGCTTCAGGTTCCCCCATTGGTAGGGATTCCAGCAAAAGTCTGGAAACAGATGCCTGAATACCAAGAATAGGTAGAGATGACGGCCCTGGTACATGGCCAGTCTCTCATGCTGGATATGGGTCCCTCTATCTGGGTGGCTGACACAAGGTCGGGGCTCAGGCTCTGTCAGACACAGCACTAGTGGCCAGGCCAAGCTATAAATCTGGGTTCCCTCGAGCACCAAGCAGATTGATCCTCATGTGTAGTTTCTGGGACAGAATTACCAGGCCCTTTTGCCTTCTATGGGGAAGGCAGAATGCTGCATTGTGGCTCCAGAATTCCCTATCAAGAGGGCTTGTGGACCAGGAGGATGAGGATGGAATTGTAATCCCAAGCTATGGTTGAATTCACTGTCAACCAAAAGGAAGTTCCAGTGTGCAGTGGTTGAATCGAATATCCAGCAACTGGTAAGAGCGGATGTCAGATGTTTCCTCACGCTGGAGTTTGTGTCTATGATGACTGAAAAATGGAGGGGTAATGTCAAGAGGCCATGGAGGATTTCCACTCTGGGGCTTTTGAGATGCTCCAAACAGAAAGTTTCCTTCTACTGGACAAGGACAGTCAGGTTTGTTTGCTCCAGGGTCCCCATTGTGAAAATTTTGGGTAGCAGAGCACTCTCACATGAATGCTTGGAAAGCACAATTCCATTGAGCATGGCAACTTAGGAACATGGCAGGTTCTTTCTGGTGACTTCGGGGCGAAGTATCAAGGCCATGAGTTGACATGGAGTCTCATGTAGATGGGTCACAATGCTGGATTGTTACCAGGGAGATCTTAGAATATGCTGATGGCTAAGGTGCCATACAGGATTCTCCTACCCTGAGGGCTTGGCACAGGTCGAAGGGCATGGTTTCCTTCTGGGGACAGGAGATATTCTATTGTGCAGCTAAGGGACCACATGTTGTATCCTAAGTTGGTATTCCAGAACAGGGTTCAAAGGAGAGATGCCTGAAAACCTAATCTAGGGGTTCAATGAAGACCTAGGGGCATGTCAGGTTCAATCATCTGACTCAGGATCATTGACTTGGGTGTCTGCCTGGATGGAGGTGATCAAGGGGTTTTCAACTGCATTTGCATCCACAGTGGCCTCCAATATTGGGGTGGGTTCAGGGACCATGCATGTTTCTCCTAATCTGGAGGGTTTGGGCAACTGTGATGGGCACAATACCCTTGGGGATCACAGGCACAGTCCTGTGGTGTGGTTCCAGAGACCCAATCCTGGAAGGCATGAGAGCCATGGTTTTGGGAGAGAAGTCTGCAAACACAAACTCAGGTTTGGGTTAGTTGTGAGGTGATTGCAGGCCCAATGCATAGACCTGTAGGGCAGCTCGTCAGGAACTGTAAAACGGGTGAATCAAAGGCGGTGGTACAGGCTTTTGTAACTGTATTGTGTGTCCAGGATGGCCTCGGAATGCAGGTGTGGTCTCATGGGTCCATGAGAGATTTTTCCTCTCTAAGAATCCTGGCGTATCCCCATAGTTTGGTGGCTTTCTGGAGGAAGTGAAGAGTGCTCTTTTCCATTTTAGGAGTGCCCCCAAACAGGGATTCTAGAGGCAGACTCTGGGTCTGGGCACCTAGAATCCCACCAGGCGTTAAGATTTTGGCCTAGGGGAGTACCAGGCCTGCAATGCGGGATCCTGGAGGTGCAACTGAGAGTGTTTGTTTGAAAGCATGCTCAAGCTGAGGGCCACAATGCCTGCTTGTGCCCAGGTAGGCCCTAATGTGTGGGTGTGGTCTCATTGGCCATACAGCTGGCTCACACTCTGAGGGTTGGTCACCCATCTCATCAGCCAGGATTCCTGCCCTGGGGAAGGGGGAGTTCTCCATTGTTCTTCAGGTTCCCCCATTGGCAGAGATTCCAGCAAAGGTCTGGGGACAGATGTCTGAATACAAGGATGGTAGAGATGACAGCCCTGGGCATGGCTGGTCTCACATGCTGGACATGGGCCCCACTCTCCTGGTGGCTAACACTAGTTCGGGGCTCAGGACCTGTAAGACACACTACTAGTGGCCAGGGGTGCCTATAAATCGGGGTTCCATCGAGGGCTGAAGCAAATGAATCCTCATGTGGAGTTTCTGGACAGACTCACCAGGCTCTTCTCTTCCTATGGGGAAGTCAGAATGCTGCATTGTGGTTCCAGAATTTCCTATCAAGAGGGCTTGGGGAGTACTAGTGTGACGATGGAATTGTAAACCCAAGCTACGGTTAAATTCAATGCCAAGCAAAAGGCAGTCCCAGTGTGCAGTGGCCTATTCGAATATCCAGCACCTAAATAAGGGCAGATGTCAGATGTTTCCTCATGCTGGAGTTTGTGTCTATGATGAACGACAAATAGAGGTGTGGCGTCAAGAGGCCATGGAGGATTTCTCATGCTGAGGCTTGTGAGATGCTCCAAACAGCAAGGTTTCCTTCTATGGGACAGGGGCAGTCTGGTTTGTTTGCTACAGAGTCCCCCAGGTGGAAATTTTGGGTAGCAGAGCACTCCCACATGGAAGCCTGGAAAGGATACCTCTGTTGACCTTTGCAGCTGAGGAACATCACAGATTCATTCTCGTGTCTCTGAGGCGAAGTACCAAGGTCTTGATTTGACATGGAGTCTCATGAAGATGGGTCACAATGCTATTTTGTTACCAGAGAGATCTTAGAATGTGCTAGTGGCTAAGGTGCCAAGCGGGATTCATCTACCCTGAGGATTTGGCACAGGTCGAAGAGCACGGTTTCCTTCATGGGACAGGACATGTTCTGTTGTGTGGTCCAGGGACCATATGTTGTATCATAAGTTGGTATTCCAGAACAGGCCTATGAGGACAAATGCTTGAAAACCTAATCTGGGTTTCCAAAGAGGTCCTATGGACATGTCAGGTTCAATCTTCTGACTGAGGATCATTGACTTGGGTGTCTACCTGGATAAAGGTGATCAGGGTGTTTCAGAATGTGCATTTGCATACAGAGCGGCCTCCAATATTGGGGTGGTGTCAGGAACCTTGCAGGTATTTCCTAATTCGGGAGGGTTTGGGCAACTGTGACGGGCACAGTTTCCTTGGGGATGGCAGGCACAGTCCCGTTGTATGACTCAAGAGACCCCATCCTGGAGGGCATGTGAGCCATGGTTTTGGGAGAGAAACCTGAAAACACAAGCTCGGTTTAGGGTTAGTCATGTCGAGATCACAGGCCCAATGCATAGACCTGGAGGGCATTACGCCTGGAACTTTAAATCAGGAACTCAAAGGTTGTAGCACAGGCTATTGTATCTGGATTGATTTCCAGGATGGCCTCGGAATGCAGGTGTGGTCTCCTGGGTCCATGGGAGATTTTTCCTCTCAAGGTTCCTGGCGGCTCCCAATTGTTTGGTGCCTTTCTCGAGGAAGGGTATCATGCTGTTTTCATCTTAGGGTTGTCCCTAAACAGGGATTCCAGAGATGGGCTCTTAGACTGGGTGCCCAGCAAATCCCACCAAGGGTTAAGATTTGGGCTTAGGGGCATACCAGGCCTTTAGTGCTGGATCCTGGAGGTGCAACTGAGAGCGTTTCTTTGAAAGCATGCTCAGGCTGAGGGACAATATGCCTAGTTGTGCTCTGGGCAGCCCTCATTAGTGGGTGTAGTCTCATTGGCCATGCAGCTGGCTTCCACTCTGAGGTTTGAACTTCCATCCCAAAAGCCAGGAATCCTGCCATGGGGAAGGAGGAGTTCTCTATTGTGCTTCAGGTTCCCCCATTGACAGGGATTCCAGCCAAGTTCTGGGGACAGATGCCTGAATACCAAGGATGGGTAGAGATGACGGCCCTGGGCAAAGGCTTGTCTCACATGCTGGATATGGGGTCTCCTGGGTGGCTGGGTCTCCTGGATATGGGGTCCCCTCTGGGTGGCTGACACGAGGTCCAGGCTCAGGCTCTGTCAGACACAGCACTTGTGGCCAGGGCAGCCTATAAATCAGGGCTCCCTCGAATGCTGAGTAGATTGATCCTCATGTGGAGTTTCTGTCCAGACTCTCCAGGAATTTCTTCTTTCTATGGAGAAGGCAGAATGCTGCATTGTGGCTCCAGAATTCCCTATCAAGAGGGTGAGCAGACCAGGAGGGTGAGGATGGAATTCTAAACACAGGCTCTTTTTCAATTCAGTGCCAAACAAAAGGCAGTTCCAGTGTGCAGTGGCTGATTTGAATATCCAGCACCTGAGTAAGGGTGGATGTCAGATGTTTGCTTATGCTGGAGTTTGTGTCTACGATGATGGATGCCTGGAAAGCACACCTGCATTGACCATTTCAGCTGAGGAACTTGGCAGGTTCGTTCTGGTGGCTCTGGGGCAAAGTACCAAGGCCTTGAGTGGACATGGAATCTCTTGCATTTGGGTCACAATGCTGTTTTGTTACCAGGGAGGTCTTAGAATGTGTTGGTGGCTAAGGTGCCATGCAGAATTCTCCTAAGCTGAGAGTTTGACACAGGTCAAAGAGCACGGTATCCTTCTGGGGACAGGATATGTTCTGTTGCGTGGCTCAAGAACCACATGTTGTATCATAAGTTGGTATTCCAGAACAGGCCTCTGAGGACAGATGCCTGAAAACCAAATCAAAGGATCCAATGAGGTCCTAGGGGCATGTCAGGTGCAATCTTTTGACTCAGGATCATTGACTTGGCTGTCTGCATGGATGTAAGTGAACCGGATGTTTCAGACTGCGAATTTGAGTGTAGTGTGGCCTCCAATATTGTTGTGGTCTCAGGATCCTTGCAGGTTTCTCCTAACCTGGAAGGTTTGGGCAACTGTGACGGGTACAGTTCCCTAGGGTATGGCAGGCAGAGTTCTCTGCTGTGGCTCCAAAGACCCCATCAAGCGGGGAATGTGAGCCAAGATTTTGGGAAACAAGTCTGCCAACACAAATCGGGTTAGGGTTAGTGGCGAGGTGATCACAGCCCCAATGTGTAGACCTGGAGGACAGCTCATCAGGAATTTTAATTAGGGTGACTCGAAGGTAGCACAGACTTTTCCATCTGGATTGTGTGTCCAGGATGGCCTCAGAATGCAGCTTTGGTCTCATGGGTTCATGAGAGATTTTTCCTCCCTAAAGATCCTGGTGGCTCCCAATAGTTTGGTGACTTTATCAGGGAAGGGAAGAGTGCTGTTTTCCATTTTAGGAGTACCCCAAATTAGGAATTCCAGAGACGGGCTCTGGGTCTGTGCACCAGGAAAATCCCACCAAGGGTTCAGATTTGGGCCTATGGGAATTCCAGGCCTACAATGCGGGATCCTGGTGATGCATCTGAGAGAGCTTGTTTGAAAGCATGCTCAGCCTGAGGTTCACAATGCTTGTTTGTATCCGTGGCTGCCCTCAGTAGTGGGTGTGGTCTCATTGGCCATGCAGCTGACTCCCACTCTGAGGGTTATACACTCAACAGCCAGGTTCCTGCCATCTGGAAGAAGGAGATCTCTATTGTGCTTAATGTTCCCCTGTATTGGTCTTGTTTTTCAGAGGGAGTCATTTTGTGTTTATGTAGTGAACTTAGATTGACCCTATGCAGTAAACTTAGATTGAACCCACCCCTCCCAGAGGAACTTACTTGCAAAATTTAGATACAAGGGTGAGTCAGGCCAGGTGAAGACATCCAATCAGTGGGGCACACATATATCCACTATGATAAATTGAAATTCAATTGGGCACCCGTGTGTTACCTAGCATTTTTTTTTCTGTGTTGGCACACTTAGCATGACTGTGCAGTGTTCTCTGTGTACTGCAATCTCATTGGTCACCTGTGTGTAGTCTGTCTAAACTACCTCTATCAAAGTTAGTCTTTGAGGCTGGAAGGGATTGCCTCTTTGCAAGAGATGGCCCTGAATGGTCAGTTTGATTCTTGATGATTGGCGCAAAATAAAGCTTTACTTGACATTCGCTTTGTATCAGTCTTGCTCCTTTGATTATGGCCCCAAACATTTTAGGGGGCACCCGGATTCAAACAATGAGAACTGAGCCAGCATCAGAATTTTTCGGAAAAGACTCTGGAGGTAATATCACAGGATCCTATCTCTCTGTCTCTTTGGAGATCCAGGTCATTGCCCACCAGGGAGAAGATGGATGCAGCCTTGCTCCCCAGGGCTGGAGTGGATGCGGGGACAGCCCCTTACATTTGCTGGTAGATCGACGGGGGTTTCAAGCTCCCCTAGGCGTTCGGGGGCTTTGAGTCCCCATAGTTGGTCAGGGGATTTGGGTCCCCATGGGCGGTTGGGGGGGTCGTGTTCCCCTGGGCGGTTTAAGGGTTTGATTCCCCCTAGGCGGTTGGGGGATAAAGCCCCCACCAGTGGCAGGTTATGGGTAAGAATCCTTGGGACTGTGGTTCTCTTTACCTGGTCATTTTGTTGTCTGTTGTGTTGTTTGTTATGATTGAAGAAATGGGGAAAGCAGAGAGTAAGGGGACTTTCTGACTTTCATCTCTCTGATCTTCATAATAGATGTGTGGCTTCTCGCTCACTCATTTTGTGTGTTAAGGGCTATGACTGGAGCCAACTGGGGTTAGTCTCATGCTGGGTTAAGGTGCCCAATGCTGGCTCATTGGAACCAGGCGTGGAATATCAGTGCCTAGTGGGCCACTTTTGGTAAGCAGAACTGGCACTGCGGGATGAACCGACCTCGAGACAGAGACTATAAGGAATATACCCAAGAAGCTGCCAAAAATCCCTTTGTTTTGTGGAATTCCTTGCCTTTTCTGGCCCAACGAGGACTGCATAGCCCCTCCCCCTTGCTGGCGGGAGAGCATGGCATCTGAAGTGGAGATGGTTATTTGTCTGTACCATGGTTTTAATGGGTAATTGTTAAAGTGGCTTCCAAAGTGGTGGGGGGGTGGGAGGTCTGGGTACCAGGTGGTGGGTATTATAGAGGGCATGGATTGCATGGAGCACTTGGTGTGGTGAAAAAATAATGATACTGTTATGCTGAAAATAAATAAATGAAAGAAAAAAAAAGGGCTTCCGAAGTCTTTGGTAACCTGAAACTGTGAAGGGGTGAAGGGTTTCTTGAATGACAAATGGAATTAAATTTGTTGGACATGTAGGTCTTAACCAAATGGGATCAAATGCTAGAGCGTTGGCTGCTGGAACTGGGTTTGTGCTTTTGAAATCTGGTGAACACGTTCTGTGATTAACTGATAAATTTGCCATCTAAAGAATTCTGTTGTAATAACTAACAATTGGTTTGTATTTAGTCTTCAGTAGAGGTTCAGATATTTCTAAGAGTACAAAATTCTGTTAAGTGTAATTAAGACTGATGCAAATGGGAAAAGCAACTCTGTATGTAAAAAGTAGGAGATATGTAAAAGTTTGAATATGAAGAGTGCCTGACTGTGTGAATGTGTCTGTATGGCTCCACTACTGCTAGGGAGTCCGAGTGGCCGGCACCCTGAATCTTGCGGGGCATCATATGGCATAATGGTCATCTACTCCACGGAGTAAATTGGTCCGGGGTTTATAGGGACAGACCTTAGCTAAGACGCTCCTAAGTTCCCGCGAGGGACATGAGCAGGACAGCATCTGAAAGATCCCCCTCTGTTTGTCTTTGACATCATTCACGATGGGAGGTAAACCTAGTAAACTCATTATCTGCATACTTAAAAAAAGACACTGGTATAGAAAAGCTGGTTTTCTGTCTGTTTAAATAGACAAAGTTTTCTTAATTTAATTGATTTGTTATGGTTTTCTCTTTGCCTGCCCAGAAATTTCAGTTTCTATGTTTTGTTTTATCAGCTGTTTAACATCTCTAATTATATTTAGGCATGTGTTTTAAAACTTTCTAAGGTTTTAGAAATTGTTGACAGGATTTGAACAATGATAAACCTTGGGTTACATTTGGGAAAATGTCATGCAATTCCTAAAGTTTTTTTTTTTTTAATTCCTAAAGTTTTAATACGTTGATGGATCACCACTTGATATTGTGATCATGGAAATGTTACGTGTCACAGAAGTAACCTGATTTTCTTGCCAGTTACATTGGAAATTCTCATCTCACCAGCTCTTTACCATATCTATTCTGAGTTTTTGTCATTGGTAATTGTTTTAATTCTCTTGTAAGATAAATTCCATCTCAAAGAAAATTCATATGGGAGACTTTCAGGACAAATACAGGTCTTTGGTATGTTGAAATTCTGGAACTGAAATGGTAAGAATTTACAGAATTAAAAGATGCATTCAGACTATACCAGAATTATTAACATGGGACTAGGTGAACTGAAAGACTGTAGTGTTGTATCTCTTTATGTTTTGCTTTATGTTTGCTCTTCCAGACTAGGGAAACTTTTTCTTAAGTTATCTGTAACTTACAAAGATAAAATGTAGTCATTTGTAAACAAATCAAGGTATTCAACTTTTTCTCTCTATCTGAACCCTCTGAAACCAAAAAGTCTCAGAAAGTATTTTTCTCTTCTATGGCAATCAGTCATTTGCATAATTTCAATAAGAATCAGTTCTCGTTGTAACAGGACACCATTGGGAACATTGGTTATTTTATTTTACCATTGCTTTCACTGGAATGCATATTAGAAAAGACTCTGATATGACTAGACAGCTTAAAGGAACTAAGGTCGACTTTATAAAACCTGGAACCATATAGCCCTTTGGAACTGTTGGCCTGATACCTTGCTTACAGTGTTCCCAGCAGCCCACCAGGTGAGTAAAGGGTGTTACTTCCTGGCAGGTGCAGGAACCTCAGGATTGTTTGGGGCCCTCAGGAAGAGGAATTCACCCAAATTGACAGGTATTGCAGGCATGTCTAATGAAAGGTATGTAGCTTGGCTTCTGGCCTGGAGAGGCTATCATACGTTCAACCTAGAGATTCCTTATGAGAGATTCCAGGAGAGCAGATTCTAAATGATTTATATGATTCCTCACTGTTCTTGCTGAGCTTATTTAAATAATTAGGCCAAGTTTGTTAAAAGTGAACTTGATTTTCAAATAAATTAGTCCTGATTTGGCTATCACTGAAAACGAGAGTTATTTTAGAGAGAAAAATTATGTTTTAATAACACACCTTTTCGGATGTTAAATTCTAGATTTGATTGTCTTTAAATGTTTGTTTACTTAAGCTAGATAACTTGAGGTAAACGTTAGGGAAGTTGCACGATAGCTCACTTAGACAAACTTGCTTTGTCAGTCAGTCAGACCCAGAAATAGGAAACTTCAGAAAATTGAAGGATTTGAAGGGAAGAATCTGACTGAGTTAGTGGGAATAGCAGAAAAGGTGTTAAACAACAGGGATGCACAAAAGGATGAAAATCAGACCAAAAAAAACTGGTTAAGGTTTTGTCATTATATGAGGCATAGAGGAGATGGGTAGGGGATAGTAAATGGAAGGAAAAGCCTAAGCCCAGAGAAGGCAGGCAGGAAGACTTAGATTCAGATCAGTGTGCTTACTGTAAGGAAAAAGGATATTCGGCCAGGGAGTGCCCCAAAAGGAAGACAACAATGCTTGCCACCAGAGACTGAAGGGTTCATGGTTCAGAGCCCCTCCACGAACCTTGGGCAAAAAATTTAAGTGGAGGGGAAATCAGTTGATTTTTTAGTGGACACGGGAGCACAATTTTCAACATTACTTAAACCTATGGGAAAACTACTTGGAGAGGAAGTCTGGGTACAAGGAGAAAATGGCACAGAGAGACATAAATGGGCATCAGAAAGGACTAAATTTGGCCTCGGGATGAGTTAAACATCAATTTTTGGTCCTCCTTAATGCCCCTTATAACTTGATGTGAAGAGATCTCCTCTACAAGTTAAGAACTGGCATTCAGTTCTCAGAAGGAGGCATGCCTGTAACCTTGAGACAACCCATTTTCCAAGTGCTTATGGAAGCAGTAGATGAATACCTCCTTACGAGCCAGTCTCAAAACCAGAGTAAACATAGTTGGGGGAGCCTTCTCCAAACCCTGCAGGATGAGTTTCCCGAGGTCTTGGCAGAAGGGTAGCCCCCAGGCTTGGCCAAGGAAATACCTCCAGTGGTGGTTCAGTTAAATATAAAGAGTGGGTGTGAGGCACTAACTCAGGCTTTTTTCTCTGGATTTTATGTTAATGATGGCCGTGGAATGTCGGGGAGGCCTCATGGGCCATGGACGAGTCTTCCTCTCTTTGGATTTGGACCAATCCCAATTGTCTTGGGTCAATCGGTGGGATGGGAGGAGTCCTTTCATTTTTATTACCTCAGGTGTCCCACCAAAAGAGGGATTCCAAAGCAGATCCCTGGGGAGGGATGAATGGTTAACCTAAACTATGGTTAAAAATTGGGGCCTAGGGGCATGGCAAGTCCAATATGCCGTCTATCGGTCTACCCACTGAGAGGTCTTACTTGAGGACTGGGCTCACTCTGAGGGTCAAAATGCCTGTTTGTGACCAACGCTGCCCTCAAGCATGGGCTGGGCCTCATGGGCCACACTGGTTTCAACTATACTGAACGTTGGACAACATGCCAACCACAAGTTTTCTTGCCATGTGGAAGGAGTTCTGATTTCTTCATGATGTTCAACCCTGGGCAGTTATTGGAGATAAGGTTAGGTTCTGAAGCCTGAAAACCGAGGTTGTGAAGAGATGACCTAAGGCAATGGCGGGTCCGATGTGCTCAGTGTGCAGCCAGCTGGCTGGGTGTGGTTCGGGAGTTCCAGGCTTAGCTGTGTCAGAAAGAGCATTAGTGCCCAGGGAAGCCTTTATAATTGGGGTACAGTCAAGTTGATCCTCATTTGATGTCTCTGGGTAGCCCCAGAGGGCTATGATTTTCTTCTATAGGGCAGGCAGAGTGCTGCATTATAGTTCTGGAATTGCCAAACTTGAGGGCTTGTGGGCCAGGAGTGTGAGGACAGAATTCTGAGAACACAAGTTAGGCTTAGGATTCTGGGCGAGGGCAACGCAGGCACACTCTGCAGAGCTGAATCGAGATCTTGTGCATGTGAAGTCAGGGCGAGGATCAGAGGATCGCTCAGGTTGGAGATTCTGTCCCTGATGGTCCTTTCATGAAGTGGTGGAGTATCACTAGGCCATGGATGTTTTCCAACAATGGGAGTGTGAGATGATCCAACCCAAGGATTCCTTCTGCTGGACATTTGAGACCTGTTGGATGGCCCCAGGATGTATCATACAGAACGATGCCAGAGTATGGTTGTAAGGATGGACTCCTGGGCAGCCTGCCTCGCATTCAATTGTCTCCTAGGGACAAAACTGGTTCGATCTGCTGGTTGTCGGGGAGCAACCAAGGGGCATGAGTTGAAATCGAATCTCCTGCGGATGGGTCCTACTGTGGGTTTGTGTCCATGGAAGCCTTGGAATGGGGCGGTGGCACCAGGGCCTTGAAGGATTCTCCTAACCGGAGATTTTGAGAAAGCTCCAAAGACGAAGTTTCCCATGTGGAGGCAAGATTTGTTCTAATAGGTGCCTCAGGAAACCCCCATATGCTGGTATTGGAAACCAGACCTCTGAGGAGAGATACCTGGAAACCACAGCAATGGATCCAATTAGTGCCTAGGGACCTGTCCGGTTCAATCTTCTCTGGCGCCATCTATGATATGAGTGGAGGTAGTTGCTCAGCTGGTGTTAGACCACCCCGTTAGTCCGGGAAGCCTACACTATTGGGATGGCCTTGGGGACTTTGGAGGCTTCTCCTAATTTGTACAATTGTGGACAATGGAATGGACAGAATTCCTGTGGAGCGGACAGGCACAGACCTGATGTGTGGCTCCAGGGGCCACCACATGGAGGGTATGTGGGCCAGGACTGTGAGGACAGAAGTCTGAAAACACAAACTTGGCTTAGGGTTGGGGACGTAAGTATGGCAGGGCCGATCTATTATCTGTGAAGATAACTTTTTGGGATATGTAGAAAGAGCAAGTGTGAGGCACTTATTCAGGCTTTTGTGTCTGGATTTTGTGTCAAGGATGGCTGTGGAAGGTCGAGGAGGCCTCATGGACCATGGATGAGTCTTCCTCTCTGTGGATTTGGCACTATCCCAATTTTTTGGGTCAATCTGTGTGATGGGAGGAGTCCTTTCAGTTTGTTACCTCAGGTGTCCCAACAAAAGAGGGATTCCAAAGCAGAGCCCTGGGGAGGGGCGAATGGACAAACTCGAACTATGGTTAAAAATTGAGGCCTAGGGGCATGGCAAGCCCAATATGCTGTCTCTTGGTCCAGCCACTGAGAGGCCTTACTTGAGGACTGGGCTCATACTGAGGGTCACAATGCCTGTTTGTGACCAACGCGACCCTCAAGCATGGGCGGGGCCTCATGGGCCACTCTGGTTTCAAGTACACTGAACGTTGGACAACATGCCAACCGCAAGAGTTCTTGCCATGGGGAAGGGGTTCTGATTTCTTCATCATGTTCAACCCTGGGCAGTGATTGGAGATAAGGTCCAGGTTCTAAAGCCTGAAAACCGAGGTTGGGAAGAGATGATGACCTAAGGCCATGGCTAGTCCACTGTGCTCAATGTGCGGCCAGCTAGATAGGTGTGGGTTGGGAGGTCCAGGCTCAGGTAGTGTCAAAAAGGGCATTAGTGCCCAGGGAAGCTTGTGTAATTGGGGTACAGTCAAATGGTGTGCATGTTGATCCTCATTTGGGGTTTCTGGGTAGCCCCAGAGGGCAATGCTTTTTCTTCTGGAGGGCAGGCAGAGTGCTGCTTTGTAGTTCTGGAGTTTCCAAACTGGAGGGCTTGTGGGCTAGGAGTGTGAGGACAGAAGTCTGAGAACTCAAATTAGGCTTTGGTTTCTGGGCGAGGGCACAGCAGGCACACTCTCCAGAGCTGAATGGAGATCTAGTGCATCTGAACTCAGGGCGATGATGAGAATATCACTCAAGTGGGAGATTCTGTCCCTGATGACCCCTTCATGAAGGAGGTAAGATCATGAGGCCATGGAGGTTTTCCCAGTATGGGAGTTGTGAGATACTCAAAACTGCAGATTCTTCTGCAGGACCATTGAGACCTGTTGGTTGGCTCCAGGACTTCTCATAAAGAATGTTTCCAAGCAGGGTTCTAAGGATAGATGGCCGGGCAGCCTGCCTCTCATTCCAATAGTCTCCTATCAACAAGACAGGTTAGATCTGCTGGATCTGGGGGAGCAACCGAGGGGGCTGAGTTGAAATGGACTCTCCTGCGGATGGGCCCTAATGTGGGTTTGTTTCCATGGAGACCTTGGAACGAGGCGGTGTCACTGGGGCCCTGAAGGGTTCTCCTAACCAGAGGCTTTGACACAGCTCCAACGTGCAATTTTCTCATGTGGAGACGAGATTTGTTCTGATAGGTGCCTCAAAAAACAGCCATATGCTGCTATTGGAATCCAGGCCTCTGAGGAGAGATGCCTGGAAACAAAAGCAATGAATCTGATTAGGGCCTAGGGGCCTGTTTTTCCAATTTACGTCTGGGGATATCTGTCTATGGGTCTGAGTTTATGTAGGTGCTAAGATGAGCTCAGATTGCCCCTGTTTGTGCTGGGCAGCCAACACTATTGGGATGGCCTCGGGGACTTTGGTGATTTATCTTATTTGTAGGGTTGTAGCCAATGGAATGGGCAGAATTCCCTTGGAGAGGGCAGGTAGAGTCCTCAGGTTTGGCTCCAGGTGCCTGAGCTTCTAGGATGTGTGGGCCAGGTTTGTGGAGACAGTTGTCTGAAAACACAAACTCAGCTTAGGTTTTGCGTCTTAAGTATGGCAGGACTTATCTACAGACCGGGAGGAGAACTCTTCGGGATATGAACAAAGGGAGTGTGAGGCGCTTGCTCAGGCTTTTGTCTCTGGATATTGTGTCACTGGATATTGTGCCATGGAATGTCCGGGTGGCCTTATGGGCAATGGACGAGTCTTCCTCACTGGGGATTTGGCCCAATCCCAAGATTTTGGGGTCATTCTGTGGTATGGGAGGAGTCCATTTTGTTTTGTTTTACCTCAGGTGTCCCACCAAAAGAAGGATCCAGAGAAGAGCACTGCAGAGGGGCGACTAGACAACCAGAAATTGGTTAAAAATTGGGGCCGAGGGTCATGGAAAGCCCATTATGACATCTAATGGTTCTGCCACTGAGAGGACTTACTAGAGGACAGGACTCATGCTGAGGGTCACAATGCGTATTTATGCCCTTGCAGCACTCAAGCATGGACGGGGCCTCATGGTGAATGTAGTTTCTCCAAAACTGAACGTTGGAAAACATGCCAACCACAAGGTTTCTTGCGATGGGTAAGGAAGAGTTCTGATTTCTGTATCACGTTCACCCCTTGGCAGGGTTTGGAGTTAAGGTTTAAGTTCTGAAGCCTGAAAATCTAGGTTGAGAATAGATGAGGAGCTAAAGCCATGGCGGGTCCTATGTGCTCAGTGTGCGGTCAGCTGTCTGGGTGTTGGTCAGGAGGCCCGGCTCAGGCTGTGTCAGACAGTGTATTGGTGCCCAGGTTAGACTATATAATTTGGGTACAGTAGAG
The DNA here is from genome assembly GCF_964662115.1 of Mustela nivalis. Taxonomy (NCBI): domain Eukaryota; kingdom Metazoa; phylum Chordata; class Mammalia; order Carnivora; family Mustelidae; genus Mustela; species Mustela nivalis. Next base: position 5,421,106 of record NC_139022.1, on the reverse strand, counting down.
TGCCGTGTAGGTCTATCCTCAGTTGGGGTGTGTGGGAAGCTCCATAAGGTAACATTTTTTCATCTGGAGGGCAGGCCGAGTGTTGCACTGTGGGTCTGGAATTGCCAAACTGAGGGCATGGGGGCCAGGAGTATGAGGACAGAAGTCTGAGAACACAAGCTAGACATAGGTTTCAGGGCGAGGGCAAGGCTGGCACACTCTGCAGAGCTGAATCGATATCTCGTGCCTCTGAAGTCAGGATGAATATCAGACGGTGGCTCAGGTTGGAGTTCCGGTCCATAATTTCCCCTTCATAAAGGGGAGGCATCACAAATCCATCGAGATTTTCCCACTTTGGAAGTTGTGAGATCATCCAAAACACAATGATTCCTTCTTCAGGACATTTGAGACCTGTTGGGTGGCTCTAGGACGTACCATACAGAACGAAGCCAGAGCAAGGTTCTAAGGTGGATGCCTGGGCAGCCCTCCTTGCATTCCAATTGTCTCCTAGCGACAAGACAAAATCTGGTGGCTATGGGGGAGCAACCACGGGGGCTGAGTTGAAATGGAATCTCCTGCGGATGGGTCCTAATGTGGGTTTGTGTCCATGGAGACTTTGGAATGGGGCGGTGACACCGGGGCCCTGAAGGATTCTTCTAACTGGATATTTTGAGTCAGCTCCAAAGAGCAAGTTTCCCATGTGTTAGCAAGATTTGTTCTAATTGGTGCCTCAGGAAACCCCCATATGCTGGTATTGGAAACCATTCCTCTGAGGAGAGATACCTGGAAACCACAGCAATGGATCCGATTAGGGTCTAGGGGCCTGCCCATTTCAATATTCTTCTCTGGGGACATCCATCTATGGTATGAGTGGGGGTAGATGCTCAGCTGGTGTCAGACCACCCCTGTTTGTCCGGGCGGCCTACACTACTGGGATGGATTTGGAGAAAATGGAATTTTCTCCTAATTTGTATGATTGTGGACAATGGAATGGGCAGAATTCCTGTGGAGTGGGCAGGCACAGACCTGATGTGTGGCTCCTGGGGCCCTAGCCTGGAGGGTGTGTGGGCAAGGACTGTGGGGACAGAAGTCTGAAAACACAAACTTGGCTTAGGTTTGGGGACGTAGGTATGGCAGGCCCGATCTTCAGAACGTGAGGAGAACTCTTCGGGATATGAACAAATGGCAAGTGTGAGGTGCTTGCTCAGGCTTTTGTCTCTGGATTTTGTGTCAATGATGGCTGTGGAATGTTGGTGAGGCCTCATGGTCCATGGACAAGTCTCCCTCTCTGACGATTTGGCCTGTTCCCAAGAGTTTTGGGTCAATCAGTGGGATGGGATGAGTCATTTCTGTTTTGTTACCTCAGGTGTCCCACCAAAAGAGGGATTCCAGAGCATAGCCCTGGTGAGGTGCGACTGGACAACCCGACCTCTGGTTAAAGATTCGGGCCTAGGGGGATGTCAAGTCCAATATGCCATCTCTTGGTCCAGCCACTGAAAGTTCTTACTTGAGTACAGGCCGCATGCTGAGGGTCCCAATGCGTGTTTGTGCCCTCGCGGCACTCAAGCATAGGCGTGTCTTCAAGGGCCATGCTGGTTTCTCCTACACTGAATGGTGGACAACATGCCAACCTCAAGGTTTCTTGCCATGGGGAAAGATGAGTTCTTATTTCTGCATTACGTTAACCCCTGGGCCTTCATTGGTGTTAAGGTCTAGGTTCTGAAGCCTGAAGGCTAGGTTGAGAAGAGATGATGAACTTATTCCTTGGTGGGTCCAATGTGCTCAGTGTGCAGTCATCTGTTTCTGTGTCAGTCAGGAGTGTCGGGCTCAGGCTGTGTCTGACAGGGCACTAGTGCCCAGCATAGGCTGTATAAATGGGGTACAGTCGAATGGCGTGCAGGTTCATAATCATTTGTGGTTTCTGGGTAGACCCATAGGGCAATGGTTTTCTTCTGGAGGGCAGGCAGAGTGCTGCACTGTTGCTCTGGAATTCCCAAACTGGAGGGCTTGTGGGACAGGTGTGTGAGGACAGAAGTCTGAGAACACAAGAGAGGCTTGGGTTTTGGGGCAAGGGCACGGCAGGCACACTCTGCAGAACTGAATTGAGATCCCATGCATCTGAAGTAAGGTCGAGGATCAGATATTGGCTCAGTTTGGTGTTTCTGTCCATGATGGCACTTTCATGAAGGGGACAGGACAACAAGAGGCCATGGAGTTTTTCCCTCAATGGGAGTTTTGAGATGATCCAGACCGCCAGGATTTCTTCTGCGGGACAATTGAAACCTGTTGGAGGGCTCCAGAACGCCCCATACAAAATGACCCAAGAGCACGGTTCTAAGGATGTACGCCTGGACAGCCTGCCTCGCATTCCAATTGTCTCCTAGTGACAAGACAGGTTCGATCGGTTGGCTCTTGTAGAGAAAGCAAGGGGGTTGAGTTGAAATGGACTCTCCTGCAAATGGGTCTTAATATGGGTTTGTGTCTATGCATACCTTGGAATGTGGTGGTGGCACCGAGGTCCTGAAGGATTCTCCTAACCGGAGGGTTTGACACAGCTCCGATGCACAAGTTTCCCATGTGGAGACGAGACTTGCTCTGATGGTGTCTCAGGCAACCCCCATATGCTAGAAACCAGGCCTCTGAGTAGAGATGCCTGGAAAACAAAGCAATGGATCCAATTACGGCCTAGGGTCCTGTCCGGTTCAATCTTCTTCTCTGTGGACATCTGTCTACAGTTCTGAGTGGAGGCTGTTGCTCAGCTGGTGTCAGATCACCCCTGTTTGTCCTGGGCGGTCTACACTATTGGGATGGCCTCGGGGACTTTGGAGGTTTCTTTTAATTTGTACGGTTGTTGCCAATGGAATGGGCAGAATTCCCTTGGAGAGGACAAGCACAGTCCTGAGTTATGGCAAGAGGGGCCCCAGCATGGAGGGTGTTTGGTCAGAGCTGTGGGGACAGAAGTCTGAAAACACAAACTTGGCTTGGGTTTTAGTACATAGGTATGGCAGGTCCGATGTACAGATTGTGAGGAGACATCTTCAGGATATGAACCAATGGCTAGTGTGAGGCGCATGCTCAGGCTTTTGTCGAGGATTTTGTGTCACCGATGACCGTGGAATGATGGGGTGGCCTCATGGGACATGGACGAGTCTCGAAATGTGGGGATTTGGCCCGATCCCAAGACTTAAGGGTCATTCTTGGGATGGTAGGAGTCCTTTCTGTTTCCTAACCAGGTGTCCCACCAAAAGAGGGATTCTTGGGCAGAGCCCTGGGGAGAGGCGACTGGACGTTCCAACCTTTGGTTAAGATTGGGGGCCTAGGCGACTTATCAAAAAGAAAAGAGAAAGGACCCAAATAAATAAAATCATGAATGAAAGAGGAGAGATCACAACTAACACCAAAGAAATACAAACAATTATCAGAACATACTATGAGCAACTCTACGGCAATAAATTTGACAATCTGGAAGAAATGAATGCATTCCTAGAAACATATAAACTACCACAACTGAACCAGGAAGAAATAGAAAGCCTGAACAGACCCATAACCAGTAAGGAGATTGAAACAGTCATTAAAAATCTCCAAACAAACAAAAGCCCAGGGCCAGACGGCTCCCCGGGGGAATTCTACCAAACTTTTAAAGAAGAACTAATTCCTATTCTCCTGAAACTGTTCCAAAAAATAGAAATGGAAGGAAAACTTCCAAACTCATTTTATGAGGCCAGCATCACCTTGATCCCCAAACCAGGCAAGGATCCCACCTAAAAAGAGAGCTATAGACCGATATCCTTGATAAACACAGATGCGAAAATACTCAACAAAATACTAGCCAATAGGATTCAACAGTACATTAAAAAGATTATTCACCACGACCAAGTGGGATTTATTCCAGGGCTGCAAGGTTGGTTCAACATCCGCAAATCAGTCAATGTGATACAACACATCAATAAAAGTAAGAACAAGAACCATATGATACTCTCAATAGATGCTGAAAAAGCACTTGACAAAGTGCAGCATCCCTTCCTGATCAAAACTCTTCAAAGTGTAGGGATAGAGGGCACATACCTCAATATCATCAAAGCCATCTATGAAAAACCAACCGCAAATATCATTCTCAATGGAGAAAAACTGAAAGCTTTTCCGCTAAGGTCAGGAACACGGCAGGGATGTCCATTATCACCACTGCTATTCAACATAGTACTAGAGGTCCTAGCCTCAGCAATCAGACAACAAAAGGAAATTAAAGGCATTCAAATCGGCAAAGAAGAAGTCAAATTATCACTCTTCGCAGATGATATGATACTATATGTGGAAAACCCAAAAGACTCCACTCCAAAACTGCTAGAACTTATACAGGAATTCAGTAAAGTGTCAGGATATAAAATCAATGCACAGAAATCAGTTGCATTTCTCTAAACCAACAGCAATACAGAAGAAAGGGAAATTAAGGAGTCAATACCATTTACAATTGCACCCAAAACCATAAGATACCTAGGAATAAACCTTACCAAAGAGACACAGAATCTATACTCAGAAAACTATAAAGTACTCATGAAAGAAATTGAGGAAGACACAAAGAAATGGAAAAATGTTCCATGCTCCTGGATTGGAAGAATAAATATTGTGAAAATGTCTATGTTACCTAAAGCAATCTACACATTTAATGCAATTCCTATCAAAGTACCATCCATCTTTTTCAAAGAAATGGAACAAATAATTCTAAAATTTATATGGAACCAGAAAAGACCTCGAATAGCTAAAGGGATATTGAAAAAGAAAGCCAACGTTGGTGGCATCACAATTCCGGATTTCAAGCTCTATTACAAAGCTGTCATCATCAAGACAGCATGGTACTGGCACAAAAACAGACACATAGATCAATGGAACAGAATAGAGAGCCCAGAAATAGACCCTCAAATCTATGGTCAACTAATCTTCGACAAAGCAGGAAAGAATGTCCAATGGAAAAAAGACACCCTCTTCAATAAATGGTGCTGGGAAAATTGGACAGCCACATGCAGAAAAATGAAATTGGACCATTTCCTTGCACCACACACGAAAATAGACTCAAAATGGATGAAGGACCTCAATGTGCGAAAGGAATCCATCAAAATCCTTGAGGAGAACACAGGTAGCAACCTCTTCGACCTCAGCCGCAGCAACATCTTCCTAGGAACAACGCCAAAGGCAAGGGAAGCAAGGGCAAAAATGAACTATTGGGATTTCATCAAGATCAAAAGCTTTTGCACAGCAAAGGAAACAGTTAACAAAATCAAAAGACAACTGACAGAATGGGAGAAGATATTTGCAAACGACATATCAGATAAAGGACTAGTGTCCAGAATCTATAAAGAACTTAGCAAACTCAACACCCAAAGAACAAATAATCCAATCAAGAAATGGGCAGAGGACATGAACAGACATTTCTGCAAAGAAGACATCCAGATGGCCAACAGACACATGCAAAAGTGCTCCATATCACTCGGCATCAGGGAAATACAAATCAAAACCACAATGAGATATCACCTCACACCAGTAAGAATGGCTAAAATCAACAAGTCAGGAAATGACAGATGCTGGCGAGGATGCGGAGAAAGGGGAACCCTCCTACACTGTTGGTGGGAATGCAAGCTGGTGCAACCTCTCTGGAAAACAGCATGGAGGTTCCTCAAAATGTTGAAAATAGAACTGCCCTGTGACCCAGCAATTGCACTATTGGGTATTTACCCTAAAGATACAAAAGTAGTGATCCAAAGGGGCACGTGTACTTGAATGTTTATAGCAGCAATGTCCACAATAGCCAAACTATGGAAAGAACCTAGATGTCCATCAACAGATGAATGGATCAAGAAGATCTGGTATATATACACAATGGAATACTATGCAGCCATCAAAAGAAATGAAATCTTGCCATTTGCGACAACATGGATGGAACTAGAGCGTATCATGCTTAGCGAAATAAGTCAAGCGGAGAAAGACAACTATCATATGATATGAGGAAGTGGTGATGCAACATGGTGGCTTAAGTGGGTACGAGAAGAATAAATGAAAGAAGTTGGGATTGGGAGGGAGACAAACCATAAGTGACTCTTAATCTCACAAAACAAACTGAGGGTTGCTGGGGGGAGGGGGTTTGGGAGAAGGGGGTGGTATTATGGACATTGGGGAGGGTATGTGTTTTGGTGAGTGCTGTGAAGTGTGTAAACCTGGTGATTCACAGACCTGTACCCCTGGGGATAAAAATATATGTTTATAAAAAATAAAAAATTATATTTAAAAAAAAAAAAGAAAGATTGGGGGCCTAGGAGCGTCGCAAGCCCCATATGCGGGCTCTTGCTCCAGTGACTGAGAGACCTTACTTGAGGATGGGGCTCACTCTGATGGTCACAATTCGTGATTGTGCCCAACACTGCCTTCAAGCATGAGTGGGGCCTCATGGGCCATGCTGGTTTCTCCTACACTGAATGTTGGACAACATGCCAACCACAATATTTCGTGCCATGGGGAAGAATGAGTTCTGATTTCTGCATCAGATTAAACCCTTGGCAGTGATTGGAGATAAGGTCTAGGTTCTGAAGCCTGAAAAACGAGGTTGGGAAGAGATGACGACCTAAGGCCATCGCGGATCTGATGTGCTCAGTGTGCAGCCATCTGTCTGGGTGTGGGTTGGGAATTCCATGCTCAGACTGTGTCAAACGGGGAATTAATGCCCAGGTTAGACTATAATTGTGGTACAGTCGAGTGGTGTGCAGGTTTATCCCCATTTGGGGTTTCTTGGTAGCCCCATAGGGCAACGTTTTTCTTCTGGAGGGCAGTTAGATTGCTGCATTGTGGCTCCAGTATTGCCAAACTGGAATGCTTGCAGTCCAGGAATGTGAGGACGGAAGTCTGATAACACAAGCTAGGCTAAGGTTTCGGGGCGAGGGCATGGAAAGAACCCTCTGCAGAGCTGAATCGAGATCCTGTGCATCTGAAGTCAGGGTGAGGCTCAAACGTAGGCTCAGGTTAGTGTTCCTGTCCAAGATGGCCCCTTCATGAAGGGGCCTGGTCATCAAAAGGCCATGGAGGTTTTCCCATGGTGGGAGTTCTGAGATGCTCCAAACCACAAGGGTGCCTTCCGCAGGACAGTTAGGACCTTTTGGATGGCTCCAGGACATCCTGTACGGAACGACTCCAGAGAAGGATTCTAAGGATGGATGCCTGGGCAGCCCACGTCACATTCCAATTGTCTGCTAGTGATAATACATTTAAGATCTGCTGGCTCTGGGGGAGCAACCAAGGGGACTGAGTTGACATGGCCTCTCCTGCATATGGGTCCTAATGTGGGTTTGTGTTCATGGAGACCTTGGAATGGGGCGGTGGCACTGGGGCCATGAAGGATTCTCCTAACCAGAGATTTTGAGACACCTCCTAAGAGCAAGTTTCCCATGTGGAGACTAGATATGTTCTGATGGGTGCCTCAGGAAACCCCCAAATGCTGGTATTGGAAAACAGGCCTCTGAGGAGAGATGCCTGGAAAAAAAAAAAGCAATGGGTCCAATTAGGGCCTATGATACTATCTGGTTCAATCTTCTTCTCTGTGGACATCTGTCTACAGTTCTGAGTGCAGATGGATGCTCAGCTGGTGTCAGATCACCCCTGTTTGTCCTGGGCAGCCTACACTATTGGGATGGCCTCGGGGACTTTGGAGATTTCTCTTAATTTGTAGGGTTGTTGCCAATGGAATGGGCAGAATTCCCTTGGAGACGACAGGCACAGTCCTGATTTGGGCAACAGTGGCCCCAGCATGGAGGGTGTTTGGTCAGGGCTGTTCGGACAGAAGTCTGAAAACACAAACTAGGTTTTGGAACGTAGGTATGGCAGACCCGATCTACAGTCCGTGAGGAGAAATCTTCAGGATTCGAACAAATAGCGAGTGTGAAGCACTTGCTCAGGCTTTTGTCTCTGGATTTTGTGTCACCGATGGCCATGGAATATCGAGGTGGCCCCAAGGGCCATGGACGAGTGTCCCTCTGTGGGAATTTAGCCTGATACCAAGAGTTTGGGCTTATTTTGTAGGATGCCTTTAAAAAAAAAAAAAAAAACCCTTTGTTGTCTCACCAAAGTGGGATTGTAGAACAGAGCCCTGGGAAGGGGCGACTTGATAGCCCGAACTCCGGTTAAGGATGGGGCCTAAGGGCACAGCAAGCCCCATAAGCAGGCTCTTGGTCCAGCTACTGAGAGGCCTTACTTGAGAATATGGCTCATGCTGAGGGTCACAATGCATGTTTGTGCCGAACGCTTCCCTCAAGCATGGGCAGGGCCTCATGGGCCATGCTGGTTTCTCCTACACTGAATTTTGGACAACATGACAACAAACAGTATTTCTTGCCAAGGGGAAGGATGAGTTCTGATTTCTGCATCACGTTCAACCCTGGGCAATGATTGGAGATAAGGTCTAGGTCCCGAAACCTGAAAAACGAGGTTGGGAAGAGAAGAGGACCTAAGGTCATGGCAGGTCTTATGTGCTCAGTGTGCGGACCACTGTCTGGGAGTCAGTCAGGAGTTCTGGGCTCAGTCTGTGTCATACAGGGCATTAGTGCCCAGGGATAGACTGTATAACTGGGTTACAGTCTAGTGGTGTGCAGTTTGATAGTCACTTGACATTTCTGGGTAGCCCCAGAGGGTAACATTTTTCATCTGGAGGGCAGGCAGAGTGCTGCATAGTGGCTCCAGTACAGCCAAACTGGAGGGCTTGTGGGCCAGGAGTGTGAGGACGGAAGTCTGAGTACACAAGCTAGGCTTAGGTTTCGGGGCGAGGGCACGGAAGGTGCCCCTGCAGAGCTGAATCTCATGCATCTGAACTCGGGGCTAGAATCAGACATTGTCTCAGTTTGCTGTTTCTGCCCATGATGGCCCCTTCATGAAGGGGGAGGGGGGAGAGCATCACGAGGCCATGGAATTTTTCCCATGGTGGGACTTGTGAGATGCTCCAAGCCACAAGGATTCCTTCTGATCGACAATTGAGACCTGTTGGATTGCTCCAGGACATCCCATACGGAATGACTCCAGAGCACTTGTTCTAAGGATGTATGCCTGGGCAGCCAAACTCGCATTCCAATTGTCTCCTAGCTACAAGACAGGTTCGTTCTCCTGGCTCTGTGAGAGCAACTGAGGGTCTGAGTTGAAATGGACTCTCCTGAGGATGGGTTCTAATTTGTGTTTGTGTCCATGAGGACCTGGGGATGGGGCAGTGGCACTGGGTTTCTGAAGGATTCTCCTAACCGGATGTTTTGACACAGCTCCACTGTGCAAGTTTCCCATGTGAGGATGAGATTTGTTCTGATGGGTGCCTCAAGAAAGCCCCATATGCCGGTATTGGAAACCAGGCCTCTGAGTAGAGATGCCTGGAAACCAAAGCAATGGGTCTGTTTAAGGCCTAGGGTCCTGTCTGGTTCAATCTTCTTCTCTGGGAACTTCTGTGTACATGTGTGAGTGGACGTAGTTGCTCAGCATGTGTCAGATCGCCCCTGTTTGTCCTAGGCGGCCTACACTATTGGGATGGCCTTGGGGACTTTGGAGGTCTCTCCTAATTCGTATGGTTGAGGCCAATGGAATGGGCAGAATTCCCTTTGAGAGGGCACACACAGTCGTGAGGTGCAGCTCCAAGGGCCCCAGTTTGCAGGGCTGAGGGGACAGAAGTCTGAAAACACAAACTCGGCTTAGGTTGGGGACGTAGGTATGGCAGGCACGATCTACAGACCGTGTAAATCTCTTCAGGGTAAACTCTTCGTGATATGAACAAAGGGCAAATGTGAGGCGCCTACTCAGCCTTTTGTCTCTGGATTATGTGTCACCAATGGCCGTCAAATGTTTGGGGTCATTCTGTAGGATGGGAGGAAACCTTTCTGTTTGTATACCTCAGGTGTGCCACAAAGGAGGGATTCCAGAGCAGAGCCCTGGGGATGGGCAACTGGACAACCCGAACTCTGGTTAAGATTGGGGGCCTAGGAGCATCGCAAGCCCCATATGCTGGCACTTGGTCCAGCCACTGAGAGTCCTTACTTGAGGAAAGGGCTCATGCTGTGGGTCACTATGCCTGTTTGTGTCCAACGCAGCCCTCAAGCATGGGCGGGGCCTCATGGACTACACTGGTTTCTTCTACACTGAACATTGGACAAAATGCCAACCGCAAGGTGTCTTGCCATTTGGAAGGGGGAGTTCTGATTTCTGCATCACGTTCACCCCTGGGCAGTGATTGGAGTTAAGGTGTAGGTTCTGAAGCCTGAACACCGAAATTGGGAAGAGATGAGGACCTAGGGCATGGTGGGTCTGAATGTGCTCAGTGTACGGCCAGCTGTCTGGGTGTTGGTCAGAAGGTCCAGGCTCAGGCTGTGTCAGAAAGAGCATTAGTGCCCAGGGCAGCCTGTATAATTGGGGTACAGTCAAGTGGCGTGCAGATTGATCCTCATTTGAGGTTTCTGGTTAGCACCAGAGGACAAATTCTTTCTTCTTGAGGGCAGGCAGAGTGCTGCATTGTGGCTCCAGAATTCCCAAACTGGATGGCCTGCGGGCCAAGAGTGTGAAGACAATAATCTGAGAACACAAGCTAGGCATAGGTTTCGGGGTGATGGCACGGAAGGCACACTATCACAAGCTAAATCGTTATCTCGTGCATCTGAAGTCAGGGTGAGGGTCAGACGTTTTCTCAGGTTGGAGTTTGTGGCCATGATGGCTCCTTTAGGAAGGGGGATGACATCACGAGGCCATGGAGGTTTTCCCACGATGGCAATTGTGAGGTGCTCCAAACTTCAAAGATTCTTTCTGCGGGAAAATTGAGACCTGTAGGAATGCTCTAGGATGTCCCATATGGAAAGACTACAGTGCAGGGTTCCGAGGATGGATGCCTAGGCAGCCCGCCTTATGTTCAAATTGTCTCCTAGTGACAAGACAGTTTCAATCTGCTGGCTCAGGGGGAGCAACAGAGGGGGCTGAGTTGAAATGGACTCTCCTGTGGATTGGTCCTAATGCAGGTTTGTGTCCATGGAGACATTGGAATGGGGAGAATTTCCTTCTAGGGAAAGGAGATGTTCTGTTGTGTGACTCAGGGAACAGATGTTGTATCATAAGTTGGTTTTAGAGTACAGCCATCTGAGGACAGATAGGACAGATGCCTGAAAACCTATTCTTGGGTTCCAGTAATGTCCTAGGGGCATGTTGGGTTCAATTTTCTGACTCAGAATCATTGGCTTTGGTGTCTGCCTGGATGTAGATGATCAGGGTGTTTCAGAACGTGCATTTGCATACAGAGCCGCCTCCAATAATGCCGTGGGATCAGGGGCCTTGTTGGTTTCTCCTAATCTGCAGGGTTTGGGCAAATGTGATGGGCAAAGTTTCCTTGGGGATGGGAGGCACAGTCCTGTGGTGTGGCTCCAGAGACCCCATCCTGGAGGACATATGAGGCATGGTTTTGGGAGAGAAGTCTGCAAACGAAAACTAGGTTTAGGCTTAGTGGAGTGGTGATCACAGCCCAATGCTTTGACCTGGGGGGGGGGGGCAGCTCGTCAGGAACTGTAACTAGGGTGACTCAATGACGGTAGCACAGCCTTTTCTATCAACATTGTGTGTCCAGGATGACCTCGGAATGGAGGTGTGGTCTCATGGGTCCATGGGATATTTTTCCTCTCTAAGGATCCTGGTGGCTCCCAATTGTTTGGTGGCTTTTTCGGGAAGGGAAGAGTGCTGTTTTCCATTTTGGGGTGCCGCAAAACAGGGATTTAAGGGACGGGCACTGGGTTTGGGCACCAAGTAATTCCCACCAAGGGTTAGGATTTGGGCCTAGGGACGTACCGGGCCTGCAATTTGGGATCCTGGTGATGCAATAGAGAGGGCTTGTTTGAAAGCATGCTCAGGCTGAGGGACACAATGCCTGTTTGTGCCCAGGGCTGTCCTTAAGATTGGGTGTGGTCTCATTGCCCATGAAGCTGGCTCCCTCTATGAGGGTTGAACAACCATCCCAACAGCTAGGTTTCCTGCCTTGGGGAAGGAGCAGTTCTCTATTGGACTTCTGGTTCCCCCATTGGAAGGGATTCCAGCAAAGTCTGGAGATAAATGCCCGTATACCAAGGATGTGGAGAGAGGATGGATTGGGTCATGACCAGTCTCACATGCTGGATATGGGCCCTTTCTAGGTGGCTGACACGAGGTTGGGTATCAGGCTCTGTCAGACACAGCACTAGTGGCCAGGGCACCCACTAAATCAGAATTCCTTCAAGGGCCGAGCATATGATCCTCATGTGGGGTTTCTGGGCAGACTGTCCAGGCACTTATTCTTTCTATGGGGAAGGCAGAATGCTGTGGTGTGGCTCCAGAATTTCCTATCAAGAGGGTTTGGGGATGAGTAGGGTGAGGATGGAATTGTAAACACCATTTACGTTTAAATTCAGTGCCAAGCAGAAGGCAGTTCCAATGTGCAGCTGCTTATTAGAGATATCCAGCACCGGAGTAAGGGAAGATGTCAGATGTTTGCTCACACTGGAGTTTGTGTCTATGATGACCAACAAATGGAGGGGTGGCTTCAAGATGCCATGGAGGACTACCCATGCTTAGGATTGTGAGATGCTCCAAATAACAAGGTTTCCTTCTACTGTATGGGTGGAGTCTGGTTTGTTTGCTCCGGGGTCCCCCATGTGGAAAGTTTGGGTAGCATATCTCTCCCGCATGGATGCCCATCAAGCACACGTCCAATGAACATTGCAGCTGACGAACATGACAGGTCAGTTCTGGTAGCTGTGGGACCAAGTGCCAAGGCCTTGAGTTGACAAGTAATCTCTTACAGATGTGTCCCAATGCTGGTTTGTTACCAGGGAGATCTTAGAATGTGCTGGTGGCTAAGGTGCCATGCAGGATACTCCTACCCTGAGGGTTTGGCACATGTCGAAGAGCACAGTTTCCTTCTTGGGACAGGAGTGTTCTGTTGTGTGGGTCAGGGTCCACATGTTCTATCATAAGTTAGTATTCCAGAGAAACTGTGCTCATCAACCTGTGCCAAACCCTCAGGGTAGGAGAATCCTGCTGGTCACATTAGCCACCAGCACATTCTAAGATCTCCCTGGTAACAAACCAGCATTGTAACCCATTCCTGTAATTAGCGTGACTGGAAGGCATTAGCACAGGCTTTTCTATCTGGATTTTGTGTCCTGGATGGCCTCGGAATGCAGGTGTGGTCTCCTGTGTTCTTGGGGATTTTTCTTCTCTAAGGATCTTGGTGGTTCCCCATTGTTTGGTGACTATTTCGGGGAAGGGAAGAGAACTATTTTCAATCTTAGGGGTGCCCCCAAAAGGGATTCCAGAGACAGGTTCTGGGTCTTTGAGCCTGAAAAATCCTACTAAGGGTTAGGATTTGGGCCTACAGGCATACCAGGCCTGCAATGCGGGATCCTGGTGGTGCAATTGAGAGGGCTTGTTTGAAAGCATGCTCAGGCTGGGGGTCACAATACCTGTTTGTGCCCAGGGAGTGGGTGAGGTCTCATTGGCCATGCAACTGGCTCCCACTTTGAGAGTTGTACATCCATCACAACAGCCAGGTTTCCTGGGGAAACCATGGGGAAGGAAGGGTTCTCTATTGTGCTTCAGGTTCCCCCATTGGCAGGGATTCCAGCAAAGGTCTGGGGACAGGTGCCTGCATACCAAGGATGGGTAGAGATGACGGATTTCTGCCATGGATGATCTCACATGCTGGATAAGGAGCCGGCTCTCTCGGTGGCTTACAATAGGTCGGGGCTCATTCTCTGTAAGACACAGCACTCGTGACTAGGGCAGCCTATAAATCGGGTTCCCTCGAGGGCCAAACAGATTGATCGTCTAGTGGTGTTTCTGGACAGACTCACCAGGCACTTCTTCTTTCTATGGGAAAGGCATAATGCTGCATTGTCACTACAGAATTCCCTTTCAAGAGGGCTTGGAGACCAGTAGGGTGAGGATGGAATTCTAAACACAAGCTTCGGTTCAAATCAGTGCCAATTGGAAGGGAGTTCCAATGTGCTTCAGCTTATTCTAGATATCCAGCACGTGAGTAAGGGCGGATGTCAGATGTTTGCACACACTGGAGATTGTGTCTATGATGACAGAACAATGGAGGGGTGATCTCAAGAGGACATGGAGAATTTCCCACGCTAAGGCTTTTGAGATGCTCCAAACAGCAAGGTTTCCTTCTACTGGATAGATGGAGTTTGGTTTGTTTGCTCCAGGGTCTCCCATGTGGAAAGTCTGGGTAGCAGAGCTCTCAGGCATGGATGCCTGGAAAGCACACCTCCATTGACCACTGCAACTGAGGAATATCCAGGTTCGTTCTGGTAGCTCTGGGGCGAAGGACCAAGGCCTTGAGTTGACATGGAAAGTTTTGCAGATGGGCCACAATGCTGGTTTGTTACCAGGGAGATCTTAGAATGTGCTGGTGGTTAAGGTGCCAGGCAGGATTCTCCTACCCTGAGGGTTTGGCTCAGATCGAAGGGCACGGTTTCATTATGGGGACAGGAGATGGTCTGTTGTGTGGCTCAGGGACCATATGTTGTATCCTAAGTTGGTATTCCAGAGCATGCCCCTGAGGACAGATGACTGAAAACCTAAACTAGGGTTCCATTGAGGTCCTATGGGCATGTAAGGCTCAATCTTGACACAGGAACATTGATTTGGCTGTCTGCGGGGATGCAGGTGATCAGGGAGTTTCAGACTGGACATTTTCGTAGAGTGGCCGCCAATAAAGGGGTGGGCTGAGGGGTCTTGCAGCTATCTCCTAATCTGGAAGGTTTGGCAAATATTAAGGGGACAGTTTCCTTGGGGATGGCAGGCACAGTCCTGTTATGTGGATCCACAGACCCTATCCTGGAGGACACGTGACCCATGGTTTTGGGAGAGAAGTCTGCAAAGACAAATTTGGGTTAGGGTGTGTGGAGGTGATCACAGGGCCAATGAATAGACCAGGAGGACAGCTCATCAGGAACTGTAATTAAGGGTCCTGGGAGAATGTAGCACAGGCTATTTTATCTGGATTGTGTGTCCAGGATGGCCTCAGATTGCAGATGTGGTATCTTGGATTCATGGGAGACATTTTCTCTCTAAGGGTCCTGGCAGCTTCCCATAGTTTGGTGGTTTTTTCGGGAAGGGAAGAGTGCTGTTTTCCAATTTAGGTGTGACACAAAAAAGGGATTCCAGAGGAGGGTTCTGGGTGTGTTTGTCTAAAAAAATCCCACTGAGGATTACGATTTGGGCCTGAGGCATATCAGACCTGCAATGCAGGATCCTGGTGGTGCAAATGAGAGGGCTCGTTTGTAAACCTGCTGAAACTGAAGGTCACATTGCCTGTTTGTGCCCAGGGTGTCCATCAAGTGTGGGCATCGTCACATTGGCCATGTAGCTGTCTCCCACATTGAGTGTTGGACACCCACCCCAATACCCAGGTTTCCTGCCATGGGGTAGTAAGAGATCTCTATGTGCTTCAGGTTCCCCCATTGGCAGGGATTCCACAAAAAGTCTGGGTAAAGGTGCCAGAATACCAAGGATAGGTAGAGATGACGGACTTGTCCTAGGCGTGTCTCATATCATGGATATGGGGCCCACTCTCTGGGTTGCTGACACTAGGTCGGGACACAGGCTCTCTCAGACACAGAACTAGTGGCCAGGGCAGCCTAAAACTAAGAGTTCCCTCCAGGGCCGAACAGTTTGATCCTCATGTGAGTTTCTGGGCAGACACAACAGGGACTTCAATTTTCTATGTGTAAGGCATAATGCTGCCTTGTGGCTCCAGAATTCCTCATCAAGAGGGCTTGGGGACTACCAGGGTGAGGTTGGAATTGTAAACACAAGCTCCAGTTCAATTCAGTGCGAAGCATAAATCAGTTCCAATGTGCAGCTGCTGATTAGAGATATCCATCACTTGAGTAAAGACGGATGTCAGATGTTAGCTCACACTGCAGTTTGGTTCTATGATGACCTACAAATAGAGGGGTGTCGTCAAGAGGCCATGGAGGATTTCCCATGCTAAGGCTTGTGAGATGCTCCAAACAGAAAGGATTTCTTCTACTGGGCATGTTAAGCCTGGGGTTTTTGCTCCAGGGTTCCCCATGTGGAAGGTTTGGGTAGTAGAGGTCTCCGCATGGATACCTGGAAAGCACACCTCCATTGACTATTGCAGCTGAGGAGCATGGCAGGTTCGTTCTGGTGGCTCTGGGGCGAAGTACCAAGTACCTTGAATTGACATGGAGTCTCTTGAAGATGGGTCACAAGGCTGGATTGTTACCAGCGAGATCTTAGAATGTGCTGGTGGCTAAGGTGCCATGCAGGAGTCTCCTACACTGATGGTTTGGCACAGGTCAAAGAGAACGGTTTCCTTCTGGGGACAGGAGATGTTCTGTTGTGTGGCTCAGGGACCACATGTTGTATCATAAGTTGCTATTCCAGAACAGGTCCCTCAAGACAGATGCCTGAAAACCTAATCTAGGGTTCCAATGAGGTCCTAGGGGCATGTCAGTTTCAATATTCTGGCTCAGGACCATTGACTTGGCTGTCTGCCTAATGTAGGTGATCAGGGTGTTTCAGACTGTGAATTTGTGTCTGGAGCAGACGCCAATCTTAGGGTGGGCTCAGGGACCTTGCAGGTTTCTCTTAATCTGTAAGGTTTGGGCAACTGTGATGGGCACAGTTTCCTTGGGGATAGCAGCCACAGTCCTGTGGTGTTGCTCCAGAGACCACATCCTGGAGGGCATGTGAGCCATGGTTTTGGGAGAGAAGTCTGCAAACACAAATTCAGTTAAAGTTAGTGGCAAGGTGATCGGTGGCCCAATGCGGAAACCTCGAGAGCACCTCGTCAGGAACTGTGATAGGGTGACTGGAAGGTGGTTGCCCAGGCTTTTCTATCTGGATTGTTTGTTCAGGATTGCCTCGGAATGCAGTTGTGGTCTCATGGGTCCATTTGAGATTTTTTCCTCTCTAAGGATACAGGTGGCTCCACATAGTTTGGTGGCTTTTTTGGGGAAGATAAGAGTGCTGTTTTCCATCTTAGAGGGGCCCCAAAACAGGGATTCCAGAGATGGGCTCTGGGTCTGGGCACCTGGAAAATCCAACCAAGTGTTAATGTTTGGGCCTAGAGGCATACCAGGCCTGCAATGTTGGAAGCTTGTGGTGGAACTGAGAGTGTTTGTTTGAAAGCATACTCAGGTGAGGGTCACAATGCCAGTTTGTGCCCTGGGAAGACCTCAGGAGTTGGTGTGGTCACACTGGCCATGCACCTAGCTTCCACTTTGAGGGCTGGACACCCATCGCAACAGGCAGGTTTCCTTCCATGGGGAAGGAGTAGTATTCAATTATGCTTCAGGTTCCCCCATTGGAAGGATTCCAGCAAAGTCTGGGGAAAGGTGCCAGAATACCATGATGGGTAGAGATGATGGACTTGGGCCATGGCCTGTCCCACATGATAGATATGGGGCCCGCTCTCTGGGTGACTGACACTAGGTCGGGGCTCATGCTCTGTCAAACACAACACTAGTGGCCAGTGCAGTCCATATATCGGGGTTCCTTCGAGAGCCGAGCAGATTGATCCTCATATGAGGATTCTGGACAGACTCAGCAGGCACTTCTTCTTTCTATGGAGAAGGCAGAATGCTGCAATCTTTCCCCAGAACTTGGCTGGAATCCCTGCCAATGGGAGAACCTGAAGCCCAATAGAGAATGCCTACTTCTCCATGGCAGGAAACCGAGCTGTTGGGATGGGTGTCCAACCCTCAAAGTGGGAACCAGCTGCATGGCCAATGAGACCACGCCCACTCCTGAGGACCGCCCTGGGCACAAACTGGCATGGTGACCCTCAGCCTGAGTATGCTTTCAAACAGTCTCTTTCAGTTGCACCACCATGATCCAGAATTGCAGTACTGGTATGCCCCATGCCTAAATCCTGACATAAGATGGGATTTTCCAGGGGCCCTGACCCAGAGCCCGTCTCTGGAACCCCTGTTTCGGGGCACTATTAAGATGCAAAACAGCCACAAAACTATGGGGAGCCACCAGGATCCTTAGAGAGGAAACGTGTCCCATGGACCCATGAGACCACACCTGCATACCGAGGCCATGGTAGGACACACAATCCAGATAGAAAAGGCTGTTCTACCACCTTCCCATTGCTCTAATTACAGTTCCTGATGAGGTCCTCTCCAGGTCTATGCATTGGGCCTGCAACCTCCACGCCACTAACCTTAAAATGAATTTGTGTTTGCAGATTTCTCTCCAAAAACCATGGCTCATATGGCCTCCAGAATGGGGTCTCTGGAGCCACACCATAGGACTGCTGCCATCCCCAAGGACACTGTGCATGTCACAGTTGCCCAAACCTTCCAGATTATGAGAAACCTGCAAGTCCACTTAGCCAACCTCAATACTGGCGGCCGCTCTGGAAGCAAATGCACAGTCTGAAACAACCTGATCACCTACATCCAGACAGACACCCATGTCAATGGTACTGAGTCAGAAGATTGAAACTGACATGACCGTAGGAATGCACTGGAACCCTAGATTAAGATTTAAGGCATCTGTCCTCAGTGGTATTTTCTGGAATACGAACTTAGGATACAGCATGTTGTCCCTGGGCCAAACAACAGAACATCTCCTATCCCCAGAAGGACACCGTGCTCTTTGACCTATACCAAACCCTAAGGGTAGGAGAATCCTGCAAGGCACCTTAGACACCAGCACATTCTAAAACTGCCTGGTAACAAACCAGCATTGTGACCCATCCGTAAGAGATTCCATGTCAACTCAAGTCCTTAGTCCATCACCCCTGTTATGTGCCTCAGATGGAAAGGACAATGGAGGTTGGCTTTCCAGGCATCCATATGGGAAAGCTTTCTTAGCCATACTTTCCACATGGGGGGCACTGGAGCAAACAACCAGACTCCACCTGTCCAGGAAAAGGACCTTGCTGTTTGGAGCATCTCACAAGCCTCAGCATGGGAAATCCTCCATGACCTCTTGACACCACCCCTCCATTCCTCAGTCATCATAGACACAAACTCCAGTGTGAGCAAATATCTGACAGCCACCCTTACTCAGGTGCTGGATATCTTGAATAATCTGCTGCACATTGGAACGGCCTTTGGCTTAGCACTGAGTTGAACCATAGCATGTGTTTACAATTCCATCCTCAGCCTACTGGTACCAAATCCCTCTTGATAGGGAATTCTAAAGGCACAACACAGCAGTCTGCCTTTCCCATGAAAGAAGAAATGCATGGTGAGTCTGGCCAGAAACCCGACATGAGGATCAATCTGCTCAGACTTCAAGGGAACCCCAGTTTATAGGCTTCCCTGGCCACTAGTGCTGTGCTTGAAAGAGCCTGAGCCCCAACCTAGTCTCAGCCACACAGAGTGGGACCCATATCTAGCATGTGGGACTGGCCGTGACCCTACACCATCACCTCTACCCATCCTTGGTATTCAGGTATCTGTCACCAGACATTTGCTGGAATCTGTTCCAATGGGTCAACCTGAAGCCCAATAGAGAACTCCTCCTTCCCCATGGCATGAATCCTAGATGTTGGGAAGGGTGCCCAACCCTCCAAGTGGGAGCCAGCTGCATGGCCAATGAGACCACGCCCACAGATGAGGGCCACCCTGGACACAATCAGGCATTGTGGTCCAAAACCTGAGCATGCTTTCAAACAAACGCTGTTTCACCTTCAGGATCCCACATTGCAGGCCTGGTATGCCCCTTGGCCCAAATCCTAACACGTGGTGGAATTTTCCAATGGCCGAGACCCAGAGCCCTTCCATGAATCCCTGTTCTGGGGCACCCATAAGATGGAAAACAGCACTCGTCCCTTCCCCGAGAAAGCCACCAATCTATTGGGCGCCGCCAGGAAACATAGAGAGGAAAAATCTGCCATGGACCCAAGAGACCACACCTGCATTCAGAGGCCATCTTGGACACAAAATCAAGATACAAAAGCCTGTGCTACCACCCTTGAGTCATCCGATTTACAGTTCCTGACGAGCTGCTCTCATCTACATTTGGGCCGGCAATCACCACGCTGCTAACCCTAAACTGAATTTGTGTTTGCAGACTTCTCTCCCAAAACCATGGCTCATATGCCCTCCAGGATGGGGTCTCTGGATACCACAGGACTTTGCCTGCAATTCCCAAGGAACTGCGCCTGTCACAGTTGCCCAAATCTTCCAGATTAAGGGAAACCTGCAAGACCCCTGAGCCCACCCCAACATTGGCGTCTCCTCTGGAGGCAAATTCACAGTCTGAATCATCCTGTTCATCTACATCCAGGCATACAACCAATTCAATGGTCCTAAGACAGAAGATTGAACCTGACATGCCCTTGGACCTCACTGGAACACTAGATTAGGTTTTCAGGCATCTGTACTCAGGGTTCTGTTCTGGAATACCAACTAATGATACAACATGTGGTCCCTGAGCCACATCCCAGAACATCTCCTGTCCCCAGAAGAAAACCGTGATCTTTGTCCTGTGTCAAACCCTCAGGGTAGGATAATCCTGCACAGAACCTTACCCACCAGCACATTCCCTTGTAACAATGCAGCATTGTGACCCATCTGCAAGATACTCCATGTCAACTCAAGGCCTTGGAACTTTGCCCCAGAGCCACCAGAATGAACATATCATGTTCCTCAGCTGCAGTGGTCAATGGAGGTGTGCTTTCCAAGCATACATGCAGAAGAGTTCTGCTACCCAGACTTTCCACATGGGGGACACTCGAGCAAACAAACCAGACTCCACCTGTCCAGTAGTAGGACCTTGCGGTTTGGAGCATATCACAGGCCTCGGCGTGGGAAGTCCTCCATGGGATATTGACGCCACCCTTTTTGTGTGTGTGTGTGGGTCATCAAAATAGAAACTCTAGTGTAAGCAAACATCTGACATCTACCCTTACTCGGCTTCCGGATATCTTGAATAAGCTGCTGCACATTGGAAGTAGATTCCGCATGGCACTGAATTGAACTGTAGCTTGTGTTTACAAATCCATCCTCACCCTACTGCTTCTCAAGGCCTCTTGATATTGAATTCTGGAGCCCCAATGCAGTATTCTGCCTTGCCCATAGAAAGAAGAAGTGCCTGGTGAATCTACCCAGAAACCCCGCATTAGGATCAATCTGCTTGGCCTTGGAGGGAACCCCATTTTAAAGGGTGCCCTGGCCACTAGCATTGTGTGTGACAGAGCATTAGCCCTGAAAGAGTGTCAGCCACACAGAGAGTGGGTCCCATTACCAGAATGTGAGAAAGGCCATGGACCAAGTCCATCATCTCTACACATCCTTGGTATGCTAGCACCTGTCCCCAGAACTTTGCTGGAAACACTGCCAATGAGGGTACCTGAAGAATAATTGAGAACTACTCCTTCCCCATGGAAGGAAACCTGACTGTTGGTATGGGTGTCCAAACCTCAGAGTGGGAGCCAGGTGCATGGCCAAAGTGACCACGCCCACTCCTTCAGTCCGCCCTGGGCACAAACAGGCATTGTGACCTTCAGCCTGAGCATGCTTTCAAACAAACCCTCTAAGTTGCAACACCACGATCCTGAATTGCAGATCTGGTACTCCACTAGGCCAAAATCCTAACCCTTGGTGGGATTTTCTATGCGCCGAGACCTGAGCCCGTCTCTGGAATCCCTGTTTGGGGGCACCCCTAAGATGGAAAAGAGTACTTTTCCCTTCCCCAAAAAAGCCATCAAACTATGGGGAGTCGCCAGGATCCTTAGAGAAGAAAAATCTCCCAATGACGCAGGAGACCACACCTGTCTTCCGAGGCCATCCTGGACATACAATCCAGATAAAAAAGTGTGTGCTACCACCTTCCAGTCACCTCTACATTTCCTGACTAGCTGCCATCCAGGTCTACGCACTGGCACTATGATCACCTCACCAATAACCCTAACCCAAATTTGTGTTTGCAGACTTCTCTCTCAAAAACAT
Organism: Mustela nivalis; assembly: GCF_964662115.1. NCBI lineage: Eukaryota > Metazoa > Chordata > Mammalia > Carnivora > Mustelidae > Mustela > Mustela nivalis. Next base: position 5,399,162 of record NC_139022.1, on the reverse strand, counting down.
GTGTCACATGTCCTCAAGGATGGGGTCTCTGGGGCCAAACCACAGGAATGTGCCTGCCATCCCCAAGGAAACTGTGCTTGTCACAGTTGCCCAAACCTTCCAGATTAGGAGAAACCTGCAAGGCCCCTGAGCCTACCCTAATATAGGGGGATGCTCTGGACACAACTGTGCATCTGCTACACAAACTTTCCACATGGGGACCCTGGAGCAAATAAACCAGACTCCATCTGTCCAGTAGAAGGAAACCATGCTGTTTGGAGCATCTCGCAAGACTAAGCAGGGGAAATCCTCCATGGGATTTTTTTTTTTTTAAGATTTTTTTTTTACTTGATAGACAGAGAGAGATCACAAGTAGGCAGAGAGGCAGGCAGAGAGAGAGGGGGAAGCAGGCTCCCCGCTGAGCAGACAGCCCAATGTGGGGCTCGATCCCAGGACCCCGAGATCATGACCTGAACTGAAGGCAGAAGCTTAAACCACTGAGCCAACCAAGCGCCCCCTCCATGGGCTTTTGATGCCACCCCTCCAACTGTTGTTCATCATAGACAAAAACTCTAATGTGAGCAAAAATCTGATATCCGCCCTTACTCAGGTGCTGGATATCTCAAAAAAGACGCTTCACATTGGAAGTGTGTTCCGCTCGCACTGAATTGTACAGTAGCTTGCGTTTACAATTCCATCCTCACCGTACTGGTCCCCAAGGCCTCTTGATATTGAATTCTGGAGCCACAGTGCAGCATTCTTCCTCCTCCATTGAAAGAAGTGCCTGCTGAGTCTGTCCAGAATCTTCATATGAGGATCAATCTGCTCGGCTCTCGAAGGAACCCTGATATATGGACTGCCCTGGCCACTAGTGTTGTGTTTGACAGAGCATGAGCCCCGACCTAGTGCCAGACACCCAGAGAGCAGGCCCCATATCTATCATGTGGGACAGGCCATGGCCCAAGTCCATCATCTCTACCCATCATGGTATTCTGGCACCTTTCCCCAGACTTTGCTGGAATCCTTCCAATGGGGGAACCTGAAGCATAATTGAATACTACTCCTTCCCCATGGAAGGAAACCTGCCTGTTGTGATGGGTGTCCAGCCCTCAAAGTGGAAGCTAGGTGCATAGCCAGTGTGACCACACCAACTCCTGAGGCCTTCCCAGGGCACAAACAGGCATTGTGACCCTTACCTGAGTATGCTTTCAAACAAACACTCTCAGTTCCACCACAGGTTCCAACATTGCAGGCCTAGTATGCCTCTAGGCCTAAACATTATCCCTTGGTTGGATTTTCCAGGTTCCCAGACCCAGAGCCCATCTCTGGAATCCCTGTTTTGGGGCACCTCTAAGATGGAAAACAGCACTCTTATGTTCCCCTAAAAAGCCACCAAACTATGTGGAGCCGCTAGAACCCTTAGAGCGGAAAAGTCTCCCATCGACCCATGAGACCTCACCTCCATTCAGAGGCCATTATGGACACACAATCCAGATAGAAAATTCTGTGATACCATCTTCCAGTCACCCTAATTACAGTTTCACTCGAGCTGTCCCCCAGGTCTTTGTATTGGGCCTGTGATCACCTCTCGACTGAACCGGAATTTGTGTTTGCAGACTTCTCTCCCAAAACCATGGCTCACATGCCCTCCAGGATACGGTCACTCTAGGTGCACCAAAGGACTGTGGCTGCTATCCCCAAGGAAACCGTGCCCATTACTGTTGCCGAAACCTTACAGATTAAGAGAAACCTGCAAGGCCCCTGAGCCCACCCCAATATTGGAGGCCACTCTGGATGCAAATGTACAGACTGAAAAAATCTGATCCCCTCCTTCTAGGCAGACAGCCACGTCAATGGTCCTGAGTCAGAAGATTGAACCTGACATGCCCTTGGACCTCAATGGAACACTCGATTAGCTTGTCAGGCATCTGTCCTGAGGGACCTGTTCTGGAATACCAACCTATGATACAACATGTATCCCCTGAGACACACAACAGAACATCTCCTGTCCCCAGAAGGAAACCGTGCTCTTTGACCTGTGCCAAACCCTCAGGATAAAAGAATCCTACACAGCACCTTAGCCACCAGCACATTCTAAGATCTCCCTGGTAAAAATCCAGCATTGTGACCCATCTGAAGGAGATTCCATGTTAACTCATCACCCTTGGTACTTCGCCCCAGAGCCAACAGAACGAACCTGTCATGTTCCTCAGCTGCAATGGTCGATGGAGGTGTGCTTTCCTGGCATCCATGTCGGAGAGCTCTGCTATCCAGAATTTCAACATGTGGGACCCTGGAGCAAACAAACCAGATTCCCCCTGTCCAGTAGAAGGAAACCTTGCTCTTTGAAGCATGTAACCAGTCTCAGCATGGAAAATCCTCCATGGTGATTGACACCACCCGCCCATTTGTCAGTCATCATAGACACAAACTCCAGTGTGAGCAAACATCTGACATCCGCCCTTACTCAGGTGCTGTATATCTCGAATAAGCTCCTGCACATTGGAAGTGCCTTCCGCTTCACACTGAATTTAACCATAGTTGTGTTTAGAATTCCATCCTCACCCTAATTGTCCCCAAGCCCTCTTGATAGGGAATTCTGGAGCCACAACACAGCATTTTGCCTGCCCCATAGAAAGAAGTGCCTGGTGAGGCTGCCCAGATACCCCACATGTGGATCCACCTGCATGGCCCTCAACAATGCCCTAATATCATAGGCTACCATGGGCACTAAAGCTCTGTCTGACATAGCCTGATCCATAACCTCCAGTCAGTCACCTAGACGTGTGCCCCATATCCTGCAAGTAGGACCTGGTGTGGCCCAAAACTGTCATCTCTGCTCAACCTTGTTATTCAGGCATCTGTCCTCAGAACTTAGCTCAAATCTCTGCTTATGTGGGAACCTGAAGCACAAGAGTACTCCCCCTTCCCAATGGTAGGAAATCTCGCCTGTGAAATGGGTGTCCAACCCTCAGAGTGGGAACCAGATGCATGGCCCTTGAGACCACGGTCACTCGTGGCAGACGCCCTGGGCACAGAAAGGCATTGTGATCCTCAGTGTGAGCCTGTTTTCAAAAAAATACCCCTCGTTAGCTGCACCAGAAGTCCGCAGAGTGGGCCTACCAGGTTGCTACGGCCAAATGCTCTCCTTCGTTGGTGTTTTCCAGGCACCCAGACCCAGAAACTGTCTCCAGAATCTCTTTTAGGGTTCCCCTGAGAATGTAAACAGCAGTCTTCTCTTCCCCAGGGACACCAAACTCTTGGGGGCTGGGCAGCTTACCCAGAGATGAAGAATCTCCCATGGCCCAATAAAGCCACCCCTATATTTTGCGACCATCCTGGACAAAATAGGCTTCACTACCCCCTCCATGACACCTTAATTACAGTACAATATAAGCTGCCTTCAGGGCCTGCAGATTGGGCCTGTGAACACCTCGGCCCTCACTCTAACCCTAGTTCACATTGGCAGATTTCTGTCCCCAAAGCCCTGGCCCACATGCCCTCCAGGATGGGGTCTCTAGAGCAACACCAGATGATTGTGCCAACCGTCCCGAAAAAATCTCTACACTTCACTGTTGCCCAAACCCTGAAGATTAAGAGCAAAGTAAAAGCCCCTGAGTCCATGTCAATTTCAAAGGACGCTCTTGACCAAAATGCCTATTCAGACACACAATGAGCACCTGCCTCCAGACAGACATCCAGGTAAAAGGCCCTGAGTAAGAAGATTGAAACTGACATGCCCCTAGGACTTCATCAATATCCTATCTTAGAATTTCAGGTGCTGGTCCCCAGAGGCCTGTTCTCCAATACCAATTTATATTCCAACATGTGGTAACTGAGCCACACTACATAACCCATCCTGTCCCCAGAAGTACCATTCTCTTGGTAGATTTGTCCAAGACTCAGTGTAGGAGCATCCTGCATAGCCCCTGAGCACCCCAACATTCTAACATCTGCCTGGATAAAAACCAGTATTGTGATCCAACAGCATTAAACTCCATATCAGTTCAAGCCATAAGGAACTTATCCCCAGAACCAACAGATCGTACCTGCCATGTTCCTCAGCTGCAATGGTAAATGGAGGTGTGCTTTCCAGGCATCCATGAGGGAGAGCTCTGTTACCCAAACTTTCCATATGGGGGACAGTGGAGCAAACAAACCAGACTCGCCCAGTCCAGTAGAAGGAATCCTTGTTGTTTGGAACATCTCACAAGTCCCGGCGTGGGAAATCCTCCATGGCCTCAACACCATCCCTCCATTTGGTGGTCATTATAAACACAAACTCCAGTATGAGCAAACATCTGACATCTGCCCTTACTCAAGTGCTGCATATCTTGAATCAGCCACTACACACTGGAACTGCCTTCTGCTTGGCACTAAATTTAACTGTAGCTTGTGTTGACAATTCCATCCTCACCCTCCTAGTCCCCAAGCCCTCTTGATAGGGAGTTCTGGAGCCACAACTCAGAATTCTGCATGGCCCACAGAATGAAGAATTGCGTGGTGAGACTGCCCAGAATCCCCACATGGGGATCCACCTGCATTGCCCTCGATGGCACCCTAATATCATAGGCCGCCAAGAGCAGTCAGACAGCCACGACCTATAGACTGGCAATGGTCAGTTGGCCATATAACCTGCTGGTGGGACCTGCCATGTCCTGAAGCCGTCGCATCTACTCAACCTGGACATTTAGGCATCTCTCTCCAGAACGTAGCTCAAATCCCTGAGTATGGGAGAACCTCATGCACAAGAGTACTCCTCATTCCAGATGGCAGAAAACCTGACTGTTGAGATGGGTGTACAATCCTCAGAGTGGGAACCAGCTGCATGGCCCATGAGACCACAGCCACACTTGGTATCTTCCCTGAACACAAACAGTCATTGTGACCCTCAGCGTGAGCCTGATTTCAAACAAACACCCTCGGTAGCTAGACCAGGAGCTTGCCGAGCATTCCTGCAAGGTCCCTAGAGCCAAATGCTCACCCTCGTTTGTGTTTCATGGGGCAGAGACCCCGAAACTGTCCCTGGAATCCCACATATGGGTATTCCCTGAGACGGAAAACAGCAATCTTCCCTTCCCCCAGAGACACAAAACTCTTAGGAGCTGGGCAGAATCCCCATAGACGAAGAATATCCCATGGCCTCATGAAGCCACCGGTACAATTTGCGACTGTCCTGGAAATACGATCCCAACAGAAAAGCCAGTGCTACTGCCTCCAAGACACCTTAAATTCAGTATACTAAACACTGCCCTCCGGGCCTGTAGATCGGTCCTGTGATCACCTCGGCTCTCACCCTAACCCTATTTCCCATTTGCAGATTTCTGTCCCCAAAGCCCTGGCCCACATGCCCTGAGGAAGTGGTCTCTGGAGCCACACCAGACGACTGTGCCCAACCTCCCGAAGGAAAATATGCCCTTCACTGTTGCCCAAATCCTGAAGATTAAGAGTTATGTACAAAGCACCTGAGCCCACCACAATTGCGAGGAAAACTCTGGACCAAAATGTGCATTCTGGCACAACATGAGCACCTGCCTCCAGGCAGACAACCATGTCAAAGGCCCTGAGTCAGAACATTGAACCTGACATGCCCCTAGGACTTCATCAATACCATAGATTATATTTTCAGGCGCCTGTCCCTAGAGGCCTTTTCTCCAATACCAACTTATATTCCAACATGTGGTCCCTGATCCACACAACAGAACCTCTCTTGTCCCCAGCAGGATAGCTTGCTCTTCGTATCTTTGTCCAAGACTCAGTGTAAAAGAATCCTCCATGGCCCGTGACCACCCCAACATTCTAACGTCTCCCTGGATACAAGCAATCATTATGATCCAACACCATGAAACTCCATGTCACCTCAGGCCTCTTGGAACTTTTCCCCAGAGCCACCAGAACGAACCTGCCACATTCCTCATCTGCAATGGTCAATGGAGGTGTGCTTTCCAGGCATCCATTTTAGAGAGCTCTGCTACGTCAACTTTCCATATGGGGACCCTGGAGCAAAAAAAAAAAAAAAAAAAAAAAAAAACAGACTCCCCCTGTCTAGTACAAGGAAACCTTGCTCTTTGGATCATCTCACAAGCCCCAGCGTGGGAAATCTTCCATGGCCTTCTGAAGCCACCCCTCCATTTGGTGGACATCATAAACACAAAGTCCTGTGTGAGCAAACATCTGACATCCGCCCTTACTCAGGTGCTGGTATCTCAAATCAGCCACTGCACACTTGAACTGCCTTCCGCTTGGCAATGAATTTAATGGTAGCTTGTGTTTACAATTTTATCCTCACCCTCCTGGTCACCAAGCCCTCTTGACAGGGAATTATGGCGCCAAAATGCAGCATTCTGCCTACCCCACAACAGAAGACGTGCCTGGTGAGTCTGCCCAGAAAACCCACATGAGGATCCACCTGCATGGCCCTCGATGGCACCCTAATATCATAGGCCACCATGGGCACTCAGGCTCTGTCTGACACAGCCTGAGCCTCGACCTCTAGTGAGACACACAGACAGTTCACCCCATATCCTGCAGGTGGCACCTGGTGTGGCCTGAAGCTTCACATCTACTCAACCTGGATATTCAGGCATCTCTCTCCAGACTGTAGCTCAAGTACCTGTCTAGGAGGGAACCTGAAGCACAGGAGTACTCCTCCAAACTGATGGCAGGAATCCTGGCTGTTTAGATGGGTGTCCAACCCCCAGAGTGGAACCAGCTGCATGGCCCATGAGACCACAGCCACTTATGGAAGGTGCCATGGACAAAAACAGGCATTGTGACCCTCAGCGTGAGCCTGCTTTCAAACAAACCGCCTTGGTAGCTGGACCAGGAACACACAGGGCAGGCCTGCCAAGTCCCTAGGGCCAAATACTCACCCTGGTTCATGTTTTCCAGGTGCCCAGACCCATAAACTGTCTCTGGAATCCCTTTTTTGTGGGTCCCCTGAGACTGGAAACAGCAGTCTTCCCTTCCCCCAGAGACACTAATTTCTAGGGAGCTGGACAGAATCCCCAGGGATGAAGAATCTCCCATGGACCCATGAAGACTTCCCTATATTTTGCGACTGTCCTAGACACACAATCCAGACAGAAAAGCCTGTGCTACCGACTCCATGACACCTTAATTTCAGTAAACTATGAGGTGCACTCACGAACTGCAGATTAGGCCTGTGATCACACAGGCCCTCACCCTAACCATAGTTTCTGTTTGCATATTTCTGTCCCCAAAACCCTGGGGCACATGCCCTATAGGATGGGCCTCAGCCACACTAGACGAGTGTGTCTACCCTCCTGAAGAAAACTCTGCCCTTCACTGTTGCCAAAACTATGAATATTAGGAACAAAGTACAAAGCCCTTGAGCCCAGCTCAATTTCGAAGAATGCTCTGGACCCAAGTGCATATTCTGACGAACAATGAGTACCTGCCTCTAGACAGTCATCCAAGGAAAAGGCCCTGAGTCAGATGTTTGAACCTGACATGCCTCTAGGACTTTATCGATAACCTAGCTTATGTTTTTAGGCTCCTGTACCCAGAGGCCTGTTACCTAGTACCAACTTATATTCCAACATGTGGTCCATGAGCCACACAACAGAACCCCTCCTGTCCCCAGAAGGACACATTGCTCTTGGTAGCTGTGTCCAAGATTCAGAGCAGGACAATCCTGCATGGACCCATGACTACCCAAACATTCTAACGTCTCCCTGGATAACAACCAGCATTGTGGCCCAACAGCATGAAACTCGATGTCATGTCAGGCCTCTTGAAATTTTGCATCAGCAGCACCAGATTGAACCTGCCATGTTCCTCAGCTGCAATGGTCAATGGAGTTGTGCTTTCAGGCATCCATGAAAGAGCTCTGCTACACAAACTTTCCATATTGGGGACCCTGGAGCAAACAAACCAGACTCCACCTGTCCAGTAGAAGTAAACATTGCTGTTTGGAGCATCTCACAAGTCACAGAGTGGAAAATCCCCCTTGGTCTCGTTATGCCACCCTTCCATTTGGCAGTCATCATAGACACAAACTCCAGTGTGAGCAAACATCTGATATCCATACTTACTCCAGTGCTGGATATCTCATATCAGCCGTTGCACACTGGAACTGTCTTCCGCTTGTCACTGCATTTAACAGTAGCTTCTGTTTACAATTCCATCCTCACCCTCCTTTTGCACACGCCTTCTTGATATGGAATTCTTGAGCCACACACAGCATTTTGCCTTCCCCATAGAAGACGTGCCTGATGAGTATGCACAGAAAACCCACATGAGGGTCACCCTGCATATCCCTTGACGGGACCCTTATATCATAGGCCGTCATGGGCACTGACGTTCTCTCTGGCATAGCCTGGGCCACGACCTCAAGATAGCCACTTAGACAGTGGGCCCCATATCCTGCAGGAGGGACCTACTGTGGAACGAAGCCATGACATCTACTCAACCTGGATATTCAGGCATCACCCCCAGACCGTAGTTCAAATCCTAGTCTATGGGGGAACCTGAAGCCCAGGTGTACTACTCCTTCCCGGTGGTTGGAAACCTGCCATCAGGAAGGATTGTGTCCAACCCTCAGAGTTGAGATTGGTGTCCAACCCTCAGAGTGGAGCCTGCTGCATGGGTGTCCAACCCTCAGAGTAGAAAAGCTGCATGGGCCATTAAGTCCACGGTCACTCATGGGAGCCACCTTGGGCACAAACAAGCGTTGTGACCCTCAGCATGTGCCTGCTTTCAAACAAACCCCCTCAGTAGCTGGGCCAGGAGCCTGCAGAGTTGGACTCCCAGTTTCCTAGGGCCAAATCCTCACTGTCTTTCGTTATGTCCAAGTTCCCACCCAGAACCTGTCTCTGGTATCCCTCTTTTTGGGGTCCCCTGAGACCGAAAACAGCAGTATTCCCTTCCCCCGGAGAAAACAAACTCTTGTGATCCGAGCAGAATCCCCTGAGATGAAGAACCTCCCATGGCCCCATGATCCACCCCTACAATTTGAGACCGTCCTGGACACACAATCCAGACAGAAAAGCCTACTCTACTGCCTCAATGACACCTTAATTTCAGTACAATATGAGCTGCACTCAGGGACTGCAGATCGGGCCTGTGATTACCTCGGCCCTCACCCTAACCCTAGTTTGTGTTTGCAGATTTCTGTCCCCAAAGCCCTGGCCCACATTCCTTCAGGAAGGGGCATCTGGAACCACACTGGATAACTGTGCCATCCTCCCGAATGAAACTCTGCCCTTCACTGTTGCCCAAACCCGGAATATTAGGAGCAAAGTACAAAGCCCCTAAGCCCACCTCCATTTTGAAGAATGCTCTGGACCCAAGTGTGCATTCTGACACACAATGAGCAACTGCCTCTAAGCAGACATTCAAGTCAAAGGCGCTGAGTCAGAAGATTGAACCTGACATTCCTCCAGGACTTCATCGATACCCAAACTTAGGTTTTCAGGTGCCTGTCCACAGGGTCCAATTCCCCAATGCCAACTTATATTCCAACATGTGGTCCCTGAGCCACTCTAAAGAACCCCTCCTGTCCCCAGTAGGATACCTTGGTCTTGGTAGCTGTGTCCCAGATACAGTGTAAGAAAATCCTGCATGGCCCTCTGATGAATCAACATTCTAATTTCTCCATGGATACCAACCAGCATTGTGATCGAACAGCATGAAACTCCATGTCAATTCAAGGCAGAAGGAACTTTTCCCCAGAAACACCAGATTGAACCTGCCATGCTACTCAGCTGAAATGGACCATGGAGGTGTGCTATCCAGGTATCCATACGGGAGAGCTCTTCTATGCAAACTTTCCATATGGGGGATGATGGAGCAAACAAACCAGACTCGCCCTGTCCAGTAGAAGGAAACATTGCTGTTTGGAGCATCTCACAAGCCCCAGCATCGCACATCCTCCATGGCCTTAAGACCACACCCCTCCATTTGGTGGTCATCATATACACAAACTCCAGTGTGAGCAAGTATCTGACATCCGCTCTTACTCAGGTGCTGGATATCTCGAATCAGCCACTACACACTGGAACTGCCTTCTGCTTGGCACTGAATTTAACCGTAGCTTGTGTTTACAATTCCATCCTCACCCTCCTGGTTTTCAAGTCCTCTTGATAGAGAATTCTGGAGTCACAATGCAGCATTCTGCATGCCCCACAGAAAGAAGAAGTGTCTGGTGAATCTGCCCATAATCTCCACATGAGGATCCACCTGCGTGGCCCTCAGTGGCACCCTAATATCATAGGCTGACATGGCACTCAGGCTCCGTCTGACATAGCCTGAGCCACTACCTCCAGTCAGGCACAGGGGACAGTGGGCCCCATAACCTGCTGGTGGTACCTGTCTTGGCCCGAAGATGTCACATCTTCTCAACCTGGGTATTCAGGCATCTCTCCCCAGACCGTAGCTCAAATTCATGAGTATGGGGAAACCTGATGCACAAGATTACTCCTCCTTCATGATGGCAGGAAACCTTGCTGTTGAGATGGGTGTCTATCCCACAGAGTGGGAACCAGCTGCATGGCTCATGAGACCACGGCCACACATGGGAGCCGCCCTGGGCACAAACAGGCATTGTGTTCAGCATGATTCTGCTTTCAAACAAACCCCCTCAGTAGCTGGACCAGTAGCCCACAAAGTGGGCCTGCCAAGACCCTAGGGGCAAATCCTCACCCTCATTTATGTTTGCCAGGTGCCCAGACCTAGAGCCTATCTCTGGAATCCATCTTTTGGGGAGTCCTTTGAGACGGAAAACCGCAGTCTTCCCTTCCCCCAGAGACACCAAACTCTAGGGAGCTGGGCAGAATCCCCAGAGACGAAGAATCTCACATGGCTGCATGAAGCCAACCCTGCTTTTTGCGACCATCCTGGACACAGTCCAGACAGAAAAGCCTGCCCTATTGCTTCCGTGACACCTTAATTTCAGTATACTATGAGCTGCCCTCAGGGCCTGTAGATCGGTCCTGCGATCACCTTGGTCCTCACCTTAACCCTAGTTCGCGTTTGAAGATTTCTGTCCCCAAAGCCCTGGCCCACATGCTCTCCAGGATGGGGGCACTGGAGCCACACCGGACGATTATGCCTAACCTCCCGAAGGAAACTCTGCCCTTCACAGCAAATCCTGAGATTAGGAGCAATGTACAAAGCCTCTGAGACCACCTCAATTTAGAGGAAAACTCTGGACCAAAATGCACATTCTGGCACACCACGAGCACCTGCCTCCAGGCAGACATCCATGTCAAAGGGCCTGAGTCAGAAGATTGACGCTGATACGCCCCTAGGACTTCATCAATACTATAGATTAGATTTTCAGGTGCCTGTCCCCAGAGGCCTTTTCTCCAATACCAACTTATATTCTAACACGTCGTCCGTAAAGCCGCACAACAGACCCACTCTGTCCCCAGTAGGATACCTTGCTCTTGGTAGCTATGTCCAAGTCTCAGTGTAGGAGAACCCTGCATGGCTCCTAACCACCCCAACATTCTAACGTCTCCCTGGATACAAACCATCATTATGATCCAACAGCATGAAACTCCATGTCAACTCAGGCCGCTTGGAACCTCGCCTCAGAGCCTCGAGATCGAACCTGCTATGTTCCTCAGCTGCAATGGTCAATGGAAGTATGCTTTCCAGGCATCCATTTTAGAGAGCTCTGCTACCCAAACTTTGCATATAGGGACCCTGGCGCCAACAAACCAGAATCCCCCTGTCCAGTACAAGGAAATCTTGCTCTTTGGGACATCTCAGAAGCCCCAGCGTGGGAAATCCTCCATGGACTCATGATGCCAGACCCTCCATTTGGTGGTCATCATAGACATAAAGTCCGTTGTGAGTCCATTGTGTGCAAGCATCTGCCCTTACTCAGTTGCTGGTATCTCGAATCAGCCGGTGCACACTGGCTGCCTTCCTCTTGGCACTGAATTTAACCATAGCTTGTAATTACAATTCCATCTTCACCCTCCTGGTCACCAAGCCCTATTGACAGAAAATTCTGGACCTAAAACAAAGCATTCTGCCTACCCCAAAGACAGAAGTTGTGCCTGGTGAGTCTGCCCAGAAACCACAGATAAGGATCCACCTGCATGGCCCTTGACAGCACCCAGATATCAAAGGCCACCATGGGCACTCTGGCTCTGTCTGACACAGCCTGAGCCATGACCTCAAAACAGCCACAAAGACAATGGGCCCCATATCCTGCAAGTGGGACCTACTGGGGCTCGAAGCTGTTAGCTATACTGAACATGGGTATTCAGGCATCTGTTCCCAGACCGAAGATCAAATCCCTGCCTAAGGGGGAACCTGAAGTACAAGAGTACTCCTCCTTCACGACAGCAAAAAAAAACTGGCTGTTGAGATGGGTGTCCAACCCTCAGAGTGGGAACAAGCTGCATTGCCCATTAGACCACGGCCACTCATGGGAGCCGTCCTGGGCCCAAACAGGCATTGTGACTCGCAGCGTGAGACTGATTTCAAAAAAACCCCTCGGTAACTGGCCCGGGAGCCTGCCGAGCAAGCCTACCATGTCCCATTGGCCAAATTATCACCCTTGTTTGTGATTTCCTGGCGCCAAGACCAAGAACCTGTCTTTGGATTCCCTCTTTTGGGGGTCCCCTGAGACGGAAAACAGCAGTCTTCCCTTCCCCCAGAGACACAAAACTCTAGGGAGATGGGCAGTACTCACAGAGACAAAGAATCTCCCATGGACCCATGAAGACTCCCCTATGTTTTGTGGCCGTCCAACACATTCAGAAAAAAAAAAAAAAAGCCTGTGGTACTGCCTCCATGACATCTTAATTTCAGTACACTATGAGCTACAATCACGGCCTGCAGATCGGGCCTGTCATCACCTCGGCCATTACCCAAACCCAGGTTCACGTTTACAGATTTCTGTCCCCAAAGCCCTAGCGCAAACGCCCTCCAGGATGGGGCCTCTTGTGCCACAACGACGAGTGAGCCTACCCTCCTGAAGTATACTCTGCCCTTCACTGTTGCCCAAACCGTGAAGATCAAGAGTAAAGTACACAGCCCTTGAGCCGACTTCAATTTCAAAGAACGCCTGGACCCAAATGCACGCTCTGACTCACAATGAGCACCTGCCTCCAGGCAGACATCTAAGTCAAAGGCTCTGAGTCAGAAGATTGAATCTGACATGCCTCTAGGACATCATCGATACCCTAGTTTATGTTTTCAGGCGCCTGTCCCCAGAGGTCTGTTCTCCAGTATCAGCTTATATTCCAACATGTCTCTGAGCCACAATAGAACCAAACCTGTCCCCAGAAGGATACTTTGCTCTTGGTAGCTGTGTCGAAGACACAGTGTAGGAGAATCCTGCATGGACCCCTGACTACACTAACATTCTAACATCTCCCTGGATACCAACCAGCATTGTGATCCAACAGCATGATACTCCATGTCAATTCAGGCCGCTTGGAACTTTGCTCCAGAGCCACCATATTGAACCTGCCATGTTCCTCAGATACAATGGTCCATGGAGTTGTGCTTTCCAGGCATCAGTATGGAAGAGCTCTGCTACCCAAAGTTTCCATATGGGGGACCCTGGAGAAAAAAAAATACAGACTTCCCCTGTCCAATAGAAGGAAATCTTGCTGTTTGGAGCATCTCACAAGCCCCAGTGTGAGAAATCCTCTATGTCCTCATCACGCCCCCCCTCCAATTGGTGGTCATCATAGACACAGACTCCAGTGTGAGCAAACATCTGACATCCGCCCTTACTCAGGTACAGGATATCTCAAATCACACGCTGCACCCTAGAACTGCCTTCCACTTGTCACTGAATTGAAACGTAGCTTGTGTTTACAATTCCATCCTCACCCTCCTTGTCCCCAAGCCCTCTTGATAGGGAATTCTTGAGCCACAATGCAGAATTTGTGTGTACAACAGAAAAAAGAAGTGCCTGGTGAGTCTTCCTAGATATCCTACATGAGGATCCACCTGCATGGCCCTCGACGGCACCCTAATATCTTAGGCTGCCATGGGCACTCGGGCTCTGTCTGACACAGCGTGAGCCATGACCTCCAGACAGCCACGCAGACAGTGGGCCTGATATCCTGCAGAAGAGACCTGCTGTGGAACGAAACCATAACTTCTACACAACCTGGATATTCAGGCATCTCTCCCCAGACCGTAGCTCAAATCCCTGCCTATGGGGGAACCTGAATCCCAGGTGTACTCCTCCTTCCCGATGGCAGAAAACCTGGCTGTTGAGATGGGTGTACAACCCTCAGAGTGGAACCAGCTGCATGAGACATAATACCACAGTCACTCATGAGATCCTCCCTGGCACCTTGGGCACAAACAAGCTTTGTGACCCTCAGCATGATCCTGCTTTCAAACAAACCCCTTCAGTAGCTGGGCCAAGAGCCTGCAGAGCAGGCCTCCCAGGTTCCTAGGGCCAAATCCTCACTGTCTTTCATTATTTCCAGGATCCCACCCATATCCTATCTCTGGTATCCCTCTTTTGGGGATCCCCTGAAACAAAAAAAAAAAAAAGCAGTCTTCCTTTCCCGCAGAGAACCAAACTCTTGTGATCTGAGCAGAATCCCCTGTGGCGAAGAACCTCCCATGGCCACCCCTACATTTTGCGACCATTCTGGACACAATCCAGACAGACAAGCCTGTGCTACTGCCTCCATGACACCTTAATTTCAGTACAATATGAACTACACTCAGGGACTGCAGATTGGGCCTGTGATTACCTCAGCCATCACCCTAACCCTAGTTCGCATTTGCAGATTTCTGTCCCCAAAGCCCTGGCCCACATTCCCTCAGGAAGGGGCCTCTGGAGCCACACAGGACAACTGTGTCATCCTCCCGAAGGAAACTCTGTCCTTCACTGTTGCCCAAACCCTGAATATTAGGAGCAAAGTACAAAGCCCTGAGCCTACCTTCATTTTGAAGAACGTTCTGGACCCAAATGCGCATTGTGACAGACAGACACAATGAGGACACAAATCCGCATTGTGACAGACAGACACAATGAGCACCTGCCAAGTGGACATTTAAGTCAAAGGCCCTGAGTCAGAAGACTGAACCTGACATTCCTCTAGAACTTCATCGGTACCCGAGCTTAGGTTTTCTGGTGCCTGTCCACAGGGGCCTCTTCCCCAATACCAACTTATATTCCATCATGTGGTTCTTGAGCCACACTAAAAAACCCCTCCTCTCCCCAGTAGGATACCTTGCTCTTGGTAGGTTTGTCCCAGATACAGTGTAGGAGAATTCTGCATGGCCCTCTGACCAATCAACATTTTAATTTCTCCATGGACACCAACCAGCATTATGATCCAACAGCATGAAACTCCATGTCAACTCAGCCTGCTTGGAATTTATCTCCAGAGACACCAGATCGAATCTGCCATGTTACTCAGCTGAAATGGACCATAGAGGTGTGCTTTCCAGGCATCCATCCGAGAGAATTCTACTACCTAACTTATCATATCGGAGACCCTGGAGCAAGCAAACCAGACTCCACCTGTCCTATAGAAGGAAACTTTGCTGTTTGGAACATCTCACAAGCCCCAGCGTTGAAATCCTCCATGGCCTCTTGATGCCACTTCTCCATTTGTCGTTCATCTGAGACACAGACTCAAGTGTGAGCAAACATTTGACATCCTTCCTTACTCAGGTGCTGGATATCTCACAGAATCCGCTGCAGATGGGGACAGCCTTCTACTTGGCACTGAATTTAACTGTAGCTTGTGTCTGCAATTCCATTCTCACCGTACTGGTCCCCAAGCCCTTTGGATACAGAATTCCAGAGTCACAACACAGTATTCTGCCTTCCCCCCCCAAAAGAAGAAGTGCCTGGTGAATCTGCCCAGAAAACCCACATGAGTATCAATCTGCGAGGCCCTCAAGGGAACCCCTATTTATAGGCTGTCCTGGCTTCTCGTACGATGTCTGTCAGAGCCTGAGCCCCGAACTAGTGTCAGCAACCCAGAGAGCGGGACCCGTATCTAGCATGTGGGACTGAACATGGCCATACTCCATCATCTCTACTCATCCTTGGGATTCAGGCATCTGTCCTCAGACCTTTGATGGAATCCCTGCCAATGGGGGAACCTGAAGCACAACAGAGAACTCCACCTTTTCTAAGGCAGGAATCCTAACTTTTGGGATAGTTGTCCAACTCCCAGAGTTGGAGCCAGCTGCATGGCCAATGAGACCACAACCGCACATGAGGGCCACCTAGGGCCCAAAAAGGCATTGTGACCCTCAGCCTGAGCATGCTTTCAAACAAGCCTTCTCAGTTGAACCACCAAGATCCCGCTTTGTTGGCCATGGACGCCCCTAAGCCCATATCCTAACCCTTGGTGGGATATTCCAAGCATTGAGATCCAGAGCCCGTCTCTGGAATCCCTATTTTGGGGCACCCATAAGATGGAAACCAGCAGTCTTCCCTTCCCTGAAAAGCCCACCAAACTACTGGGAGATGACAGGATACTTAGAGAGTAAAATCTCCCATGGACTAATGGGACCACACCTGCATTCTGAGGCTATCCTGGATACAGAATCCAGATATAAAAACCTGTGGTACCGCCTTTGCATCACCCTAATAAAAGTTCCTGATAATCTGCCCTCCAGGTCTACACATTGGGACTGCGATCACCTCACCATTATCCCTAATCAGAGTTTGTGTTTGCAGACTTCTCTCCACAACCATGGCTCACATGCTCTCCAGGGTGGGGTCTTGGAATCACACCACAGCATTGTGCGTGCCATCAACTAGGAAACTGTACATGTCTAAGTTTCCCAACCCTCCAGATTAGAAGAAACTTGCAAATCCCCTGAGCACACCGCAATATTAGAGGCCGCTCTGGACGAAATTGCACAGTCTGAAACACTCTGATAACCTACATCTAGGCAGACACCCAAGTCAACTGCCCTGAGACTGAAGATTGAACCTGACATATTCCTGGGACTTCATTAGAACCCTAGATTAGGTTTTCAGGTATCTGTCCTCACAGGCCTGTTCTGGAATATGAACTTATAATACAACATGTGGCCCTTGAGCCACACAACACTACATCTCCTGTCCCCAGAAGGGGACACAGCTCTTTGACCCGTGTTAAACCATCAGGGTAGGAGAATCCTGCATGGCACCATCTCCCTGGTAAAAATCCAGCATTGTGACCCATCTGCAAGAGATTCAATGTCAACTCAAGGCCTTGGTACTTCGCCCCAGAGCCACCAGAAGGAACCTGCCATGTTCCTCAGCTGCAATGGTCATTCGGGGTGTGATTTCCGGGCATCCATGTGTAAGAGCTCTGTATTCATACTTTCCACATGGGGGACTCTGGAGCAAACAAACCAGACTCCGCCTGTCACTAGATAAAACAACCTTGCTGTTTGGAGCATCTCACAAGCATAAGCGTGGGGAATCCTCCATGGCCTCTTGACGCCACCTCTCCATTTTTTGGTCACCATAGACACAAACTCCAGTGTGAACCAACATCATCCATCCGCCCTTTTTCAGGTGCTGGATATCTCGTTCGTTGACCATCATAGATACAAACTCCAGTGTGAGCAGACATCTGACCTCGCCCACACTCAGGTGCTGGAGACCTCCAAAAAACTGCTGCACATTGGAACGGCTATGTGCTTGGCACCGAGTTTAAATGTAGCTTGTCTATTCAGACTTCTGTCCTCACACTCCTCGCCTATAAGCCCTCCATATTGGGAATTTGGGAGCCACAATGCAGCCTTCTGCCTGCCCACCAGAAAGAAGTGCCCTATGGGTCTGTGCAGAAAATCCACATGAGGATCCACCTGCATGGCCCTCTATGGCACCCCAATATAATAGGGCACCCTGTGCACTAATGCTCTGTCTGACACAGCCCGAGACCTGACCACCTGGAAGCCACACAGATAGTGGGTCCCATATCCTACAGGTGTGAGCTGCCTTGACTTGAGTCTTTCATCTCGAACCAACCTGGGTATTCAGGTACCTGTTCCAGAACATAGTTAAAATTCCTGCCCATGGGGGACCCTGAAGCACAGAATAGTACTCCTCCTTCCCCATGGCAGGAAAACTAAATGTTGAGATGTTTTCCAACCCTCAGATTGGGATCCAGGTGCATGGAATAAGAAACAGCACCCACTCAGGTTGGGGAGCTGGGCACAAAAAGGCATTGTGACCTCCCAGCCCCTGAGACCCCCACTGTGACCCCCTCCCAGCCATACCCTGAGACCCATTTCCAACAAGCCCCAGCAGTAGCTGGACCATGACCCTACAGAGCAGGCCTGTCAGGCCCCTAGGCCCAAATCCTAAGCCTTGGTGGGGTTACCCAGGCACCAGGACCCAGAACCCATCTCTGGAATCCATGTTTTTACAGGAAGCCTGACATGGTAAAACGCGGTCTACCCTTCCCCAATAAGACACCAAACTTCTGGGTGCCGGACAGAAACCCCAGATAGGAAGAAAGTCCCATGGGCACATGAGGATACCCATCCATTCTGTGGCCATCCTAGACACAATCCAAATAGAAAAGCCTGTGCTCCTGCCTCCCATCCACCCGAATTTCAAATCCTGAGGAGCTGCCCTCAGGGTCTGCAGATCAGGCCTGCCATCACCTCACCCCTAACTCGTACCCAATTTTGTGTCTGAAGATTTTAATCTCAGAGCCCTGACCCACATGCCCTCCCGGATGGGGCCTCCAGAACCACACCACATCACTAGACCTGATCTCTGGAGGAAATTATTCGTGTCTCAGTTTCCGAAACCCTCCAGATTAGGAGAAAACTGCAAAAACCCTGAGCCCACCCCAATTTCATCGGCTGCTCCTGAAAGAAATATACAGTCTGTCACAGCCTCAGCACCTACCTCCAGGAAAGACATGCAGGTCAATGGCGCTAGGTCCAAATATTGAATCTGCCATGCCCCTAGGAACTCATCAGAACCCTAGCTTAGGTTTTCAGGCTTCTGTCCCCAGAGGTCTGTTCTGGAAAAACAATATATGGTCCAACCTGTGGTCTGTGAGCCATACAAGAGAACCCCTCCTGTCCGTAGAAGGAAACCTTTCTCCTGCGAACTGGGTCTAACCCTTAGGATAGGAGAATCCAGCATGGCCCCAGGGCTTCTGCCACACTCTAAGGTCTCCCTGGACACGAAGCAGCATTGGGACGTGTTAGACTGAGAATTTCCATCAACTCAGATCACTTGGGACTTGAACCAGAGACAGCTGATCCAGCCTGCCCTATTCCTCAGGTAATGGGAGTTGGGCTTCCCAGGCCTCCATTCAGAGACCTGTGCTATCGAATCTTCCTTAGGGGGGAACCTAGAGCCCTCTTAGCAGACTTCCCCTGTCACGCAGTCATACACCTTGCTGTTTGGAGCAGCTTACAACGTCCAGCTTGGGAAAACCTCCAAGGCTCTTGAGAAAACCCCACTATTCGTTGGCCATCTTGGTTACAAATTCCAGCGTGAGCAGACATCTGACCCTCGACCATACTCAGGTGCTGGAGATCTCAAAACAACCGCTGTACATTGAAGCGGCCATGTGCTCGGCATGGAGATTAACCATAGCTTGTGTTTTCAGGCTTCTATCCTCACAGTACTCGCCTGCAAGCCCTCCATATTGAGATTCTGGAGCCACAACGCAGCCTACTGCCTGCCCGCCAGAAAGAAGTGCCCTAAGGGTCTGCACAGAAACCCCACATGAGGATTCAGTTGCATGGCTCTCAACGGCACCCCAATATCATAGGCCTCCGTCTGCAAAAATGCTCTGTCTGACACAGCTCGAGCTCCGACCTCCAGTCAGCCACCCAGACAACGGGCTTCATATCCTGCAGGTGAGTCTTGCCTTGGCCCGAGGCCATCATCTTGAAGCAACCTGGGTAATCAGGTACCTGTCCCAGAACTTAGATCAAATTCCTGCCCATGGGGGACACTGAAGCAGAAATGAGTACTACTTCTTCCCCATGGCAGGAAACTGAATGTTGAGATGACAGTCCAACCCTCAAAGAGGGAGCCAGGTGCATGGCCAATGAGACCACGCCCACTCAGGATGGGCAGCTGGGCACAAACAGGCATTGTGACCCTCACCCTAAAACCCTTTCCAAGAAGCCCCCTCCCGAGATGGACCAGGCGCCCACAGAGCGGGACTTTAATGCTCCTAGGCCCAAATCCTAAGCCTTGGTGGGGTTATCCAGGTGCCTGTACACAGAACCAATCTCTGGAATGACTGTTTGGATGGGACTCATTCCCCCCTGAAAGACACCAAACTCTGGGGTGCTGGGCTGATTCCCCAGAGAGGTAGAATCTCCCATGGACCCATGAGGCTAAGCCTCCATTCCATGGCCATCATAGACACACAATCCAGACAGAAAAGCCTGTGCTCCTGCCTCCCAGCCGTCCTATTTTCAAATCCCGAGCAGCTGCCCTCAGGGTCTGCAGATCGGGCCTGCCATCACCTCGCCCTTAACTGTTACCTGAGTTGGTGTCTGAAGACGTTGGTCCCAAAGTCCTGACCCACATTCACTCCAGGATGGGGCCGCCAGAACCACATCACATCACTGGGCTTGCTCTTCCAAGGAAACTCAGCTGGTCTCAGTTTCCCAAGCCCTCCAGATTAGCAGAAACCTGCAAGGCTCCTAAGACCACCCCAATTCCATAGGCTGCTCTGGAAAAATGCATAGTCTGACACAGCCTCAGAACATACCTCTTGGAAGACATGCAGATCAATGGGAAGGAATGAATGCCCTAAGACCATGGTGGGTCCAAGGTGCTGGTTGTGCGGCCAGCTTTCTCGTTTGTTGGAAGGTCTGGACTCAGGCTATGTAAGACAGAGCATTAGTGCTTAGGGTAGCCTATGTAATTGGGGTGTTGCCGAGGGCCGAGCAGGTTGATCCTCCTTTTGGGTTTCTGGGCAACGCCATAGACAATGTATTTCTTCCAGTGGGCAGGAAGGGTGCTTCGTTTTGGCCCCATTATTCCCAACCAGGAGGGCTTGTGGGCCAGGAGTATGAGGACGGAAGTCTGAAAACACAAGCTAGGGTGAGGTTTGGGGCCAAGGGTGTGACAGGCCCACTCTGCAGAGGCTTAATCGGGATCTCCTGCATCTGAAGTCAGGGTGAGGATGAACCGTTGGTTGAAGCTAGAGTTTGTGTCCCTCATGGACCCTTCATGAGGCGGGGGCCTCATGAGGCTGAGGTTTTCCCACACTGAGTTTGTGAGTTGCTCCAAGCCACAAGGTTTCCTTCTGCGGGACGGTCAAGTCATGGTGGATGGCACCAGGACATCTCATACGGAAGGACTGGAGAGCAGGGTTCGAAAGATGGATGCCTGTACAGCATACCTCGCATTCCCATTGGCTCTTTGTGACAAGACATGTTTGAACTGCTGACTCTGGGGCGAGCTACCCATGGGGCTGAGTTGAAACGGACTCTCCTGAGGATGGGTCATAATGAGGATTTGTGTCCATGGAGACACCCTGCTGGTGGCTCAGGGGCCCTGCAGAATTCGCCTGTCTGAAGGGTTTGATACAGCTCCAATAAGAAAGCCCTCCATGTGGAGATGAGAGAGGTTTTGTTTTTGCCTTCAGAAAAGCCCCAGATGCTGGTCTTCAAAATCAGTCCTCTGAGGAGAGACACCTGGAAACCAAACCTAGGGTTTGGGGATAGGGCATAGGGGCCTGACAGTTTCAATCTTCTGTCTCTGGGGACACTGTCTGAGGGTCTATGTGCAGATAGTTTCTCAGCTAGTGTCAGAGTGCCCCTCTTAGTCCAGGGAGGTCTACACTATTGGGATGGCCTCGGAGGCCTTGGAGGTTACTCCTTATCTTTAGAGTTGGGAACAGTTAACTTGGATAGAACAGGCACAGTCATTCGGTGTGTCTCCATAGGCCCTAGCCTGAAGGGTGTGTTGGTCTGGGCTGTGGGCACAGAAGTCTGAAAACACAAACTCGGCTTAGGTGTGGCACCGAGGGTATGTTAGGCCGGATCTACAGACCGTGAGGGGAGCTCCTCTGCTATTGAAAAAAGGGCGAGTGGGAGAAAGTCCCTCAGGCTTTTGTCTCTGGATGTTGTGTCCAGGATAGCCATGGATTGTAGGGTGGCCTCAGGGGCTATGGACGAGTCACCCTCTCTGGAGATTTGGCCCAGCTCCCAAGAGTTTGTGGTCATTTTGTGGGAAGGGTAGAGTCCTGTTGCCTGGCTCAGGTGTCTCTCCAAGATAAGGATTCCAGAGCAGAGCCCCATATATGGGCAACTGAAAAACTCGAACTCTGGTGTGGATTGGGAGCATAGTGGCTTGGCAAGCCCCATATGCTCACTCGTGGTCCTGGCCCTGAGAGGCCTTACTTGGACATGGGGCTCACCCTGAGGGTCACGATGCAAATTTGTGCCCAAGGCAGCACTCAAGTTTGGGCGTGGCCTCAGGGGCTATGAAGGTTTCTCCTACCCTGAAGGTGTGACTCCACGCCAACAGCAAGCTTTTCAGCCATGGGGAAGGAGGAGTTCTGATTTGTGCTTCAGGAACCCACCTGTGCGGGGATTTGATATAATGTCTAGGATCAGATGTCTGAAAACCCAGGTTGGGAAGAAATGATGGCCTAAGGCCATGGCGTGTCCAATGTGCTGTATGAGAGGCCAGCTGTCTCCTTGTCTGTCGGGACGTCTGGCCTCAGGCTGTGTCAGACAGAGCATTTGTGCCCAGAGTAGCCTATCCAATTGGGGTGCGGCCATGGCCCGAGCAGGTTGATCCTCATTAGGGGTTTCTAGAGAGCCCCATAGGGCAAAGTTTTTCTTCTGGTGGGCAGGTAGAGGACTGTGTTGACTCTGGAGATAAGGTTTAGGTTCTGAAGCCTGAAAACCGAGGTTGGGAAAAGATGACGACTTAAGGCCATGTCGGGTCTGATGTGTTCAGTTTGGGGTCAGCTGTCTGGGTATCGTTTGGGATGTCTGGTCTCAGGCTGTTCCAGACAGGGCATTATTACACAGTGTAGGCTGCATAATTGCTTTACAGTTTAGTGGCGTGCATTAGATAATCATTTGGGGTTTCTTATTAGCAGCACAGGGCAAAGTTTTTCTTCTGGAGGGCCCGCAGAGTGCTGCATTGTGGCTCTGGAATTCCCAAACTCAAGGGCTTGTGGGCTAGGAGTGTGAGGACAGAAGTCTGAGAACACAAGCTAGGGTTAGGTTTGGGGGCGAGGGCACAGCCAGCACACTCTGCAGAGCTGAATCGAGACCTCATGCATCTGAAGTCAGGGCAAAGATCAGACGTTGGCTCAGGTTGGAGTTTCTGTCCATGTTGTCCCCTTCATGAAGGGGGAGGTGCATTATGAGGCCATGTAGGTTTTCCTAGGATGGGAGTTGTGTGATGCTTCAAACTGCAAGGATTCCTTCTGAGAGACAATTAAGACCTGTTGGATGGCTCCAGGATGTCCAATAATGGAGTTCCCCAGAGCAGGGTTCTAAGGATGGATGCCTGGGCAGCTGGCCTCACATTTCAATTGTCTCCAAGTGACAAGAAACGTTTGATCTGCTGGCTCTGGGGTAGCAACCGAGGGGGCTGAGTTGAAATGTACTCTACTGAGGACTGGTCATAATGTGGGTTTGAGTCCATGGAGACCTTGGAATGGGGCAGTGACACCAGGACCCTGAAGGATTCTCCTAACCAGAGGTCTTGACACAGCTCCAATGAGCAAGTTTTCCATGGGGAAACGAGATTTTTTCTTATTTGTGCATTAGGAAACCACTATATGCTGGTATTGAAACCAGGCCTCTGAGGAGAGATGCCTGGAAACCAAAGCAATGGATCTAATTAGGGCCTAGGGGCCTGTCCAGTTAAATCTTCTTCTCTGGGGACAGAGAAGAGCAGAGCAGTGGGATATCCCTCGATGGGGACATCTGTCAATGGGTTTGAGTGGATGTAGCTGCTCAGCTTATGTCTGATCAACCCTGTTTGTCCTGGGCAGCCTACGCTATTGGGATGGCCACGGTGACTTTGGAGGTTTCTCCTAATTTGCAAGGTTGTGGCCAAAGGAATGGGAAGAATTCCCTTGGAGCGGGAAGGCACAGTCCTGAGGTGTGGCTCCAGGGACCCAAGCATGGAGGGTGTGTGGCAAGGCCTGTGGGAACAGAGGTCTGAAAACACAAACTCCACTTAGGATTGGGAACATAGGTAAGGCATGCCCGATCTACAGACCATGAAGAGAACTCTTCGGGATTTGAAAAAGGGTGAGTTTGAGGTGGTTGCTCAGGTTTTGTCTCTAGATTTGTGTCAACAATGTGGGTGGAATATTGGCGTGGCCTCATGGGCCATGTACATTTTTCCTTCTCTGAGGATTTGGCCCAATCCCAAGAGTTTGGGTACATTCTGTGGGATAGGTGGAGTCCTTTCTGGGTTTTTTTTTTTTTTTTTTTTTTTTTACCTCCTGTGTCCCACCAAAAGAGGGATTCCAGAGTAGAGCCCTTGGGAGGGGCACCTGGACAACCCCACCTCTGGTTAAGTTTTGGGGCCTAGGGGCATGGCAAGTCCCATATGCGGGCTCTTGGTCCAGACACTGAGAGGACTTCCTTGAGAACAGGGATCACGCTGAGGGTCACAATGCCTATTTGTGCCCAACAAGGCCCTCAAGCATGGGTAGGGCCTCATAGGCCATGCAGGTTTCTCCTACACTGAATGTTGGAGCACATGCCAACCACAAGGTTTCTGGCCATGGGAAAGGAGGAGATCTGATTTCTACATCACGTTCACCCCTGAACAGTGATTGGAGTTTAGGTCTCGGTTCTGAAGCCTGAAAACCGAGGTTGGGAAGAGATGAAGACCTAAGGACCTGGAGCGTCCGATGAGCTCAGTGTGCAGCTAGTGGTTGAGTGTAGGTCTGGAAGTGGGGGCTCAGGGTGTGTCAGACAGGGCATTAGAGAGTGTAGCTGTGTAATTGGGGTGCAGTCAAATGGCGTTCAGGTTGATTCTTATTTGGGGTTTCTGGGTAGATCTATAGTGCAACGTTTTTCTTCTGGAGGTCAGGGAGAGTGTCGCATTGTGACTCCAGGATTCCCAAACTGGAGGGCTTGTGGGCCAGGAGTGTGATGACAGAAGTCTGAGAACACAATCTAGGCTTTGATTTGGGGGTGAGGGCAGGGCAGGCACACTCTGCAGAGCTGAATCGAGATCTCATGTACCTGAAGCCAGGGCGAATATCAGACATTTGCACAGGTTGGAGTTTCTGTCCATGACTGCCCCTTTATAAAGTGGAGCCTCTCATGAGGCCATTGATGTTTTCCCTCAAAGGGAATTTTGAGATGCACCAAACCACAAAGATTCCTTCTGTGGGACACTTGAGACTTGTTGCATGGCTCCAGGATGTTCCATATGGAACGACTCCAGAGCAGGGTTCTAAGGATGGATGCCTGGGCAGCCTGCCTCCCATTCCAGCTATCTCCTAGCAACAAGGCAGGTTTGATCTGCTGACTCTGGGGGAGAAACCAAATGGGTTGAGTTGAAATGGACTCTCCTGAAGATGGGTCATAATGTGGGTTTAAGTCCATGGAGACCTTGGAATGGTGCACTTGATCCGGGGCCCTTAAATATTCTCCTAACCAGAGGTTTTGACAGAGCTCTAAAGAGTACATTTCCTATGTGGAGACGAGATTTTTCTGATGAGTGCCTCAGTAGTCCCCCATATGCTGGTATTGGAAACCAGGCCTCTGAGGACAGATGCCTGGAAACAAAAGCAATGGATCTGATTAGGGCCTAGGTGCCTGTCCGGTTCAATCTTCTTCTATGGGGATATCTATCTCTGAGTCTAAGTGGAGGTAGTTGCTTAGCTTGTGACAGATCACCCCTGTTTGTCCTGGGTGGCCGTCACTATTGGGATGGCTTTGGGGAATTTGTAGGTTTCTCCTATTCTATAGGGTTGTGGCCAATGGAATGGGCAGAATTCCCCTGGAAAGGCCAGGCACAGTCCTAAGGTGTGGCTCCAGGGGCCCAAGCTTGGAGGTTGTGTGGTCCAGGACTGTGGGGACAGAAGTCTGAAAGCACAAACTCAGCTTAGGTTTGGGGACATATGTATGAAAGGCCCGATCTACAGACCATGAGGAGAATTTTTCGGGCTATGAACAAATGGCGAGTGTGAGGCACTTGCTCTGGATTTTGTCTCTGAAATTTGTGTCAAGGGTGGCCGTGGAATGTCAGGGTGGCCTCAAGGGCCATGGGCGAGTTTTTCTCTCTGGGGATTTGTCACGATCCCAAGTGTTTGAGGTCATTCTGTAGATGTGAGGAGTCCTTTCTGTATTATTTTTTTTAACTTCAAGTGTCCCACCATAGAAGGATCTCAGAGCAGAGCCCTGAGTAGGGGTGACTAGACATCTCAAAATCTGGTTGAGATTGGGGGAACAGGGGCTTGGCAGGCCCCATATTTGGGCTCTTGTTACAGTCACTGAGAGGCTTTACTTGAGGATAGGACTCACTCCGAGGGCCACAATGTGTGTTTGTACAAATTGAGGCCCTCAGGGATAGGCAGGACCTCATGGGCCATGCTGCTTTCTCCTACAAAGTATGTTGGACAACAAGCCAACCACAAGGTTTCTGGCCATGAGGAAGGAGGAGTTCTTATTTCTGCATCACATTCACTCCTGGGCAGTCAGTGGAGATAACATTGAGGTTCTGAAGCCTGAATTCCAAGCTTGGGTAGAGATGATGCCCTAAAGCCATTGTGTGTGCCATGGACTCAGTGTACGGCCAGCTGTCTGGGTGTCATATCGGAGGTCTGGGCTCAGGATGAGTCAGACAGGGCTTTAGTGCACAGACTACAGTGTATAATTGGGGTACAGTCGAGTGGCATGCAGGTTGTTCCTCATTTGGCATTTCTGGTTAGCCCTATAGGGCAACGTTTTTCTTCTGGAGGGCAGGCAGAGTACTGCATTGTGTCTCCAGAATTGCCAAACTGGAGGGCTTGTGGCCAGGATTGTGAGGATGGAAGTCTGAGAACAGAAGCTAGGCTTAGGTTTCGGGGCGAGGACATGGCAGGCACACTCTGCAGAGTTGAATCTAGATCTCGTACTTCTGAAGTCAGGGCGAGAATCAGACTTTGGCTGAGGATGTAGTTTTTGTCCATGATGGCCCGTTCCTAAAGGTGGAGGGGGACATCATGAGGCAATGGAAGTTTTCCCATGCTGGAATTGTGTTATCCTCCAAATAGCAAGGATTCATTCTGCAGGACAGTCGAGACCTGTTGGATGTATCCAGGACATCCCATCAGGAAGTTCTCCAGAGCAGAGTTCTAAGGATGGATGCCTAGGCAGCCGACCTCGCATTCCAATTGTCCCCTAGCGACCAGGCAGGTTTGATCTGCTGGCTCTGGGGGAGCGACCGAGGGGGCTAAGTTGAAATGGACTTTCCTTGGGACGCCTGTGTGGCTCAGTTGGTTAAGCAGTTGCCTTTGGCTCAGGTCATGATCCCAGCGTCCTGGGATTGAGTCCCACATCGGGCTCCTTGTTCAGCAGGGAGCCTGCTTCTCCCTCTGACTCTGCCTTCCACTCTGTCTGCCTGTGCTCACTCTCGCTCGCTCTCTCTCTGACAAATAAATAAATAAAATCTTTAAAAATAAAAAAAGAAATGGACTTTCCTGAGAATCGGTCATAATGTGGGTTTGGGTTCATGGAGACCTTGGAATGGGGCCATGGCGCCAGTGCCCTGAAGGATTCTGTTAACCGGGGGTTTTCACACAGCTCCAAAGAGCAAGGTTCCCATGTGGATACGAGATTTGTTCTGATTGTTGCCTCAGGAACCCCAATAAGCTGGTATTGGCAATCAAGCATCGAGGAGAGATGCTTGGAATCCAAAACAATTGATCTGATTCAGGCCTAGGGGCCTGTCTGCTTCAGTATTCTCTGGGCACATCTGTCTATGGTTCTCAGTGGAAGGCATTGCTCAGCTTGTGTCAGATAGTCCCTGTTTGTCCCAGGAGGCCTACACTACTGCGATGGTCTCAGGGACTTTGGAGGTTTCGCCTAATCTGTAGGGTTGTTTCCATTGGAATAGGCAGAATTCACATGGAGAGGTCAGTCAGTCCTGAGGTGTGGCCTTAGCTGTCTGGGTGTCTGTTGGGAGGTCCGGGCTTAGGCTGTGTCAGACATGGTATTATTGCCCAGACTAGACTGTATATTTTGGGGTACAGTCGAGAGGTGTGCATGTTGATCCTCATTTGTCATTTCTGGGTAGCCCTGTAGGGCAACGTTTTTTACTGGAGGGCAGGCAGAGTGCTGCATTGTGGCTCCAGAGTTCCCAAACTGGAGGGCTTGTGGGCCAGGAGAGTGTGAGGACGAAAGTCTGAGAACACAAGCTAGGCTTAGTTTTCGGGGTGAGAATACGGCAGGCACACTCTGCAGAGCTGTGTTGAGATCTCGTGTATCTGAAGTTAGGGTGATGATCAGATGTTGGCCCCGGCTGGAGTTTCTGTCCATGATGGCCCATTTATGAAGGTGGGGGGGGCATCACAAGGCCATGGAGGTTTTCCCATGATGGGAGTGCGTGATGCTCCAAACCACAAAGATTTGTTCTGTGGGACAGTCGAGACCTGTTGGATGGATCCAGGACGTCCCATAAGGAAGTTTTCCAGAGCAGGGTTCTAAGAATGGATGCCTGGGCAGCCCACTGTGCATTCCAATTGTCTTCTAGCAATGAGGTAGGTTTGATCTGCTGGCTCTGGGGGAACAACCGAGGGGGTTGAGTTTAAATGCACTCATCTGAGGATGGGTCATAATGTAGGTTTATGTCCATTGAGACCTTGGAATGGGGTGGTGGCTCTGGGGACCTCAATGTTTCTCCTAACTGGAGCTTTTCACAAAGCTACAAAGAGCAAGTTGCCCATGTGGAGACAAGATTTATTCTGATTGGTACCTCTGGAAACCCCCATATGCTAATATTGGAAGCCAGGTCTCTGAGGAGAGAAACAAATGCAATGGATCCAATCAGGGTCTAGGTGCCTGTCCGTTTCAATTTTCTTCTCTGGGGATATCTGTGTATGGGTCTGAGTTGAGGTAGTTGCTCATCTTGGGACAGATCACCCCCGTTTGTCCTGGGAGGCCTACACTATTGGGACGGCGTCGGGTACTTTGGAGTTTTCTCCTAATATCTAGGGTTGTCTCCAATGGAATGAGCAGGATTCCCTTGGAGAAGCAGGCACAGTCCTGAGATGTGGCTCCAGGGGCTATAGCCTGGAAAGTGTGTGAGCTAAGACTGCTGTACAGAAGTCTGAAACACAAACTCGCCTTATGTTTGTGGACGTAGGTATGGCAGGCCCAATCTACAAACCATGTGGAGAATTATTTGGGCTATGAATGCAGGGCGAGTGTGAGGCACTTGCTCAGGCTTATGTCTCTGGATTTTGTGTCAACAGTGGCCGTGGAATGTCAGAGTTGCCTCATGGTCCACGGACGAGTCTTTCTCTCTGGGGAGGTGGCCCTATCAAGTGGTTGGGTCATTCTGTGGATGGGAGGAGTCTGTCCTGTATTTATTTACCTCAGGTGTCCCACCAAAGAAGGATTCCAGAGCAGAGCCCTGAGTAGGGGTGACTAGATATCTCGACCTCTGGTTAAGATTGGGAGACTTGGGACATGGCAAGCCCTATATGCATCTCATGATCCAGCCACTGAGAGGCTTTACTTGAAGACAGGTGTCACACTGAGGTTCCCGATGTGTGTTTGTATCCATCACTCAGTGTGCGTCCAGCTGTCTGGCTGTCGGTCATGAGGTCTGGACTCAGGCTGCATCAGACAGGGCATTACTGCCCAGGCTGGACTGTTTAATTGGGTTACAGTCTAGAGGCGTGCAGGTTGATCCTCATTTGGAGTTTCTGGGTAGCCCCATAGGGCAACGTTTTTCTTCTAGAGGGCAAGTAGAGTGCTGCATTGTGTCTCCAGAATTCCAAAACTGGAGGACTAGTGAGCCAGGAGTGTGAGGATAGAAGACTGAGAACACAAGCTAGGCTTAGGTTTTGGGGCGAGGGCACGGCAGGCACACTCTGCAGAGCTGAATTGAGATATCGTGCATCTAAAGTCAGGGCGAGGATCAGACATTGATTCACGTTAGAGTTTCTGTCTATGATGTCCCCTACATGAAAGTTGGGGCATCATGAGACCATGGAGGTTTTCCCAAGGTGCGAGTCTGTGATGGTGCAAACTACCAGGATTCCTTCTGTGGGACAGTCCAGACCTGTTGGATGGATCCAGGACATCTCATAAAAAATTTCTCCAGAGCATGTTTCTAACGGTGGATGCCTGGGAAGCCCATCTCATATTCCAGTTTTCTCCCTGCAACAAGGCAGGTTTGATCTGCTAGCTCCAGGTTAGCAACGGAGGGGGTGAGTTGAAATGGACTCTCCTGAGGATGGGTCTTTTTTTTTTTAAGATTTTATTTATTTATCAGAGAGAGAGGGGGAGAGAGCGAGCACAGGCAGACAGAAGGGCAGGCAGAGGCAGAGGAAGAAGCAGGCTCCCTGCTGAGCAAGGAGCCTGATGTGGGACTCGATCCCAGGACCCTGGAATTATGACCTGAGCTGAAGGCAGCTGCTTAACCAACTGAGCCACCCAGGCGTCCCCTGAGGATGGGTCTTAATGTGGTTTTGTGTCCATGGATACCTTGGAAGGGGGCGGTGGCTCTGGGGACCTGAAGGTTTCTCCTAACTGGAAGATTTGACACAGCTCCAAAGAGCAATTTTCCCATGTGGAGACGAGATTTGTTCTGATTGGTATCTCCAGAAAACCCATATGCTGATATTGGAAACCAGGCCTCTGAGATGAGATGCCTGGAAACAAAAGCAATGGATCCAATTTGGGCCTAGGTGCCTGTCCAGGTCAATCTTCTTCTCTGGGTATATCTGTCTACGGTTCTGAGTGGAGGTCATTGCTCAGCTTGTGACAGGTCGCCCCTGTTTGTTCTGGGAGGACTACACTATTGGGATGGCTTTGGGGACTTAGGAGGTTTCTCCTTTTGTAGAGTTGTAGCCAATGAAATGGGCAGAATCCCCTTGGAGAGGGCAGGCACAGTCCTGAGGTTTGGCTCCAGGGGCCTCAGCCTGGAGGGTGTGTGAGCCAGGACTCTGGGGACCAAAGCCTGAAAGCACAAATTCGGCCTAGTTTTGGGGACATATGTATGACAGAACCAATCTACAGACCATGAGGAGAATTTTTCGGGCTATGAACAAAAGGTGAGTGGAGGTGCTTGCTCAGTCTTGTCTCTGGATCTTGTGTCAACAGTGGCCGTGGAATGTTGGGCTGGCCTCATCGGCCATGGACGAATATTACTTTCTGGGAATTTGGCCCAATTCTAAGTGTTTGGGTTCAGAGTGTTTGGATGGTAGGAGTCCTTTCTCTATTTTTTTTTTTTTTTTTTTGCCTCATGTGTCCCACCAAAGAGGGATTTCAGGGAAGAGTTGTGAATAGCAGTGACTAGACCTCAAGCTCTGGTTAAGATTGGGGGACTAGCGGCATGGCAAACCCCATATGTGGGCTTTTGGTCAAGCCCCTGAGATGCTTTACTTGAGGACAGGGCTCACGCTGAGGTTCGCAATGTTTGTTTGTATCCATCGCTTCCCTCAAGCATGGCTGGGGCCTCATGGGACACGCTGGTTTCTCCTACAATGAACATTGGACAATATGCCAACCACATGTATTATTGTCATGGGGAAGGAGAAGTTCTGATTTCTGCATCATGTACACCACTTGGCAGTGAATGGAGATAAGGTGGAGGTTCTGAAGCCTGAAGACCGAGTTTGGGAAGAGATGACGACCTAAGGCCATGGCGTGTCCAATGTGCTCAGTGTGCGGCCAGCTGTCTGGGTGTCGGTCAAGATGTCCGGGCTCAGGCTTTGTCAGACAGTGCATTACTGCCCAGGTTGGACTGTATAATGGGGGTACAGTTGAGTGGTGTGCAGGTTGATTCTCATATGGGGTTTCTGGGTAGCCTCCTAGGGCAATGTTTTTCTTCTGGAGGGCAGGCAGAGTGCTGCATTGTGTCTCCAGAATTTCAAAACTGGAGGGATTGTGATCCAGGAGTATGAGGACGGAAGTTGGAAAACACAAGCTACCCTTAGGTTTCAGGACAAGGGCATGGCAGGCACACGCTGCAGAGCTGAATCGAGATCTCATGCATCTGATGTCAGGGCGAGGATCAGACATAGCCTCAGGTTTGAGTTTCTGTCCATGATGTCCCCTTCATGAAGGTGGGGGCATCATGAGGCCATGGAGGATTTCCCACAGTGGGATTGTGTGATGCTGCAAACCACAAGGATTCCTTCTGTGGGACAGTCGAGACCTGTCAGATGGATCAAGGTCGTCCCATAAGGAATTTCTCCAGAGCGGGGTTCTAACGATGGATGCCTTGGCAGCCCAACTCGTATTCTAATCTTCTCCTAGCGAAAATTCAGGTTCGATCTGCTGTCTCTGGGGGAGCAACATAGGGGGATGAGTTGAAATGGAGTCTCCCGAGGATGCATCATAATGTGGGTTTGTGTCCATGGAGACCTTGTAATGGGGCAGTGGCGCCAGCACCCTGAAGGGTTCTCCTAACCAGAGGTATTGACACAGCTCCAAAGAGCAAGTTTCCCATGTGGAGACGAGATTTGTTCTGATTGTTGCCTCAAAAAACCCCATAAGCTGGTATTGGAAACCGGGCCTCTGAGGAGAGATGCCAGGATACCAAAGCAATGGATCATATTAGGGCCTAGGGGCCTGCCGGCTTCAATCTTCTTCTCTGGGAACATCTGTCTATGGTTCTGAGTGGAGATCGTTTCTGAGCTTGCATCTAATTTCCACTGTTTCTCATGGGAGGCCTACACTATTGGGATGGTCTTGGGGTCTTTGGAGGTTTCTAGTAATCTGTAGGGTTGTGGCCAATGGAATGGGCAAAATTCCCTTGAAGAGGGCAGGCACAGTCCTGAGGTGTGGCCCCAGCTGTCCGGGTGTCAGTTGGGAGGTCTGGGATCAGGCTATGTCAGATAGCACATGAGTGTGCAGGGTACACTGTACAATTGTGGTACAGTCGAGCTGGGTGAAGGTTGATACTCATTTGTGGTTTCTGGGTAGTCCCATAGGGCAAAGTTTTTCTTCTGGAGGTCAGGCAGATTGCTGCATTGTGGCTCCAGAATTCCCAAACTGGAGGGCTTGTGGCCCAGGCGTGTGATGATGGAAGTCTGAGAACCGGAGCTAGGTGTCGGTTTCAGAGCGAGGGCACAGCAGGCACACTCTGCTGAGCTAAATCGAGATCTCGTGGATATGAAGTCAGGGCGATGATCAGACTTTGGCTTAGGGTGGAGTTTCTGTCCATTTCCCCCCTTCACGAAGGGGCGGATGCATCATGAGGCCATGTGGTTTTCCCAAGATGGTGGTATTGAGATGCTCCAATCCCCAAGGATTCTTTCCGAAGGACAGTCGAGACCTGTCGGATGGCTCCAGGACGTCCATTATGGAACAACGCCAGGGCAGGGTTCTAAGGATGAATCCTGACCAGCCCGTCTTGCATTCCAATTATCTACTTGCGATAAGGCAGTTTCAATCACTGGCTCTGGGGGAGCAACCAAGGGACCTGAGTTGAAATTGGCTTTCTTGAGGATGGATCATAATGTGAGTTTGTGTCCATGGAGATCTTGGAATGGGGCAGTGGCTCCATGTACTTGAAGGTTCCTCCTAACCAGAGGTTTTGACACAGCTCCAAAAAGCAAGTTTCCCATGTGGAGATGAGGTTTGTACTGATTGATTCCTCTGGGAACACACATATGCTGGTATTGGAAACCAGGCCTCTGAGTAAAGGTGCCTGGAAACAAAAGCAATGGATACAATTAGGGCCTAGGTGCCTGTCCGGTTCAATCTTCTTCTTTGGGGATATCTGTCTACGGGTCTGAGTGGGGGTAGTTGTGCAGCTTGTGAACAGATCAGCCCTGTTTGTCCTGGGCAGCTGACACTATTGGGATCGCCTCGGGGACTTTGGAGGTTTCTCCTAATCTGTAAGGTTGTGTCCAAAGGAAGGATCAGAATTCCCTTGAAGAGGGCAGACACAGTCCTGGGGTGTTGCTCCAGGGGCCCAAGCATGGAGGGTGTGTGGGCCAGAGCTGTGGGGACAGAAGTCTGAAAACACAAACTCGGCATAGGTTTGGGGACATAGGTAGGGCAGGCTCAATCTACAGACTGTGAGAATTTTTCGGGCCATGATCAATAAGCGAGTGTGAGGCGTTTTATCAGGATTTTGTCTCCAAATTTTGCATCAGTGGTGGCCATGGAATGTCGGGCTGGCCTCATCAGCCATGGACAAGTTTTTCTTTCTGGGGATTTGGCCCAATTCCAACAAGTGTTTGGGGGGTCACTCTTTGGATAGTAGGAGTCCTTTCTATATATATATATATTTTTTTACCTCATGTGTCCCACCAAAGAGGGATTGCAGATAAGAGCTCTGAGTAGGGGTGACCAGACTTCTCGAGCTCTGGTTAAGATTGGGGGAATAGGGCCATGCCAAGCCACATATGCGGGCTCTTGTTACAGCCCGTGAGAAGCTTTACTTGAAGACAGGGTTCAAGCTGAGGGTCCCAATGTGTGTTTGTGTCCATCACGGCCCTCAAGCATGGCTGGGGCCTCATGGGCCACACTGGTTTCTCCTACACTGAATGTTTGACAACATGCCAACCACAAGGGTTCTGGTCATGGGGAAAGAGGAGTTCTGATTTTTGCTTTACGTATATCGCTTGGCAGTAGGTGGAGATAAGGTCTAGGTTCTGAAGCCTGAAAACCAAGGTTCGGAAGAAATAACGACCTAAGGCCATGGCATGTCTGATGTGCTCAGTGTGCGGCCAGTTGTCTGGGTGTCGGTCATGAGGTCCGGGCTCATTCTGTGTCACACTGGGCATTACTGCCCAGGATAGACTGTATAATGGGGGTACAGTCAAGTGGCATACAGGTTGATCCTCATTTGGGGTTTCTGGGTAGCCCCATAGGGCAAAGTTTTTCTTCTGGAAGGCAGACATAGTGCTGCATTGTGTCGCCAGAATTCCCAAACTGGAGGGATTGTGTGCCAGAAGTGTGAGGATGGAAGTTGGGAAACACAAGCTAGGCTTAGGTTTTGGGGCGAGGGCATGGCAGGCACACTCTGCAGAGTTCAATCGAGTTCTCACCCATCTGAAGTCAGGGCGAGGTTCAGACATTGCCTCAGGTTGGAGTTTCTGTCCATGATGTCCCCAACATGAAAGTGGGGGCATCACGAGGCCATGGAGTTTGCCCACTGTGCGAGTGTGTGATGCTGCAAACCACAAGGATTCCTTCTGCGGGACAGTCGAGAGCTGTCAGATGGATCAAGGACACCCCATAAGGAAATTCTCTGGAGCAGGGTTCTAATGATGGATGCCTGGGCAGCCCAACTCGCTTTCCAATTGTCTCCTAGCAACAAGGCTGGTTCAATCTGCTGGTTCTGGGGGACACATACGGAGCCCTGATCTCCTGAAGCCTAATGGAACCACCTTCCAAAGTCCCTGAGGCACTGGGGGTGATGTGGAGGCAATATTTGCAGATTTAAAAACCATTCCGCTGAAGATTCTGGAAGCCAGCGACACTTAATACTGGAAAACAGCAAGAGTACATCTTTCTGTATCAGATGTCTCCAACCAAGTAACTCTGGCAGTGGACTACAGTAGAATGTGGGTACCTGGTTGCAGTTTTCCAAATTCTATTGGGGTCTGCGGTCAAGGAAGGGACTACATTGCCTAAGATCACCTACCCAATTATGCCCTAGATTATCACCTACACAAACATTTCTCAGGGCTGCTGTCTTCTCATCTTCTTTCTGCATGTGAGACCACATCTGTACACAGTGACACCAGCACACATATCAAAGGCCCCCAAGGAAAGGCTAATTGCAGCCAGGGACCCACCTGGCTTCAGACACAACTCTCCACTCTTACCTGTTTGTGACCCTGGATAAGCCATTAGGCCTGTCAGGGGTGGTCGGCATCTTGTCTGTACAATACAGATGATTGTAGCATGGACTTCCTCCACATGCCCACCAGCATATGTGGAATAATATCTATGATATTGGAGGAGTGGTGTCACATGCAGGAAATACCTCCAAGCAGTTTCCTCCTCTTCTCAATTTCTGTGAGTCTGCTACTCGTCAGATCCCACCCTACAGTCTCTAATCCTAAGAGTGTGTGTGTGTGTGTGTGTGTGTGTGTGTGTGTGTGCATGCACAGTCGCTACTGTGGGCACACATCTGTTCATCAGTGCTCATATTCTGGCGTCCGAGAAGGTGACAGCTCCATCTACAAAGGGGTGGGCCATACTTTCTCAAGACCTTAGGCATTCTAATTCTCAAAGCAAACCCTAAAGAAAGGATTGGAGCTTTGACACTTGATGATCAGAATCTATCCTTACCACTAGAGACTTTATATCCTGTGCTGAGAGCTATTAAATCCTTTCCAATGGGTGTGATGTGGACAGGGGCCCACACAGTGGGTTGCCATGACTTGGGCTTCCCCTCAGACAAGAACTTGCTAGAATACCTCCTGTCTACAGAATCAATTCTCTCCCTCACCCTGAAGCCATTTCCATGTCTGTAGTCCTTGCCTTCAACACAACTTTTTCCAGACCCTCCAGTGGGTCTTAGGTGCATCCAAGGCCCCTACTTTGAGGACACTCACAAAGAGCTGGGTTAATGCCTGGTTCAGCCTTCTTAACAGCCTGTGGTTCTGGGCAAGGCACTAACCATGCAGAACCATGCAGAGGTCTTCACCTTATCTTCCCAGTACTTCCCTGAAATCTCATATCCTGTTTAATAATCTTTGTGTTTAATAATCTTTGTGTAACCTGTCCCTTGGAGTGTGGTTTGGACTGAATGATTCCTTCCATTTCACAGAACATGGCCAAATGACCAAAAGCCCAGTCTGAGATTTAGCTCTAAAAACTGATTTCCCATCCATGTACTGCCTCTGACCTGTGTTCTCTCTCATATCCTCACCCTGGAGTACAAGCCCCTATGGTGAACCTTGACACACACACACACGGGTCCAGGTCCTAGCAAGGATGACCAACAACAGACAGAAGAACTCGGGCCTTTTGAGATGGACGGAATCCTGCTAACACCCCTACATGAACTCAGATTCTCAGTGAAGGAGGTCCTGCACTGATGTTTTCACAGCCAAAGTACTGTGGTTCTCTGTCAGGAGCTTCTAGGTAAGCACTCCTAGATTCCTGTATGTAAAGACTCCTCATAGAATGTGAGATAGTGTTTGTTGGTAAGGCACTGAGTGTGGGGCAATGTGGTCACACAGCACTAGGAGCAGGGTACTGATAGTGTCAGGCCATGGTCCTCCTTCCTTTCCTCTGCTCCCCCCTCAGGATCTTTCTCTCTAGCACCCTGGTTCCTTTCTAACCCCCACAACAGTAACATATTCTGCTTCCAGTCTTCTGCACCATGGTACCCTCTTTTGGGATAAATACAGTGGGATCCGTGCAGGGCTGCCTTCTTTCTTCTTTTCCTGCCACAGAAATTCTCAATGTCATCTCAGCATAGCCTTGTTGGATCCCTTCCCTGGTGGAGTTCAGGACCCAGTTTAGTTCTGACAATTTTAGTCCTGACAGTTTAGTCCTTACAATTTTCCCATGGAGCAAATGCTCCTTTCATTCACCTTTTCAGTTCATTTTTATACATCTGCTCCTCTAAACCCTGAGCTCCTAGAGGGAGGAACTGTTTGCCTGATAAGGACTGGCACCACCTGAGTGCTCAGGACCCAGTGGCTGAATGAACAGGAGAGAGGAGAGAGGATCGAGCCCAGCACCGACCAGCTCTATTGTCCAAGCGCAACTGATTTAGATCAAGTCCTGTTGTTTTCTTTTGTTTCCTATATCAACTCTGTGTTCCATGTGGGCTCAAACTCTGAGATCAAGTACCTCATACCTTACTGAGGAAGGCAGGTGCTTCTTTGCTCATTTTCTCTAGGTTCTAGGCTGATAAGTATGGACATAAGTTTGCTGATTTCAACAAGCTCTAGTTATATTCCCTTATGCTGAATTACTAAATAAGTCACCTAATTATGGTGGCATTTTGCCATAGATTTTGTCACATGACAGTGCTGAGTGGAAATTCATATTGAAGACTGAGCTCATTCATGTGGTCTTTCAGGAGCCCAGAGTCCCTCCACCAAGGGCCTCATCACTCCTTTGATTGTCAAGCACTTCTGAGGACATCAGTACAAGGGGAATGTAACTGAATTAAAGTATTCAAGTGGTGAAACTTGAAGGAATCAGACAGAAGGAAACAGATTTGTAGCACAGATGTATTTAGCACTTGAATGATGAGAGTCAAATAATTGGAAATGGCTCAGTTGTTCAATGATAGGTCTTTGAGTGCTGTCACTCAAAGAAGAGAACTCAAAGAGAACGCCCAAGAAGACAGCAGTTACAGTGCTAGTCCACTGTGGGGACATCAGGTAGAAGAAGAGCCCAGCCCGAAAACTCACTTCTTTCCCCACAGAGACACACAAACAACTCAGAGGGAAAATCATTGGAATTGGGACAAAAATCCATTATGGGCGATTATTTCTTGGAGAAGGAACTTGTCTTCTTTTTGTCATATTTAAGTCATTATTTTACTACATAAACACCTTCTGGCTTAAAACTAAAGAACTATTTACTCTATAACCTGACTTTTTAGTAATAAATGGGAATATTTAAGGTGTGATTTTAATTTTTTTATAAATTGCCCACTAGAATAATTTAAACATGGCCTATGCAGGATAATGAAAGAATTTTAACGTGTCTCATAGACCCAGATTTCCCCAGCCCCATTTCTGCCATTCAAGATATATTTATGAAAGGGAAAAGTACCCCAGGTAATGAAAGTAGCTTATTTTGTGGCATCCCATGAAGATAGTTCTTTCAAGAACATTTGTTTGTAATAAAATGTTACTTTATAAAACAAGGAAAAAATTATATATATTTCTCATATTCTGTATCCAGATAGAGAAGGTCATCTTGTAGGACTCAAGACACATTAAAATCCCAGACAAGATATAGTACCAGAGACAGAGTGAAGAGCAGTGGTTGCAGGGACTAGGGCACGGTAATGAGCAGTGAGTGATAAGTAGCCCAGGTTTCTCTGTGCTGGAAATGTTCTACAAGTAATTAGTTGTACAACACTCTTAATGCACTTAAAAGCACCTCAATATACCATTGAAGAGAATCAGAGTAAACTTTTAAGTAAACTCTAATAATACTTTATTTAATGAACAAAATCTATTAAGCCATTTTACAAGTGTATACAAAACAGAGAAATTACAAAGAGGGCAAGGAACCCTGTCCTTGGGGTTCCAGCCAGCATGAGCTGCAGCTTGAAGGCTGAATCTGGTTATTCCACTGAGACAAGTGCTGACTCGAGCCCCTCAGGAACCAAAAAGGAGCATAGGAAAAACCTGCTGGACCTTTGGGTCAGATGAAAGGGCTGATAGTTTTTCCACCTCAGGAGAGCTGATTAGAGCCCTGACTACCACCTGCACTGGCCCCAACAGGGCAGGTGGCGCCACTGCTCATGCTGAGGGTTGAGCTCCAGCACCAGGGATGGGGGTGGCCAGCTTTGTGTCTGAAGATACAGTGGGCGCCACAGTGGGAGTTGGGCAACTTTCTGAGGTGGTCCAGGATTTTCCTCTGGGCCTAGTGCTGTAGGTCCTTGAAGAGAAGATGTCATCAGCATGACAGACTTCCCATGTCTCTTCAAAATAAAGGAAAATTTGAGAGGGGGACAAGATGGCGGGGAAGTAGGAGGAGGCGCTTTTTCAATTGTACCCCAAAGTGAGCTGATTAACTACAACAGAACTCCAATCACCCATGAAATCAGCCTTAGATCAGAATTATACACGTTTGGATCTCTACAGGGGGAGAAGACACCAGCGGGCATGTAACGTGAAGTGGGAATGGCGACTGATATCTGAAGATAAACAAAAGGGGGAGGGAGCCACCAGAGGTGACTGGTTGGAAAGAGTGCCCCGTGTCTGGGGACAAGCTTTAACTTGGAGACTGGTTGAAAGCACTCCAAAAGAGCAAAGGATCTTGGGGGGAAATTGTGGGAATCGGGAAGGCTAGGGACAGGGGCTTAAGTCCCTGGTCCCAGGGCAGCTTCCCCTGGTGCTTAGGCAAAGAGAGTGTGGTGGAGAAACCAGCTCTTGGTCCCTAAGCTGCCAGCACGCCCCAGAACTCGTGGGGTCCATTTCCTGTGAGGGGATGGGAGACACACCACGTGGCAGAATGCGTGAGCCCTGCTATAGAGCCTGAGATACTCCCCTGAGAGAGGTATAAAGGCCCAGCCAGTGCCCTTTGATAAGTGCCATTGTTTCAGAGCCTGCACCAAACTCTACCCCCAGAGATGTGCGTGAAGGCCCAGCCTGGTGCTCTCAGACCTGCACCCCGTTCTCAGAGCCCGAGACCCCTGCATGAATCTCAGCCTCCCCTGAAATTGGTGAGTACAGGCCCGGTGCTCTTAGACCCAGAAAAACCAGGCACTCCCAGCTTGGGCCAGCGGGAAAATCTCAGTGTGCAATCGCTGCTCAGAACCTCTCTGGTGGTCTGGAGCTGCTCAGAAAGCCGCCACTGCCTTGGCTTTGGGTACCAGCAAAATATCCTGCATACTCATGGACCGAGACTTGGAACCTGCTCTGCCAGCAGCCAAGGGGGAACTTATTTAGGCTCTGCAGCCAGACGGAGGCTTCTCACTGAGAGGGAGATCAGGGTGCGGTTTGTTTTCCTCTAAAACTACAATAACCATCAAAAGCAGACAAAGTGAGAAAAAAAAAAAAAGGTGAACAAAGATAAAAACCGCCAGAGAACAAAAGCCTTAAAAAAAAAAAAACCAGTTTCCTCAGAGCCCACCCCCTTGAGGGGGAACGGAGGACTTAAGTCAGGGTACATCATTGACTGAAAACCAATGTGGCAGGCCTCTCCCCCAGAAAACAAACCAAGAAAGAAAAAAAAAAAAAGAGGAAAAAAAAAGGACTACAAGAGAACAACGACTACTTCATAGGAAAACTTTTATTTTTCATTCATTCCCACTATTCTGGTTCATTATATATATATATATATATATATATATATATATATATATATATATATAATGTTTTTAACCTAATAACTATCACAGTGAGTGTACAGTACATCAAATTCCATAATAACCTTCTTTTTTTTTTAAGATTTTATTATTTATTTGACAGAGAGAGATCA
Source organism: Mustela nivalis (assembly GCF_964662115.1). Taxonomy (NCBI): domain Eukaryota; kingdom Metazoa; phylum Chordata; class Mammalia; order Carnivora; family Mustelidae; genus Mustela; species Mustela nivalis. The sequence continues at coordinate 5,357,984 of NC_139022.1, read as the reverse complement.
TAAGTAGGCAGAGAGGCAGGCAGAGAGAGAGAGGAGGAAGCAGGCTCCCTGCTGAGCAAAGAGCCTGATGCAGGACTCAATCCCAGGACCCTGAGCTCATGACCTGAGCCAAAGGCAGCGGCTTAACCCTCTGAGCCACCCAGGTGCCCCTGTAATAACATTCTAACCTGAACCTTTTGATACATACATCTAGGTTTTTCTTTTGCATTTCTATTTTTTTAATTCCTTCCATTTTTCTTTTAAATTTTAGTTTAGTTTAGTCTAGTTTATTCCTTTTTATTTTTATCTTCCAATATTCATATAGAGCTAAACTTCAAAGTAATCCCTTTCCCCCAATAAATACTACCCCTTTGGGTAAACTAATTTTTAATCTCCCTTTATCTTAGGAAAGTTGAGGCCTTTAACAAAGATATCAAGATACATCCAGGAAGAATCAAAACAACCTTCCTCGCACAAACTGTGAATTTATAACCACTCTCCCATCTTTTTCTTCCACAACTGCTTCTGTGTTTTTGTGTTTAGCCTGAAAGTATATAAATCTTACACTGGGGTTCTTTTTGGTGAAGTTCTTCCTTTATTTGCATATATATATATTTTTCCTCTTGTCATATACTTTTATCAGTCCTTTTGTTTGTCTGTTTTTGTTTGACTACTTCATAAATCTTACCTTGGGTCCCTATAGGGCTGAACCTTCTCTCTTATCTTCTCTTTCTTTCCTTTCTCTCTCTATATCTCTTTTTTTTCTTTTTCTTTTTCTTTTCTTTTGTCTCTCATTTGGGTGGGGAATCCTGATTGCTCAGAAGTGTTCCAGGGTGCACCTTGACTGCACCACAGTTGATACATCCAGCTACATCTGTTCAGATATCTCCCACCAAAATGACTAGGAGTAGGAATGCCCAACAGAAGAAAATTACAGAGCATGGACATTCTGCAAAAGAGCTAACGGATATCAACATAGACAATATGTTGGAAAGAGAATTCAGGTTAACAATTATCCAGGCAATAGCTAGTTTTGAAAAAGCCATGAATGAACAAAGAGAATTGATTAGGGTCGAGTTGAAAGCGACCAGACAGGATGTTCACAATGCTGGGGCAGAACTTAAAGCTACCAGGGAGGATGTTCACAATGCTCTCAATGAGTTCCAATCTAATCTAAATTCTCTAAAAACTAGGGTAAATAAGACAGAGGATAGAATTAGTGATCTGAAGTACAAACAGAGAGAAAGGATCAGGAGGAAGCCTGGAACAAACAGCTTAGAAACCACAAAAACAGAATCAGGGAAATAAATGATGCCATGAAACGTTCCAACATCAGAATTATTGGAATCCCTGAAGAAGAGGAAATGAAAGAAGTCTAGAAGATATTGTGGAACAAGACCTTCATGAAAATTTTCCAAATCTCGTGAATGGAACCAGCGTTCATGTACTACAGGCTGAACAGACTCCACCCAACATTATACATTCCAAAAAATATCACGACACCTGATAGTCAAATTGAGGAATTATAATTGTAGGTATAATCTCTTGAAAGCCGCTAGGGCAAAGAGGCTCATTACTTACAGAGGAAAGCCCATCAGAATAACATCAGACCTGTGCACAGAGACCTGGCAAGCCAGAAGAGGCTGACAAGATATATTCAGGGAACTAAATGAGAAGAACATTCAGCCAAGAATACTTTATCCAGCAAGACTGACATTCAAAATGGATGGAGAGATAAGCAGTATCCAAGACTGGCAAGGCTTAAAAGACTATGAAACCACCAAGCTGACACTGCAGAAAATATTAATGGGGGTTTTATAAAACAGGAAAAATCCCAAGAATAGCATTGAACAGAAATATACAGTCTACAGAAAGAAAGACTTCAAAGGTAACTCGATGTCAATAAAAACATATCTATCAATAATCATTCTCAATGTGAATGGCCTAAATGCCCCCATAAAACGGTACAGGGTTGAAGATTGGATAAAACGACAGGACCCATCCATATGTTGTCTACAAGAGACCCATTTTGAACCTAAAGATAAACCCAGACTGAAAGTGAAGGGATGGAGAAGCATCTTTCATGCCAATGGGCCTCAAAAGGGCCCATCGCTATGGGATAGTGATTCTCATATCAGATAAATTAGATTTCAAACTCAAGACTGTAGTCAGAGATACAGAAGGACACTACATAATCCTTAAAGGGACTATCCACCAATATGATCTAACAATTGTAAGTATCTATGCCCCCAATATGGGAGCAGCCAATTACATTTAAAAAAACTGTTAATCAAAATAAAGAGTCATATTGATGTGAATACACTAATCGTTGGATATCATAACATGCCTCTCTCAGAAATAGACAGATCATCGAAGCAGAAAATCAATAAAGAAACAAGATCATTGAATGACACATAGGACCAGATGGACCTCATAGATATATGCAGAACATTCCACCCCAAAACAACAGAGTACTCATTCTTCTCATGTGCACAAGGAAAATTCTCAAGAAAGGATCACATACTGGGTCACAAATCAGAACTGAACAGGTACCAAAAGACTGATATTATTCCCTGCATATTCTCAGATCACAATGCTTTGATATTGGAGCTTAATCACAAGGAAATATTCATAACGAACTCATACACCTGGAAGATAAAGAATGCTTGGATCAACCAGGAGATCAAAGAAGAACTGAAACAATTCATGGAAACCAATGAGAATGAGAACACTCCAGTCCAAAACCTATGGGATACAGCAAAGGCAGTCGAAGGGGGAAATACATAGCCATCCAAGCCTCCCTCAAAAAAAAACTGAAATATTCAGAACACTGCAGCTGTCTCTACACCTAAAAGAACTGGAGAATCAACAACAAATCAAACCAACTCCACACATAAGAAGGGAAATCATCAAGATTAGAGCTGAGATCGATGAGGTAGAAACCAGAGATACAGTAGAATGTATCAATGAAACTAGAAGTTGGTTTTTTGAAAGAATCAATAAGATCAATAAGCCACTGGCCACACAAATCCAAAAGAAAAGAGAGAAAGCCCAAATTCATAAAATTATGAATGAAAAGGGAGAGGTCACAACTAACACAAAGGAAGTAGAATCAATCATCAGAAATTATTATCAACAGTTATATACCAATAAGCTTAGCAACATTGATGAAATGGATGCATTTCTGGAAAACTATAAACTACCAAAATTGAACCAGGAAGAAATCTACAACCTGAATAGACCTATATTTAGAACGAGATTATAGCAGTGATCAAAAACCTCCCAAAAAACAAGAGCCCAGGACCTGATGTATTCCCTGGGGAATTCTACCAAACTTTCAAAGAAGAAATAACACCTATTCTCCTGAAGCTGTTTCAAAAAATTAAAGCAGAAGGAAAACATCCTGACTCTTTCTATGAAGCCAGCATTACCCTTATCCCCAAACCAGGCAAAGACCCTACCAAAAAGGAGAATTTCCGACCAATATCATTGATGAATATGGATGCTAAGATTCTCAACAAGATCCTAGCAAACAGAATCCAACAGCACATTAAAAAGAGTATTCACCATGACAAGGTGCGATTCATTCCTGGGCTACAAGGATGGTTCAACATTTGCAAATCAATCAATGTAATAGAACAAATTAATAAGAGAAGAGAGAAGAACCACATGGTGCTCTCAATTGATGCAGAAAAAGTATTTGACAAAATCCAGCATCTGTTCCTGATTAAAACGCTTCAAAGTATAGGGATAGAAGGAATATTCTTAAACCTCATCAAATCTATCTATGAAAGACCCACAGCAAATATCATCCTCAATGGGTAAAAGCTTGCAGTCTTCTAGTTGAGATCAGGAACGAGACAAGGATGCCACTCTCACCACTCTTGTTCAACATAGTATTAGAAGTCCTAGCAACAGATCAGACATCAAAGAGAAATAAAAGGTATCCAAATTGGTAATGAAGAAGTCAAACTCTCTTTCTTCACAGATGACATGATTCTTTATATGGAAAAGCCCAAAGACTCCACCCCCCAACTACTAGAACTCATACAGCAATTCAGGAATGTGGCAAGATACAAAGTCAATGTGCAGAAATCAGTGGCTTTCTTATACACTAACAATGAAAATAGAGAAAGGGAAATTAGAGAATCGATTCCATTTACTATAGCACCAAGACCCATAAGATACCTAGAAATAAACCTTACCAAAGAGGTAAAGGATCTGTACCCGAGGGATTAGAGAACACTCATGAAGAAATTGAAGAAGACACAGAAAGATGGAAGACCATTCCATGCTCTTGGATCGTAATAATAAACATTGTTAAAATGTCTATACTGCCTAGAGCAATCTATACTTTTAATGCCATTCCGATCAAAATTTCACCAGTATTCTTCAAAGAGCTGGAGCAAATAATCCAAAAATTTGTATGGAATCAGAAGAGACCCCGAATCGCTAAGGAAATGTTGAAAAACAAAAATAAAGCTGGGATCATCACGTTACCTGATTTCAAGCTTTATAACAAACCTGTGATCACCAAGACAGCATGGGAGTGGCTTAAGAAAAGACACATAGACCAGTGAAACAGAGTAGAGAGCCCAGATATGGACCCTCAATTCTATGGTCAATTAATCTTCGACAAAACAGGAAAAAATATACAGTGGAAAAAAGACAATCTCTTCAATAAATGGTTTTGGGAAAACTGGACAGCTCTATGTAGAAGAATGAAACTCGACCATTATCGTACACCGTACAGAAAGATAAACTCAAAATGGATAAAAGACCTCAACGTGAGACAGGAATCCATCAGAATCCTAGAGGAGAACATAGGCAGTAATCTCTTCGATATCAGCCACAGCAACTTCTTTCAAGATATGTCTCCAAAGGCAAAGGAAACAAAAGCGAAAATAAACTTTTGAGACTTCATAAAAATCAAAAGCTTCTGCACAGCAAAGGAAACAGTCAATAAAACAAAGAGGCAACCCATGGAATGGGAGAAGATATTTGCAAATGACAGTACAGACAAAAGTTTGATATTCAGGATCTATAATGAACTCCTCAAACTCAACACACACAAAACAGACAATCACATCAAAAAATGGGCAGAAGATATAAACAGACACATCTCCAATCAAGACATACAAATGGCTATTACACATGAAAAAATGTTCATCATCACTAGCCCTCAGGGAGATTCAAATTAAAACCACATTGAGATATCACCTTACACCAATTAGAATGGCCAAAATTAACAAAAAAGGAAACAACATGTGTTGGACAGGATGTGGAGAAAGGGGAACCCTCTTCCACTGTTGGTGGGAATGCAATTTGGTGCAGGCTCTTTGGAGAACAGTGTGGGGATTCCTCAAGAAATTAATAATAGAACTTCCCTATGACCCTGCCATTGCACTCCTGGGTATTTAACCCAAAGATACAGATGTGAAAAGAAGGGCCATCTGTACCCCAATGTTTATAGCAGCAATGGCCACGGTCGCCAAACTATGGAAAGAACCAAGATGCCCTTCAACAGACGAATGAATAAGGAGATGTGGTCCATATACACTCTGGAGTATTATGCCTCCATCAGAAAGGACGAATACCCAACTTTTGTAGCAACATGGATGGGACTGGAAGAGATTATGCTGAGTCAAATAAGTTAAGCAGAGAGAGTCAATTATCATATGGTTTCACTTATTTGTGGAGCATAACAAATATGATGGAAGACAAGGGGTGTTAGAGAGGAGAAGGGAGTTGGGGTAAATTGGAAGGGGAGGTGAATAATGAGAGACTATGGACTCTGAAAAACAATCTGAGTGGTTTGAAGTGGCGGTGGGGTGGGAGGTTGGGGTACCAGGTGGTGTGTATTATAAAGGGCACGGATTGCATGGAGCACTGGGTGTGGTGAAAAAATAATTAATGCTGTTTTTCTGAAAATAAATAAATAAAAAAATAATGAATACTGTTATGCTGAAAATAAATAAATTTAATTAAAAAAACTAAATGTAATAAAACTTAAAAAATATATAAAGGAAAATTTTCCCACCACTCAATGTCTTCTGTGTCCAAGAATCAATACCTTGGAGATCTCCCTGAATAAAGACTATGGGGATAAGGGCTCTGATACTACTCACTCCCCTCAGCTCAAGTGTACTCTTCGCTTGGTTAGTGTGGCCCTCTGAATCCCTTCCACAGGCCCACATCAGTCAACCCAGCCCTTCTCACTCCCAGACTCTGTCTCCGCGGGCACAAGCTGTTGCTGGTGTAAAAGCAGAAGCTGGGCATGGTGCTTCAAATCTGACCCCGGCATATTGAGCCCCAGGTATGCCAGCAACATATTCAGGCTGGGAAATTCTGGGGGCTGGACAAAATCCTCGGGCTATTGTTCTAGCTATGTGTTCAAGATGGAAATGATGGCCCTGGGAAAAGATGGTTAGGCAGAGGAGTCAGAAGACAGATCTCACTCTCAAACCAATATCCCAGGGAACCCCAGTGGGAATCTGGGTGCCTGGACTTCCAACTCCTGTCAGAGACCAGTCCTCATCTTTGTCCACCTGTCATCTGGCAGTCCTGCTGGAGACGGGTCTTGTCATAGACGACAGGGTGCAAAAAGGCGCTATGAGTGTGAGTCCTGATAAATCCTGTGAGAATTTATGTCCTTCCTGGGGAGCTGGACACACTCCTCAGTCTTTCTCCTTGTCCATTTGCACAGAATTCAACTGCATGTTCCCAGGGTGGGGTTGTGTCTGACCTCTTAATTACCCTCGCTGCACCTGTCACTGTGCTGTGATCAAAGGGAGAAGTAAGGGACTCTATCTCTACATAGGCCTTTCCAGGACCCCGTCAGTACCTCAAATGTTACCTCCTCTTGCTCTTGTGCTGCCTTTCACTAGTTTCCATGAGTGGGTCTCCTTCCGCTGACACTATTCTCCCACAGGGTGTGGAATGTCTGGTCCCTGAGCTCTCACTGGATCTTCTGAGCACCCAGTGTCCAGGTTCCAACAGATTGCTAAGTGTGATGGTTCCTACGGCCTCTGTTCTGTATCCCTGGATTGGTGGAGTCAGGGCTGTGTGGGGGATGAATGGGGAATGACTCCCTTAGGGGCTAAAGTTGTCCTCCAGCCCCCTCTGCTCTGCAAAGGTTCCCACATCCACAGTTCCCCTGGGCTCCTTCTTTTCTCCAGAAGGAACTCTCAGACCTTCACCCTTAAGGAGGAATCACAGATGTGTGGGATGAGGGTCCAAGTGTCCCTCCAACTCACAGTTCCCTGGCTTCCCTGGTGGTGAGAGAAGGCCCGCATGTATCAGCCAAAGCTCACTCACATACTCCACTGCTCATGGGCTCTGCCGACCTCATCATAGCTGGAGAAAATACACCCATGTCTAGTGGAAGCCAGGTGTCATCACATAAAATGTCCCGTGGAAGCTACCACTCATCGTGTCCAGTGTCACTGTTTGTCTCCTAATTAGTCTGGAGCCCTGGGGTGCTGTCTGCTGTGCTTGGTTCTGAGTCAGCTCATACAGTATTGCCTGTGATTACTGAGACTTCCTGAATGCTTCTTGAATAAAAGGGCCCAACCCAGCCCATTACAGATATCTGAGTGGGCCTGGAACCCCTGCTCACCCTCGAGGATCTCTCCTCTGGTTTCACCCAGGCACAGTCCTCAGAGTCTCATATCTCCTCTTTAAAAACTTTTTAAAATTACTTTTCAGTGTTCCAGAATTCACTGTATATGCATAAAACCCATACTCCATGCAATAGATGCCCTCCATAATACCCACCACTAGCCTCACCCAATATCCCACCCCCACCCCTCCGAAACCCTCAGATTGATTTTCAGAGTCCACAGTCTCTCATGTTTCATCTCCCTCTCCAATTTCCCCCATCTCCCTTCCCCTCTCCATCTCCCCATGTCTGCTGAGTTATTCCTTATGCTCTACAAATAAGTGAAACCATGTGATAATTGACTCTGTCTGCTTGACTTATTTCACTCAGCATAATCTCTTCCAGTCCTTTCCATGTTGGTTGGGTATTCATCTTTTCTGATGGAGGAATAATAGTCCATAGTGTATATGGACCACATCTTCCTATACATTCATCCATTGAAGGGCATCTTGGCTCTTTCCATAGTTTGGTGACTATGACCATTGTTTCTATGAACATTGGGGTAGAGGTGGCCCTTCTTTTCATTACACCTGTATCTTTGGTGTAAATACCCAATAGTGCAATTGCAGGGTCATAGGGAAGCTCTATTTGACATTGTTTTAAATTTGACTCATCCCTGAAAATTTTTTGGAACAATGTCAAGTTGCAAAATAAAAATGTATTTTTATCTATATCTATATAGATATGTGCATAATTTATTTATTTGTCAGAGGGAGATAACCATAGAGGAAATACAAGCAGGGATGGGAGAGGGAGAAGCAGGCTTCCCACTAAGCAGGGAGCCAGATGTGGGGCTTGATCCCAGGACCCTGGGATCATGACCTGAGCCAAAGACAGACACTTAATGACTGAGCCACTCACGTTTCCTTAAAAAATATTTTGTAGTTATATTATTCAGGTATGATTTATGAAGTGAGTGACCTCCCTATGCTCTGAAAGAAGATATTTAAGATTTCATTTTGACTAACATCTGAGAACCAATTAGAATCACTCTTGGTTCTCAGTGTCTTGTATCCTAGATCCTCTGTGGTAAATGGGCAATATAGAAAAAAAAAGCTACAATGGAAAGTCTTTTCATAAATATTCTACTGCTGTCCTTGTAAATACACCCCTATTCTGCTGAATAAAATCTGAAGCACTTTTTCAGTAGAGTAAAAATCTAGAAAGTTTATTTTTATAAAGGTAATAAATGAGGTAATTTTTATCAATAGGAAAATGTAGGTCATGGATGTTTTGCTTTAAATCTCATAAATATATAAAATAGCATCATTATTACATTTTAAATAAAATGTATTTATTCACTCTTCATATTTTATTAAGATTTCTATAAGTAAATAAATGATTATTTTTTAAATTAAATATATTTTTCTGAGTTCCAAGATTAATTACTTATACACCATACCCAGTGCTCCATCCAATACATGCCCTCCTTAATACCCACCACCAGACTAACCTATTCCCCCATCCCCTCCCCTCCAAAACCCTTAGTTTGTTTGTCAAAGCCAGTCTCTCATGCTTCATCTTCTCTTACAATTTTCCCCAATTAACTTTTCCTTTCCTTCTACTAATGTCCTCCATGTAATTTCCTATGCACCACAAGTAATTGAAACCATATAATAATTGTCTTTCTCTGTTTGACGTATTTCCCTCAGCATAATCTCCTCCTGTCTTCCATGTTGATACAAAAGTTAGGTATTCATTCCTTCTGATAGATGCAAAATATTCCATTGTATATATGGACTGTATCTTCTTTATCCATTGTCTGTTAAAGGACTTCTTGGCTTTTTCCAGTTTGGTGACTGAGGCCATTGCTGCTGTGAACATTGGTGTACAGATGGCCCTTCTGTTCACTACATCTGTATCTTTGGGGTAAATACCCAGTAGTGCAATGGCAGGGTCATAGGGAAGCTCTGTTTTTACTTTCTTAAGACATCTCCACACAGTTTTCCAAAGTGGCTGCACCAACTTGCATTCCCACCAACAGTCGAAAAGGATTCCCCTTTCTCCATATCCTCTGCAACACTTTGTTTCCTATCCTGTTAATTTTGGCCAATCTAACTGGTGTAAGGTGGTATCACAATGTTGTTTTGATTTGAATATACGTGATGGTAATGATGATGAACATTTTTTCATGTGTCTGTTAGCCATTTGTATGTCTTATGTCGAGAAGTGTCTGTTCATGTATTCTGCTCATTATTTGACAAGATTATCTGTTTGTTTGTTTGTTTGTTTGTTTGCAGTTTTGAGTTTGAGGAGTTATTTATAGATCTTGGACAACATCCCCTTGTCTATAATGTCATTTCTGAATGGCTTATCCCATTCCATTGGTTGACTCGTTGATTTGTTGACTGTTCCCTTTGTTGTGCAGAAGCTTTTGATCTTGATAAAGTCCCAAAAGTTCACTTTCACTTTTGTTTCCTTTGCCCGTGGAGACACATCTTGAAAGATGTTGCTGTGGTCAATGTTGAAAAGGTTGCTGCCTATGTTCTCCTCTAGGATTCTGATGGATTCCTGCCTCAAGTTGTGTTTTTTTATCCATTTCGAGTTTAGCTTTGTTTATGGTGTAAGAAGATGGTCAAGCTTTATACTTCTATATATAGCTGTCCAATTTTCCCAGCACCACTTTTTGAAGAGACTGTTCCCCCACACACACACACTGGCTATTTTTCCCCTGTTTTTTCAAATATTATTTGACTATAGAGGTTTGGGTCCATATCTGGACTCTTTCCTCTCGTCCATTTGTCTATGTGTCTGTTTTGGGGCCAGTAATATGCTGTATTGGTGATCACAGCTTTGTAGTAAAGCCTGAAATCAGGCAACATTATGCCCCCAGGTTTGTTTTTCTTTTTGAAAATTCCCTTACCAATTTTCTGTCTTTTCTGGTTTCTTAAAAATTTTAGGATTGTTTCTTCTAGCACTTTGAAAAATGCTAGTGGAATTTTGACTAGGGTGGAATTGAAGTATCAATTGCTCTGTGCAGTACAGATATTTTAACAATGTTTATTCTTCTTATCCATAAGCTTTTCCATTTTTTTGTGTGTCTTTTTCAATTTTTTCATGAGTGTTTTTTAGTTCCTTAAGTATAGATCTTTTACTTCTTTGGTTAGGTTTATTCCAAGGTATTTTGTGGTTCTTGGTGCTATAGTAAATAGAATCAATTCTTTAATTTCCCTTTCTATATTTTCATGGTTTCTGGGCATTGATTTTGTATCCTGCCACATTACTGAATTGTTATATGAGTTCTAGTAGTTTACGGGGGGAAAGTCTTTTGGGTTTTCCATATAAAGTATCATGTCTTCTGTGAAGAGAGAGAGTTTGACTTCTTTCCCAAATTGAGTACACTTTATTTCTTTTTGTTGTCTTATTGCTGTTTCTAGGACTTCTAATACTATGTTGAAGAACAGTGCTGAGACTGGGCATACTTCTGTTCCTGATTTCAAAGGGAAGGCTTTTCATCATTGAGAATCATATTCACTGTGGGTTTTTCATAGATAGATTTTATGAAGTTGAGGAATGTTCCCTCTATCCCTTTACTTTGAAGTGTTTTAAACAGGTATGGATGCTGTATTTTTATAAATACTTTTTCTTCATCAATTGTGAGGACCATGTGGTTATCTCTTCTCTTATTGATTTGTTCTATCACATTTATTGACTTGTGAATATTGAACCACCCTTGCCTCCCAGAGATCAATCCTACCAGGTCATGGAGGATAATCTTTTTAATTTACTGTTGGATCCTATTAGCTAGGATCTTGTTGAGATCTTGGTGTCCATAGTCATCAGGGATATTTGTCTGAAATTCTTCTTCTTGATGGGATCTTTCCCTGTTTGAGGACCAAGGTAATTCTGGCTTTATCTCTTTTTCTATTCATTTTCATTTTGTTTTCTTTTTATCTAAAGAACTCCTTAAGCATTGGCAAGGGCTCATCACTGTGAAAGTTCCTACAAATGCTAGTATGGCAAATTTTCAACTCAGGAGGACTGTACTTCTCCAAAGGCCAGTCCTACATGTAATGTCAAGAAGTCAAGACAAAGATTGTTAGTAATGAACTTCTACATGGACACTGTGCCTTCTCTTGAGGGAATCCTTTGCTGTGTGGGCCTCAGGAGTTTGTTGTACACTAAGTGGTACCTCAATAAACCTGGGGAGAAATGTCATCACCACTGAAAAACATGTTCACAGGGTTGTAAGTGAACAAAAAACATACTTCAGAATCTCTGTTACTGAATCAGTAATAACGCAATCTAACAGGAAACCTCACCTCTGAGCAAGTTTTAGATTTCCCTCATGGAATTTGATGAAGCATAAGGAAAGAAAAGGCACCATCCTTGACTTCGTGTGCTATGTGAGGGAATGGAGACTTAATGACTACATAGGCGCATGGCCAGCATATGAGAAATGGGGCACTGAAGTTTTGGTGTCTTGCTTTCAATGTCTGTGCCCTCTCTCTCACATCTACTGCCTGGAAGGGCCTGTAAATTTATACTCTGGGTTTGGCATCAACTGTGGCTTTAGACCTTGCTCTGGAACCCCCACTGGGGGACACATGTCAGGTGCAAGACATCAGGCCCAGTCCTTGATCAGCATTTATGTACTTTTAGCATCCAATGGGTATTTCCCACACTGATGTTTCACTGTTTCTCCTTCCCTCATTCCCAAACGCCTTTGATTACAGGAAGTTTCAGAGATATTCCTCCCACAGTCTTCAAAGTCTGAAGTTCTGGAGCAGTGCTCCTTGCTGTGGCAGTCAGGCCCTGGTACAGTCACATCACACACCTACCTCTTGAAGGAGTTGAGGAAAATTCACTCCAAACTTCCCCTATTTGGATCTAACATTTCCTCTCATATAATGTTATGAAAAGTAGAAATTCAGTTCCCTTGAGGATAATCTGTCTTCTTCACATGGGACAGCCATGGTTTCTGTGTGATTACCAGAAGACACTATCCAAAAAACAAGCAAACAAACAAAAATCAAAAACAAACAAAGAAACAAAAAACAAAAACAGAAAGTAAAAAAAAAAAAAAAAAGAAAAGAAAGAAAGACAAGATGTTCTTCAGGGATTGAGCATTAAGATGTGCACCTGGTATTCTTGCAAAGAGGTATAAAGAATGGGTTATGTGTTCCATGTTGGAGGAAGGGAAGTTCAGTGACGGGAGAGGAAAAGCACCGCTTAGGTTTTTGTTCAAAGTGACCACTTAAAATAGCCTCTTGATGTGTTTTGTGGACCTTTTGAAGGAAACAAACTTAAATCATCATTTTGGATAAATATAAATATTAAATGAGACAAAGTATGGATTGACTTTCCTTTTGGATATATATATATATATATATATATATATATATATATATATATATATATAATGCGTTGCATTTAAATGGATTTTGTTTGCCCTGTCAGTGTCAAGGTTTCCCTCCACAAAAAACAAAATCTGTGACAGCCAGACTGATAAATGTCACTTATTTACTCCAGAAACTCATAAAAATCCATAAACTCCAGATTATTGTCCCCATGTCATCAACAGGGATGCTCTAAGGATCAATAGAGTTACCTGGTGGTTTCCACGAGTGAATGCAGCACTCAGAGCCGAGAGTTGGATCTTATGAAGAAAAGATTTCTGAGGGAAGAAGGAAGACACAAGGCACATGAGATCATGGGATAGATGAAAGGTCTAAGGCTTCAAGATCAGAAGACTCAGTAGAGTATCCTTACTTCCAGATACTGCTGATCTGGGAAGGAAATATCTGCATGAGTAGCAGAGGTCTTATAGCCAGAAAGATTTTGGTGATCATGTGCATTTGACTTAACGTGTTCCCACCTGCTGCTGAGAGTCTCAACTGTTTGAGGGACAAGAATGGAAGGAATTTTCACAGAACACCCAATGGCTTGTTGGATATAGTGGACTGCAATGACTGGGAGATGCTCCTTGATCAGCAAGTATACTATTTGGGGGTCTGTGCTTCTGTGAGCATTCTGCTAAGTAATTAGTAGGTTCCTGTGATTCAGGCATGTTTGTAGGGGGCAGCTCAGGACATAGCTCTGGGTCCAGTGCTGACTCGGCAATCCCTGGGTCAGCCAAACCACAACTATGTCAAGTTCCTAGGTGATGGTGGGCTGGGTCTGGACAGATTGGGGAAGACAGAGCTGTGGGTGCAAGGGGACTAGACTGAGAGCTAACCTCTCAGGATTTTAGTAGAGCTCTGGAGGGCAGTTGACCTGCTGACCAGGACCCTTCACAGTGTACTTCAAAGAAGCAAAGACTATCAGTGCTGGAATGTAACCGTGGAGCATATCAAACTATACATCTCCATTTTATTTTAGTTATTTTTTGAGATTGTACTTTTTAAAAGATTTATTTATTTATTTTCAGCATAACAGTATTCATTATTTTTGCACCACACCTAGTGCTCCTTGCAATCCGTGCCCTCTCTAATACCCACCATCTGGTTCCTCCAACCTCCCACCCCCCGCTGCTTCAAAACCCTCAGATTGTTTTTCAGAGTTCAAATTCTCTCATGGTTGTACTTATTTATTAGACAGAGAGGACACATAGAGAGAGAGAACAAGCAGGTAACTGGGAGAGGAAGAAGCAGACTCTCCAGTGAGCAGGGAGCCCAATGTGGGGCTCAATCCCAGGACCCTGGGATTATGACCTGAGCCAAAGGCAGATGCTTATCGACTGAACCACCCAGGCACTCCTATACACATTCACTGTAGAAGAGAGAAGACTTGGCTTAATTCTAATATATAAGAGGAGAATTGTTGGATGATATGGTTGTTCTACGTCTATTTTTAAAGATTTATCTATTTATTTGACAGAGAGATAGAGAGAGAGATTACAAGTAGGCAGAGATTCAGGCAGAGAGAGAAGGGGAAGCAGGCTTCCCACTGAGCAGAGAGCCCGATGTGGGGCTTGATCCCAGAACCCTGAGATTATGACCCAAGCTGAAGGCAGAGGCTTAACCCACTGAGCCACCCAGGTGTCCCTGTTCTATATTCATTTTTAAATACTCTTCACCTCTAATGTGGGGCTCAACCTCATGACCCCAAGATCAAGAGTCACTCACTCTTCTGTTTGTGTTATCCGGGTGCCCCTATGTTGATTTTTTTTGAGAAAACTTGACACTGTTTTTCATAGTGGCTGCACCCAATTTACAGTCCTGCCAACAGAGCCTGTTTATAGTCCCACTAGAGCCCAATAGAGCACAGTTCTCTTTCCTCCACATTTTGGCCAAAATTCTTGTTTGGTCTTCTGGATACTAGTCATTATGACAGGTGACAGATGAGAGGTGACATCATTTTGGGCTCTGATTTGCATTTCCCTGGTGACAAGTGGTGGTAAACATCTCTTAATGTATTTGTTGGCCATCTGTGTGTTTTCTTTGAAAAAAATATCTAATCTGAACTCTGCTGATTTTGTAACTGCTATCTGTCTTTGTGCTATTGAGTTGTATGAGTTCTTCAATATTTTGGGTATGAGACTTTTATCAGTTAGGTAGTTTGCAAATATGTTCTCCTTTTCAGTATGTTGTCTGTTCAATATGTTGATGACTGGAGATTTCCTTTGATGTACAGAAGGCTTTTAGTTTGATGCAGTCCTAGTAGTTTATTTTTCATTGTAGCCTTTACATCTGATGTCAAATCCAAAACTCAGTGTCAGGAAGGATCTCAAGAAACATTCTTCCAAAAAATGTGTTAAGGAGAAGAATGAACAGATCTCTTCTGACACTTCTGTGCCACGTGGTTTTAATAGGTTCTCGACTGGCTCAGTCAGCACAGCATCTGCCTCTAGATCTCAGAATGAAGATTTCAAATTTTGGTCATGGAGATTATTATAAAAAGGCAAGGGTGTTAATAACATTCTGCTCAATTTCCAGCTAGGTATTTTATTGTAGCTGTTTTGTTGAGGTCCTTGCCACATTGTGACTTCATTATTGTGGAACAGTTGGGATAGACATTTAGTTGCACTGCTTTCCTTGAGGTTGCCCGGTATTTCCAAAGCACTTATTGTGGAGAATGTTGCTTCCCTATTTTATACTCTTGGAGCTTTTGTTATAAATCAGTTAACTACACATTTTTTTTCCTGGGTTTTCTCTCTGTTCCATCGATCTGTGTGTCTCTCTGTAGGTTGATACCATATGATTTCCATTTCTACAACTTTGTAATACACTTTGAATTCAGAATGCATGATGCTTCCAGGTTTGTTTTTTCTCCAGATGGCTTTAGCTATTCAGAGTCTTCTCTGGTATTATTCACTTTGTAGGATTATTGGTTTTATTTCTTAAAATGCCATTATATCTTGATAGGGTTCACACTGAATACTTAGATTGTTTTATGTAGTGTGGACCTTTGCATTACATATATTCTAGAGCTCCATTAGCATGGGATGTCTCCAGACTTAATTCTGTCTTCTTCAAATTCTTTCATTAATGATTTAAGTTTTCAGTATGCAGGTCTTTCACCTCTGGGTAAAAATAATTCCTATGTATTTTATTCTTTTTGAGTGATTATCAATTACAAACTATTTTCTTAATTTCTATCTTTGATAGCATGTTATTCATGTATAGAGATGAAACTCATTTTTGTATATAGAATCTGTGTCCTTAAGTTTAGGGTATAATCCATGTATTAGTTCTACAAGGATTTCTATAGAGTCATTAAGGGATCATATATGACACCTTCTTCGCCTAAATAAGTAAAAAAAAAAAAAAAAAAGCTGGGAATATAAGTTAATGTCTTCTAACTGGGAAAAGAGGATACAGATATGCTGAGTGATAGTTTTCAAATTGTCTAAAATGTTTTATGGTTAGTGTAAGCAAAGGAATCCAAAAATATAGCTTGTTTTATTTTACTGATTTCTTTCTACCAGATATACAGAGCTGTAGTGTGGACCAGTTATTTCCCACACTATCCCTTCATACACCCTGTGCCTCTTGGGAAGCATCCACCATTCTCCCTGAAGAATTCTAACCCAGGGCCTGACTCAGCTACTCAGAAAATATTTCTCGAAATAGTGCTTTTGGGAAAAAGCCCACGTTCCTAAGATTTTCTAGAAGACACCCTCCAAAAATTGAATTTTATGGAACTCTTTTGATCTCTCTGTGAATCCTCGAAGATGCCCAACATTGACTGTGGCTTGTTTTGCAGACAGATAAGGGAACTCCTGCAATGTATCCTGTGGTCACCAGAGGGGTGTTTGTGCTTTAACAGGGACATGGACATAGCTCCACCTCCACAGAAGATACAAGTTAACCTCCTTTTGGACTTCCTTCAAAATCTCAGCGAATTTCTTCAAGGAGAGAATACATATTATTCTATAGATTCTTTTGGATCTATTGACAACTCCCTATCCGTTCTTACAACTACCAATACATAAAATTATAAATGATTAAATGATGGTCCGTGTGGACCCTCCATTCAGAAAGACAGAAAATGAACCTCAAATGGGTCCCAGATCTAAATTCAAGAGCCAAAACTATAAACCTCAGAGAAGAAAGCCTAAGAAGAAATATTCCCTGACCTTAGCTTTGGCATCTGCTTCTTAAGGACAACACAAGAATTAACAAGTGGAAGAACAGGTACATGGGTAAATTGGTCACTGACATGAATGCCTTTCCTCTGGACTCCACACGTGCTCCCAAGCACCAGGCAGTAACTGTACAAGTCATTTATTCCTACATCCCACTTAGCAGTACCCATTACATTCTCCAATTTAAGAATGGGATCTGTAGCTTCAGAGCCCTGCTTGGGGTCACCCAGCCACAAAGAGGCTGAGCAGGATAGAACTGCTATCTCTCTGCCATTGGACTCTGTGTTCGATCCACATGGCTAACTCTTGGAACTCAGAGGTTCAGAAATCTCCACATCCAACCCTGAGGCCTGGAGACCTCACTGAATTCAAGGGGGAGTGGTGCCACCTCTGACTGGGGCTTGTCTTGGGTCTGCTGTCTGATGATGCTGTGCCTTGGTATTGAGGACTCTCCAATGACTAACAGCCAGCCTTTGTCTGGGTAGGAAGTGGTTTCTCTCTGATTACAAAGGCTCATGTAACCTCAGAGTTGAGAAGTCTCTTCTGGAGCATCTGGATGCAACCTTCTTGGGAGATTCAGCCCACAACGCTGGCAATCCCTAGGTTCAAATCCTGCTGTGATTCAATGTGGATCATGGAAAGGTCCAGCTTCTTAAAGCCTTGGTTTCCTTCACCAAACAGAGGAAGCATTTAGACCTTACACATGGAATTGTTAGTGGGATTGACTGATGCTCTAAAAAGATACTCAGTAATCCTTAGCTTTACCTGCTAAAATTAGTCCACAGTAAGTACATTGCTTTCATGGGCTCTGGGCCTCAGCATTACTGTGTAGCTTCAGCCTGCCAATCCAGGCTTCCCTGACTGAGTTTTCTTTCCAGAAATCATTCATCCTCCTCCAGTATGGGATCCCACAATACTAGGGTTCATCCATCAGTCCCAGGCCAGCCCTGGGATAGGATGACACCTGGAGCTTCTGTCCTGGACATGGACAATCCTCAATGTAGAGACTGGCAGCCTGGAGCACCCTGAACTTTCACCTGCTTTTGGAACAAATATCAGGGTGCCTTTTGATGGTGCTCTTTCTCCCTAAAGCAGGGAAATTATCTGCTCACAGTTCCATTATCCTGTCCCACTTTTTCCCCACTGTTTAATCTTTGGTACAAAGAATCTTAAGCCTCCTTGGATGCCTGGGTCCCACTGCCTTTTCGTGGTTGGAATTGAAAGTATTTTATGAGTGCCATTTTGGTTTTTGATGGAACTATTGTTAGGATGAAGCCTGGTCACTCCCTATAAGCCAACACAAAGCCTGTGACACTGACCAATATGGCAGCACCTGCCCCATGGCAGCCCTTCCCTTAGTGCTCAGAGCTCTCCTTTCTCACTGAGTCCCACTAACTGGTGCTTCTTTATCTTCCTGCAGGGAGATCCCCAAATGTCCTATCTTTGAGGATATCTTCTGTGCCTGGTTATCTCCATGTTGTGGCAGAGAAGACCAGAATTACTGACAATGACTTCTATGAAAGCATCAGATCAAGTGGACTCCCTCTTACCCGTTTTTTGGGGGAGTACAGGGGTCTCAGTAGGAAGCCCAACTCCCTCTCACAGACAAGCTTAAATGGAGGGATACCATGGTTTGGGTTGGCAGTGTCAGGGCGTCACTGCTAGAGCATCCTGAGGGGTGTGGATGAGCTATGTCCAGTGTTGAAGCCCCTGGTTGAGTCCATTCTGCAGCTTCCATGAGCAGCCAATGTGTTTTGTAAAGGACTCTCTTACACAAGTTCAAGCGGTTCTTCCTGTTGCCACTAAAACTACATCTGGATGAACACTTTTCTGTAACCCACTGACCTTCACTGTCCTTAGAGGTTCCTCCTCAAGGGAGGAAGCTGAGACGAGCGGCCTGGCCTGCACCCCTCTGCTGGCCTGGAGTGAGGTCTGGTTGCTCTAGTTAGCATCTGAGTTAAGGAGCACAAGGGGTTGAAGTGGCTTGAGCGTGTCACTGGACAGGGCATGGGTGTGTTCCAGGACACAAGGCAGAGAAGTTTGTCGGAGAAGAAATATGAGGGGGATTTGGGGAAGACTCTTTCATGCTCTATGGTCACTCCCAAGACCCTGATGACATCACTGCTGACTTGTCCTCCTCATAATTTCAGGTCTCATCTATAGAGTCCAGGATCCCTCCTTTCCCAACAATGCTTCTCCTAATAAAGAAAGCATAGAGCAACAAGGGGCAAGTCCCCCCAAAAATGTGGTTAAATTGTGTTCTAGTATTGTTTATAGGAATCATTTGTAGAGAAACAAAGATTCATGGCACAGACATGACTATCACTTACATTATTAGAATCAAATGAATGTAAATAACTTAGTTGTTTATCAGATGGTGCTGCTGAGTACTGTCACTGAGAATGCCCAAAGGGACAGCAGAGATAGTGACTGTCCACTGTAGGTACATCAGGTTGAACAAAAGTGCAGCCCTGGAATCTTCAGGGCCCCACGCTGTCACACACACACACACACACACACACACACACACACTACACTTAGAGGGAAAGGCAGGGGAGAAGGACACCATGTGTTATGGGAGATTATTTCTCAGTAGAGGGAATCTGCTGTCTTTTTTTTTTTCATATTTAAATCATAATTTACTACATAAACATAGTCTGGTTAAAACCTAAAGAAATATTTACTTTATTACCTGACTTGTTAGCAATAAATGAGAATATTTAAGATATGATTTTAATATTTTATAATATGCATATTAGAATAGTTTAAATGTAGACTACCCAGGAAAATGAAAAATTAAAGGTGTCTCATGGAGCCAGACATTTTTCTTGTGGTTTCTGCTTTTCAAGGCATCCTTATAAAAGGAAACCCTATCACAAATGATGGAAATAGTACATTTTGGAGCTTCCTATGATCTTTGTTCTTTCAGGAACATACTTTTGTAAAAAAAAAACGTTATTTGTATAAAACAATTAAAAATATGAATCACTCTTATGTTCTGCAGACACAGAAGTTCATAACTTAGGATTCCAGAACCATGAAAATCCAAGACGAGGTAAAGTGCCAGAGACAGAGAGAAAAGCAGTGGTTGCAGGGACTGGGATGAGGGAATGAAGAATTAGTGATTAGTAGCAAAGATGTCTCTGAGATGGAAATGTTGTAGAAGTAAATGGCTGTGCCAAACTCTGAATGTACCTAATGAGACCTCAATATGCCATTGAAAAGGATCTGAGTAAAATTTTATGTAAACTGAAATTCTACTTTATTTAATAAACAAAATCTATAAAGGCATTATACAGGTGTATATAAAACACAAATATTACAAAGAAGTCAATGACAGGGGAGGGGAAGAAATTTTGGGGGGCTGCAGCCTGCACCAGCTGCTGTACAGTGTCTGAGGCTGGTTGCTCCACTGAGGCAGCTGGTAGTTCAGGCCATTCAGACATCTGAGGAGCAGGGGTAAGACCCCGCTGGACCTCCAGGTCAGGCTCAGGGGCTGATGGCTCTTCAATCTCAGGAGAGTGAATTGGAACCCTGACTACCACCAGCCCTAGGATCAACAGAGCAGGTGGTGTCCCTGGTCATACTGACAGGTGAGTCACAGCAGCAGGGATGGGGTGGGCCAGCTCAGGCTCTAAAGATGCAGCAGTATCCAGAATGGGTGTGGGGACGAATTCCTGAGATGGATCAGAATCTTGCTCTGGAGCTGGTGCTGTACCTCCAAAAAGAGAAAGTATCATCAGCATGACTGACTTCCCTTTTGCCTCATACATAAAAGAAACTTCCCACCACTCAATGTGGTCTGCATTCCATACCCAATCCCTGGAAGGCCTCCCCATCTGAAGCCCATGGGGACAAAGATCTGAGACTACTCATTCCTCTTGGCCTATGGAGGTTTACTTAGTGTTGCCCACCCTGTCTCTTCCTCAGGCTCACATCAGTCACTCCCAGTCCTCCTCACCCCCAGCCTCTGGCTCCATGGGTTCAAGGTGTTGCAGCTATGAGAGCAGAACCTGTGAACAGCACTCCAGGTCTGAGCCTGGCACATTGAGACCCAGGTATGCCAGCAGCCTATTCAGGCTGGTAAATTCTGGGGGATGGAAAAAAATCCCTGGGATATTGTTCCAGCAATATGCTCAAGATGGAATAGATGGTCCTAGGGACAGACAGGTAGGCAGAGAAATCAGAGGACAGGGCACTCTCCCAAACAAATATCCCAGGGAGCCCTGTGTGAACCTGGGTCCTGGGTTTCCAGCTCCTGTCAGAGACCAGTCCTATTCCTTATTCACCTGCGATCTGGCAGTCCTGCCTGAGAAAGACCTTGTTGCAGATGGAAGAGTAGCTGAAATTCACTATGAATGTGGATCCTTGATCAATGGTGTGAGCATTTCTGTCCTCTCCAGGAAAACTGGACACACTTGCCTCCCTGTCTCTTTGCCCACTTGCCACTTGAATTCAATGGCATGTGCCCAGGAAGGTGTGGTGTCTGGCCTCTTAATTACCCTCACTGCACATGCCATTGCTTTAGGAAGATACAACCAAGATGGGAGCCAAGGGACTCTGTCTCTTGCCAGCACTGCCCAGGACCCTCCCAATTGCTCAAAAGTTACCTCCTGTGCCCCTATGTTGCCTTATTCACTAGGTGCCATGAGAGTGTCTCCTTCCACTGACACTAATCTCTCACATGTATGGGATGTCTGGCCCCTGAGCTCCCACTGGGACTCCTGAGCATCCTCTGAGCATCCAGTATCCATGCTCCAACAGACTTTTGTGTGATTGTTTCTAAATCCTCAGTTCAGGGTCCCAGTATTTAGGTAGAGATAAGGTTGGGAGGGGGCAGGCATGGAGAATGACCCTCTTAGGGTTGAAGCTGTCCTCCATCCCCCTATGCTCTCCCACAGTACTCACACACCAACCACATCTCTCCAGGACATCTTCCCATTTTCCAGAAGACGCTCTTAGACCTTTACCCTAAAGCAGGGATAACAGATATGTGGATTAAAGTCCAGAAGCCCCTCTAATTTACAGTGCCTCCTTACTCTGGTGGAGGGGGGAAGGCCCTCCTTTATCAGATCCGTGGATGTTCTCTAGCACAGATAAGAGGAACCTCAGTAATCCTCTTTTCACCCTGCCCACAATGACATTGGTGTGAACAAGAAGGGATCATCAGGGTATCCACTGTGCTCAACCTCCTCCAGCCCATGGGCAGGAACACCCGCATATTCCTCTTTCCCTAAAACTCAAGAGGAAGTGATGGGGTTGCCCTTGGATAGACCATAGGGATGGGTATCACTTAGTCTGCTTAGTATTAAGTACCTTATGGCATCTCTTGCCAAATGCCCTGAGGAGTTGGGGGCCAGGTTTGAGCCAATGTCTGCAGCATGTGAAAAAGCCATCCCCTGGTGTTCTGGAAGACAGAGCCCCAGGAAATAGGCAAGCAGTAAGAGAACATCTTTCCATATCAGATGTCTCCAGCCAAGTAACCCTGATACTGGACTACACTAGAATATGGGTGCCTGGTTGCAGGGGTTCCAAGTTCTGTTGTGGTCTGTGGTCAAGGAAGTGACATCACTGCCTGGGATCCCCTACCACAGTCCATTCCTGGTTTGATACCTAGACAAAGAGTGCTCTGGCATGCCATCTCCTTATCCTCTTTTTCATGAAAGGTCACATCTGTACACAGTGACACCAAGAAGCCCCTCTGCACAGGCCCCCAGGGAAGATCTGGGTGCAGCCCTGGCCTCAGCTTGGAAACATCCCTAGTTTCAGACACAACTCTCTATTCTTAGCTGGTTTTGACCCTAGATAAACCATTGTGCCTAACAGGGATGGTCTTCTCTGGAAAATACAGATGATTCTAGCATGTCCTTCTATCAGATATCGATAGATATAGGTTGGATAATATCTATGATGTTAGAGGAGCAGTGTCACATGTATAAAATACCTCCAAACAAATTTCATTCCTCTTATCAACTTCATTGAATCTGCTACTAGTCATATCCCAGAGCACAGTCCCTACTGGTTTGTATGTTTTTGTTTGTACATGCAAACTCGCTCCTGTGTGCACACATGTGTTAATCAGTGCTCACAATCTGGAGTCCTGAAATAACAGGGCAAAAGCTTGGGTAATATCTTAGCAAGATCTTAGGCTTCTAATTTTCTTTCTTTCGTTTTTTAAGATTTTATTTATTTATTTGACAGAGAGAGAAGTCACAAGTAGGCAGAGCAGCACGCAGAGAGAGCACACCCCACTTAGCATAGAGCCCAATGTGGGGCCCGAACCCAGGACCCTGAGATCATGACTTGATCAGAAGGCAGAGGCTTATCCCACTGAGTCATGCAGGTGCCCCAAGCTTCTAATTTTCAATGCAAACCCTAAACAAGTGATTGGATACTTGTCCCTTGATTGTCAGAATCTACCCTTACCCATAAAGACTGCCTGTCCTGTGATGTAAGCCCTTACCTTCTTTCCAAAGGGTGTGATGTCAATTCAGTGGATTGCCATGACCTAGGGTCCTCCTCAGACAAGAATATGGGGAGATGTCTCCTATGTAAAATATCAATGATCACTCTCATTCCATTACCATTTCCATGTCTATAGCCACTTCCTTCTAGACAACCTTTTCCTGAGCCACCAGTGAATGGCTAGATATACCCAGGTCCCCACCTTTGAGGACACTGAAAGATCTGGGTTCATGCCCGGTAAGCCTTCCTACCAGTCTGATCCTGGGCAAGGCATGGACCCTGCGGGGATCATCACTTTCTCCCCTCAGAGTTAACGTTAGTTCCCCAGATCCTCTGTAAACATCCTTGCATAACTCCCTCTGCTGAGTGTGATCTGGATTTAGTCATTCACTTTCATTCCACAGAACATGGCAACATGACCAAAAGGCCCTGTTGAGATTTAGTTATAAAAGCTCATTGTTCACCCCCATGTTGTCTATGACCCTTGTTCTCTTTCAGATCCTCAGACTGGAGTACAAGCCCTTAGGCTGAACCACGACACAGGCATATGCACGTGGCTTAGCACTGTAAGTCAACAATAGAGAGAGCTCAGGTATTTGAGATGGGCCATATCTAGCCAATGCCCCTAATTGAGCTCAGGTTCTAAGTGAGGCAGGTCCTTCCTTGGTGTTGCCAACAGCCCCAACCTAAAGAGAGACTCTGGAAGGAGCCCCTAGGTGAGCACTGATGGATTCCTGATCCCCTCAGACTGAAAGACAGTGTTTGTGGGCTCAGCCACTTAGTATGGGGGAATGTGGTCACACAGCACTGGGAGAAGGGCACTGAAACTGTCGAACTGCCCTGGGCCCTTGTCCTCCTACCCTCCCTCTCTTCTCTCTTCCTCAGCTTCCTCTGGACACCCTGGCCTCCTTTCTAACCTCCACTATGAGAACATCAAAGTCTGCTTCTGATCCTCTGTTCCATGGTGCCCTCTGACAGGCTTTGTACACTGAGATTTGTGTAGGGACGTGTCCTTTTCCTGCCACTGGAATTCTCAATGTCATCTCAGAATAACTTTGTCATACCCCTCACTTGGTGGAGCTCAGGATTTAGTAATAGTCCCTTGCTCTTTTCCTCTGGAGCAATTTCTCATTTCATTCATGATTTTGTTTCTTGTTTGTCCATCTTTACTTCTAGACCCTGAGCTCTTAGAGGAAGAACCCGGTTGGCTGACAAGCACTGGTACTATCTAAGTGTGCAGTGCCCAGTGGTTGAATTAACAGGAGCCAGGATCCATCCCAACACTAACCAGCTCCATTGTTTGAGCCTCATTGATTTTGCTCATGTGTAAGTCCTTTTGTTTTCTTTTCTTTTGTTTTTTATTTTTTTTTAATTTTTTATTTTTTATAAACATATATTTTTATCCCCAGGGGTACAGGTCTGTGAATCACCAGGTTTACACACTTCACAGCACTCACCAAAGCACATACCCTCCCCAATGTCCATAATCCCACCCCCTTCTCCCAACCCCCCACCCCCCAGCAACCCTCAGTTTCTTTTGTGAGATTAAGAGTCACTTATGGTTTGTCTCCCTCCCAATCCCATTTTTGTTTTTTAAACTAACTATGCCTGACGTGGGGCTCAAACTCATAACCCTGAGATCAAGTATCCTTCCGTCTGAGGAAGCCAGGTGCCTCTTTGGTCATTTTTAAAGTATTTAGGCTGATAACTATTGAAGTTAACTTGGTGATTTCAACATGTTGTAGGTATATTACATTATGCTAAATTACCATGTAATTCGCCAAATTTTGGTAGCATGTCACTGCAGATTTCCCTCCATGACAGTGCTGAGTGGCTCTTCAAATTAGGAGACTGAAATCCTTTATGTTGTCTTTTAGGAAAGCAGATTCCCTCCACCATGGGCCTTCTCACTCCCTGGGTTGTCGTACACCTCTGACACCATCAGCACAAGCGGAAAGATGACAAAGAAATACACAAAGGAGGGTGTTTCCCGCCAGGTCTTGAAGGCCTAAATGTATACTTTTATGCTCAGAATTTTATTTATTTTTTCAGGTTTTATTTCTTTATTAGAGGGAAAAGAGCACAAGAAGGAGGGGAGGGGCAGAGGGAGAAGCACCAGAGAGAAACTGAGGTGAGGAGGACAGGGTTTGGCTGACATAGACCTGTGGAGGGAACATCTTAGACCACACAGAGCAAGTCTTCATCAACTAGTAAGCCGTGAGTAATCAGTACTCTCTCAGATCCCTGTGCTCATGACCTGCCATCAAGGGAGAGCTTCCACGGATTGATTCATGGACTCAGAGAACATTAAATGGTGAGAAATTTGTTCTTACTTAGGAGGGACATGAAAGTCAATCATGGTGATGATACTTTCTCTTCTCGGACCAAGAGCACCAGCCACAGAAGAAGAATCTGAACCACTTCAAGAGCACCTCTAGCTCCCACTGTGGTGCATGTGGCAGCTTCAGAGCTCAAGTGGTGTGGGTGGGAATAAGCTGTGTAGGTGATATGGCTGCAAAATTTTTATTGAAAATTAAGTGCATGATTGAAACACTTAGGAGTCTACTACTGTGGAGGACATTTCTGGCTTAAAAGTGTTCAAGTTGGGGCACCTGGGTGGCTCAGTTGGTTAAGCAACTGCCCTTGACTCTGGTCATGATCCTGGAGTCCTGGGATTGAGTCCCACATCAGGCTCCCTGCTCGGCAGGAAGTCTCCTTCTCCCTCTGACCCTCCCCCCTCTCATGCTCTCTCTCTCATTCTCTCTCTCTCAAATAAATAAATAAGTAAATAAAACCTTTTTAAAAAAGTGTTCAAATGGTGAAGCAGGTTGGAATCCCAGGTGTGACAGCATGATCTTAGAATCCCAGGGTCAGAAGAAAAACAGGTTGGGCCTGAATGCTTCGGAGTTCCCAGACATAAGTTAGGAGAAAATGGCTGAAAACCACAAAGCTAGGTCCTGGCTTTCTGCTCTGTGTAGCCCTATACCCCGAATCACAGATTGGTTGGGCATTTACTTTTCTGGGAGGGGTCCAGCAAAAAACAGAAGCATGGCGAGATTCCAAATCCCCCCCAAAATAGTGTGGGTTTGTGCCACAAGAATCCATAGAAAATGGAGTTGGTGACGCCTGGGTGTCTCAGTTCATTAAGCAACTGCCTTTAGCTCATGTCATGATCCCAGAGTCCCGGGAGCTAGTCTCATATCGGGCTCCCAGCTCCATGGGGAGTGTGCTTCTCCCTCTGACCTTCTCCCCTTTCATTCTCTCTCTCTCTCTCTCTCTCTCTCTCTCTGTCTCTCAAATAAATAAATAAAATATTTAAAAACAAAAGAAAAATATTGGAGTTGGAACTCAGTTGCATGTCTGAGATAAAAATGCCTTTTCACTGGCAGGGTGAACACGAGTTCTGACAGAAACCGAGGAGTTAACACTAGTGGGTTTTTTTGTTTGTTTGTTTGTTTGTTTTGTTTTGTTTTGTTTTTCTGTGAGGGTTCACTGAAGAGCTGGGGTGCAAATTTTCAGCTCCTGGGTAGAAAGCAGGGTGCAGCAATATTCATCTCACACATTGGTGCTGCAAGTCTTCAGGGTGTAAAACACCACATACTGGAATCCAGAGCTGCTTACATAGGGGCCTGTCTGCTGCTTAGGAGAGCTGCTTTTGCACTAGTTGAAGTACACTTGAGGATCAGAGCAAGAGGTTTCTCCCCTGAAGACTATCACGAATGACTCACTCCTCTCAAGTTTACTGATAATAGAGGGCTGCAAAGCTTCAGAGCTTAGGAAAAACACTTAATAGCATTCTTTGTATTTTTATTTTGTAGGCTTTTAAAAAGTTTTTCAGGTTTTTCACCTCTTTTTAAATAATTTTTATTAGAGAGAGAGAGCGTGGGGAGCGGTTGTGCAGAGGCAGAGAATCTTGAAGCAGACTGCCGCTGAGCACAAAGTCCAACTCTGGGCAGGGTCCCAGGTTGATTTCAGATCAATCTGAGCTCAAACTCAACAACTGAGCCACCCAGGCTCCCCTTCAAGAGTAGCTTTAATTGAGAAAAAATTAAAATAGGATTAACCTTAAGTATGCATGAATAAAAAGGAGGACTAGGAGAAGGAAGGGAAAGAAAAAAGGCAAAAGCAGAGGAAAATAGTGAAGGAGTAATATGAATTTTACTAAACTGTTGCATGAGACAAAACTAGAAAGAAGGAAAGAACTTTATTAGTAGTATCTTTGCGGTATGACCAAATGTGTTTTTTTTTATTTATTCTACATTCTTCAAAAAATGTCTTCCCATTTTTTTTTTTAATTTTGGAATCTAACTTTTTATTTTTTATAAACATATATTTTTATCCCCAGGGGTACAGGTCTGTGAATCACCAGGTTTACACACTTCACAGCACTCACCAAAGCACATACCCTCCCCAATGTCCATAATCCCACCCCCTTCTCCCAAACCCCCTCCCCCCAGCAACCCTCAGTTTGTTTTGTGAGATTAAGAGTCACTTATGGTTTGTCTCCCTCCCAATCCCATCTTGTTTCATTGATTCTTCTCCTACCCACTTAAGCCTCCATGTTGCATCACCACTTCCTCATATCAGGGAGATCATATGATAGTTGTCTTTCTCTGCTTGACTTATTTCGCTAAGCATGATACGCTCTAGTTCCATCCATGTTGTCGCAAATGGCAAGACTTCATTTCTTTTGATGGCTGCATAGTATTCCATTGTGTATATATACCACATCTTCTTGATCCATTCATCTGTGGATGGACATCTAGGTTCTTTCCATAGTTTGGCTATTGTGGACATTGCTGCTATAAACATTCGGGTGCATGTGCCCCTTTGGATCACGACGTTTGTATCTTTAGGGTAAATACCCAATAGTGCAATTGCTGGGTCATAGGGCAGTTCTATTTTCAACATTCTGAGGAACCTCCATGCTGTTTTCCAGAGTGGCTGCACCAGCTTGCATTCCCACCAACAATATAGGAGGGTTCCCCTTTCTCCACATCCTCGCCAGCATCTGTCATTTCCTGACTTGTTGATTTTAGCCATTCTGACTGGTGTGAGGTGATATCTCATTGTGGTTTTGATTTGTATTTCCCTGATGCCGAGTGATATGGAGCACTTTTGCATGTGTCTGTTGGCCATCTGGATGTCTTCTTTGCAGAAATGTCTGTTCATGTCCTCTGCCCATTTCTTGATTGGGTTATTTGTTCTTTGGGTGTTGAGTTTGCTAAGTTCTTTATAGATTCTGGACACTAGTCCTTTATCTGATATGTCGTTTGCAAATATCTTCTCCCATTCTGTCAGTTGTCTTTTGATTTTGTTAACTGTTTCCTTTGCTGTGCAAAAGCTTTTGATCTTGATGAAATCCCAATAGTTCATTTTTTCCCTTGCTTCCCTTGCCTTTTGCGTTGTTCCTAGGAAGATGTTGCTGCGGCAGAGGTCGAAGAGGTTGCTGCCTGTGTTCTCCTCAAGGATTTTGATGGATTCCTTTCGCACATTGAGGTCCTTCATCCATTTTGAGTCTATTTTTGTGTGTGGTGTAAGGAAATGGTCCAATTTCATTTTTCTGCATGTGGCTGTCCAATTTTCCCAGCACCATTTATTGAAGAGGCTGTCTTTTTTCCATTGGACATTCTTTCCTGCTTTGTCGAAGATGAGTTGACCATAGATTTGAGGGTCTATTTCTGGGCTCTCTATTCTGTTCCATTGATCTATG
The DNA here is from genome assembly GCF_964662115.1 of Mustela nivalis. NCBI lineage: Eukaryota > Metazoa > Chordata > Mammalia > Carnivora > Mustelidae > Mustela > Mustela nivalis. The sequence goes on along the minus strand of NC_139022.1, from coordinate 5,328,638 downwards.
TGTCTGTTTTTGTGCCAGTACCATGCTGTCTTGATGATGACAGCTTTGTAATAGAGCTTGAAGTCCGGAATTGTGATGCCACCAACGTTGGCTTTCTTTTTCAATATCCCTTTGGCTATTCGAGGTCTTTTCTGGTTCCATATAAATTTTAGCATTATTTGTTCCATTTCTTTGAAAAAGATGGATGGTACTTTGATAGGAATTGCATTAAATGTGTAGATTGCTTTAGGTAGCATAGACATTTTCACAATATTTATTCTTCCAATCCAGGAGCATGGAACATTTTTCCATTTCTTTGTGTCTTCCTCAATTTCTTTCATGAGTACTTTATAGTTTTCTGAGTATAGATTCTGTGTCTCTTTGGTTAGGTTTATTCCTAGGTATCTTATGGTTTTGGATGCAATTGTAAATGGGATTGACTCCTTAATATCTCTTTCTTCTGTCTTGCTGTTGGTGTAGAGAAATGCAACTGATTTCTGTGCATTGATTTTATATCCTGACACTTTACTGAATTCCTGTATAAGTTCTAGCAGTTTTGGAGTGGAGTCTTTTGGGTTTTCCACATATAGTATCATATCATCTGCGAAGAGTGATAATTTGACTTCTTCTTTGCCGATTTGGATGCCTTTAATTTCCTTTTGTTGTCTGATTGCTGAGGCTAGGACCTCTAGTACTATGTTGAATAGCAGTGGTGATAATGGACATCCCTGCCGTGTTCCTGACCTTAGTGGAAAAGCTTTCAGTTTTTCTCCATTGAGAATGATATTTGCGGTGGGTTTTTCATAGATGGCTTTGATGATATTGAGGTATGTGCCCTCTATCCCTACACTTTGAAGAGTTTTGATCAGGAAGGGATGCTGTACTTTGTCAAATGCTTTTTCAGCATCTATTGAAAGTATCATATGGTTCTTGTTCTTTCTTTTATTGATGTGTTGTATCACATTGACTGATTTGCGGATGTTGAACCAACCTTGCAGCCCTGGAATAAATCCCACTTGGTCGTGGTGAATAATCCTTTTAATGTACTGTTGAATCCTATTGGCTAGTATTTTGTTGAGTATTTTCGCATCTGTGTTCATCAAGGATATCGGTCTATAGCTCTCTTTCTTGGTGGGATCCTTGTCTGGTTTTGGGATCAAGGTGATGCTGGCCATTTTTTAAACTATGCATGGATTATTTCAATTTTATCTTTTATATTGAAAGAAAAGATGTTATCTAATTTACCTTGTCAAATGTCTTAGGACTTCTGGCAGGGAATTCTCCTCAACCACACTGCATCACCAAAGGTCTTGGAGGTAATCCTCGACTGTGTTCTCGAACATGAACCAATAATAGTAGTCATTCCTGCATCATGTTTGTTTCTTTTATTGTCCTTACCGCAATGATAAGTACTTACAAATTTAGTTATGTACATATTAAGTGTGTTTTTCTCTCCCACTTATCAACGCCAAAAGTGCAGTCACCTATTCTGTTTTGTTCACCAATGTATAGTCAATTGCCTAGCACAATGACACATTAGGTAGGAACTCAATAAATACCTTGGAATGAATAAATATGTAAACCAAGAAAGTGAAATTATATCAGAGTTTAGAAGTACAATTAAAAATCTATAAATGTGAAATCAAGATTGATTCATTAGAGCAAACTGTTGCAAACTTGTCAACACAAAATGGGCCATTAGAGTCCAGGTTTTTTTTTTCTTTTTACAACTCTTTCATTACTATTTTTCACTAAGATTTGCTATTCCTCAAAGTGAAAAATAGCTATATCATCTGATAAAAAAATAAATAATTGTTTTAGAACTAGAGTCAACACCAGAAGCATCACTAAGTTGAGGCAAATGATGCATCCAGAGCACAGGGTGACAGGAGACATGTATGCCTACATTTGCACAAGCCTCACCCATGAAACTTCATGACCCTGCAGTGAGTGGCCCCTACCCCAGGGTCCTCACTTGTCTCCTTTTGGTATCTCTGTTAATTTATCTATTATTTATTCTTTCTATAAACTTATCCTTGAAAGAGAAATCTCAGCTTGCCAACAATAGGTTCATGAATGTCCTTCTTTTCACATACAGATTTTTTTCCATCTCTTGACTGCCTGCCAGACCCACATAACAAAACTTTGAGGTTGTTGACATCTATTTCCTTTCCGCCAATCCCATACTGCTAATTGTGACGAAGCTGACTGGCTGCACTAAACATTTTTGCTATTCAGCCTTAGCTGGTCTGTAATGAGACATTATTCTTTTATTCTTTATCACTTTGTGTAGGCCAAAGATTACAAATGAGGTGCTGGATCTCAGTGCATAGACACCTTCCTTTGACTTCAACATACTTAATGTTAACTACTTCCCAACACTTAAAATTGTCAATTTTACACGAAAATCCAGATGTTTAAAATCTCAAAAATAAAAAAACCCACATTTTAAAAAGAATTTCTTTCATTTATTTTAGAGAAACAGTGTGAGGATGTGCATGTGAATAAGTTGGAGGAGGGGCAGAGACAGAAGTTGAGGAACAGAAACATAAATAGACCCCATGCTGAGCACGGAGCCCCACATAAGGCTTGATCTCACAACACTGAGATCTTGACCTGAGCCAAAACAAGTTGGATGCTTAATCAACTAAACCACCCAAGGGCCCCATAAAACACATTAAAAAAAAAAAAAAAGAAAGAAAGAGAAAATCTGACAAGTGTCTTTTAACACATGCCCCTCCAGGCAGCTGGAGCTTTCCTTAACATTCAGCTGAAATAAATGCCTTTTTTAGAAGATGACACTGAGCTTACTACAGATAAAATATTTCTTCTCAGTTTTCATTTAATTGCAGACATCCGAATTTTCCAATGATACCTAGCCCTCATATATGAAAACTCTATAGCCATCAGGGAGATTCAAATTAAAGCCACATTGAGATATCACCTTACGCAAGTTAGAATGGCCAAAATTAACAAGACAGGAAACAACATGTGTTGGAGGGGATGTGGAGAAAGGGGAACCCTTTACGCTGTTGGTGGGAATACAAGTTGGTGCAGCCTCTTTGGAGAACAGTGTGGAGATTCATCAAGAAATGAATAATAGAACTTCCCTATGACCCTGCAATTTCACTCCTGGGTATTTACCCCAAAGATACAGATGTCATGAAAAGATGGGCCATCTGTACCCCAATGTTTATAGCAGCAATGGCCACGGTCGCCAAACTGTGGAAAGAACCAAGATGCCCTTCAACGGAAGAATGGATAAGGAAGATGTGGTCCATATACACTATGGAGTATTATAGGTATTCGTCCTCCATCAGAAAGGACGAATACCCAACTTTTGTAGCAACATGGAAGGGACTGGAAGAGACTATGCTGAGTGAAATAAGTCAAGCAGAGAGAGTCAATTATCATATGATTTCACTTATTTGTGGAGCATAACAAAAAGCATGGAGGACATGGGGAGTTAGAGAGAAGGGGGTTGGAGTAAATTGGAAGGGGAGGTGAATCAAGAGAGACTATGGACTCTGAAAAACAACCTGAGGGGTTTGAAGTGGCGGGTGGGTGGGAGGTTGGGGTACCAGGTGGTGGGTATTATAGAGGGCACGGATTGCATTGAGCACTGGGTGTGGTGAAAAAATAATGATACTGTTATGCTGAAAATAAAGAAATTAAAAAAAAAAAACTGTTCCAGTGGTGAAGTGGGTTGGATTCCCAGATGTAACAGCATGATCTCATGATCCCAGTGGTCAGAAGATGAACAGGTGGGGCCAGAATGCTTCATAATCCCCAGACATCACTTAGAGAAAAATGGCTGAAAACCACGAAGCTAGGTCCTGGCTTTCTGCTCTGTGTAGCCCTATACTCCAAATCACAGCATGATTGGGCGTCCACTTTCCTGAGAGGGGTCCAGCAAAAAACAGAAGCATGGCGAGACCTCCAACACCCAAGAGGTATGGTGTGGGTCTGTGCCATAGGAATCCATATAAATTGGATTCGGGGCCAGCCGGGTGGCTCAATTGTTTAAGTAATTGCCTTTGGCTCAGGTCATGATCCCAGAGTCCCAGGATCAAGTCCACCATCAGGTGCCCAGCTCCATGGGGAGTCTGCTGCTCTCTCTGACCTTCTCCCTTCTCATTCTCTCTCTCAGACTCTCTCTCAAATAAAAAATAAAATCTTAAAAATATTGGAATTAGAATTCAGTCATGTTCCTGAGAAAAAATGCCTTGTCACTTGCAGCATGAACACAGAGTTCTGACAGAAACTGAGGAGTTAAGACTGGTGGATTTTTTTTTCCTGTGGTGGCTCACTGTAGAGCTTGGGTGCAAATTTTCAGCTCCTAGGTAGAAAGCAGGGTGCAGCAATATTCATATCGCCCATTGGCACTGCAAGACTTCAGGGAGTGAAACAGCGCCACATACTGGAATCCAGAGTTGCTTACCCAGAGACCTGTCTCTGCTGCTTAGGACAGCAGCATTTGCACCAGTTGGAGTCCACTTGAGGATCAGGGCAAGAGATCTCTTCCCTAGAAGACCATCACAAACAACACACTCTTCTCAAATTTACTGATAATAGAGGGCTGGAAAGATTCAGAGCTTAGGGAAAACACTAAGTAACATTCTTTGTATTTTAATTTTGTAGTCTTTTATTTACTTTTTCAGGTTTTTCTTATTTTTCATTTCTTTTATATAATTTTTATTAGAGGGAGAGAGTGTGGGGGGGATGTTTGGCAGAGGCAGAGAATCTTCAAGTAGACTCCATACTGAGCATAAAGTCCAACTCTGGGCAGGATCTCAGGGTCCCAAAGAAAAGTACCTGAGGGGCACCTGGGTGGCTCAGTGGATTAAGCCACTGCTTTTGGCTCATGTCATGATCTCAGGGTCCTGGGATCGAGTCCCACATCGGGCTCTCTGCTCAGCAGGGAGCCTGCTTCCTCCTCTTTCTCTGCCTGCCTCTCTGCCTACTTGTGATCTCTGTCAAATAAATAAATAAAATCTTTAAAAAAAAAAACCTGAGCTGAAACTCAACAACTAATCCACCTAGGTTCCCCTTCAAGGGTAGCTTCAAATGAGAAGAAATTAAAATTATATCAATCCTAAATATATAAGAATAAAAAGGAAGAGGAGGAGAAGGAAGAGGAACAAGAACGACAATAGCAGAGGAAGAGTAGTCAAGAAGTAATATGAATTTTACTAAAGTGTGACATGAGACAAACTAGAAAGAAAGAAATAACTATTAGTAGTATCTTTGCAGTATGACTAAATGTTTTTTTCTACATATTTGAAAAACAATCTTTCTATTTTTAAGGCATACATGAATTATTTCAACTTTATCTTTAATATTGAAAGAAAAGATGTTATCTAATTTACTTTGTCAAATGTCTTAGGACTTCTGGCAGTAATTCTCCTCAACCACATTGCATCACCAAAGGTCTTGGAGGTAATCTTCAACTGTGTTCTGGAACATGAACCAATAACAGCAGTCATTTCTGCATGTTTGTTTCTTTAATTGTCCTTACCACAATGATAAGTACTTACTAATTTGGTTATGTACATATTAAGTGTGTTTTTCTCTCCCACTTATCGACTCCAAAAGGGCAGTCACTTATTCTGTTTTATTCACCAATGTATAAACAATTGCCTAACACAATGACACCATAGGTAGAAACTCAATAAATACCTTGGAATGAATAAATATGTAAACCAAGAAAGTGAAATTGTATCAGAGTTTAGAAGTATAACTGAAAATCTATAAATGTGAAATCAAGATTGATTCATTAGAGCAAACTGTTGCAAATTTGTCATCACAAAATGGGCCATTAGTGTCCAGATTTTTTTTCTTTTTACTACTCTTTCATTACTATTTTTCACTAAGATTTGTTCTTCCTGAAACTGAAAAATAGCCATATCATCTGAGAAAATAATAATTAATTGTTTTTGACGTAGTGTATACACTAGTACCATCACTAAGGTGAGGAAATTGATGCATCCAGAGCACAAGATGTCAAGAGACTTCCACACCTAGGTTTGCACAAGCCTCACCCATGAGCCTTTGTGACCCTGCAAGTGAGTGGCAAGTGTGTTCTGGAAGTGGGTTGGAGGTATAAGCACAGGGGTAAATCCCAAGAAGGAAACTGTTAGCATAATTATATTGTGTTAAAATAGCCTAAAAAGCTAAATTTAAAGTGCTTTCAATGTCTCCTTTCCATACATAATTATATTGTGTTAAAATAGCCTAAAAAGCTAAATTTAAAGTGCTTTCAATGTCTCCTTTTCCATACAGTAACTTTATTCATTTTAATTTTATACCCTAGGGGCCTCATTTGTCTCATTCTGGTATCTCTGATAATTTATCTATTATTTATTCTTTCTATAAACTTATCCTTGAAAGAGAAATTAGTGCATCTCCAGGCTATCAGAGCTTGTGAACAATAGGTTCATGAATGTTCTTTTCATACGCAGATTTCTTTCCATCTCTTGACTGCCTGCCAGGCCCACATAACAAAACTTTCAGGTTGGTGACTACTATCTACTTCCTTTCTTCCAATCCCATACTGCTAATTGTGACCAAGCTGACTGGCTACACTAAATATTTTTGTTATCCAGCCTTCACTGGTCTATAATAACACTTGTCAGTCTTTTCTTCTTATGACTTTCTGCAGGCCAGAGATTACAAATGCGGTGTTGGGTCTCAGTGCATAGACACCTTTCTTTGCCTCCAACATACTTAATGTTAACTACTGTATGTAATAATGTAACCATGCCCCCCACAGCTACCGCACCGCAGGGACCTGCTGTCTCGCTGCACATCCCCCTAGCACCACTGCAGCCCTCCCCATGCTACTCTCCACATTGACCTTTCTTGCCACCCTGCCCCCGTCCCCCTCCCCACCCCACAACCTGCTGGCCTGGTGCTGCTGCAAGTGTTTCCAAGGCCACCCTCCCTTCCTTGATTGCCCTGCCACTGTCTTGCCCCACTGCCATGAGACCTCTGCCCCACTGGTCTTGCCCAACCCTCACCATTAATCCCCACTTCAGTACATCCTGCTTCAACCCCTGCCACTCTGCTGCTGACCCACTGTGCACTGCCAATGTCACTGCCAGCCCCCTGCACCTCCCCAATGCTGCTGTGACTGCAACCCGGTGACATTGGTTCCCTGCTGCCCTGCCCTGTCCCCCTGTTACCTCACTGGAACCACTCTGGTTTCTGCCACCCCTCACCACTGCTGCTTCCCACCCCGCAACTGTCGCATCCACTCTGCAGGCCCTCCTTACCACACTACTGCCCAGGGAATGCCTGGCTGCTCCCACGTCACTGGGGCGCCCTGGACGTCATCAGTGGGGAAGCCCTAAGATAATTTCTGTATAGGGGCTGGTGGCAGGTGTGTTCTGGAAGTGGGTTGGAGGTATAAGCACAGGGGTAAATCCCAAGAAGGACACTGTTAGCATAATTATATTGTGTTAAAATAGCCTAAAAAGCTAAATTTAAAGTGCTTTCAATGTCTCCTTCTCCATACAGTAACTTTATTCATCATATTGTACACCTGAGAATAGTATAATATCAGGTTAACTAACTGGAATTAAAATAAAAACAGTAAAAAAAAAATAAATATCATGCATTGATTGACATACAGACATTAAAGTAACAATTTGCATAATAAAGTGTGTATATCTGTCTAGGTGCTTTTTCTCAACCAAGGCTGATCAAAATCATGGAAAAGATGAGTTTTATTTCTCTTCAGAAGCACTCACTGTTCTGGGCTTTCAGGTATAGTGTACATACATATGAACAAATTTTTCTCAAAAACTAAAAGAAAAAAAATATCCCAAGGACCAGCACTATATGTACACTGTAGACTTGCATGAACAGACATGCCTTTATTAGCTTTGTTGTATGAGAAGACCTTGGGAGATACATATTGAGAAATAAGTGTCAAGTGAAATACATCATAAACAAGAACTTCTCCCTTACCATAATGCTCACTGGGGAACTTAACCCTCCATTTTATTTTTTCTCTGATCACCAGAAAAATCAAAACTTAACAGCACATGTAATCCAGTGGTTATATTAAATTTATGCTTTGCTCTCTGTAAGCAGTAGAACTGAAACCTTGGGGCTGACTCTGTGATCATACTTGTGTTACTTTTAGGATAAGGTGTACATTAATATAAGTATATGAATAAATTCACCCTCTTTATATTTTCCACAGCAAACATTTTCACTGACATAATTTCATAGGATCTTCGTCACAGTCCAGGTGAAAGCAAAGGTAAATGTTTATGGCATATAAAAGGTAAGCAAAGCTGTCATCATCAAGACTGCATGGTACTGGCACAAAAACAGACACATAGATCAATGGAACAGAATAGAGAGCCCAGAAATAGACCCTCAAATCTATGGTCAACTAATCTTCGACAAAGCAGGAAAGAATGTCCAATGGAAAAAAGACAGCCTCTTCAATAAATGGTGCTGGGAAAATTGGACAGCCACATGCAGAAAAATGAAATTGGACCATTTCCTTGCACCACACACAAAAATAGACTCAAAATGGATGAGAGACCTCAATGTGAGAAAGGAATCCATCAAAATCTTTGAGGAGAACACAGGCAGCAACCTCTTCGACCTCAGCCGCAGCAACATCTTCCTAGGAACAACGCCAAAGGCAAGGGAAGCAAGGGCAAAAATGAACTATTGGGATTTCATCAAGATCAAAAGCTTTTGCACAGCAAAGGAAACAGTTAACAAAATCAAAAGACAACTGACAGAATGGGAGAAGATATTTGCAAACGACATATCAGATAAAGGACTAGTGTCCAGAATCTATAAAGAACTTAGCAAACTCAACACCCAAAGAACAAATAATCCAATCAAGAAATGGGCAGAGGACATGAACAGACATTTCTGCAAAGAAGACATCCAGATGGCCAACAGACACATGCAAAAGTGCTCCATATCACTCGGCATCAGGGAAATACAAATCAAAACCACAATGAGATATCACCTCACACCAGTCAGAATGGCTAAAATCAACAAGTCAGGAAATGACAGATGCTGGCGAGGATGTGGAGAAAGGGGAACCCTCCTACACTGTTGGTGGGAATGCAAGCTGGTGCAACCTCTCTGGAAAACAGCATGGAGGTTCCTCAAAATGTTGAAAATAGAACTGCCCTATGACCCAGCAATTGCACTATTGGGTATTTACCCTAAAGATACAAACGTAGTGATCCAAAGGGGGACGTGTACCCGAATGTTTATAGCAGCAATGTCCACAATAGCCAAACTATGGAAAGAACCTAGATGTCCATCAACAGATGAATGGATCAAGAAGATGTGGTATATATACACAATGGAATACTATGCAGCCATCAAAATAAATGAAATCTTGCCATTTGCGACAACATGGATGGAACTAGAGCGAATCATGCTTAGCGAAATAAGTCAAGCAGAGAAAGTCAACTATCATATGATATCCCTGATATGAGGAAGTGGTGATGCAACATGGGGGCTTAAGTGGGTACAAGAAGAATAAATAAAAGAAAATGGGATTGGGAGGGAGACAAACCATAAGTGACTCTTAATCTCACAAAACAAACTGAGGGTTGCTGGGGGGAGGGTGTTTGGGAGAAGGGGGTGGGATTATGGACATTGGGGAGGGTATGTGCTTTGGTGAGTGCTGTGAAGTGTGTAAACCTGGTGATTCACAGACCTGTACCCCTGGGGATAAAAATATATGTTTATAAAAAATAAAAATTTATTAAAAAAAAAGGTAAGCAAAGATATAGGCACAAATAAGTATCTGTGAAATAAGACAAATGCAGTCCCATAAGTTTTAAGACCTAATGGGCTTAATTATTAATTGATCTACTATTATTAATTGATCTTAAGTATTAATTGATATACTTATTACTTGGATAGTATCTTATCCAGTAGATAGAGGGCTGCTCCAAATGGCCACAAGAAAGAAAAGACTTCCAAGATAGCCTGTGAGATGGAGTGCATGGGTGGTTCAGTCAGTTAAGTGTCACACTCTTGGCTTTGGCTCAGGTCCTGATCTCAGGGTCTTGGGATCCAGCGCTGCACAGGGATCTGTGCTCAGCACAGAGCCTGATTGTGTTTTGCTCTCCCTCTATCTCTTACCCCTCCACCAATAAATAAATCTTAAAAATAAGATATCAATGAAGAAAATAAAACATAATAAGCTAAGAATCCATTGTTTTAGGCAAGATCACCCTTCTAAGGAAACAGAGGGGGCCAATAAGTAGACTTCCTAGTGCTGACCAGGAAATTCCCACCTGGGATGGCTAAAGGTTATATAGTTCTGGATGTTGAAACTGCAGTTGGGTTAGTATCAAGTCTTGGCTAACCATCTTAGGGTCTTAAGCGATGTGAGTGCATTTGGAGCCCGTGGTTTTCCTTTTCAACAGCCCCACCTTTCGATCAAACTCTCAGCCTTACTAAGATATGGGTTCTAAATTGAAGGCATTAACAACCCTCTCAGCAACTGCTCCAAAGTTATCACAGTACTTGTTGTCCCTCAGCTTAGTATTCAGAGTTCTTGACCTTTCTGATTAACCCTTATGATGTTCACAGGTCACCACTGCAATCTTGTGATTTTTGAGCGGGTCATTCTCCTCCTTCTCCTCCTCCTCTTCTTCTTTCTCCTCCTCCTCCTCCTTCTCTTCTTCTTTCTCCTCCTCCTCCTCCTCCTCCTCCTCCTCCTCCTCCTCCTTCTCCTCCTCCTCCTCCTCCTCCTTCTCTTCTTCTTTCTCCTCCTCCTCCTCCTCCTCCTCCTCCTCCTCCTCCTCCTCCTCCTCCTCCTCCTCTTCTTCTTCTTCTTCTTCTTCTTCTTCTTCTTCTTCTTCTTCTTCTTCTTCTTCTTCTTCTTCTTCTGTTTTGTTTTGGTTTTTCTGATGTTCCAGTCTTAGAAAGATCATTGGTATGCAGGTTAGTGTCTCTAAATTTGCATTTAGAGCTTTTGAGAAAACATAAAGCAGCACACAGATTATATTGATTATGATAAATAAGATTATTCCCAATGTTTGGAGTGAAATTTGAGGCTATGTACTCCAAGACTCAAAGCAATTAAAAACAAATGAGTAAGAAAGACCCTGCTGAAAAAGTCACTCTTGTACACCACGTGGCTTGCTCAGTAATCTGATGTTATTGGGCTTCAACTTCCCCCAGAACTGTTCATCAGGGTTAGCTGTAAATATGGACAATCCTATCTTTTTGCATAAGGCCATTTTCATTTATAAGTTTTAAGACTATAAAATGTTTTAGGGGCACCTGGGTTGCTCAGCGAGTTAAAGCCACTGCCTTCGGCTTAGTTCATGATCCCAGGGTACTGGGATTGAGCCCCGCATTGGGCTCTATGTTCTGCGGGGAGCCTGCTTCCTCCTCTCTCTCTCTGCCTGCCTCTCTGCCTACTCGTGCTCTCTGTCTGTCAAATAAATAAAAATAAAATATTTAAAAAATAAAAATAAAAATAAATAAGACTGTAAGTCTTTTATTATATTCAGCCAACTCAATGACTAATTTCTGCACCATCAGTTTTATTAGTATGCTAGAGCTGGACTCTACAGCTTATTGAAAGTCTCAAATCTGTGTTCTGATGTCACATTGGTAGCCTGAAGAAACCATGGTAGGAGTATTTGCGCCATGGAAGCAAACAAATGTTATAAATTATGGCTTCTTTTTGTTGTTGTTTTTCTTGTTCTGAAGAGTCAAGACATAAGCATTTTCTACCACACTACTCTTCATAATAGTGAATTGTATACAATTCCAATATTAAAATGGCTAAAAGTATAAAATTATGTTTTTAATGTCACATAAGTGGACTTCAGAATAAGATATGGATAGGTAAAAGAAATAACAATCCTTGAAAGAAAGTGATGAAAATGGAAGAATTATTATTTTCTACCAGAGGATTTTCTCATAACTAGAGGAAGAATTTTGATATATAAGGCATATGGAATGAACTGTTATAGTAAATTTTGTATTGTATGTATGTAAATTTACACAAAATAATTGGAAGTATTATACCATGAATAAAAAAATTCTATCCCAGGAACACAAGGATATTCCTGTTCCAAAAATATATGTAAATCTACTCTTATTCATCAATTTTTGACATATGAAAATAACAAATTACTTTAATAGATGAAGATAGAGCATTTGATTAAAAGTGTTAATAATTAGATACAATGGATAATGGCATATGCAAGCTACATATATAAAAATTCAATAATTTCATTTACATAAGTAAGCGATACTTATAAAATGTAATCTTTACATATGACCATCAAAAATGCTTGATATTATAAATATAAACATAAACCTGAAATATGTTGCAAATATTAACCAGATAACATATTGTGGGCAATTTTTATTTACTCCTTAAAATTTTCTCTATGTTTAAAATTTCTCTACAGTGAAGCATCAAGACTATGTAGATTATGAAAATAATGAATTGGAAATATAGAGACCTGATCTCATTCACAACAGGAACAAAAACATAAAATATCCAAGAGTAGTTTTATTTTTTAAATGATTTGTTTATTTTAGAGAGAAAGAAAGGATGTGTGTGTGGGGGGGTGGGGTTGGTCAGAGGCAGAGAGTCTTCAAGAGGACTCCCTGCTGAGCATAGAATGCACTTCTGGGCTTGATCCCAGGAATTAAAATATCATGACCTGAGCTGAAATTCAACTCTGAGCCATCCATATGCCCCTCAAAGATTAGCTTTAAATGAGTATAAATTAAAATTAGATCAATGCTCAATATATAAGAATAAAAAGGAAAAGTAGGAGAAAGAAGAAAAAGCAGAAGAAGAGTAGTCAAGGAGTAATATGAATTTTACTAAAGCTGGCATGGGACAAAACTAGGAGGAAAGAAAGCACTTTATTAGTACTATCTTTGTGGTATGACCAAATGTGTTTTGTTTTTATTCTACATGCTTGAAAAAATATCTTCCTATTTTTATTTCATTTTTCACTTTAATATTTAATATTCAAAGAAACATTTTGGGACTTCAGGCAGGAATTCTCAACCACATTTCACCCCCAAATTTTTGCTATATGGTTTATCCCCCAACATATCTTAGGTCTTTGAGATTATCATTGTTTTCTCTAACATGAAGCAATAATAATAGACATTCCTGCATCGTGTTTGTTCCTTTTATTGTCCTTACCATAATGATAAGTCCTTATTAACTTACTTTTGTACATATTAAATGTCTCTTGCTCTCTCAATTATCGTAACTCCAAAAGGGCAGTCAGCTTTTCTGTTTACTTCATCAATATATAATCAATTGCTTAACACATGACACATTAGGTAGGAACTCAATAAACATATTTAAGTGAATAAATAATGTAAATGCAGAAAGTGAAATTGTAACAGATTTGGAAATATGACTGAAATCTATAAATACAAAATAAAAATTGATTTGCTGGACAAATGGTAGCAAATTTGTCATGACAAAATTGGCCATTAATATCCAGATTTCTTTTTTTTCTTTGTATACTCCTTTGTTACTATTTTTCACTGAGATTTGCTATTCCCCAAACTGAAAAATAGCCATATCATCTGAGTAAAGAATACATAATTGTTTTTGACATATTGTAAGTACTGGGACCAGCACAACCAGTTGATGCCTTCAGGGCACATGATGTCAGGAGATATTCATGCCTAGCTTTGTGCAAACCTTAACCAGGAACCTTCATGACTCTGCAAGTGAGTGACTTTTTAAATTTTGCACCCTAGGGGCCTAAGTGTGTCTCATTCTGATATCTCTGATAATTTATCTAATATTTATTATTTCTATAAACTTATCTTTGAAAGAGAAAAGAGGGCATTTCCAGGCAATTTCAGCTTCCCAACCACAGGTTCCTGAATGCCCTTCCTTTCATACAAAGAGTATTATCTGTGTTCGGACTTTGTTCTTCTCCTTTAATATGATGTTGGCTATTCTTGATCTTCAACCCTTTCAAGTAAATTTAGAATCAATTTGCTGATATTCATAAATCAACTTCATGAGATCTTGACTGGGATTGTCTTGAATCCACACACCAATTTGTGAAGAACTCCATCTTGACCATATTGATTCCTTTATGCATGAATAAGGAGTCTCTCCAATTCTCTTGTTCATTGATACTTTCCGTCAGTGATTTGAGTTGTTCTTATATAGATAAAGGGTGTTCTCAAAATTGTTATGTTTCCCTTTCTCCTGATAGTGGCATGAGGAAATTTTTCTCCACAGTTAGCTAGGAGGACCAGGTAGAGCCCCTGGAGGTAAAACTCACAAATATATAGAGCCACCATATGGCTGGATCCCCTTGGAGTTTGTTTTTGTTTTGCAGGGCTTTCTCCCCATTTGAGTTCTTATCAGAGTCATATTCACACAAAACCGTCAAGCAATCCACAAATTACAGCCCAGGTTTCCCAACCCCACGACTGGTTTCTGTGGAAGTTTGTGCTCTGGAAATTTGCAATTCTCTGTATCTACCAGTCTGCAAGGAGGAAAGCACCTGCATCCTTTCCAGAAATACAAGGTTACCTTGTTTTACTTACTTTCCAAGTTAAACACATCCCATAGTTCTTTAGGAATATTATAAATTTGTTCTAACAAAAACCCAGGTGGTAAAAATATTCATCACATGCATTTAAATAAATATTGCTCAGAGGCAAGATGGTGGTGGAGCAGGGACCCTTGCGGCCACTGTGGGATAGCAAGTTGAGCTGGAGCTCTCCAGGCTGTCTGGAACACCCCCAAAGTCAGCATGAGATGTAGGGATGTGTCTGTATCTCTACACGCAGGAGAAACCACGTGGGTGTGGTAGGAGGGGCGGCATCGTGGGTCTGCAGGCAGAGTCTGAAGTGGCAGCTTCTGACACTACAGATTTTCCTCCGATTCATCTTGCCTTAGATGTAGTTGATATTTTGGACTCTCTACATTCCCTCAACCATCCCTCAAGAGAATGGCTAGGAGGAAGAACTCCCAACAAAGGAAAGAACCAGAGGCAATGGCCTCTGCCACAGACTTAATAAATACGATCTAAGGAATATGTCAGAAAAAGACTTCAAAGTAACATTTATAAAGTCACTATTCATTCTTGAGAAAATTTTTAGCAATGATTTAGAATCTATAATGGCAGAATGTAGAGCTCTTGTTGCTGACATTAAAAATGCTATGAAGAAGATGCCATCTCAACTGGACGCTCTGAATGCCAGGGTAAGTAAGAAAAAAAGACTCAATTACTGATCTAAAAGATCCCTGTTAGAAATGAAAGAAGTCAAGAATGATGGAGATAAATAACTACAAGCTCATGATATCAGAAGAAGAGAGACCAGTGACACTATGAAACATTCCATAGTCAGAATTACTGGGATCCCTGAGGGGGTGGAGAGAGAGAGAGAGGACAAGGATGTATACTTGAGCAAACCATAGCTGAAAAGTTACCTAATCTGGGGAAGAAAAGAAGGATCTGTGTCTGAGAGGCAGAGAGGACCCTTCCCAAGATTAATACAAATAGACTAATGCCCCTCTATAGACTAGTAAAACTTGCTAATCTTAGAGCCAAGGCAGCTAGGGGGAAGAGATATATTACCTGTGGAGGGAGGAACATCAGAATAACATTAGACCTGTCCACAGAGACCTGACAAGACATATTCAGGGTACTAAATGAGATGAACGTGCAATCAAGAATACTTCATCAAGCAAGGCTGTCGTTCAGAATGGATGGAGAGACAAAGAGCGTCCAGGACAGGCAGAAAGTGAAAGGATGTGTGACCACCAAGGCAGCCAGGGTGGGGGGGTGTTCCATAATAGAAAAAAGACCCCAAGAGTAATATAGACCAGAAAGTAACAGAGATACCTACCGAAACAGGGACTTCAATGCCATATGATTGTACTCAATTCATACCTTTCAATAGTTACTCTCAAACAGCCTGAAAAATGAAATGGCACAGGGTTTCAGATTAGATAAAAAGATGGGACTCATCCATATGCTGCCTACAAGAGATTCATCATGAACCTAAAGACACCTCCAGATTGAAAGTAAGGGGATGGAGAACCATTTATCATGCAAATGAACCTCAAAAGAAAGCTAGGTAGCAATTCTCATATAAGACAAATTGGAGTTTTAAACCAAAGATCATATATATATATATATATATATATAGATTTTAAACCAAACTTTATATATATATAAAGTTTTAAACCAAAGATCATTTATATATATATATATATATATATATATATATATATATAAAGAGATATAAAGGAACACTATTATCATACCTAAAGGGTCTATCCCACAGAAAAACCAAACAATTATAAGTATTTCTGTCCCCAAGATGAGAGCAGCCAACTGTTAACCAAAATAATCATACCGATAATAATACATTAATAGTAGTAGACCTCTTAGCAGTAAACAGGTCATCTAAGCAGGAGATTAACAAAGAAACAAGAGCTTTGAATGGCACAGTGCACTAGATGGACTTTGTAGATACATACAGAACATTCCACCCTAAAATAACATAATACTCATTCTTGAATGCACATGGGACTTCCTCCAGAATAGATAAAATATTGGTCACAAATCAGGTTTCAACCAATACCAAAAGATTGAGATTATTCCCTGCATGTTATCAGACCACAGTGCCTTGAAACTGGAACTCAAGAAAAAATTTGGAAGGAATTAAAACATGTGGAAGTTAAAGAACATCCTACTAAAGAATGACTGGTCACCCAGAAAATTAAGGAAGAATTTAAACAAGTCATGGAAACTAATGAGAATGAAAACACTTCAGTCCAGAACCTATGGGATACTGCAGAGGCTATCCTTTCAACAATATGGCAATATCCTTTCAACAAATCAAAACCACAATGAGATATCACCTTACATCAGTTAAAATGGCAAAAATTAACGAGACAGGAAACAAGTGTTGGCAAGGATGTGGAGAAAGGGGAACCCTCTTACACTGTTGGTGGGAATGCAAGCTGGTACAGCCACTCTGGAAAACAAGATGGAGGTTCCTCAAGACATTAAAAAGAGAACTACCTTATGACCCAGCAATTAGAGCACTAAGTATTTACCCCAAAGATACAGGTGTAGTGAGAAGAAGGGGCAAATACAGTGTTCATAACAGTGTGTTCATAACAGCAATGTCCACAATAGCCAAACTGCGGAAGAAGCTGAGAGGCCCTTCAACAGATGAATGGATAAAAATATATGTGATTCATGCATACAATGGAATATTACTCAGCTATCAGAAAGAATGGATATCTACCATTTAAATCAACATAGTTGGAACTGGAAGGGATTATGCTAAGTCCAGTCAAGAAGAGAAACAATTATAAGGTTTCACTCATATGTGGAATATAAGGAATAGTGCAAAGAACCATAGGGGAAGGGATGAAAAACTGAAGGGGGAGAAATTGGGGAAAGAGATGAACCATGAGAGACTATGGACTCTGGAAAACAGACTGAAGGTTTCAGAGGGGAGTTGGGTGGGGGGGATAAGGTCACTGGGTGACAGGCACTAAGGAGGGCACATTTTGTGATGAACACACATCTGGTGTTACACACAACTGGTGAATCACTGGACACTACATCAAAAACTAATGATGTACTACTATACAGTGGCTAACTGAATATAATTTTAAAAAGTGAAAAAAAAATATCTGTCACTGAACTCTTAAGTGGGCTTTTCCAGCCTAATAAAGCTGATGTGAGTGGTGCCTGGCTGGCTTGGTGGGAAGAACATGCAACTCTTGATCTTGGGGTTATGAATTCAAGCGCCACCTTGAGTATAGAAATTGCTTAAAACTAAAATCTTAGGGGTGCCTGGGTGGCTCAGTGGGTTAGCCGCTGCCAGGGTCCTGGGATTGAGTCCCGCATCGGGCTCTCTGCTCAGCAGGGAGCCTACTTCCCCCTCTCTCTCTGCCTGCCTCTCAGCCTGCTTGGGATCTATCTGTCAAATAAATAAATAAAATCTTTAAAAATAAAATAAAATCTTAAAAAACCTAAACAAACAAACAAACAAACAAATAAATATTGCTCTTAGTCTATGTAACAGATTGTTCCCAAGTTTGTTTGTTTGTTGGGGTAAATTGGAGGGGCAGGTGAATCATGAGAGACTATGGACTCTGAAAAACAATCTGAGGGGTTTGAAGTGGCGGGGAGTGGGAAGTTGGGGTACCAGGTGGTGGGTATTCTAGAGGGCACGGATTGCATGGAGCACTGGGTGTGGTGAAAAAATAATGAATACTGTTTTTCTGAAAATAAATAAATCAATTTGATAAAAAGAAATGTACACTTAATGAAAAAAAAGAAAAGAAAAAAGAACTGAAAAAAAAAATAAATACAAGTCTAAAAAAGAAAAATAAAGAGAATGCTACTTACTCTTTTCCTTAAAAATTAAACCTTTTGCAGCCCTCTATGATCAGTAAACTTGACAGAAGTGAGTTGTTTGTGATGGTCTTCTGAGGGAAGGGCCTGTTTGTTGTGGCCGGTGTGACAAGAGGGAGCAGGGTTGAAGGATAGGAGAATGAAGAAAGGGAATGTGGGGAACAGGAGGGACACGGGCGAACGTGTCAAGCAAGTGCCAAAGTTTATTTTGCAGAGTTCTGATTTATACCACACAGTAAGGGAATCACCTCCTGTACATCTGGTGCTAGTTTCTATTTTGGCCTGAGAGTAGCTGGCCATGCAGAGATATCAGACAACCTTGACCTTCGTGGTTTGGACACCTAGGCCATAACTCAATATTCACAAAACACAGGAGACTTATTAACTTAGTCTTGAGACAGCAGCTGCAATGGCAACAAGCCAAACCTCACAATGTTCTCATAACAATCACCAGGGAGACACGGTAGCACTCTAGCTCACCACCTGTGAAGGTCCTCGATTGAAGAGGCTCTGAAAAACTGTTGCTCTATTGGGTTAACCCATTCTAGGCACAAGGCCCCCAACACCTGTTGCACTGATTCTCAAAGGTACTTCAGCTAGTGCAAATGCAGCTCTCCTAAGCAGAGTCAGACCTCGATGTAATCAACCCTAGATTCCAGGATGTGGTTCTATTTTACTCCCTGAAGGCTTGCAGTATGAATAGGCTGGGTCAGTATGCCTGCACGTTACTCTCTACCCAGGAGCTGAAAATATGCACCCCAGCACTTCAGTGAGCCCTCACAGGAAAGCGATCCATCAGTCTAATCTCATCAGTTTCTGTCAGAGCTCTGTGTTGACACTGCCAGTGACAAAACATTTTTTTTCTCAGGTGTGCAACTGAGTTCCAAATCCACATTCTGTAGATTCCTGTGGCACAGAGTCACGCTGTACCTCCCGGGTGTTGAAGGTCTTCCCACACTTCTGTTTTGCTGGACTCCTCCCATGAATACTATCACCCAACTGTGCTAGGATTCGAAGCTTAGGGTCACCTAGAACAGAAAGCCAGCACCTAGCCTCGTGGTGTTCAGCCAGATTTCCACAACTGATAATCTGAGGACTGAAGCATTCAGGTCCCCACTGTTCTTCTTGTGGTCCCTGAGATCTTGAGATCATAGTGACACGTCTGGAATTCTGCCCCACTTTACCACTTGAACACCTTTAAGTCAGGGAAGTTTCCCATGGGCTTATAGTGTCAGACATGCATGACAACCCAGGGAGTGAGAAGGCCCATGGTGGAGGGACTCTGGATTCCTATAAGTCCACATGAAGTAGCTCAGTCTCTAATCTGAAGATCCACCTGAAGAAAACTATGGTAACATGCTACCATAATTTGGGGAGTTATTTGGTAATTCAGCATAGCATAATATACCTACAACATGTATAAATAAAGAAACTTCAATAGTTATGACACCAGAACCTAGAAAAAAGGACAAGAGAAGCATGCAGCTTCCTCAGTCCATAGGGCATATGGTATTTGACCTCGGGGTCATGAATTTGAGCCCAACATTTAACACAGAGTTGATGTAGGAAACAAAAGAAAACAACAGGACTTACACATGACCAAAGTCAATTGGGCATGGACAATAGAATTGGTCCGTGGTGGGCTGGATCCTCTCACCTGTTCATGGAGCAACTGGGCCCTGACCACTCAGGTGGTTCCAGTGCTTATCAGGCAACCAGTTCCTCCCCTTTGGAACTCAGGGTCTAGAGGGGCAGATGGACAAATTAGTACTGAAAAGGTGAATGAAAAGAGCATTTTCTCCATAAGAAAAGAGCAGGGGACTACAGCTGGGTCCTGAACTCCAGCAGGTGATGGGTCTGACAAGACCCTGCTGTGATGACATTGATAATTCCTGTGGCAGGAAAAGGAGACAGTCCCGCACAAATCTGAGGATATTTAGCCCAGCATAGGGAACCCCGAGGCAGAGGATTGGAAGCAGAACATGATCCCAGAGTAGGGGTTAGAAAGGAGGCCAGGGTGATTGAAGGAAGCTGAGGAGGGGACCATAGAAAAAGAGGAGGAGGGCCAAAGCATGGGGCAGATTGACGGTACCAGTACAATGCTCCTAGCGCTCTGTGACCATATTACCCCACCTTCAGTGACTTAACCAAGCAACAATGTCTCACAGCCTCAGAGGAGCCTTTAAGTAGAGCAATACAGCAGTGCTAAGCTAGGAGCCCCTTCCATAATCCCTTAGTACTTTGGGGCTGTTGACAACAGGCAGGACCTGCTTTACTGAGAACTTGAGCACACTTAGGGGTTTTGGCAGGCTTCAGTGCATCTCAAAAGGTCCAAGATCTTCTATCTATTGTTGGCCCCCATGGCTAGGTCACGTGCACATGTCTGGTCCATGTTTCAACATAGGCGTTTGTACTTCAGTGGGATTACCTAAGTGAGAACACAGGTCACAGGTAGCATGGGGATGTGCAATTAGCTTTTATAACTAAATATCAGATGGGGCTTTTAGGATATTTTGCCATGTTCTGTGAAATGGAAGGAATTATTAAGATCATGCCACACTCCTGGGCACAATGTTACACAATAATGTGTAAATTGGATATAGGATTTCAGGGAATCACTGAGAGGAGAAGGTGAATACCCCTGCAGGGTTAGTGACTTTCCCAGAATCACAGACAGGTAGGAAGGCTTAACCAGGCATGAATTCAGCTCTTTTTGAGTGTCCTTAAAGTTGGGGCCCTGGATGAACCTATCCATTAACAGAGGCTCTGGAAAAAGTTGTGTTGAAGACAGGGGCTACAGATAGGGAGATGGTTTCAGGGTGAGGGTGAGTATTAATATCATAGACAGGAGGCATTCCAGCAAGATCTTGTACGAGGAGGAGTCCAGGTCATGTCAACCCACTGAATGTACCCCTATCCACATGACACCCATTGGAAAGGAGGTAAGAGCTCTGAGCACAGGATATGCAGTCTATAGTAGTCATGGTGGATTCTGACCATCAAGGACCAAGTCTTCAATCCTTTCTTTAGGGTTCCCTTTGAAAATTAGAAAACCAAAGTTCTTGGGAAACTATGGCCCACCCCTCTCTAGATGGGACTGTCACCTTCTGGCACTCCAGAATGTGAGCACTGATGAACAGATGTGTACACACAGGAGCCATTCTGCATGCAAACCACACACACACACACACACACACACACACACACACACACACACACACACGGGACTATAGGGTGATATTTGTCCAGTAGCAGATGCAGACCCCCCTGACAGGGATAATGCCTTATCCAGAGTCACAAAGATGTAAGAGGGGAGAGTTGTGTCTGAAGCCAGGTGGGTCCTGGCTGCAATAAGCTCTTCTTTGGGGGCCTGTGGATAGAGGTGTATTGGAATCACTGTGTACATATATGGATGTGCATGCAGAAAGGTGATGAAGAGACGGCAGCCTTGAGCACTGTTTGTGTAGGTGATAATCCAGCGTGAACTTGGGTAGGTGATCTCAGCCAGTGAAGTCACTTCCTTGAACACAGACCCCAACAGAATTTGGAACCCCACAGCCAGCACCCACATTCTGGTGGAGTTCAGTATCAGAGTTACTTGGCTGGAGAAATCTGATAAGAAATGGTGTTCTCTTGCTGCTTGCCTACTTCCAGGGGCTCTGGCTTCCAGAAACCCCAGGGGAATGGCAGTTTCAAATGCTGCAGACATTGGCCCAAACTTCGCCTCCAATGTCTCAGGGCTTTTGGCAAGAGTTTCCATAAGTTAATACAAAGGAACTTAGGCCAGACCAAGTCACTCCTCTGAGCTATCCCAGGGCATCTTTGTCCCTTCTTCTTGATTTTCTTGCAAAGAGGGATATTTGATGGTTCCTGCCACTGGGCTGGAGGAGGATGCAAGACAGTGGAAATCCTGGTGATTACTTTATATTCAATCCTCTTTTCACCCTGTCCAGTCTCATGGTGGGCAGGGTGAAAAGAGGATTGTAAAGTGCATCTTACCTCTGCCAGTGGATTGGAAGAAGAATGTGATGTTCCTGGTTCTCTCCTTGGTGGAAGAGTGTACATACAGGAGAGTGGTGTGTTTGGAAGATAGTTCCCTGGGTCTGAGGACCAACAAAGGCAGTCAGACAAGGCTATGCATATTCCAGCCTGGCTGCTGGGCATTGAATTTACGGAGTTATGGGGCAAGCATTGAACGGCGAGATCCTCTGTCTTACCAGCTTGAAGGACAAGAAGGTGCCCCAATCTGGAGAATGGAACAAGTATTCATGCCCTAGAGGCAGAAACACCCCCAAAATCATCCAGTCTAGAAAGTCCTTCAGACACTTAATTGTGAAATGCATTAATCATAATTATAGACAGAAGGTCTTAAGGGCAGCTAGGTTGAATATATTCCTTTCTAACAGAGGATGGACCATCAGAATAATGTCAGACTTGTCCACAGAAGCCTGGCAAGCCAGAAAGGCCTGGAAAGGCATATTCAGGGCACTCAATGAGAATAACATGCAGCCAAGAATACTTTACCCAGCAAGGCTGACATTCAGAATGGATCAAGAGATAAAAAGATATAAATAAAAAGATATAAAAGAGAGATAAAAAGCTTTCAAGACAGGTAAGGTTTAAAATATTATATGACAACCAAACTGGTGCTATAGGAAATATTCAAGTTTTTTTTTTAAGATGAAATAACGAAGAGTGACATAGAACAGAAATTTGCAGAGACAATCCATAGAAACAAGGACTTCACAGGCAACAGAATGTCAATAAAAACTTATCTTTTAATAATTACTCTTAATGTGAATGACCTAAAGGTTCCCATAAAACTGCACAGGATACAGACTGGATAAAACAATAGGAACTGTACATAGGGTCCACCAGGACCATCGGGTCCCTGTCTACAAGGGACATCTTTGGAACATAAAGATACATCCAGACTGCAAGTGAATGGGAAGAGAGCTATCTTCCATGCCAACGGACCTCAAAAGAAAGCTGGGGTTGTGATTCTTATATCAGATAAATTATATCTTAAGGCAAAGGCTGTAATCAGAGGTATAGAAGGATACTATAACATTCTTAGAAGATCTATCCTCCAAGAGGACCTACAATTGTAAATATCTATGATCCTGACATGGGAGCTACCAACTACATAATAAGGCAACTCTTACCAAATGAAGAGTCATATTGATATTTATATGTTAATTGTAGGGGATCGTAACACACCACTCTCAGCAATAGACAAATCATCTAAGCAGAAAACCAATAGACAAACAAGAGCTTTAAGTGACACATTAGACCAAATTGACCTCGTAGATATATACAGAACTGTCCACCCTCAAACAAGAGAATACACTTCTTGAGCACACCTGGGGATTTCTCCAAAATAGACCACACACCAGGGCACAGACAGGGCTCAACTGATACCTAAAGTTTGAGATCATTTCCTGCATATTCTCAGACCACAATGCTTTGAAACTGGAGCTCACCCACAACAAAATGTTTGGAAGGAATTAAAACAATTGGAAACTAAGGACTATTCTCAAGAATGTCTGGATCAACCAGGAAATCAAAGAAGAACTTAAACGGTTAATGAAATCCAATGAGAATGAAGTCACATCAGTCTAAATCCTATGGAATATGGCAAAGGCATTCCTTAGTCCTAAGAGGGAAATACATAGCCATCCAATACTCCTTCAAAAATAATTGAAAAATCCAGAATACACCAACTCCTTTTACACTTTAAAGAACTGGAAAATCAACAAATTAAGCCAAACCAACGCAAAGGCAGGGAAAGAATCAAGATTAAAACAGAGATCAATGAGTTAGAACCTACAGATACAGTAGAACACATCAATGAAACTAGAATCCTGTTCTTTGAAAGAATCAAGAAGATTGATAAACAACTGTCCAAACTATTCCAAAAGAAGAAGGAGTGGTCCCAAATTAATAAAAATATGGATAAAAGGAGCGATATCATGACTAACATCACGGAAATAGGAACAATCATCAGAAATTATGATCACCACTCTATGCCAATAAGTTAAGCAACCTAGAGGTAATGGAAAATTACTCAGCCTTAGAAAAGGATAGGATTTGTTTCCTTTGGATTATGGATGGTCCCAGAGGGCATACACTAAAGTGAAATAGGTAAGACAGGAAGGAAAAACACTATAGGATTTCACTCCTGTCTAGATTCTGAAAAGCAAAACAAATGAGTAAGCAAGCAAACACAATGCAGAATCAGAATGTCAATATAGATAAGAAAGAGATGGTTCTCAGAAGGGAGGTGAGGGGGACATGGAAGCAATAGGTGAAGGAGTGAAGGAGACACAGTCTTCCCATTGTGGGCTGAGTAAGTTCAGGGATGAAAGGCATAGCATAGGGAATATTAATAATTTTATTGGAACAGTGTCTCTGGTGACTGATGGTAGCTATACTTCTCGTATTATAAGGTAAAAACTTGTCCAAACATTATAATGCTCACATGACATTAACAAATTATTGTGGGTAAACCATGCTACAAAAAATAATAATAAGTCATAAAGTATACAATATAACAGGAATAGGTTTCTCTGAGAGCAACAGAAACCCAAAGGCAATCCAGCTGGAATTATCCTCACTCTTCCAGTCTAGGGGCGAAAGGCAACTGGTCTCCTGGGGAGACCCCACTATTCACTTCTGTGGTGATTTACTTCTAGTTCACTTCTTTGCAGATTTCTGTTTCAGATTCTGTTGCCAGTGTGCCTCTTTGGTTCGTGTTC
The DNA here is from genome assembly GCF_964662115.1 of Mustela nivalis. Lineage (NCBI taxonomy): Eukaryota > Metazoa > Chordata > Mammalia > Carnivora > Mustelidae > Mustela > Mustela nivalis. The sequence continues at coordinate 5,303,494 of NC_139022.1, read as the reverse complement.
AGTCCCAGGCCACATGTTCTTCTTCTCTTCATGGTCGACACAGAGATGCCCATCTACTCCCACTTTCCAAGGGTAACTCTCTGCTATTCTTCATCTATCCCCTGAGCTCTAGAGCTTGTGGTTGGGCACAAGGGTGAGAGGGATCCATCTGGCAGCTCGTTCTTTCAACAAATAATTTATGGGACCTTCCTATGTGCTGGTGGGGAAGAACTATGTAATTCTCATGAAAACATATATATTTTTTAAGTTTCAGGAATACAATTTATTGATGCATCAGTTCCATATAGTACTTAGAGGTCATTCCATCAAATGCCCTCCATAATGCCCATCACCCAGTTTCCCCATGTCACAGCTACCTCTTCTCCAGCAACCCTCAATTTTTTCCCTAGTGTTGAGTGTCTTATGGTTTGCCTCCCTCCTTATTTGCAACTTGTTTTACTTTCTTTTTCCTTTCCCCTATGCTCATTAGTCTTGTTTCTCATATTATGCTTATGATAGGAATCATATGTCATTTGACTTTCTGTGATTGACTAATTCCCTTAGCACTATCTGGTTCTATCCTCATCCTTACAAAGGACAAGATGTCAGATTTTGGTGGCTGAGTAATATTCCATTGCATTTATGAACCACATCTTCTTTATCCTGACTTTAAAATGTTCTGCTTTTGCACCTAACTGTTTATAATACTTTGTGGCATCTTTTTGAAGAAGACCCGCTCCCCTCCACCATATCCTCAGCTACACCACACTGGATTCAAGTCTCCATCCTCCTGCCTCCAAATGGTGGTCACTCTTCTACTTGTAGCCTTAAAAAATTACATGATCACACCTTTGATTTCTTGAGTGTTCAGAATGATTTAATAAGTATGTAGTTGTCTTTGAGGGAGGAGAAACATTTAAGAATTCTTTGATTGGATGCTGGACACTGTGAACCTGGTGAAAGGATGGATTTTGTTGTTCCCCTTCTATGAGAGCTGAATGCGACTATGATATTGATAAGCCGATCCTTACTGGTGACACAGATTCATCCCCTCCAAGCTTAGGTTTACTGTGGGAATATATCCTAAACATAATGTCTACCATATTCTTCATTTATATTTAAGCTTTGATGGATGAGCTGAGAGTAATGATTTCTCTATTGCCCTGTTGTCTGACTTATGCACAACTGTGACCTTTCATAAGTTCTAATGGCCCATGTCTTCATTAATATCCATGTCAGTGTTTTAATTAATGGTATGTCTGTGTAGCACATTTAATTTGCAGTATTTATGACCATCACTGTAAATACAACACAAATATTCATTTTTTCTCTTGAAGCACAGTTTACCTCTTTTCCTTTAAAACGTGGTTTCCAGGTGATGATATCAGTCAGGAGTGTCACTGAGAAATCCATCAGTAATTGGCCAGCTTACCTGTCTTGTGGTTGGTCCCCAGAATGATGCCAATCTGAGAAATCCCTGGTGATTGTCCAGGGCATAGTGGTGACATCCCATGGTCGTGACATCACATGAAAAAGTCATTATGGTGTCCCAGGGAGGTTATAAAAACTTGGCAACAGCCCAGGCTCCAGTGAAGATAGAGATGGCAGTTCAGTCACAGCTCTTCCTTCTCTTCCTCAACTTTTCTGCCCTGTTCCCTGCCCCTACCCATGGCAAGCACCCTGCCCACTCCTCCTGCCTTGGCCCTCTCTCCAATATTCTACACACCACTGTTAGGGTCTGTGATCAAAGGAACGAAACTGATACAAAGCAAAAGTCAAGCAAAGCTTTATTTCGCACCAAGCATTGAAAATCAAACCGACTGGTAGGGGCTGTCTATTATGAAGAGAAGATGATAATGACCCTGACAAGGCTGCTCCCAAGAAGGCTGCTCCAGACAAGACCACTCCCTGGACAAGGCCGCTCCCTGGATGAGGGCCACTCCCAAGAAAGAGGCTGCTCCAGAGAGGCCGCTCCCTGGATTGGGCTGCTCCCCAGAATGATGCCTCTCTGGCAAGGCTGCTCATGGTGGCACCGTGGCTTGGGGCAGCAAGGCTGCTCAGGATGGGGGCACGGCTCTTTGGTGGTGACGCTGCATGCTGTGGCGAGGCTGCTGGCAATGAGGCCATTTGCCATGGTGCTGCTGCCTATGACTATGATGACCAGGACGACCATGATGCTCCCAACTACCATGATAACCACGATGCTCCGACACTCCTGAAGACTAACCTAATGGCTATCCAAATGGCTATTCTAATGGCTATTCTAACAGCTATTCTAACTACTATTCTAACTTCTACTCTAATGGCTATTCCAACAGCTATTCTAATGGCTATCCTAACAGCTATTCTATCTGCTACTCTAATGGCTATCTCAACAATATTCTAATGGCTATGCTAACACCTATTCTAACTGCTATTCTAACTCCTCCTTCTACCCTAATGGCTATTCTAACTCCTACTACTACTCTAATGGCTACTCTAACTCCTCCTACTACTCCTCCCACCCAGACTCACAGACTAACCTTTATAGAGGTGGTTGAGCCCGGCCCACACACAGGTGGCCAATGGGATTTCAACTCACCACCATAAATATATGCACACGCCACTGATTGGATGTCTCCATCTGGCCTGGCCCGCCCCTATATCCGGGGTTTACAAGTAAGTTCCTCTGGCTAACCAGGCCCTTACATTCCCCTCTTTTCTTTAGAAATTAGCTAAATCCTTGACTTTTCAGCCAGTTCTATGTTCTCCTGTTGTAAGGAGGTTATATTGAGCATGTAATTCTAACATTTTTATCGCTCTAATTTTCTTTGGTACAAATGACATTAGGGTGTTTATAATACAGGGGCCGAAAAATAGCAGTAGTGCACAGTTGGCTGATGAGTTAGCCATTCAACACTTTGTATAACCTTTTCCATTTTCCTAATTCCACTCATCTAATTTCCTGCTTATACTTTACATAAACAGGAAACAATAAGAGCAATAATAAACTCACAGTTTTTTTAGTCTTAGCTTTAGTCCATAGTCAGTGGGGTCTGTCAGCTGCAGCTTCCATCTCTGGGGGGTGCCCATATTCTTGGCTCGTTTGAAGTGACCACATGAACCCAGGTCCTAATACCTTTTACTTTTACTGCTGTGGGGGTGGTCAGGATAACAGTAAATGGTCCCTTCCAGCAAGGCTCCAAGTTTCCCACTTGATAGCAACGAGGTCTCCCAAAAATTATTTCAAATTGGGTCATCTTCTTTAAATAGGGTGTACATCATGACCTGAGGAGGGCCAAAGGAAGGAGATCCACCCATCCACTGCCAGTCTCCAGAATTAGTTTTCTCAAGGTCTCTTTAAGAGTCTGGTTAATTCTCTTACTTTCCTGAAACTCTAGGGCCTGTAGGCACAATATAGTTGCCAATTAGTGCCCACAGCCTTGGCCAATGCCTGTGAGACTAAACTCACAAATGCAGGGCCATTGTCTGATCCTATTGCGAGAGGCAGCCCAGACATAGGAATTATTTCTTCTAGTAGCTTTTTGGCTACCACTCCTGCTGTCTCATGTTTAGTGGAAAAAAACCCTCTACCCAGCCTGAAAAGGTATCTACCAAAACTAACATATACTTGTACCCATATTTTCCGGGTTTCATTTCTGTAAAATCCTTTTCCCAATAAATTCATGGTTCTTAAAAAAAGAAAAAAACAACTATTTTGGCCATCCCTGCTTTTACATCCACATATGAATGGAAGAGCTTGGTAACATATGGGATGGCCAATGCTGGGGCACTCAGTATGGCTGTTTGTAATTCCCGAGATGCTCCTTCTGACTCAGCTGTCCACTCTATCATAGTGAGGCCCCCTTTGCCAGTTTGTAGAAAGGTTGGGCAATCTCCGCAAACCACAGTATCCACAGTCAAGAATAGCCCACCATCCCAAGAAACTCCCTCTCTTGTTGGGATGTGGTGGGGCAGGGGGATCTGGTGATCACCTGTTACCTGGCCGCAGACAGTGAATGCACTCCCTTGTGGAGATCAAAGCCTAGATAAGTGGCATGGCTCTGACAGAGCTGTGCTTTCTTTGCTTACACCCTATGCCTTTTTTCCTCCAGAGTCTGTAGAGAGGTCTCATCCCCCTGAAACATGACTCATAGTCCTCAGCGGCTACTAGCAAGTCATCAACATACTGTAACAGAGTGACTCCAGGGTTGGAGATTCTGTACTCATGCAAATCCTTGTGTAGGGCCTCGTCAAAAATGGTGGTTGAATTCTTGAACCCTTGTCCAGGTGAGCTGGCCTTGGAACCTTTAATTTGGGTCAGACCACTCAAAAGCAAAATGGGGTTGAGATTCCCTTGCTAAAGATATGCAGAAAAATGCATCCTTGAAATCTAAGATGGTATACACAGCTCTTTTGGGGCCCAGGAGGGAGAGTAGGGTATAGGGGTTAGGCACCATTGGGTGGATATCTTCAACCCGTTTATTAACTTCCCACATGTCCTGAACAGGTCGGTACTCGCCAATCTCAGTCTTTTTGACGGGCAACAAAGGTGTGTTCCATGGATATTTGCAAGGAACTAGGATCCCGTCTTCTCGGGGACGGTTAATGTGTTTTCTGATCCCTTCCTTTGCTTCCCAGGGAAGGGGGTACTGCCAAACGTGAACAGCCGTAGCCATTGCCTTTAATTGTACCACCACTGGAGGTTGTTCTTTGGCCAAGCCAGGGGGCTTCTCTTCTGCCCAGACCTCAGGAAACTCGACCTGTAAAGTTTGGAGAAGGCTCGCTCGCTTTGTCTTCTCTGGTTTTGAGACTGGCTCGTAAAGGAGGTATTCATCTACTGCTGCCATAAGCATCTCTACGGTGGGTTGTCTCAAGGTTACAGTCATGTTGCCTTCTGAGAACTGAATGCCAGCTCTTAACTTGTGAAGGATATCTCTTCCCATCAAGTTATATGGGGCATTAGGGAGGACCAAAAATTGATGTTTAAGTATTCCTGAGGCCAAATCTAAAGTCCTTTCTGTTGCCCATTTATGTCTCTGTGCCATTTGCTCTTTGTACCCAGATTTCCTCTCCAAGTAATTTTCCCACAGGTTTAAGTAATGATGAAAATTGGGCTCCCGTGTCCACCAAAAAATCAACTTATTTTCCTTTGACTTTAATTTTTACTCTGGTGGCCAGCATTGCTGTGTTCCTTTTTGGGGCACTCCCTGGTCCAATGTCCTTATTCCTTACAGTAAGTGCACTGATCCAAATCTAAGTCTTCCTGCTTGCCTTCTCTGTGCTTAGGCTTTTCCTTCCATTTACTATCCCCTACCTGTCTCCTCCCCCCTCATGTAATGCCAAAATCTTAACCAGTTTTTTTTTGTGTCTGTTTTTTATCCTCTTGTGCATCCCTGTTGTTAAACACCTTGTCTGCTATTCCCAGTAACTCAGTCAGATTCTTACCTTCAAATCCTTCAATTTTCTGAAGTTTCCTTCTTATATCTGGGGCTGACTGACTGACAAATGCAAGATTCATTGCCCTCTGATTTTTTGGTGCCTCAGGGTCAAACAGGCTATACATTTTATAGCCTTCAATTAGCCTTTCTAGGAAAGCTCCTGGAAACTCATTCTTACCTTGAGTCACCGTACTAATTCTGCTTTAATCCCAGTGCAACTTTTACTTCTGGAAATTCAGTTCCAGGACTTCAACATATCAAAGACCTGTATTTGTTCTGAAAGTCTCCCATATGAATTTTCTTTAAGGCTGAATTCATCTTACAAGAGAATTAAAACAATTACAAATGACAATAAAACTCAGAATAGATATGATTAAATATCAAAAGATGACCCTTACCAAAACATTAAAATTTTAGGAAATGTATAGACCCTCTGGAGTAGTTATAACATTTACCCAAATGTAACCCAAGATTTCTCATTGATTTAGCAGTACTTCCTGAGTAACTTTGCATATCAGGGAAAAGCCTTATGAGTCAAAGAGATCTCATTTACAATTCTGGGTGGGCAAAGAAAACCATTTACATTTTCTTAGAAACATCTCAATCTCTAGTGAAGACTAAATATTAACCAATTGTGAACTGATGCAACAGCAGTTATGCACAAAACATGTTTACCAACAGATTTCAAAAGCACAAACCTAGTTCCAGCAACCAGCGCCCTAGCACTTCATCCCATTTGTCATCCAAGCAAAACTTCAAAGCTTGAGGTTACCAAAGACTCCGAAAGCTACTTTAACAATTATCCATTAAAATCCTGAGACAGACAATTAACCATCAGCCCAGCCATCCCTCCACCAACAGATCTCATGTTCCATTTAGGCCCATTCCACTTCAGACGCCATACTTTCCCTGCCAACAAGGGGGAGGTGCTTGGCAGTCCACATCATGCCAGAGAAGGCAAGGAATTCCCCAAAATGAAGGGAGTTTTGGCAGCTGCTTGGGAATATCCCTTAAAGTCTCTGTCTCAAGGTCCGTATATCCCACAGTGCCAGTTCTAATTACCAAAAGTGGCCCATTAGGCAATCATATTCCACACCTGGCTCCAATGAGCATCAGCACTGGGCACCTTAACCTGGCATTAGCCTAACCCCAGTTGGCTCCAGTTGTAGCCCTTAACACAGGAAATGAGTGAGGGAGAAGCCCCACAACTATCATGAGGAACGGAGAGACGAAACTCAGCATCTCCTTACTCTCTGCTTGCTCCATTCCTTCAATCGTAGCAAGCAACACAACAGACAACAAAAAGACAAAACAAAGACAACCACAGACCCAGCTGTCCTGCCACTGGTGGGGATTTTCTCGGTCCCTGGTGACCGCCTAGGGGGACTCAAACCCCCCGGCTGCCCAGAGGGACTCAAACACCCTGGCCACCACCCGGGGGGACTTGAACTCTCTGGCAGGCCCCTGACCCCCCAGGGGAACTCAAAGTCCCCCAGCAATCCCCTGACTGCCTAGGGGACTCAAACCCCCCAGACTGCCCAGGGGGACTCAAACTGCCCGTCAATCTACCAGCAGTGGGATGGGGCATCCCCGCATCCAATTCAGCCCTAGAAAGCATGACTGTGTCCAGCTTCTCCCCGGTGGGCCATACCCTGGAGCTCCAACCAGACAGATAGACAAGATTCCAATACCCAAGATCCCAATACCTCCAGAGGCTTTTCCCAAAAATTCTGATGCTGGCTCAGTTCTTTTCATTTGATCCTGGATGAGCCACCAGTGTTAGGGTCCATGATCAAAAGAACGAGACTGACACAAAGCAAAAATCAAACAAAGCTTTATTTCATGCCAAGCATCGGAAATCAAACTGACTGGTAGGGGCCATCTCTTACAAAGAGATGACAACAATGATGCCAACAAGGTCACTCCCAAGTATGCCATTCCTGATGAGGCTGCTCTGGACGAGGCTGCTCTGCAGACGAGGCCACTCTGGATGAGGCTGTTACCAGGATGAGGCCACTCCCCAGTCGGAGCCTCTCCCAAGAAGAGGCCACTCTGAACAAGGCCACTCCCAGGATGAGGCCACTGCTGACGAAGTCAATCCCCAGACAGGTCTGCTCCCCAGACAGGGGCTGCTCCGGCGAGGCCGCTCCCTGGACAGGGCCGCTCCCAAGAAGAGGCCACCCTGGACAAGGCCACTCCCAGGACAAGGCCACTGCTGATGAGGTTACTCCCCAGAATGAGGCTGCTCTGGCGAGGCTGCTCCCCAGACAGGGGCTGCTCTGGCGAGGCTGCTCCCTGGACAGGGCCGCTCCCAAGAAGAGGCCACTCTGGACAAGGCCACTACCAGGACAAGGCCGCTGCTGACAAGGTCGCTCAGCACCGCAGCATGGGGCGACGAGGTTGCTCATGGCAGGGCCATGGCCCAGGGCAGCAAGGCCGCTCTTGGTGGGGCCGAGGCCCAGGGAGGCAAGGCCGCTTGTGGCAGGACCACGGCTTGGTGGTGGTGAGGCCGCTCACTGTGTGAGGTTGCTGGTGGTGAGGCTTCTGGCGGCGAGGCCGTTCACAGTGGTGCCACTGCCTATGACTACGATGTCCAGGATGACCAGTTCTCGTTATTTGATCCCAGATGAGCCCCCACTGTTAAGGTCCATGATCAAAGGAACTAAACTGATGCAAAGCGAAAGTCAAGCAAAGCTTTATTTCTCACCAAGCATCGAAAATCAAACCGACTGGTAGGGGCCATCTCTTATGAAGAGAAGACGATGATGACCCCGATAAGGCTGCTCCCAAGAAGGCTGCTCCAGACAAGGCCACTCTGCACGAGGCCTTTCCCCAATGACGCCGCTCCCTGGATGAGGCCGCTCCCAAGACAAGACCGCTCCCTGGATGAGGCTGCTCCAGACGAAGAGACAATGACAATGAGGACAGCCCTGATGATGCAGACTCTGCTCCCCATGATGCTGCTCCTGACAAGGCTGCTCTAGACGAGGCCGTTCCCAAGATGAGGTCACTTCAGATGAGGCTGCTGCTGAGGAGGCAACTCCCCGGACAGGGCTGCTCCCCGGACAAGGGCTGCTCCCCGAATGAGGCTGCTCCAATGAAGCCACTCCCCAGAATGATGCCACTCTGGCGAGGCCGCTCGTGGTGGCGCCATGGCTAGGGGTGGTGAGGCTGCTTACGATGGGGCCATGGCTCAGTGGTGGCGAAGCTGCTCGCTGTGGTGAGGCTGCAGGCAGTGAGGCTGTTTTCCATGGAGCCACTGCCTATGACTATGATGACCAGGACAACCACGATGCTCCAGATGATCATGATGACCACGACGCTCCAACTCTCCCAAAGACTAATGGCTATATCAATGGCTATTCTAACTGCTATCCTAACAGCTATTCTAACTGCTACCCTAATGGCTATCCCAAGAGCTATTCTAATGGCTATCCTAACAGCTATTCTAACTGCTACTCTAAGGGCTATCCCAACAATATTCTAATGACTATCCTAACAGCTATTCTAACTGCTATTATAACTCCTCCTACTACTCTAATAGCTACTCTAACTCCTCCTATGACTCCCCCAGTCCAGCCTCACAGACTAACCTTTATAAAGGTGGTTGAGCCCAGCCAACACACAGGTTGCCAATGGGATTTCAACTCAGCACAGTAAATATATGCACACCCCATTGATTGGATGTCTCCATCCAGCCTGGCTCCCCCCTATATCCGGGATTTACAAGTAAGTTCCTTTGGCTAACCAGGCTCTTACCACCACCATCATGTTAGCATTTACATTTTTCTTCCTCTGTGGTCCAGAGAGTTCTTGCACCCATACACAGCAAAACCGAGACCCATTCCACACTATGATGCTGGCTCAGGACCTCAGGGAGACATTCTCATTTGGCACGTGGGTGTGGGACAATTGGTTATCAGAATACCATGGATTCTCAGCCAGATGGGCCCCACACCCCTGGGGTCATCAGTACAGGATAACCCCAGGGGTGCAGTCTTCAGTACAGGAAAGCTGAGTCCACATCCTGAGGGAACATTGGGCACAGTACTACTATGAAGCCCTCAAACCTGGCTCAGCACATGGCACATGAGTACTTTGAAAATCCAGCCAACCCAGATGTGCACAATGTGTGGAATATATGGAGACATCAGGCAGAGGGGGAATTTTACAAAACAAGTAAGTCCTGGGAAAAGGAATTACCACATCTCTGTATGAAGTGTTAGTCCTTGGAACACTGGCCCTCAATCCATGGACTGTCTGAAATAACTCAGCAGTGGACAAAACAATTCCCCATAAACCTGGCTAACCCAGAGCCCACAGACTATGGGGGCACAGGATCTTTTGCTTGTACTCAAAGCCAAGGCAGTGGCAGCTGTCTGGGAGCTCCTGACCCCCAGAGAGGTTCCAAGCAGCAATTGCACACTGAGATTCTGCCGCTGGCCAGGCTGGGAGTGTCCGGCTTGTGGGCACCTCTTTCAAAGGCAGCTATGGATCGCTCGCACATCTCAGGCACTGAGAATGGGGCACATGTCTGAAAGCACCAGGCTGGGTTTTTGCGCACCTCTGTCAGGGGAGAGTTTGGGGCGCGCGGCTTAGGCTTTGAAACAATGGCGCGGGTCAAAGAGCGCCGGCTGGGCCTTTGTAACTCAGGGGAGCATGAGGGATGTGCGCGCCTATCTCAAGCTTTGTGGTAGGGCTCGAGCGTTATGCCAACTGGCGTGGCTCCCATCCCCTCACAGGAGCTAGAACCCACGCATTCTCGGGCATGCTGGTGGCTTAGGGACCAAGAGCTGGTTTCTCCATCGCACTTTCTCTGCCACAGCGTGGGGGAAGCTGCCCTGGGACCAGAGACTTAAGCCCCTGTCCCCAGCCGCCCAGATTCCCACAATTTCCCTCGCGATCCTTTGCTCTTTTGGAGTGCTTTCAACCAGTCTCCAAGTTAATGCTGGTCCCCAGACACAGGGCACTCTCGCTCCTATTGGGGTATTACTTTCCAACTGGTCGCCTCTGGTGGCTCCCTCCCCCTTTTGTTTATCTTCCGATATCAGTCCGACTTTCCCACTCTGCTTTACCTGCCCACTGGCATCTTCTGCTCCTGTAGAGATCCAGACGTGTATAATTCTGATCTCAGGCTGATTTCATGGGTGAATGGAGTTCTTTGGTAGGTAATCAACTCACTTTGGGGTACCAGCTGAAAATGCGCCTCCTCCTACTCCCCCAACTTGTTCTGCCCTCCCTCTTTCTTTAGGGAAAAGAAAAAAGAATAGGTGACGTCCAGAGCTAGAAGAACTGGTCTATGTGGCTTACTCGGTATTTACAAAGCATTTTCTCACTAATTAAATTGTGTTATATCTAAGGTTACATCCATTGTCTCCTAACCTATTTGCAGTTAAATTTTAGTAATAAGAATAATAGATATTTTAAGCCAATGTGACTTCTCAGATGCCTACAAAAAGCCAATTACTAGTATACACCCTCAGCCAAAATTAAATACAGTGATAAGAAGATATTTTGCTCAGAGCAATAACAATTAACTCAGAATTTTCTTCTTAAATTTTAAAATTTCAATGACAAATTTATTTTTCAATTGATTTGGAAGATTTTTAAGTGTTTATTTTAAATCCTGGTAGTTAACATATGATGTTCTATTTTTTTTAATTTTTTATTTTTTATAAACATATATTTTTATCCCCAGGGGTACAGGTCTGTGAATCACCAGGTTTACACACTTCACAGCACTCACCAAAGCACATACCCTCCCCAATGTCCATAATCCCACCCCCTTCTCCCTAACCCCCTCCCCCCAGCAACCCTCAGTTTGTTTTGTGAGATTAATAGTCACTTATGGTTTGTCTCCCTCCCAATCCCATCTTGTTTCATTTATTCTTCTCCTACCCACTTAAGCCTCCATGTTGCATCACCACTTCCTCATATCAGGGAGATCATATGATAGTTGTCTTTCTCTGCCTGACTTATTTCGCTAAGCATGATTCGCTCTAGTTCCATCCATGTTGTCGCAAATGGCAAGATTTCATTTCTTTTGATGGCTGCATAGTATTCCATTGTGTATATATACCACCTCTTCTTGATCCATTCATCTGTTGATGGACATCTAGGTTCTTTCCATAGTTTGGCTATTGTGGACATTGCTGCTATAAACATTCGGGTGCATGTGCCCCTTTGGATCACTACATTTGTATCTTTAGGGTAAATACCCAATAGTGCAATTGCTGGGTCATAGGGCAGTTCTATTTTCAACATTCTGAGGAACCTCCATGATGTTTTCCAGAGTGGCTGCACCAGCTTGCATTCCCACCAACAAGTCAGAATGGCTAAAATCCACAAGTCAGGAAATGACATATGATGTTCTATTACTCTATTAGGTGTACAATCTAATGAATCAAGATTTGGAGATTTTTTAAATGAAGCCTTTCAAAACAGTGACTTTTTTTTTTCCGGAAACAGAAAAAATGGAAAAATATATTATTAGTGTTTAATATAAAATATCTTTGGGAAACTTATAGTTCTGCTCTAGCAAATTTATTTCCACAGCATTTAAAATTCTGTAACTGATAAGTGGAAAACCTGAAGACTCTGACATATGAATCTGGACTGTCACTTCAATATCATTACTGAACACAGATGTAGTGCACCAGTTTGCATAAAATGAATAATAAACATATAACAAGAATTCTTTTGGACAGTGAATACATTGATATCATAAATTAGGCAGTATAAGGCTTACACCATGGTGACAGTTGAGGGATGCAGACTTCTAATTAGTGATCAAGCCAAATATCCAAATCAGACTGATATTTACCAAGTGTTCTTTCAACCAAGACACATGGAGTCCAGTGCCAAACAAGAACTTAGAGTTTCTGTCCCCATATGAGTATCAACTGCTGGGTAGGAGAGCTTAGGAAATCACATTAAAAATTAAAAAAAAAATACATGAACTGGTTATTTTAAACTACAGAATGATTTGAAGGTAAGAAAAAGCATTTGAGAGAAAATTAGAGAATCATATTTGCATAAGAAAAGGTAATATTGGAGCTCAGTACTAGATGACAGTTGGAGGCAGTCAAGTCTGGCAGAAGGAGCACATTGTAGGTAGAAGGAATAAAAACTGGTGCCAAGAGCCAGGCTTGTTCTAGAAACTGGACAAACACCAGTGTGAATGTGGCAGAGCAAGGGTGGGCATGGGAAGCAGCAGAGGTGAGTGGAAACTAGGTCTGAAAGTTTACACGCACAGACAACCATACTCCTATAAGAACACTTCCCAAGGCAGGGGAAAGAACTACCTCTGAGCATCAGAAGGGGTGCACCTGGGTGGCCCAATCGGTTGAGCATCTGACTCTTGGTTTTGACTGGAGTCATGATCTTGGGGTCCTGAGATGGAGTCCTATGAGGACTCCAAACTCAGTACGGAGTCTGCTTGGAATTCTCTCTCCCTCTCCCTCTGCCCCTCTCCCTGTTTGTGCACTCACTCCCTCAAATTAAGAAAAAAAAAATCCTAAAATGCCCAGTCTCTCCCGCCAGCATGGGAAAACTTCAATACATGAGTACTCAGAACAGTTCTCAGTCCTGAAAAGTTGGGAACACAGAATAATAAACTACACATTGGTGGACCTCCACCTAAAAAAAACTTTGAAATCAAGACCCAAAGGGATAAAATTATTTTCAAGTAATTTAACTACAACCCAGAACCAAATTAAAGAATATTTAAAGAAATACTAAAATATTCAGCTCCAAAAAGTAAAAATTATGACTGGTGTCCATTAGACATTATTAGGCATGCTAAGAAGCAGGGCAATTGAACTACAACGAGAAGGAAAAATAACTACCCATTAACACTGATCCAGAAATAGAGAGATTAAAGCATTTTTAAACAAGGACATTAAAACAGGCATTATAACTATAGTCCATGTTTTTGAGAAACTACAGGAAAGAACCTGTGAAGTAGAGGCAGGGAAGTTATATAAAAGATGAAAACCAATTTTTTAGAGATTAAAATGAAAAATGTTCAGGTAAAAAGTACACAGGATGAGATTAACTGCATACTAAATATTGCAGAAGAAAATTAGTGAACTTGAACAAAAAGCAAGGATCTTTTCCCAAAAATACTCACAAATAAAAATTTTACAGACTTAGAAAAGAAATGAATACCAAGAGAATGTAAACACAGACCAAAGAGAGAGAGAAAATATGTGTAAAGCACACATCTTAAAAAAGACTCATATAAAAATATGCAAGGAACTCTTAAGGTTCAATGCTAAAAAAAAAAAAAAAAAAAAAAACAAACCTGATTTTAAAATGGGCAAAAAAGCTTAGTAGACACACCAACAATGAAGATACAAGTATGTTGGGTAAGCCTATGCAAAGATGCTCAATGTCATACATGGTTAGGGAATTATAACTTCAAACAACAATAAAATACCACAATGCACCTGTTAAAACGCCCCAAATCTGGAACGGAGATGACATCAAATGTTGGTGAGAATAGGGAACCCCAGGAATTCTAGTTACTGCTGGAGGGAACACAAAATGATATAGCCACTTCAGAAAACAGTTTGGCAGTTTCTTAAGAAAACTAAATAGATTTTTAACATGCAATCTGTTGATCAAACTTCATGGTATATACTCCAGTGATCAAAAACCCATACACACACAAATGCCTACACATGCATGCGTGATGCGTGAGAACTTTTATTCATAATTTCCCACAAACTGGAACATGTCCTTCCTAAGTGGGTGGGCAAAGGAACCATGCTAATACTCCTATAAGGAATATTATTTAGTGATTTTAAAAAAATGACCCATCCAGCCATGAAAAGACATGCAAGAACCTTAAACGCATATTCCCAAGTGAAAGAAGACAATATAAAAGGGCTACATACTGTGTGATTCCAACTCTGTGACACATTGGAAGACAACACTAGAGATACAGTAAAAAAATCAGTGGCTGTCTGAGGTTTGGGAGGAGAGGGGGATGAGCGGGTAGAACATAGGGGATTTTGGAGCAGAAACTATTCTGTATGATTATGATGGTGGTTACATGTTGTATAAGTCAGGGTTCTCCAAAGAAGAAGAACTTGAAAGTTGTGTGTGTCTGTGTGTGTGTGTGTGCGTGCGCATGTGCGTGCGTGCATGTGCATGTGTGTAATGGGGGATTGACTCACACCACAGGTGTGTGTGTGCATGTGCATGTGTGTAACAGGGAATTGACTTACACCATAGTAGAAGCTCAGGAGTCCCACAATCTGCTGCCTGCAAGCTAGAGACCCAAGAAAACTGGGGTGACTCAGTCCCACACCCAGGACTTGGGGACCAGGAAACCAGTTATGTAGACTCTAGTCCAAGATCAGGAGATGAAATGAGGTGTCCCGGCTCAATGGTGAAAAGCAAGGGCAAATTCTTCCTTCCTCTGCCTCTTATTCTATTCATGCCCTCAACAGATTAGGTGAGGCCCACCCACACTGGGGAGAGCAATCTATTTTCCTGAGTCCATAAATTTTAATACTAATTTCATCTGGAACACACTCACAGATACATCCAGAAATAATGTTTAATCTGGGCACTGTGTGGCTAATCAGATGGGCACATAAAATTAGCCATCAAAAATAACAAACCTCAGGTCAACATGACACATGAATTTCCTTAAACCATACTTAACCTCCAATAAGGACAATAAGAAGGTCATATTTCTACCTGATCCTAACATGATATAACAATCTGACACTCAACAGAAAGTGCACTAACCCCATTCTCAGAAGAGGAGGTAAGGTCCTTGAGTAATATAACTTAATGTAAAATTAATAATGCTTATGTACTAGGACATAAAATTAATACATCTTAATGTTATGTAATAATAAGAGAGTAACCCACACACAGACACACACATTCATAACAACAATAAATAAAAAAATAAATACCCCAGACACTTGTAGTCCTCATTTCTGTACCTGGTCACACGATTGTAGCTGGTATTGGTGCCTTCTTCCCCTACACTTTCTGTATTCCCTTCACCTTAAGCAGGCACCTCAGCCAGGCACCACGGCTTCATTCCTGAATGGTCTGGATCAATGATAGTCCCGCCTGGATTGGGTTGTTATAACTTTTCTATTGAACCCAATCCCAGATCATTAGGCTTTGCAAGTGCTGCCTTAAGGGACCACAACTTCTCACCTTTACTCTGGAACATGTAGTCTCCAAATAGTTCCCTTGGTGGTCATAGCCAATAAAACTGACCTCCATGACTGTTGATTCAGAGGCATGAGGAGCCCACATTGGCCAAATGGCAGTGTTAACTCACATTTAAATGGAATTGTTGTCTCCCGGTGAAAGCATTCATCTCTTTGGAGCTAAGGCCAGCAGAGCATAAGTTATGGGAACACTAAATTCTCATGGGGGTCACAATGGTCCTACTTTAAGTTTGACCCCGTGATTCCTACACCTATTAGCCTTGGCTGTGGAGGAAGCAGCACCACATATCAGGGCAAATATGGTGCCCTGGAGATCCCTGGCCCAGGACGAGCTTTGCCTGCAAGTTATAGCCACCCAGGCAGCACTGTAAATGAGTTTTCAAATTCTGTTGTTCTACTAATCCAACTGATTCAGGATGGTGGGGAACATGGGAAAATCATGACTTCCACCACTGTGGGCCCATTGCCACTCTTGGTGTACTGTGATATGGGTTTCTTGATCAGGAGCAGTGCTGTGTGGAATACCATGCCAATGGATAAGGCATTCTGTAAATCCAGAGATAACAGTTTTGGCAGACATATTCATGTGGGGAAGACAAGTCTGTATCCTGAGCAGGTGTCTATTTCAGTAAGCACACAATGCTGCCCCTCCATATGGAAGCTATCCAGTGTTATCAGTCTGCTACTGACCAGCCGGCTTATCACCCAGGGGAATGGGCCATATTGGAGACATTCTGGACTCCACTGCTGGAAGATTGAGCATTCCATGGTGAGCATGGCCAGATTGGTCTTGGTGAATGGAAGTTCACATTGTTGAGCACAGGCATAACCTCCATCGTGCCACCGTGGGCACTCTGTTGATAAGCTCCTTGGGCAATGACAAGGGTGGCTGGGGAGACAGGCTGACTCATATCCACAGAATGGATCATCTCAGATACTTGAGTACCAAAATCCTCATTGTGGAGGTTACCCTTTGCTGAGAATTCAAATGAACAAAAATACCTTCACATTTCTGACACATTCAGAGAATCCTGTCTGTATTCCTCTTCCCCATATTTCCTTACAACCGATTTTTCAATCCTGCACCTTCTGGTCCCTGACCATCCAGCCAAATCATTGGCCACAGCCCTCAATCCACTATAAAACCACATGTCTCCTTCTAGGAGTTTATCTTTCAACGAGGTGAACTGCCTGAAGTTCTGTCCATGGAGAGGATTCTCTTCACCACAGTCCCACAGGATGTCCCAGAGAGGGTTTGTTGTGCTGTGGCAGCCTACTGCTCGGTATGTTAAGTAAGCAGAACCACCTGTAAACCAGGACTGTGTATTCCCTTCTGTTGTCAAGGAATCATAGGGAACTCCTCAAGAGGCTGTATGTGCACACAGAGAGAGAAAGCTGTGTAGCAGGAGTGGGGACCATGGGTATTTGAATCATGTTTCCATTTCACTTATGTGTGCCTCCAGGACCTGCTCTGTAGTGATTATATATATAATATAAATATTATATATATATACATATATATATATATATATATATATATATATATATATATATATTTCTATTGGATGATGGGGTGCTGTTGAGCAAGCCCCATTTTGTGGCTTCATGAGTAAGGTAGCACTCAGTTCATGGGGGACAGCTGAGGTCACCTGGTAACTTAGTGGTCATGGTCAAGTGTTTAGTCTCTTGGCCCAGAAGCTGGCAAAGAGCTGTTTCTCAGAAGAAGAGTAGTTATCTAGTGGTTGATAGGAGAGCCTTCCTCCAAAATCTTCAAGGCCTGTTCTTTGATGCACCTAGAAGGGCCTTCAAAAGTCTCTTAACAACAACCCTCCCTGCCCCTGGCTCTTCAAGCATCATATGGCCCAAATGGAGCATCACAGGCCTGAGCAGCTGACCAGCTCAGAAATCAGCTTGGACCTCCTGCAAACCCTTCTCTTCTTCTGGATCTCACTCCAAACTAGCAACTCATCAACAAAGGATGAGTCACATACTCAAATGAGGAACATGTAATCTCCAAAATCCAAAGAAGGACACCAGGTATCACACCTCTTTCATGGTTGTCAGGGGAGTCAGATATAATTACAACTTTCCTTCATCTGATAAGGGATCTCTCATAATGCCCCACACCACTGGACCTCTAGAAATCTCACTAAGGTAAAAGACCTCTGCATTCTGTCCCATTTATTTCCTGCTTCTGACACACAAAGGTCTCACGTGAATCTAGAGTAGTAAGTTACTACTTGTTTCTCACTAGGTTCAGTAAACGTAATGTCATCAGCATAATGGGCTAGTGAGAAGTCCTGTAGAAGGTAGAGGCCATCAAGACCCCTGAGAACTAAATGTGGTTGGAGAGTTGATACACCCTGAGGTAGGACAGTAAAGATGCATCATTGGCCTTGCCAGCTGAGAAAGCTGCCCTTGGTGTGGGCCTGATTAACAGGTATGGAGATAGAGATATCAGGTGGATCAATGGTTTCCTTCTGGGTACCAGAGGATGAGGGAAATCACTAAAGCAATGAAGGCACATCTGCCATGACAGCTGCCTTATGGAATCACTGTCTGGTTAAAGACACAATAACCCATTCTACAAGCCATATATAATGTCCTTGATGGGTGCACAGATCTCCCCAGTCCCTTCAGGAATGTAATGGTCCTCTTGCTTTTCTACTATATGCAGTGGCTCTAATGGCTCCCACTTGGCCTTTCCTGCAGCCATAAAGTCACTCCCCAGATCAGGGGACAAAGGTAAGGATTATGCTAGCTTCTAAATTATGTTGATTCCAAATATGCTTCCCAGAAGTGAGGGAATAGGGGCACCTGGATGGCTCAGTGGGTTAAAGCCTCTGCCTTCGGCTTAGATCATGATACCAGGGTCCTGGGATCGAGCCCCACATTGGGCTCTCTGCTCAGCAGTGAGCCTGCTTTCTCCTCTCTCTATCTCTCTCTGCCTGTCTCTCTGCCTACTTGTGATCACTGTCTGTCAAATAAATAAATAAAATATGTAAAAAAAAAAAAAAAGAAGAGGGGGAATAACCACAGGAGTAGTCACGAAATAAAACCAAAGCAAGCAGAAGGAAGGGAATAATAAAAGCAGAAATGAGTAATATAGAAAAAAGAAAAATAGAGAAAAGCAAAGGAAATAAGCTGATTCTTTGAAAAGATCAGTAATATTGACAAACGTCTAGTAACTTGTGAAAAGACAGAGAGAAAAAGAGAGAAAGAACTCTCAAATTATCCATATCTGGAATTTGGGGCAGCACTACAGACCCTGAAAACATGAAAATGGTAGTAAGAAAATTATGTGAATGATTCCACCCACATACACTTAATAATTTAGGGAAAATAGACCAATTCTCCATAAACCCCCAACATAAGTGAGAAAATTGCACAACTCATCCAATATAGGAGCCATTATTTGCATAGCTCAAAATCTATTAAAGATATTTAATCCATAATTGAAAAAACTTCCATAACCAAAATCTCCTGGCCTATATGTTTTCACTGGAGAATTCTACCAATATTTATAGAAGAATTAGCAAAAATCTACAAAATCCCTTCCAGAAAGTTGAAAAGGAAATAGTTCCCAATTCATTTTATAAAGCTCGTATTACCTTGATGTGTTCCCCAGACTCTTCACTCTGGGGAACACATGGATGGTCACCAGAGGGGAGAGGTTGGGGCTTGTGGGGGAAGCAGGGGTGGGGATGAAGTTGTGCTCTTGTGATGAGCAACAGGTGTGGTATGGGAATGTTGAATCACAGCACTGTACACCTGAAACTGATATAAAACTGCATGTTAGGGGCGCCTGGGTGGCTCAGTGGGTTAAGCCGCTGCCTTCGGCTCAGGTCATGATCTCAGGGTCCTGGGATCGAGTCCCACATCGGGCTCTCTGCTCAGCGGGGAGCCTGCTTCCTCCTCTCTCTCTCTCTCTCTCTCTCTCTGCCTGCCTCTCTGCCTACTTGTGATCTCTGTCTGTCAAATAAAATAAATAAAATATTTTTTAAAAAAACTGCATGTTAACTAAATGAAGTTTAAATACGATTTAAAAAGCCAGACTGTACAAACAAGGAAAACTGTAGATCCATAGCACTCATAAACATAGATGTACACATCCTTAACAAAACCTTAGCAAGTAAAATTTGACAAGATAGCAAAAGAATTGTACATGGCATCCAAGTGGGTTTTGTGACGGTGATTGCATTTCTAGGCATCTGTCCAAGTGAAATTACAGCTTAAATCCCTGCACCCATTGGCACATCATGGTTTAAGGCAGCTTCATTTGTAATAGCTGTAAACTGGAATCAAAAAAATGTTTTGGTGAGTGCTGTGAAGTGTGTAAACCTGGTGATTCACAGACCTGTACCCCTGGGGATAAAAATATATGTTTATAAAAAATAAAAAATTTAAAAAAATGTTTTTAAAGATTTTATTTATTTATTTGACAGAAAGAGATCACAAGTAGGAAGAGAGGCAGGCAGAGAGAGAGAGGGAATGAGAGAGGAGGAAGCAGGCTCCCTGCTGAGCAGAGAGCCTAATGTGGGGCTTGATCCCTGGGATCATAACCTATGCCAAAGGCAGAAGCTTTAACACACTGAGCCACCCAGGCACCCTGGAATCAACCAAATTTTTTTAGAAACTTTTTAGAATAAGCGAATGGTTAAGCAAAGCATAGCATATTGATACTGTGGACCACTATTCCACAGTCAAATGCATGGAGACTTGCTGCGTGCAGGTACTCTGACAAATCTCTAAGACACAATGCTGAATGAAGAAAACTCATCTTAGAGTTGGCTTTTGAAGGGCATGTAGTGTATGAGTACATTTATGTAGCATTCTTGAAATGAAAAAATGGCAAAAAAAAAAAAGAAGACAGGTAAGTGATTGCCAGTTTGTAGGGCTGGTGGATGGGACAGGCTGAGGAGGAGGTGTGTGTGACTCAGAAAGGGAGGCAAAGGGAAGATTTTGTGGTGATGTATCCAGATTTGTGTGAAGTCTACACACATCACTCGTGTGTTGTACAAATGTCAGTCTCCTGGTTCTGACAGTGTTCTATTGTTAGTAAGATGTAACCAGTTGGGAAAACTGAATGAAGATTACATCGAACCTATTTGCTCTACTTTGGCAACTTTCTGGTGATCTCTAATTATTTCAAAACAAAACATTGTAAAAAGAAACGTGCTGGGAGGAGACAAGATGGCAGAGAAGTAGGAGGATGTGCCGTTTCAACCTGTACTCTAAAGTGAGCTGATTACCTACCAAAGAATTCCTATCACCTGTGAAAACAGCCTGAGATCAGAATTATACACGTCTGGATCTCTACGGGGGCAGAAGATGCCAGTGGACAGGTAAAACAGAGTGGGAACATAGGACTGATATCGGAAGATAAAGAAAAGGGGGAGGGAGCCACCAGAGGCAAACAATTGGAAAGTAATATTCCAATCCGAGAGTGTCCTGCGTCTGCGGACCAGCATTAACTTGGAGTCTGGTTGAAAACACTCAAAGAGAGCAAATGATTGTGGGGGGGGGGATTGTGGGAATTGGGGCAGCTAGGGATAGGGGCTTAAGTCCCTGAACCCAGGACAGCCACCCCTGGCGATGAGCCAGAGAGAGTGCAACAGAGAAACCAGGTCTCGGTCCTGAGCAGCCAGCATGCCCGAGATCGCGTGGGGTCCAGCTCCTGTGAGGATCTGGGAGCCTTGCCAGAAGGCAGAGGCTCCAGGACCAGAAGGCAGGTACAACAGAGCCTGAGACACGTGCCCCCGCCTCCCTGGCGCTCTTAGACCCGCACCATTCTACCAGACCCTGAGATGTGCGCTCCTGCCACACACACTCCCCTGAGAGAGGTGCATGCAAGCCCAGCGATCTTAGATCCAGAAAGACCAGGCACTCCCAGCCAGGGCCAGCGGGAAAATATCAGCATGTGATCACTGCTTGGAACCTCTCTGGCGGTCTGGAGCTGGCCAGAAAGCCGCCACTGCCGAGGTTTGGGGTACAAACAGAAGATCCTGCGTCCCCAGGGACCGCGACGTGGAACCTGCTCTGACAGCAGCCAAGGGGGAATTTATTTGGGCTCTGCAGCCAGAATGAGGCTTCTCTCTCAGAGGGAGGACAGAGTGCAGTTTGCTTTCCTCTAAACCTACAAAAATCATGAAAAGCGGTCAAGACAAGGAAAAAAAAAGTGAACAAACATAAAAATCTCCAGAGAACAAAAGTCTGAAAAACAGGTTTCCTCAGAGCCCAGCCCCTGGGGGCAGAAGGACTTAATTCAGGGAACATCATTGACTGAAAACGCACATGACAGGACCCTCCCCGAGAATACCAACCAGAAAAGAAAAAAAAAAAAAAGACAAGAGAACAAAAACCACTACTTCATAGGACAACTTTTATTTTTAACTCATTCCCACTATTCTGGTTCATTTATCTTTTTATATACATAATTTTTAACCTATTTACAATCACAGTTAGATGTCCAGTATATCAAATTCCATAATAACCTTCTAACCTAGACTTTTTGATTCATACATCTGTCTTTTTCTTTTGTATTTCTATTTTTATTTTTTTTAATTTAGTTTAATTTAGTCTAGTTTATTCTTTTTATATTTTTATTTTCTAGTATTCATAGAGAGTTAAACTTCAAGATAATCCCCTTTCCCCAATCAATGCTACACCTATAGGTAAACCAATTTTTAATCCCCCTTTATCTTAGTAAAGTTGAGTCCTTTAACAAAGATATCAAGATACATCCAGGAAGAATCAAAACAACGTTCCTTGCCCATGCAGAGAATTTATAACGACTCTCCTATCTTTTTCTTCCACCAGTGTTTCTGTGTTTTTGTGTTTCTCCTGATAGTATATAAAACTTATACATGGGGTTCTTTTTGACGAGGTTCTTCTTTTATTTGCATATATTTTTTTTTCTTGTCATATACTTTTATCAGTGTTTTTGTTTGTATACTTCATAAATCTTACCTTGGGGCCCATTTGGGCTAACCCTTCTCTTTTATCTCACCTTTCTTTCCTGTCTCTCTCCCTCTCTCTTTTTATTTCTTTTCCTTTTCTTTTTCCTCTCATTTGGGTGGTGAACCCTGATTGCTCAGAATCATACCAGGGTGCACCATGACTGCACCACAGTTGATACATCCAGCTACATCTGTTCAGTCATCTCCCATCAAAATGACTAGGAGGAGGAATGCCCAACAGAAGAAAAATAGAGAGGATGGACCTTCTGCAACAGAGCAAATGGCTATAAACATAGACAATATGTTGGAAAGAGAATTCAGGGTGACAATTATCCAGGCAATAGCTAGGTTGGAGAAAGCCATGGATGACCAAAAGGAATTGATTAGGGCCAAAATGAAAGTGACCAGAGAAGACGTTCACAATGTTAGGGCTGAGCTGAAAGCTACAAGGGAAGAGGTTCAAAAAGCTCTCAATGAGTTCAAATCTAGTCTAAATTCTCTCAAAGCTAGGGTAACTGAGACAGAAGTTAGAATTAGTGATCTGGAGGACAAACAGATAGAGAGAAATGATCAGGAGGAAGCCTGGAACAAACAGCTTAGAAGCCACAAAAACAGAATCAGGGAAATAAATGATACCATGAAACGTTCCAACATCAGAATTATTGGAATCCCTGAAGGGGAGGAGAAAGAAAGAAGTCTAGAAGACATAGTGGAACAAGTTCTTCATGAAAATTTTCCCAATCTCACGAATGGAACCAGCGTTCATGTACTAGAGGCCAAACGGTCTCTACCCAAGATTATATATTCCAGAAAAACATCAAGGCACCTGATAGTCAAACTGAGGAATCATAATTGTATATATACTCTCTTGAAAGCAGCTAGGACAAAGGGGCTCCTTACTTACAGAGGAAAGCCCATCAGAATAACGTCAGACCTGACCATGGAGACCTGACAAGGAAGAAAGGGCCGGCAAGATATACTCAGGGCACCAAATGAGAAGAACATGCAGCCAAGAATAATTTATCCAGCAAGACTGACATCCAAAATGGATGGAGAGATAAAGAGTTTCCAAGACTGGCAAGGCTTAACAGACTATGCAACCACCAGGCTGACACTGCAGGAAATATTGAGGGGGGTACTAGGTATATAAAGGAAAAATCTTAAGAATAACATTGACTGGAAATATAGAGAGAATCTACAGAAATAAAGACTTCAAAGGTAACACAATGTCAATAAAAATGGATCGATCAATAATCACTCTCAATGTAAATGGCCTAAATGTGCCCATAAAACGAGACAGTGTTGCAGATTGGATAAAATGACAGGACCCATCCATATGTTGTCTATGAGAGAACAATTTTGAACCTCAAGATACACCCAGACTGAAAGCGAAGGGATGGAGAAGCATTTTTCATGCCAATGGGCCTCAAAAGAAGGCCAGTGTAGCCATTCTCATATCAGACAAATTAGACTTCAAACTAAAGACTGTAGTAAGAGATACAGAAGGACACTATATCATTCTTAAAAGGACTATCCACCAAGATGATCTAACAATTGTAAATATCTATGCCCCCAGTATGGTAGCAGCCAATTACATAAAAAAAACTGTTAATCAAGATAAAGAGTCATATTGATATGAATACGCTAATCGTTGCAGATCTTAACACGTCTCTCTCAGAAATAGACAGATCATCGAAGCAGAAAATCAATAAATAAACAAGAGCATTGAATGACACAGTGAACCTGATGGACCTCATAGATATATACAAAACATTCCACCCTAAAACAACAGAATACTCATTCTTCTCAAGTACACATGGAAACCTCTCCACAACAGACCACATACAGGGTCACAAATCAGGACTCAACTGATACCAAAATACTGAGATGATTCCCTGCTTATTCTCAGATAACAATGCTTTGAAACTGGAGCTCAATCACAAGGAAAAGTTTGGAAAGAATTCAAACACCTGGAAGCTAAAGGCCACCTTGCTTAAGAATGCTTGGATCAACCAGGAGATCAAAGAACTGAAACAATTCATGGAAACCAATGACAATGAAGACATTTCAGTCCCAAACCTATGGGATACAGCAAAGACGGTCCTAAGGGGAAAATACATAGCCATCCAAGGCTCCCTCAAAAAAATTGAAAAACCCAGAATATACCAGCTGTCTCTACACCTTAAAGAACTGGAGAATCAACAAAAAGTCAAGCCAACTCCACATATAAGAAGGGAAATCATCAAGATTAGAGCTGAAATCAATGAAGTAGAAACCAGAGATACAGGAGAATGTATCAATGATTCTAGAAACTGGTTTTTTGAAAGAATCAATAAGATTGATAAACCATTTGCCACACTAATTGAAAAGAAAAGAAAGAAAGCCCAAATTCATAAAATTATAAATTAAAAGGGAGAGATCACAATGAACACCAAGGAAGTAGAAAAAACCATCAGTTATATGCCAATAAGCTAAGCAGCCTAGATGAAATGGATGCATCCCGGGAAAGCAATAAACTCCCAAAATTGAACCAGTAAGAAATTGACAAGCTGAATAGACCGATATCTAGTAACGAGATTTAAGCAGTGATCAAAAACCTCCCAAAAAACAAGAAGAGCCCAGGACCTGACGAATTCCCTGGGAATTCTACCAAACCTTCAAAGAAGAAATAACACCTATTCTCCTAAAGCTGTTTCAAAAAATTGAAGCAGAAGGAAAACTTCCAGACTCTTTCAATGAAGCCAGCATTACCCTGATCCCCAAACCAGGCAAAGACCTACCAAAAAGGAGAATTTCAGACCAATATCACTGATGAATATGGATGCTAAGATTCTCAACAAGATCCTAAGAAACAGGCTCCAACAGCACATTAAAAAGATTATCCACCGTGACCAGGTGGGATTCATCCCTTGTCTTCAAGGATGGTTCAACACTCGCAAATCAATCAATGTGATACAACAAATTAATATGAGAAGAGAGAAGAACCACATGGTCCTCTCAATGGATGCAGAAAAAGCATTTGACAAAATCCAGCATCCATTCCTTATTAAAACGCTTCAAAGTATAGGGATAGAGGAAACATTCCTGCTCTTCATAAAATCTATCTATGAAAGACCCACAGCAAATATCATCCTCAATGGGAAAAAGCGTGCAGCCTTCCCGCTGAGATCAAGAACTCGACAAGGATGCCCACTCTCACCATTCTTGTTCAACATAGTATTAGAAGTCCTAGCAGCAGGAATCAGGAAACAAAGAGAAATAAAATGTATCCCAATTGGCAAAGAAGAAGTCAAACTCTCTCTTTCTGCAGATGACATGATTCTTTATATGGAAAACCCAAAAGATTCCACCCCCAAACTACTAGAACTCATACAGCAATTCAGTCACATGGCAGAATACAAAGTCAATGTACAGATATCAGTGTATTTCTTATACATTAACAGTGAAAATACAGAAAGGGAAATTAGAAAATCAATTCCATTTACTATAGCACCAAGAACCATAAGATACCTGGGAATAAACCTAACCAAAGAGGTAAAGGGACTATACTCGAGGAACTACAGAACACTCATGAAAGAAATTGAAGAAGACACAAAAAGATGGAAACCCATTCCATGCTCTTGGATTGGAAGAATAAACATTGATAAAATGTGTATACTGCCTAGAGCAATCTATACTTTTAATGCCATTCTGATCAAAATTCCACCAGTATTTTTCAAAGAGCTGGAGCAAATAATTATAAAATTTGTATGGAATCAGAAGAGACCCTGAATCGCTAAGGAAATGTTGAAAAACAAAAGTAAAACTTGGGGCATCACGTTACCTGATTTCAACCTTTATTCCAAAGCTGTGATCACCAAGACAGAATGGTACTGCCATAAAAACAGACACTTACACCAGTGGAACAGAGTATAGAGACAAGATATGGACCCTCAACTCTATAGTCAATTAATCTTCGACAAAACAGGAAAAAATATACAGTGGGAAAATGACAGTCTCTTCAATAAATGGTGCTGGGAAAACTGGGGGGCTATAAGGAGAAGAATGAAACTCAACCATTCTCTTACACCATACACGAAGAAAAACTCAAAGTGGATAAAGACATCAATGTGAGACAGGAATCCATCAGAATCCTAGAGGAGAACATAGGCAGTAATCCCTTCGATATCAGCCACAGCAACTTCTTTCATTATATGTCTCCAAAGGCAAAGGAAGCAAAAGCTAAAATAAACTTTTGGGACTTCATCAAAATCAAAAGCTTCTGCACAGCAAAGGAAACAGTCAAGAAAACAAAGAGCCAACCCACGGTATGGGAGAAAAATATTTGCAAATGACAGTACAGACAAAAGGTTGATATCTAGGATCTATAATGAACTCCTCAAATTCAACACACACAAAACAGGCAGTCATATCAAAATATGGGCAGAACATATGAATAGACACTTCTCCAATCAAGACATGCAAATGGCTATCAGACACATGAAAAAATGTTCATCAACACTAGCCCTCAGGGAGATTCGAATTAAAACCAAATTGAGGTATCACCTTACACCATTTAGAATGACCAAAATTTACAAGACAGGAAGCACCATGTGTTAGAGGGATGTGGAGAAAGGGGAACCCTCTTCAACTGTTGGTGGGAATGCAAGTTGGTGCAGCCTCTTTGGAGAACAGTGTGGAGATTCCTCAAGAAATTAAAAATAGAACTTCCCTATGACCCTGCAATTGCACTCCTTGTTATTTACCCCAAAGATACAGATGTAGTGAAATGAAGGACCATCTGTACCCCAGTGTTTATAGCAGCAATGGCCACGGTCGCCAAACTATGGAAAGAACCAAGATGCCCTTCAATGGACGAATGGATAAGGAAGATGTGGTCCATATACACTATGGAGTATTATGCCTACATCAGAAAGGATGAATACCCAACTTTTGTAGCAACATGGACTGGACTGGAAGAGATTATGCAGAGTGAAATACGTCAAGCAGAAAGAGTCAATTATCACATGGTTTCACTTATTTGTGGAGCATAACAAATAGCATGGAGGACAAGGGGTATTAGAGGGGAGAAGGGAGTTGGGGGAAATTGGAAGGGGAGGTGAATCATGAGAGACCATGGACTCTGAAAAACAATCTGAGGGGTTTGAAGTGGCGGTGGAGTGGGTTGTTGGGGTACCCAGTGGTGGGTATTATAGAGGGCACGGATTGCATGGAGCACTGGGTGTGGTGAAAAAAATGAATACTGTTTTGCTGAAAATAAATAAATTAATAAAAAAAGAAAGAAAGAAACCTGTGTGAGGGGGAAGAAGGTATGATTCACTGTCATGTGATGAACTTCCCAGAAATCATAAACCTTTATGACTCCAGGGACTGGGTATCGTGCCCTCCCACAATTCCTTTGTGTTCACCAAATGTTGGTTGATGGACCCTTAAAGACATGTCTGTCTTGGATCACACCATGAGGTTCAGCGTGGAATTTGAAAAGAGTTATAACAATGAAAGCTTGTTGTCATAACAGAATTTGTTCCCTTCAAGTTGTCTTAAGTGACTCTGAGGTTGCTGTCCTTAAAGGTACCAATGGAGAAGTATTAGGAGAGCCCATCCCACATGTGGCCAGTGGCATTCATTCACTAGTTAATTGGAAAATCAGACTCAGCCCTGATGTGGTACCATGAGATGCATCTCATTGAGTTTTAACTTTTGTTTTGTGCTCCTTTTCTCTGGTACCCTTCATGGCTGGATTTGTGGAGGTTGGTAGAGCTGTTTTTAAGTAGAAACATAACCTTCCAAGAGGAGGGATAGACACCTGCCCTGGGACAGGTTCCCTGAGGATTGAGTGACCTTAGGTAACCTGTCCCAGGGCAGGTGTCTTTCCTCCTCTTGGCAACACAGCCATGTGGACACTATGCAGAAAAAGAAAAGCTCGCTGTTCACAAGACCACCAAATATTACACCTTACATTTTAAGTAGAGAGGCATTGCTCACTGATTTTTGAAAAGGAGTGTTGAATTGTAGGGATAGTCTGGTTAAGTCTCTGGAGAGTGTCTGTTCATCTCCCAAAGACTTAATATCATCAGCTTCTGCATATGAACTGAGGGGCTGGAGGACCTAACTTTCAGTCCACAGCACCTGCCCATCTAAACCTGTGGAGGGATAAGGTCATAAGCTCTAGGAACTTCCATAACAACAAGTGTTCAGAGGAATCCAAACACTTGAGTCTTTTCATCTCAGATGGCCAGGTGACCTGAGCTCTTTCCATGCTCTGCACTTCTTCAAAGCCAGTCTGGACCACACATGGAAGAAGGATTTTTCTCATATAATTCCATGCCTACAGCAAACTGTCCCAACCTTTCAGCCACATCAGGTTCCTTAGACACTGTTCTTACATGCTGACTTTCCACACTGATTCTAGCCCTGAGCACGGAGCCTTCCCAGAAGTACATGTCCCCACTCTGGTGTGTGCCACACATTGTTATCTTCACGATGCATGCCCCCCCAAGCCAGGAGGCCACCTTGCTAACCTCTGGGAAATGCACAGCCTCACCGGTGCTGGAGAGGGAGAGGAAGAGGAAAACCAGTCTCCGTTACTTAAAGGTGAGAAGAAAATAAAGCCACATGAAAATTACTTTTTGAAACCTCTTAGGAGGTAAATCAGACTAACACACTGGAGGTGTCAATGTATTTGTTGGTCCATTTGAGATGTGGGGAGAGTGGTGGAGAATCCCAACATCTTGTCAGTCCATCCTTCCTAAGCCCTTGGAGAGTGACATTGGTGGGGTAGTGAGAGTGGGGTAGTGAATCCCACAATGAGAAGAGATGACATGTAAACAGAGGACATGAAATCTAACATATTTCATGGGAGAAAAGGAGCTTGATTTTAGGTAGGACAAGGGCAGAGGCAAAGACAGAAAAACTGCCATTCCCCGGTGATTCACTGGTACTCCTTTCCATGGGAGCATCACAAGGTACCAGGGTCCTGGGACACATGTTCTGTAGAGGCACAAGCTGTTTTTGATCTTTCAAAATAATATTTGAACAAGGTTGACAAGCAAGTTTAACTCAAGCTGCCAAATATTGATGTGACCAGTTATCACAGGGGTGTGGGAGGGCTCCATTTTGGGCATGCTGGTTCTGGGAGTGAGAAGGGCAGCTACTACTGTAAGAAGTCTCACGCATCTGCTCCTTAGACAACTGTCACGTGTGCCCCCTGCTCGTGGCTGCACCACCATGGGCTTGGTGGTAACACAGAGACCCAGGCCACGTGCAGGTGGCCCTTGGGAAAATGGTTCCACATATAGGTCATGTAGGAGGACTCTTCAAAGGCCCCCCGTGCATCTTGATGAAGGCAGGAGTCCCACCTGGCCTCCAGGGAGGGCCCAACCCACAGCTCCCAACACAGGACAGAGGAGACTCACAGCAATTTCTCAGTCACATACACTGACCAGGGAGGGAGGCAGGGCGCACCTGGGCCTGGGATCAGCAGACCTGCTGGGCCAGGGGACCCTGCCTGGGAGACAAAGTGGGAGGAGCATGTGGCTAAGCCATCTTGGCCCCTCCCACTTTACCCTAATGTCAAGGCTGCATGTAATAGAGATTCCACTGTTAAGTCTCACAGCACCTTGTCTCCAGCAGGGGAAAGGCACGGACTGGCAACGTGGGTCAGAAGCACAGTGTCTTTCCATATTATGAACTGACTCCCAGGTTGAGCCCCCATCTGGGCTTTTGCTGCCCCCCCACCTTTTTCTGCCTTCCACAGGGGCCGCTCTGATTTCAGCTGTAGGAGAAGGCTCATGTTTAGGATCCCTATCTCTCTACAACTTCTATTTGAGGAATCAATTCCCTTCACCCTCACAGATTCACTTGGCTTCTGTCCCAGTAACTAACTAGCCCACTTTCACCCCTCTGCTTTTAACCCCAGCCACCATCTCAGGGTCTGTCCTGAGACCTGCCCTGCCCTGGCCCTGCCCCTTCCCATTTTCCAGCTGAGGATCTGTCTATCCACTGCTCAGAAGGTCCTATTTCCTGCAAAGCAACCCCTTATATTGCAAAACCAACCCACATCCCGTCCTGCCCACTCCCCATGGACATTGATTTGGACACAAGATTGCCCTTTTAGGAACCACTTCTGAGGCCAGGACATCCCATCACTGACCCCCACCTCCTCCCAACAGCTACCCTCACCTGCCCTGCAGCCCTAGTCAACCACTGCTCTGTTTTCTGGGCTGTAACTTAGATTGATATTTTCTTTTTTTTTTTCATTTTAATATAATTTTTTATTTTTTATAAACATATATTTTTATCCCCAGGGGTACAGGTTTGTGAATCACCAGGTTTACACACTTCACAGCACTCACCAAAACACACACCCTCCCCAGTGTCCATAATCCCACCCCCTTCTCCCAAAACCCCTCCCCCCAGCAACCCTCAGCTTGTTTTTTGAGATTAAGAGTCACTTATGGTTTGTCTCCCTCCCAATCCCATCTTCTTTCATTTATTCTTCTCGTACCCACTTAAGCCCCCATGTTGCATCACCACTTCCTCATATCAGGGAGATCATATGATAGTTGTCTTTCTCTGCTTGACTTATTTCGCTAAGCATGATATGCTCTAGTTCCATCCATGTTGTCGCAAATGGCAAGATTTCATTTCTTTTGATGGCTGCATAGTATTCCATTGTGTATATATACCACATCTTCTTGATCCATTCATCTGTGGATGGACATCTAGGTTCTTTCCATAGTTTGGCTATTGTGGACATTGCTGCTATAAACATTCGAGTACACGTGCCCCTTTGGATCTCTACGTTTGTATCTTTAGGGTAAATACCCAATAGTGCAATTCCTGGGTCATAGGGCAGTTCTATTTTCAACATTTTGAGGAACCTCCATGCTGTTTTCCAGAGAGGTTGCACCAGCTTGCATTCCCACCAACAGTGTAGGAGGGTTCCCCTTTCTCCGCATCCTCGCCAGCATCTGTCATTTCCTGACTTGTTGATTTTAGCCATTCTGACTGGTGTGAGGTGATATCGCATTGTGGTTTTGATTTGTATTTCCCTGATGCTGAGTGATATGGAGCACTTTTTCATGTGTCTGTTGGCCATCTGGATGTCTTCTTTGCAGAAATGTCTGTTCATGTCCTCTGCCCATTTCTTGATTGGATTATTTGTTCTTTGGGTGTTGAGTTTGCTAAGTTCTTTATAGATTCTGGACACTAGTCCTTTATCTGATATGTCATTTGCAAATATCTTCTCCCATTCTGTCAGTTGTCTTTTGATTTTGTTAACTGTTTCCTTTGCTGTGCAAAAGCTTTTGATCTTGATGAAATCCCAATAGTTCATTTTTGCCCTTGCTTCCCTTGCCTTTTGTGTTGTTCCTAGGAAGATGTTGCTGCGGCTGAGGTCGAAGAGATTGCTGCCTGTGTTCTCCTCAAGGATTTTGATGGATTCCTTTCGCACATTGAGGTCCTTCATCCATTTTGAGTCTATTTTTGTGTGTGGTGTAAGGAAATGGTCCAATTTCATTTTTCTGCATGTGGCTGTCGAATTTTCCCAGCACCATTTATTGAAGAGGCAGTCTTTTTTCCACTGGACATTCTTTCCTGCTTTGTCGAAGATTAGTTGACCATAGAGTTGAGAGTCTATTTCTGGGCTCTCTATTCTGTTCCATTGATCTATGGGTCTGTTTTTGTGCCAGTACCATGCTGTCTTGATGATGACAGCTTTGTAATAGAGCTTGAAGTCCGGGATTGTGATGCCACCAACGTTGGCTTTCTTTTTCAATATCCCTTTGGCTATTCGAGGTCTTTTCTGGTTCCATATAAATTTTAGAATTATTTGTTCCATTTCTTTGAAAAAGATGGATGGTACTTTGATAGGAATTGCATTAAATGTGTAGATTGCTTTAGGTAACATAGACATTTTCGCAATATTTATTCTTCCAATCCAGGAGCATGGAACATTTTTTCATTTCTTTGTGTCTTCCTCAATTTCTTTCATGAGTAATTTATAGTTTTCTGAGTATAGATTCTGTGTCTCTTTGGTTAGGTTTATTCCTAGGTATCTTATGGTTTTGGGTGCAATTGTAAATGGGATTGACTCCTTAATTTCCCTTTCTTCTGTCTTGCTGTTGGTGTAGAGAAATGCAACTGATTTCTGTGCATTGATTTTATATCCTGACACTTTACTGAATTCCTGTATAAGTTCTAGCAGTTTTGGAGTGGAGTCTTTTGGGTTTTCCACATATAGTATCATATCTTCTGCGAAGAGTGATAATTTGACTTCTTTTTTGCCGATTTGGATGCCTTTAATTTCCTTTTGTTGTCTGATTGCTGAGGCTAGGACCTCTAGTACTATGTTGAATAGTAGTGGTGATAATGGACATCCCTGCCGTGTTCCTGACCTTAGCGGAAAAGCTTTCAGTTTTTCTCCATTGAGAATAATATTTGCGGTGGGTTTTTCATAGATGGCTTTGATGATATTGAGGTATGTGCCCTCTATCCCTACACTTTGAAGAGTTTTGATCAGGAAGGGATGCTGTACTTTGTCAAATGCTTTTTCAGCATCTATTGAGAGTATCATATGGTTCTTGTTCTTACTTTTATTGATGTGCTGTATCACATTGACTGATTTGCGGATGTTGAACCAACCTTGCAGCCCTAGAATAAATCCCACTTGGTCTTGGTGAATAATCTTTTTAATGTACTGTTGAATCCTATTGGCTAGTATTTTGTTGAGTATTTTCGCATCTGTGTTCATCAAGGATATCGGTCTATAGCTCTCTTTTTTGGTGGGATCCTTGCCTGGTTTTGGTATCAAGGTGATGCTGGCCTCATAAAATGAGTTTGGAAGTTTTCCTTCCATTTCTATTTTTTGGAACAGTTTCAGGAGAATAGGAATTAGTTCTTCTTTAAATGTTTGGTAGAATTCCCCCGGGAAGCCGTCTGGCCCTGGGCTTTTGTTTGTTTGGAGATTTTTAATGACTGTTTCAATCTCCTTACTGGTTATGGGTCTGTTCAGGCT
Source organism: Mustela nivalis (assembly GCF_964662115.1). Taxonomy (NCBI): domain Eukaryota; kingdom Metazoa; phylum Chordata; class Mammalia; order Carnivora; family Mustelidae; genus Mustela; species Mustela nivalis. The sequence continues at coordinate 5,269,914 of NC_139022.1, read as the reverse complement.
TTCTATTTCTTCCTGGTTCAGTTGTGGTAGTTTATATGTTTCTAGGAATGCATCCATTTCTTCCAGATTGTCAAATTTATTGCCGTAGAGTTGCTCATAGTATGTTCTTATAATAGTTTGTTTTTCTTTGGTGTTAGTTGTGATCTCTCCTCTTTCATTCATGATTTTATTTATTTGGGTCCTTTCTCTTTTATTTTTGATAAGTCAGGCCAGGGGTTTATCAATTTTATTAATTCTTTCAAAGAACCAGCTCCTACTTTCGTTGATTTGTTCTATTGTTTTTTTGGTTTCTATTTCATTGATTTCTGCTCTGATCTTTATGATTTCTCTTCTCCTGCTAGGCTTAGGGTTTCTTTCTTGTTCTTTTTCCAGCTCCTTTAGGTGTAGGGTTAGATTGTGTACCTGAGACCTTTCTTGTTTCTTGAGAAAGGCTTGTACCGCTATATATTTTCCTCTCAGGACTGCCTTTATTGTGTCCCACAGATTTTGAACCGTTGTATTTTCATTATCATTTGTTTCCATGATTTTTTTCAATTCTTCTTTAATTTCCCGGTTTACCCATTCATTCTTTAGAAAGATGCTGTTTAGTCTCCATGTATTTTGGTTCTTTTCAAACTTCCTTTTGTGGTTGAGTTCTAGCTTTAGAGCATTGTGGTCTGAAAATATGCAGGGAATGATCCCAATCTTTTCATACCAGTTGAGTCCTGATTTAGGGAGAATGTCCCATGTGCACTAGAGAAGAATGTGTATTCTGTTGCTTTGGGATGAAATGTTCTGAATATATCTGTGATGTCCATCTGGTCCAGTGTGTTGTTTAAGGCCTTTATTTCCTTGCTGATCTTTTGCTTGGATGATCTGTCCATTTCAGTGAGGGGAGTGTTAAAGTCCCCTACTATTATTGTATTATTGTTGATGTGTTTCTTTGATTTTGTTATTAATTGGTTTATATAGTTGGCTGCTCCCACGTAGGGGGCATAGATATTTAAAATTGTTAAATCTTCTTGTTGGACAGACCCTTTGAGTATGATATAGTGTCCTTCCTCATCTCTTATTATAGTCTTTGGCTTAAAATTGAATTGATCTGATATAAGGATTGCCACTCCTGCTTTCTTCTGATGTCCATTAGCATGGTAAATTCTTTTCCACCCCCTCACTTTAAATCTGGAGGTGTTTCGGGCTTAAAATGTGTTTCTTGGAGGCAACATATAGATGGGTTTTGTTTTTTTATCCATTCTGATACCCTGTGTCTTTTGACAGGGGCATTTAGCCCATTCACATTCAGGGTAACTATTGAGAGATATGAATTTAGTGCCATTGTATTGCCTGTAAGGTGACTGTTACTGTATATGGTCTCTGTTCCTTTCTGATCTACCACTTGTAGGATCTCTCTTTGCTTAGAGGACCCCTTTCAATATTTCCTGTAGAGCTGGTTTGGTGTTTGCAAATTCTTTCAGTTTTTGTTTGTCCTGGAAGCTTTTAATCTCTCCTTCTATTTTCAATGATAGCCTAGCTGGATATAGTATTCTGGGCTGCATGTTTTTCTCATTTAGTGCTCTGAAAATATCATGCCAGCTCTTTCTGGCCTGCCAGGTCTCTGTGCATAAGTCAGCTGCCAATCTAATATTTTTACCATTGTATGTTACAGACTTCTTTTCCCGGGCTGCTTTCAGGATTTTCTCTTTGTCACTGAGACTTGTAAATTTTACTATTAGGTGACGGGGTGTGGGCCTATTCTTATTGATTTTGAGGGGCGTTCTCTGAACCTCCTGAATTTTGATGCTCGTTCCCTTTGCCATATTGGGGAAATTCTCCCCAATAATTCTCTCTAGTATACTTTCTGCTCCCCTCTCTCTTTCTTCTTCTTCTGGAATCCCAATTATTCTAATGTTGTTTTGTCTTATGGTGTCACTTATCTCTCGAATACTCCCCTCGTGGTCCAGTAGCTGTTTGTCCCTCTTTTGCTCAGCTTCTTTATTCTCTGTCATTTGGTCTTCTATATCACTAATTCTTTCTCCTGCCTCATTTATCCTAGCAGTGAGAGCCTCCATTTTTGATTGCACCTCATTAATAGCTTTTTTGATTTCAACTTGGTTAGATTTTAGTTCTTTTATTTCTCCAGAAAGGGCTTTTATATCTCTCGAGAGGGTTTCTCTAATATCTTCCATGCCTTTTTCGAGCCCGGCTAGAACCTTGAGAATTGTCATTCTGAACTCTAGATCTGACATATTACCAATGTCTGTATTGATTAGGTCCCTAGCCTTCGGTACTGCCTCTTGTTCTTTTTTTGTGTGTTGAATTTTTCCGTCTTGTCATTTTGTCCAGATAAGAGTATATGAAGGGGCAAGTAAAATACTAAAAGGGTGGCAACAACCCCAGGAAAATATGCTTTAACCAAATTAGAAGAGATCCAAAATCGTGAGGGGGGATAAAGGGGATAAAAAGGGGTTCAAAAAGGAAGAAATAAAAAAAAAAGAAAAAAGAAAAAAAAAGAAAAGAATTTAAAAAAAAGAAAACACCTAAGAAAAATATAAAATGAAAAAATATATGTATTAGATAAACTAGTAAAAAATCGTTAAAAAAGAAAAAGGTAACGGTTAAAAAAAAAAATTTACCCGAAGGCAAAAAAAAAAAAAAAAAAAGAAAAAGAAAAAAATTAAATTAACCGCAAGACTAAAAAAAATCACAGGGAAAAAGCCATGAGTTCCGTGCTTTGCTTTCTCCTCCTCTAGAATTCTGCTGCTCTCCTTGGTATTGAAACCGCACTCTTTGGTAGGTGAACTTGGTCTTGGCTGGATTTCTTGTTGATCTTCTGGGGGAGGGGCCTGTAGTAGTGATTCTCAAGTGTCTTTGCCCCAGGCGGAATTGCACCGCTTTTACCCGGGGCCGGGGTGAGTAATCCGCTTGGGTTTGCTTTCAGGAGCTTTTGTTCCCTGAGCGCTTTCCATAGAGTTCTGGAGGACGGGAATACAAATGGCGGCCTCCTGGTCTCCGGCCCGGAGGAGCCGAGAGCCCAGGGCCGCACTCCTCAGTGCGCACTCAGAGAACCGTGCTCAGTTACTCTCAGTCTGCCTGACCTCCGGCCGCGCTCCGAGCTCACCGAGCCTGCGACCGGTTCAAGGTCACCCCGAGCTGCGAGCTTACTGTCGGCTCTTTCTCTGTAGCCAGCTTTCCCGTTCCAATACCCGCAAGCTCTGCGACACTCAGACACCCCCGATCCTTCTGTGACCCTGAGGGACCTGAGGCCACGCTGACCCCGTGTGGGCTTTGCCCCGGGTAGCCTCTGGAGCGATGTCCCTCAGCGGAACAGACTTTTAAAAGTCCTGATTTTGTGCGCGGTTGCTCCGCCGCTTGCCGGGAGCCAGCCCCTCCCCCCAGGGTCTATCTTCCCGTCGCTTTGGATTCACTTCTCCGCCGGTCCTACCTCTCAGAAAGTGGTTGTTTTTCTGCTTCCAGAATTGCTGTTCTTCTTCTCTTCGATCTGCTGATGGATTTGCAGGTGTTTGCAATCTTTAGATAAGCTATCTAGCTGATCTCCAGCTAGCTGAAGTAGTCTCGGCCTGCTACTTCTCCCTAGATTGATATTTTCTAAAATTTCCTGTAAACAGAATCACAGTATACACGTTTGTGTCTGGCTTCTTTGGCTCATCAAACGTGTCTGAGAAATCCCCGTGCTTCTGCACACATTGATTTGTCAATTCTGTTGCTGGGTGGCCTTGCACTGTGTGGACAGACCATTCTCTGCACCCATTCACTGGCTGATGGACAGCTGCCCTGCTTCTTGGTTTGACAAGGATGATTAAAGCTGCTATGAGCATCGTGCACAAAGCTCTGTGCAGACAAGTGTTTGCATGTCTTAGACAAATACCTGAGTGTGGACGCCGAATTTTAAGATAGCTGAGCTGTGTGTTTATTTCTAAATGAATTGGCCAATCCTTAAAGTTTAGGAATATTGTGAAGAAAATCTTGCAGAAAAGAGGGGTAAGTATTACAGAAATGATGTCAAGGACGTGTCATCAAGTCAAACCTGGGTGGAAGCAGGGAGGGCTTCCCGGGGGAGGTGGCATTTGTGCAGAGACTCAATGCATGAGAAGGAGTTTGTCAGAAGGACAGGGTTACTGAAAAGGACCCAATGCAATGTGCAAAGAATAGTGTCCGATGCTGGTCTGAGGTGCTACAAGCAGTTTCCAGAACAGAACACTCTCATGGTGGTTTCATGATGGACACTGAGTCAGTACCCATTTTTTAATTAAAATGACTCAAAATGTGTTGTTTATATTAACCTAAAAGCAAAGGAGTACCAGGGGAGCAAACTGCAATCTGATGAGAAGCATAACACGTTAACAACAGACCTTTGTTTACATGGAAGCTGACTCCCGGGGGGCAGAAGGGGAGGGACCTCGGCAGAGCTCCTCTGTCCCTGAGGCTCCCTCTCCTCCCCATGCTGGGGCCCCAGAAGAAACCCTGCCTGTCAAGCTTCTCAGATACAAACTCCTCGGTTACGGCCACCATGCTGAATATGGACAGAGCTCAGAGCATAGCCTGACACTCAGGACCAAACAATGCCTGGCTGGTGGGCAGAGTTGGCAGGAGATGAAGCCAGGATAGACTTCTCTGCACCTGTCTGCTGGAAGCCCCGTCCACACACTGTGGCTCCCTCCTTGGCCAGGGGTTGAGGCTCTGCTGGGCCACACATGGAGCTGTGGGAGCCCCACATGCTGGAATCTGCAGAGGGACGAAAGGGGAGGCCGAGATGCACCCACCGTGGTTCTGACTGCAGCAGACATGCTCCATCTTCCAGGAATCTCTGCCTTCTGACATGAGACATGTGACATATGACAGGAGGTGAACCAAGAGGTGCCCTGTGTTTCTTGGGTCAAAGATGCAAGGTCCTTCTGCTCTTTGGCTGGGAGAAGTGACCCCAACACACCTGGCACCCCATGCCTTGGGATCCAGAAGCCAGACCCTTCTCTGCCCTTGAGTTGGAGGCAGAGATACTAGACCAGGGCCTGGGGTGTCCCAACACCACCCTCCATGCCAACCTCCCAGAGCAAGGGAGATCTGGAGCCTTCAGGGGCTCACCTTCCAGAGAAGTCACTATCATCCTTGGTTGGGGTGTGCAGGCTCTGCACACAGTTACACAGACACGTCCTTCAGAGAAGGGTCTGGGATCCTGGATACAGGTGCCTTTCTGGTCAGCTAGGGCAGCCAGTACAAAAACCCACAAACCCTACAACTTCAGCACCGGACAGTTGTTTCCTTGCAGTCCAGAGGCTGGAACTCCAAGATCAAGGTGTCAACACAGCTGGTATCCCAAGGCCTCTCTCCTCGGCATGTAGGCAGCCGCATTTTCCTTGGGCCTTCATGGGGTCCTCTCTGTGTGCTTCTGTGTCCTGATCTCTTACTCTTATACAGACACTGGTCATATGGGATTAGGGCCACTTCTATGACCTTATTTTAACTCCATCCCCACATCAAATGCATGATACATACCAGGGGATGGAACTGAATGTATGAACTCTGGGGAAGGGGACACAACACAGCCTCTAACAGGTGCATGAGCTGTGGTGGTAGTTTGTTGGTTTTCCAACCCAGGCCCCTCAGAGACAGCTGCACATGCAACTCGCCAACAGGGTCATTGTTGCCTGATATCACCGGTGATAGCCCTCCTTAGTGCTAGAGAGTCAACATGAGGTCAAGTGTGACCTTGAATAAGGACAGAGGGTTTTCCCAACCCTCTACCCAACTGGGATTCATTTCTTGTCTTCTCTTTCTCCTCGGTGTCTGGACCCATGTCTCCTTCCCAGTATTCCACATATGCACAGCCAAAGCCCTCATCGGCACCCAACGTGCGTTCCAAACTAGCACAGAATGGTGCCATGCAAGCAAGGAGCAAAGACAGTCATGTTTAGAAGTCTATGAAGCAAACCAGTACTAACGTTTATGTCTGTGGGGAGAGAAGGGGATTTTTAGCTTTGGACACTACCAACTTCTATGGTGGATTTTCCAAGTGAATGGGATTCCTTTAACAATTAACCAAAACTGAAAACAAAGCAGAAAACAAAGAGGGTATTCATTATTTAGTCTTTCCTGGTGGGTCTGGGGTCCTTTCATGGGGAGGTGTGAAGTCCCAGGCCCCACAGGTCTTGCATGGTTGGTTTCCAGGGAGGCACGTGGAGCCAAACTGAGTGCCAATCATGACAACTGCATGCACCCAGGAGAACTAGGGAGCCACATGCTTGATTCGCCAATGCAGGCCTCTCTCTGTTCTGGCCTGGAATCAGTATGGGGCTCCTGGCATTTTTGAAAGACTTTGGCCCCCTCTTTTGGACAACCTATTGTCCAGCTGTCATCTTCCTCTGAGAGAGTTGAACACATTACAAGACACAGAAATCCAGCATGAGCAAGTGTTACCCATTCACCGCAATCTTCATTTTGATATGCTTGGAAGTGATTGCTTACGTTTCAAAGAGGCAAACTCCATGAAGTGGGACCCTCTGTGTCTGGTGCAGACTGTTTACTTCACCTGCATCCTGTTCTCTACAGAGGCTCACAGAGTTTTCCATTACTATACCAACAAGACAATTAAAACATTTTAAACTAATGTTTTTATTAACAGCTTGCTATTAAGTTTCAGCCCAAAACATGAAGCCCCCATACCCATGTTTTCCCTCTCGGTAGAAGCCAAGGAGACAGACAGACAGCAAAGGGCCTGTCCTCACACATGTCCACACAGCCCATAGTACTGTTCCTGCTGGGAGAAGGGAGGTTGGGGAAATGACCGTATTAGGCCATGGTGAGACTCAAGTCTGTCAGAGTGCAGAGGCTCTGGGACTTTGTATGGCTGAATACTGACCCCAAAGATGTCCCCATCCCTGGAACCCGGGAATTTGCTGCCTTAGGGAGCCAAAAAGACGTTATAAGATGTGAGTCAGTTAGGAAACTTGTGGGGAGGTTAACCTGCTGTAGTTCAATGGGCCCAGTGTAGTCATCAGGGTCCTTGTAATAGGGATATGGGGGGAGCTGACCACAGGCAGACAGATGGACAGAGGAAATGGCTTTAAGATGCTATGGTGCTGTCTCAGAAGACAGAGAAGAGGACCACGGTTCAGGCAGGCTCTAAGAGCTGCAAATGGCCTAGAAACAGATTAGCCTGAAGCCCTCCCAGGAGTTTGGAAGTCCTGACCTCTAGCCTATAAGAGAAGAAACTGTGGTTGTTGCAAGTCCCTGAGTTTGTGATGTGTTACAGCAGCAGCCGGGCACTAATATGGCTTGTAAAGGTAAAATGAGGACATATTTATTTCCTAAAAGGAGGGACAGAGAGTTCCTGTTGCCTGAAGGAGATAATCAGCAGAGGGCCAAGCTCAAGGTGATCCACTGGAGCGTGAACGCAAGGGAACATTCCCTGACCCTGCTCATAGTTCTAAGCACCAAAGGACTGGGACAGATGCATGCCTCAGGGCTAAGATATTTTGCCTTCACCTCCTTCAATGTAAGGGAAAGGGCAAAATCAACCATGAAAACACTTCCAGACCAGAGACATATTCATCTCTTCACTGTGCCCTTTCAAGCCACACATCCCTGACCAAAGACTCTCACTAAGAGTGTTAAAGAAGAGGCTTTTTAAAAACCCTTTCCATAAGGTGGGATTCCCAGGGGCAGCTCGTGCAGCTCTGAAAGCAGGCAGAAAGCCACAGAATAATGACAATAAAGTCCAACATCACTTGTATAATACCCACTCAGCCCACCCAGCTCCTTTCTCTCCCCACACATTAATTCCGCCATGTCACTGGTGGGACCACCACTGTCCCAACAAGTTTGTGTTTTTCATTTTGAATTTTGTGGAATGAAACGCCTAGGAGGAACACAGCTTCCTGAGAATGGCACATAGAGTTTAAGGCAATCTGGAGGGTTTTCACTCGTGAGTCAAGCCCACCCACCAGAGGAGAGAAATCTGGAGGCATCCAGACGTGGCTTTATCCACCTCTGAACCTTGCACGACAGGCCCATTCTGGCTGACCCAGATTCTTCCCTAAACACTTGTTGACTAACTGAACAATTCTCCCAAAGAGTTACTAATGCATTTTCAGGAAGTGAGATTATGTATCCTGTTTTCTTCTCCTTCTCCTCTTGAAGACAAAACAAGGCATTAATTGCAAGGTGTAAGAGCTTTTCAAAGCCAGCCATCCAAAGGGTGTCAGTTGTGACACCGTGGCAATCGGTCTTCCCACGTTCCTCCTTAATGACAGAAAATGCAATTTCAAAAGTTGTCACATAGTAAATCTCTTTTTGAAGGAAACAGAGGGGAATTCAGACCCACACCCATGGGAGGAAATGAATGCTTTCCAAGCACTTGGAAATGAGTGCTTTCCAAGTCACTCACTTATTACCCAAACTCGCTTGGCCAGAACATACTTCTCTTAAAAACACAGGAATTTGAAAGGAATAAAACCAAAGGTAAATATTCCCAGAAGAAAGAAATTAATTATAATTTTCTATTATGATCTTCAGCAAACACTCTACAGTTCTGCTCAAAGGTGATAAAAATCATGACAGAAACATCAACAGATCTGTGCCTTCGTTTGAATATGGTAACAAAGAGAAAGGAATGTGTCCTCACCACCAAGGGTCCTTAGGAGCCAATGCTTCAAACATCTATTGATGGGTCCCGCCAGTTTCACATTTCTGTCAGGAAGGATTATACTTAACCTCTATCAGAGCCAAGAGAGGACCAGATGATTCCACAGCAAAATGCTGAAATCACAAGAGGAGCGATGATACTGCAAGTAGAAACTGTCTTCCTCAAGCACCTTCCAGAACAATTTTCACTGGTCAAAACAACCTTGCCTTCTATTGACCATTTATATGTTCTGTCCATGTAAATCACACACACCAGATTTTTTTTTGAGAGGACAAGCCACCAAAGTGGAAGGTAGAGGCAGAGAGAGACGCAGTCTCCCCATTGATCAAGGAGCCCAATGTGGGACTAGATCCCAGGACTCTGGGATCATGACCGGAGCTGAGGGCAGCAGCTTAACTGACTAAGCCACCCAGATGTCCCACACACCAGATTTTAAAGATTAGGACCACAAAGAGAAAGTAAAATATCTCCTTTACATTCAACACATCTCATTGACATATTTGGTTATATGGGATTAAATAAAACATATTGTTAAAATTAATTCCACCCATTTCCTTTATTTTTTAATACAATTACTAGGAAATTTTTAAATTACAGAAGTGCCCACCTCTGAGGCCAGAGCTGTGCCCTTCTTGCATAGTTCTGGTCTAAACAGAGCTCGAGTTCCCTCCAAGGTCTGTAGCCTGGTTCCACTGCCCTATCATAATAGGGCCAGCCTGGGTCTGCTCCAGCCGGCCATGGCAACAAAGCAACACCAACCAGGAGTTTTTAATAGAGGCCATAAGTCTAAAATCCAGGTGAGACAGATTTGATCCCTTCTGGGGCCATGAGGGAAGGATCCATTCCAGTCTTGTCTCTGGCCTATAGACGGCTGTCTTCTCTCTGTGTGTCTTTATATGTCTTCCCTCCTTGGGTCTGTGTCCAAATCTCACCCTCTCTAAGGACACCAGTCGTACTGGATTACAGCCCAGCCCAATGCTCTCAAAACAACTGGTTCCCTGCGTCAAGACCCTCTCTAAATAAGGTCACCCTCTGAGTTACTGGGGGTTAGGACTCCAGCACGTGAATTTGATGGCAGACACACAATGCAACCTGAAACAGGACGTGAGTCTGGAGAAATCCCCCCTGGATGAACGGGCAATTTGTCAAATCAAAGGAGTGGCAGTGTCCCACAGCGGTGCTTACAAGGCTGCCTCCTCTGTTTGGCAAATCACTCTCCATATCCAGGTCATTTGTACCAACCTCCAGTGGCTGCTACAGTAATTCCCCTCTGATGTCACTGAAAGCTTCCAATTCCTTCAGATTTCCCCCCAAAGACTCAAACTTCTCCTTTTTCTATGTTTTTCTAATTTTTCTAATAGAAAATCCAGCTATATAAATGCATAATTGATTATTAGGGTCACTACGGAAATGTTCAAGCTTAAAGTTATACAGGGTGGCAAAATTCTTTTTATTACACTTCATACAATTTGTTTTCATTTCTATCTCAATTAAAATTTAAAAATGTGTCTGAATTTTTAATCCCTGATTTCAAAATCTGCAACTTTGTTTGGCTATGAAAGTTGGCAGCATTATAAATGTGCAAAGCAGGCCAGTTTAGAATTTTTTATATTCTCCCTATGCATACTGCAGGAGGGCATAAGGAGCTTGAAGAAAGAAAAGCAAATCCTGGGCCTAGGACGGGTTTCTATAGAGGCAAAGTGGAAGGAATCTGTAGAAACTAAAGACATTTTTGTAAATAATTATGAGAATGCTGACTTCTGACTTGATTTGAAGTCACATCTGACCCAAAGTCAACCTGTTTTACAGCTGACCAAGGATCGTAGGCCTGGATGTGAGTGGCCAGTGGTAGCACTCAGATATCGGGAATCCTCAGGGACAGGGGGCCCCCCAAGAGGTGGACCCAGATATAAGGGCTGGACTTTTGCTTGTACACAGTGATCCCCCCACTCTGCCGCCTGCCTCACATTGGGGAACTTGCAGCGTTCAGGACAGTTAGACAGGTGTTCACCGGTGACCAGGTTCTAAGATGACAAGCACAGCAGCTCAGAGCTGATTAACTTTTCCTTGCCTGAGACAAAGAGCAAATGAAATAAAAATCACTAGGACATCATATGAGGCTTCTAACTCCACCTCCTGGATTTAGTGTCCTCACTTTCTTTATTGTTTTTTTTTTGGGGGGGGGGGGGTTTGTGTGGGTGTGTGTGGTTTGTTGTTTTGTTTTGTTTTTAAGGAAACATGAATAAAAGGCAGAAGACCCTGTGAGTTCAGCCACACAAAGCCCGGCCCACCTCCCACCTGCCTTCAAATCTTCAAGTGCCATGAAAACTGTCTTTAACCCGAGCCATTCGGGCTGTTCTTCTGATGCTTTCCCAGGCAGAACCTGATACATGCTTCCCTCTGGTGTGAGCTGAGGAAGTAAACCCTAGAAAGAAGCAGAGTGTTAGGGCCCCACAGAGTCGGAGCGGCCCCTGGCTTCCCACATGGAGGCTGGAAGTAGCAGTTCCTGGATTTCAGATGCGAGGAGTAGGTTTCCTTCGTCATCTTCATGACCTGAGCCCAGATAGCACACCCGCGCCATACCTGCATGCTCACTGCTGTTCCAAGCCCATAGCTACAGTGTGGCTTGGGGCCAGGGGCCACCTGTCCCGTGGGTAGCCACCAAAAGGAGCTGTCCTGTGCGTGTTGTGGGCTTGCCCATTAGGTGAGGCTCAGGGAGATGCAGGCTTTCTCCCTTCCTAAAGGGCAAAGGTACCACTTGACCCTCCCATTCTGAGAGCACATCTGGGGACAGCTGCATGGGGCTTGTCCATGTGGATCAAGGAGCCATGGGGGAAACTGTATGGGGTTTATTCCATGTGCGTGAAAGAGCATGCGGGTGGGGGCATCCTGCAGAGTGGGACATTCGCACACAGGGACCACATGAAAAATTCAGCACTAAGATTCTACGATCTCTCCTGATCTTGCCTTGGCGTCCTTCAAGATCTAACTTCTGGTCCTTTGGAACACATTATTTAATAAGCCGTAACCAGCCTGTGCTGTAGTTTGAAACAGCAGTTTGCTCCTCGCTGGGGTGTAAACCTTTATAGTGCAGCTAGGGAAGTCACCCTGTCAAACAGGGGCAGCGGAAAGTTGGGGAGAAACCATTTCTACATGGAGGGCTCTCTCGATTCCTTTGCCATTTGGTGGCAAGTTCTGACCATGCTACTGACCCATTCCATGCTGTTTTGTTTTACAGTGAGAAACATCCACACAGAGCAATTTATTCCTAATCCGGACAGATTATTCTACTGGTGTGGAAGCTTCTGGAAGAGCTCCAGATCAGATTCAGCCCCTCCTTTTCTGGGGGACAGGGAGGCATCTGTAGCAACACCAACTAAATAATATGGGGAGTTCTTTCCTCTCGGACAGAAGGAAGGAAAATTCACCATCACATCATATGTATGGGGCTCAGAGCCCTTCCAGTGTTACCTAGAAAGCCCATCCTCTTTATGAACTTGAGAATTTAAATAAATGAAATAAAGCGTCTTGGGTTGGGGTAAAAACCATAGGTGATGCAAGGGCCAGATGTGGGGGGGGGGGGGCACGGCTGGGTCAGGATGGCCCCTCTCCCTTCACTGTGCTCTCAGCCAGCCCAGCCCCCTGAGTTTTTAATGTAAAACTTCACCATTCTAATTTCCAACCTTGGTCTTCTCTTTGACCTAATTCAGTGAAGGTTTTACACAAACAGGCTTCCAAAAATTAGTGAAAAAATTAAGAACAAAATTTTTTTTTTAATTTTTTATTTTATAAACATATACTTTTATCCCCAGGGGTACAGGTCTGTGAATCACCAGGTTTACACACTTCACAGCACTCACCAAAGCACATACCCTCCCCAATGTCCATAATCCCACCCCCTTCTCCCAAACACCCTCCCCCCAGCAACCCTCAGTTTGTTTTGTGAGATTAAGAGTCACTTATGGTTTGTCTCCCTCCCAATCCCATCTTGTTTCATTTATTCATCTTATTTCATTTATTCTTCTCCTACCCACTTATGATGTTGCATCACCACTTCCTCATATCAGGGAGATCATATGATAGTTGTCTTTCTCTGCTTGACTTATTTCGCTAAGCATGATATGCTCTAGTTCCATCCATGTTGTCGCAAATGGCAAGATTTCATAAGAACAAAATTTAAATCCCAGATAGAAACTTCATCTTTTGAAATTCAGCACCAGATCCAAATTCACAACCTACATCCCTCAGATGATTTATGAGTGGACAGTGAGCCATAGATAGTTATTCCCATAAGGGAAAGGTAGCATCATTTCAGGAAGTTAAATAAATGAATGTGCACTGCTCTGAAAGAAAAAGGAGATGCCTTTTCATATGGTAGTTCCCCAGGGGATTTCTGCTCCCCTCCTGATCCCTGTGGGGTTTGGAATCTCAGAGCTAATGATGGAAAATATAATATACCAGGAACACAGAGTTGACGTCAGATACAAAGTCCTTAGAAGATCTGGCATTTTGTGTCCACAGAGACAAGGGAAGACAGTTCTCAGACCACTTTCCTCATTACGAGCAGCCCTACAGCATTATCTGAGGCACAAAAAAAAAAAAAAAAATGGAAGTGAGAGAAAGGCAGCTTTTGCATGCAAAGAGCCATACAGACAAAATGCAACAATACAGACTGAAACAGTAAACTGTTTATTAATGGGTGAAGTTTTAAATAAAAGCAAAACAGGGGATAATGAATTAATCCACATAATAACACTTGGTAGCAGACTCACAGTGGACCAATTTCTTTGGAGAGGATTATGAGAACCTACAGGTCATCATTGACGCTAAGAACTTATTAAATGGCGCATAAAGCAAAGACTGAAGACTCTGACACTGTCACAAACTTAATTTACTCTTTTGCCTAGTTGTCTCATTTCTTTGTGTTGCAAAGAACTTCCAGCAGAAATAATGGCATCACAGTTAATGTTTGTTTTTCCTGCAATTGATATACGCTCACCCTAAAAATGTCCCCGAATTTTCCAAGAGTAGATACATTAGGGAACACAGTCAAGGCCATCTTGTATATAGATGATGGGTACAATTCAGATCTTCTATTGCAAGAGAGGCATCTTGGCTTTTGTAATCCAAATGCTCGTGATCAGTCTTCATGTACAGCTGTATCCAGTACACCCACAATAGCTTGGATCAGGTCTGTCTCCACCCTTGCCTTCTTTGTATCAGTGTCATTTTCTTCTGTTTTCTGCAGTGACTCCTCTCTGGCTTTCTTCATGTGTTGGTATGTCTTAGCTACCTGTTCATGTTTGTGGAGTGGAACCACGACTGCTGGAGAGCTGGTTTCTATCTCCTGAGTCCAGATGAAAACCCTCTTCCCTGGAAATGGATGTGGTTTGGAAAAGAGGAGGCTGGCTCTGGGTGATATATGCAGTGCAAGCTTTCCTCCAGAGTGTGGGCATCTCTGATTCAGGTACTTTCCTGCTCTAACCTGCATTACCCTCCCGTGGCATTGCCCATCTCTCTCAGACACTCAAAGGTCAAGGGGCATGGATTCTTCATTTCCCCATCTCCCACTTACCCTATTGGACTTCCAGGCCCCTCATGCCATCAAACAGCCGTCCTGATGATCCCCCCGCATCATGTAATTGTCTTTCCCAGAAGATCTCAGGCACCACTGTACCAACTCTCAGCACCAGGGGACAACTGGGACAGCTCACACCTCCATAAAGCTCTCTCTGTGCCACAAACCCTCCTGGTTTACTTCCTGCCTCCCAGAATGTCACAACTCCCTCCAACTCCTGACCAGGTGCTTCCTACCAGACTCAGGCCTCAGCATTCTCCTTTCCTTGCTCTCTGTCCTCACCCTTGCCTGCTCTCCTCATCTATGTATGGAAGACACGATACACACAGGCACTCCTGTGCTGATGAATGAATGAATGAATGAGCTGCCAGGTTGGACTGAGCCCTCCAGCACTCTAATTAACTCCTTCCTAGCCTGGGGGGCATTGACGTCTGCAGGACCACTCAGAACACCCCATTGGGAGCTCCCCAGGGTATGACTTTTCCCAGCATGAACTGAAATGGCCCCAGACATGTGTCATAAGCAATGATGCTAGTGGTCCCCAAAGTTCATTCCCTATTCAGAGAAGGAGCACCTGAGAACCTGATGCTAGCTGACAACTTCAATATATGATAAGTAAAACAATGACATTGAATTCCCACAGGCATATCACAGACAACAATGATTTATTTAACAATAAACACAACAAAAAATGTGTTTGATTTTCTGCGGTTGTCTTAAAACAGAAGTAATGAGTAAATGCTGACAAATAAAATCTATTCAGAGCAAAGTCCTTTCTAATTCTGTATCACAGCAAAGCAAAATAAATAGACCAGAACCTTCGAAAGCCATTCTGACGTGCAATATTATATCTCCTGACAGTCTAAGTTATCAATTTTATAAGCAGCCATTATCTAAACATAAAAAAAAGAAATTCAAACTTTGTTGCTACTTTTCGAGTTGCCAAGAAAAGAGAAAGATATATGGAAAGATCAAATGTTCTTTCATGACGAAAGAAGCCATTGTTTTTCCCTTGTAGATACTACAGTAAGAACTATGTATTTATGTGACTAGACATATGCTTCTGTGCTCTTTTAGATAGTGATGCATTTTCCTTGTATATACTATACATGGAATTTGAAACTGAAAGTACGTGAAAGAAAAATAAATAAACCCTCAAAAAATAGGAAAATAAAGAATAATACTACCAGGATAATTTATCTTCACAATTTTTATTCTGAGTGTTTGGATCATATTTAGTGCTTTGAAACCTTAATATGGATGTATATTCAAAAATGTCGACTTCCACAGAACTTTTCCATTTGATTTTTTGTACTAACCAGTAAAAGTCCCCTGGTGCACAGCTGGCTGATTCGGAGGAGTGTGCTACTCTTGATCTCAAGGCTGTGAGTTCAAGCTCCACATTGTGTGCAGAAGAGACCACAAATCGCTAAGAAAATGTTGAAAAACAAAAGTAAAACGGGGGGCATCATGTTACATGATTTCAAGCTTTACTACAAAGCTGTGATAACCAAGACAGCATGGTACTGACATAAAAACCGAGTAGAGAGCCCAGATATAGACCCTCAGCTCTATGGTCAAATAATCTTTGACAAAACAGGAAAAAATATACAATGGAAAAAAGACAGTCTCTTCAATAAATGGTGCTGGGAAAACTGGACAGCTATATGTAGAAAAATGAAACTCGACAATTTTTTACACCATACACAAAGATAAGCTCGAAATGGATAAAAGACGTCAATGTGAGACAAGAATCCATCAGAACCCTAGAGGAGATCATAGGCAGTAATCTCTTCGACATCAGCCACAGCAACTTCTTTCAAGATATGTCTCCAAAGGCAAAGGAAACAAAAGCAAAGATGAACTTTTGGGACTTCATCAATATCAAAAGCTTCTGCAAGCAAAGAAAACAGTCAAAAAAAAAAAAAAAAGAGGCAACCCACGGAATGGGAGAAGATTTTTGCAAATGACAGTAAAGACAAAAGTTTGATATCCAGGATCTATAAAGAACTCCTCAAGCTCAAATACACAAAACAGACAAACATATCAAAAAATGGGCAGAAGATATGAACAGACACTTCTCCAATGAAGACATACAAATGGCTAAGAGACACATGAAAAAATGTTCATCACTAGCCCTCAGGGAGATTCAAATTAAAACCACATTGAGATGGGACACCTGGGTGGCTCAGTTGGTTAAGCAGCTGCCTTCGGCTCAGGTCATGATCCCAGCGTCCTGGGATCGAGTCCCACATCTGGCTCCTTGCCCTCCTCAGAGAGCCTGCTTCTCCCTCTGACTCTGCCTTCCACTCTGTCTGCCTATGCTCGCTCTCGCTCACTCTCTCTCTGACAAATAAATAAATAAAATCTTAAAAAAAAAAAAAGAAAACCACATTGAGATACCACCTTACACCAGTTAGAATGACCAAAATTAACAAGACAGGAAACAACATGTGTTGAAGAGGATGTGGAGAAAGGGAACCCTCCTACACTGCTGGTGGGAATGCAAGTTGGTGAAGCCACTTTGGAAAACAGTGTGGAGGTTCTTCAAGAAACTAAAAATAGAACTTCCCTATGACCCTGCAATTGCACTCCTGGGTATTCACCCCAAAGACACAGATGTCGTAAAAGAAGGGCCATCTGTACTCCAATGTTCATAGCAGCAATGGCCACGGTCACCAAACTGTGGAAAGAAACGAGATGCCCTTCAATGGATGAATGGATAAAGATGTGGTCCATATACACTATGGAGTATTATGCCTCCATCAGAAAGGATGAATACCCAACTTTTGTAGCAACATGGATGGGACTGGAAGAGATTATGCTGAGTGAAATAAGTCAAGCAGAGAGAGTCAATAATCATATGGTTTCACTTATTTGTGGAGCATAACAAATAGCATGGAGGACATGGGAAGTTAGAGAGGAAAAGGGAGTTGTGCGAAATTGCAAGGGGAGGTGAACCTGACCGAATATGGACTCTTAAAAACAATCTGATGGGTTTGAAGTGGCTTGAGGGGTAGGAGGTCGGGGTACCAGGTGGTGGGTATTATAGAGGGCATGGATTGCATGGAGTACTGGGGGTGGTGCAAAAATAATGAATACCGTTATGCAGAAAAATAAATTAAAAATAAACTTAAAAAAGGAAAAAAAGAATGAATACCCAACTTTTGTAGCAACATGGAAGGGACTGGAAGAGATTATGCTGAGTGAAATAAGTCAAGCAGAGAGAGTCAATTATCATATGGTTTCACTTATTTGTGGAGCATAACAAATAGCATGGTGGACAAGGGGAGATGGAGAAAAGAAGGGAATTGAGGGAAATTGAAAGAGGAGGTGAACCATGAGAGACTATGGGCTCTGAAAAACAATCTGAGGGTTTTGAAGGGGTGGGCGTTGGGAGGTTGGGGGAACCAGGTGGTGGGTATTGGAGAGGGCAAAGATTGCATGGAGCACTGGGTGTGGTGCAAAAAAACAATGAATACTGTTACGCTGAAAAAAATAAATAAACTTTAATAAAAAAGAAATTCTCAAAGTGTAATAAAACATCTACAACCATGCTAAAAAATAATAAAATAAAATCTTTTAAAAAGAATAATGAAAAGTCTCTGCAGAATAGCAGTGTGTTACGCGCTGTACAACACCTCCACCTAGTGGCCATGTGGATTCATTACATAGCAGCCAAAAATGAACTTCACCACCTTAAAGAGGGGTTTTTTGTTTTGTTTTTTGTTCTTTGTTTTTTTTTAATTTATTTTTTATTTTCAACATAACAGTATTCATTATTTTTGTACCACACCCAGTGCTCCATGCTATCCGTGCCCTCTATAATACCCACCACCTGATACCCCGACCTCCCACCCACCCCCCACCCCTTCAAAAACCTCAGATTGTTTTTCAGAGTCCATATTATATCATGGTCAAACTCCCTTCCAATTTCCCCATAATCCCTTCTCCTCTCTATCTCCCCATGTCCTCCATGCTATTTGTTATGCTCCATAAATAAGTGAAACCATATGATAATTGACTCTTTCTGCTTGACTTATTTCACTCAGCATAATCTCTTCCAGTCCCGTCCATGTTGCTACAAAAGTTGGGTATTCGTCCTTTCTGATGGAGGCATAATACTCCATAGTGCATATGGACCACATCTTCCTTATCCATTCATCCATTGAAGGGCATCTCGTTTCTTTCCACAGTTTGGCAACCGTGGCCATTGCTGCTATAAGCATTGGGGTACAGATGGCCCTTCTTTTCACATCTGTATCTTTGGGGTAAATACCCAGGAGTGCAATGGCAGGGTCATAGGGAAGTTCTATTTTTAATTTCTTGAGGAATCTCCACACTGTTCTCCAAAGAGGCTGCACCAACTTGCATTCCCACCAACAGTGGAAGAGGGTTCCCCTTTCTCCACATTCCCTCCAACACATGTTGTTTCCTGTGTTGTTAATTTTGGCCATTCTAACTGGTGTAAGCTGATACCTCAATGTAGTTTTAATTTGAATCTCCCTGACGGCTAGTGATGATGAAAATTTTTTCATGTGTCTGATAGGCATTTGTATGTCTTCATTGGAGAAGTGTCTGTTCATATCTTCTGTCCATTTTTTGATATGGTTGTCTGTTTTGTGTGTGTTGAGTTTGAGGAGTTCATTATAGATCCTGGATATCAACCTTTTGTCTTTACTGTCATTTGCCAAACTCTTCTCCCATTCCGTGGGCTGCCTCTTGGTTTTCTTGACTCTTTCCTTGGCTGTGCAGAAGCGTTTAATTTGGATGAAGTCCCAAAAGTTTATTTTCACTTTTGTTACCTTTGCATTTGGAGACATATCTTGAAAGAAGTTGCTGTGGCTGATGTCGAAGAGATTACTGCCTATGTTCTCCTCTAGGATTCTGATGGATTCCTGTCTCACATTGAGGTCTTTCATCCATTTTGAGTTTATCTTTGTGTACGGTGTAAGAGAAGGGTCGAGTTTCATTCTTCTACATATAGCTGCCCAGTTTTCCCAGCACCATTTATTGAAGAGACTGTATTTTTTCCACTGTATATTTTTTCTTGTTTTGTCAAAGATTATTTGACCACAGAGTTTAGGTTCCATATCTGGACTCTCTACTCTGTTCCACTGGTCTACTATGTATCTGTATTTATGCCAGTATCATGCTGTCTTGGTGATCACAGCTTTGTAGTAAAGTTTGAAATCAGGTAATGTGATGACCCCAGTTTTATTTTTGTTTTTCAACATATTCTTAGAGATTCGGGGTCTCTTCAGATTCCATACAAATTTTTGGATTATTAGCTCCAGCTTTTTGAAAAATACCGGTGGAATATTGATCGGAATGGCATTAAAAGTATAGATTGCTCTAGGCAGTATAGACATTTTAACAATGCTTATTCTTCCGAACCAAGAGCTTGGAATGGTCTTCAATATTTTTGTGTCTTCTTCAATTTCTTTCATGAGTGTTCTGTAGTTCCTTGAGTACAGATCCTTTACCTCTTTGGTTAGGTTTATTCCCAGGTATCTTATGGTTCTTGGTGCTATAGTAACTGGAATCGATTCTCTAATTTCCCTTTCTGTATATTCATTGTTAGTGTATAAGAAATCCACTGATTTCTGTACATTGACTTTGTATCCTGCCAGTTGCTGAATTGCTGTATGAGTTCTAGTAGTTTGGGGGTGGAGTCTTTTGGGTTTTCCATCTAAAGAATCATGTCATCTGCGAATAGAGAGAGTGTGACTTCTTCATTAACAATTTGGATGCCTTTTATTTCTCTTTGTTGTCTGATTGCTGTTGCTAGGAATTCTAATACTATTTGAACACGAGTGGTGAGAGTGGGCATCCTTGTCATGTTCTAGATATGAACGGGAAGGCTGCAAGCTTTTTCCCATTGGGGATGATATTTGCTGTGGGTCTTTCATATATAGATTTGATGAGGTTCAGGAATGTTCCCTCTATCCCTATACTTTGAAGCATTTAAATCAGGAATGGATGCTGGATTTTGTCAAATCTTTTTCTGCATCCATTGAGAGGACCATGTGGTTCTCTCTTCTCTTATTAATTTGTTCTATCGCATTGATTTTTTTGAAAATGTTGAACCATCCTTGTAGCCCAGGGATGAATCCCATCTGGCCATGGTGGATAATCTTTTTATCCACCATGCAAAGGGTATTCGTCCTTTCTGATGGAGGCATAATACTCCCTAGTGTATATGGACCACATCTTTCTTATCCATTTGTCCGTTGATGGACGAATCTTTTTATCCTATTTGCTAGGATCTTGTTGAGAATCTTAGCATCCATATTCATCAGTGATATTGGTCTGAAATTCTCCTTTTTGGTAGGGTCTTTGCCTGGTTTGGGAATCAGGGTAATGCTGGCTTCATAGAAAGTGTCTGGAAATTTTCTTTCTGCTTCAATTTTTTGATACAGCTTCAGGAGAATAGGTGTTATTTCTTCTTTGACAGTTATGGGCCACATCTTCCTTATCTATTCGTCGGTTGAAGGGCATCTTGGTTCTTTCCACAGTTTGGCGACCGTGGCCATTGTTGCTATAAACATTGGGGTACAGATGGCCCTACTTTTCACGACATCTGTATCTTTGGGGTAAATACCCAGGAGTGCAATGGCAGGGTCATAAGGAAGCTCTATTTTTAATTTCTTAAGGAATCTCCACACTGTTCTCCAAAGAGGCTGCACCAACTTGCATTCCCACCAACAGTGGAAGAGGGTTCCCCTTTCTCCACATCCCTTCCAACACATCTTGTTTCCTGTCTTGCTATTTTTGGCCATTCTAACTGGTGTAAGGTGATATCTCAACGTAATTTTAATTTGAATCTCCCTGACGGCTACAGATGACAAACATTTTTTGGGAGGTTTTGATCACTGCTTCATTCTCATTACTAGATATCGGTCTATTCAGGTTATCGATTTTTTCCTGGTTCAATTTTGGGAGTTGATAGTTTTCCAGGAATGCATCCATTTCATCTAGGTTGCTTAGCTTATTTGCATATAACTATTGATAATAATTTCTGATGATTGTTTCTACTTCCTTGGCGTTCGTTGTGATCTCTCCCTTTTCATTCATAATTTTATGAATTTGAGCTTTCTCTCTTTTCTTTTGGATTAGTGTGGCCAATGGTTTATATATCTTATTGATTCTTTCAAAAAACCAGCTTCTAGTTTCATTGATACATTCTACTGTATCTCTGGTTTCTACCTCAATGATCTCAGCTCTAATCTTGACGATTTCTCTTCTTATGTATGGAGTTGGTTTGATTTGTTATTGATTCTCCAGTTCTTTAAGGTGTAGAGACAGCTGCTGTGTTCTGGATTTTTCAATTTTTTTTTGAGGGAGGCTTGGATGGCTATGTATTTCCCCCTTTAGACTGCCGTGGCTGAATCCCATAGGTTTTGGACCGAAGTGTCTTCATATTCATTGGTTTCCATGAATTGTTTCAGTTCTTCTTTGATCTCCTGGTTGATCCAAGCATTTTAAGCAATGTGGCCTTTAGCTTCCAGGTGTTTGAGTTCCTTCTGAACTTTTCCTTGTGAATGAGCTCCAGTTTCTAAGCATTGTGATTTGAGAATGTGCAGGGAATAATCTCAGTCTTTTGGTATCGGTTGAGTCCTGATTTGTGACCCAGTATGTGGTCTATTCTGGAGAAGGTTCCATGTGCACTTGAGAAGAATGAGTATTCTGTTGTTTTAGGGTGGAATGTTCTGTATATATCTATGAGGTCCATCTGGTCCAATGTGTCATTCAATGCTCTTGTTTCTTTATTGATTTTCTGCTTCAATGATCTATTTCTGAGAGAGGTGTGTTAAAAGCCCCAACGATTACTGTATTTATACCAATATGACTCTTTATCTTGATTAACAGTTTTCTTATGTAATTGGCTGCTCCCATATTGGGGGCATAGATATTTGCAATCGTTAGATCATCTTGCTGGATAGTCCCATTAAGAATGATGTAGTGTCCTTCTGTATCTCTGACTACAGTCTTTAGTTTCAAATCTAATTTGTCTGATATGAGAAAAGCCACCCTGGCCTTCTTTTGAGGCCCATTGGCATGAAAGATCCTTCTCCATCCCTTCACTTTCAGTCTGGGTGTATCTTTAGGTTCAAAATGGGTCTCTTGGAGACAACATATGAGTGGGTCCTGTCGTTTTATCCAGTATGCAACCTTGTGCCCTTTTTATGGGCATATTTAGGCCATTCATATTGAGGGTGATTATTGATAGATACGTTTTTATTGACATTGCCCTTTTTTATTGACATTACCTTTATAGTCTTTATTGCTGTAGATTGTCTCTATATTTCTGTTCAATGCTATTCTTGGGCCATTTCCTCTTTTATAGAACCCACCTTTTATATTTTCTGCAGTATTGGCTTGGTGGTTTTATAGTCTTTTAAGCTTTGCTGGTCTTGGAAACTCTTTATCTCTCCATCCAATTTGAATGTCAGTCTTGCTGGATAAAGTATTCTTGGCTGCATGTTCTTCTCATTCAGTGTCCTGAATATATCTTGCCAGCCCTTTCTGGCTTTCTACGTCTCTGTGGACAGGTCTGATGTTATTTTGATGTGCTTTCCTCTGTTTGTAAGGATCTGCTTTGCCCTAGCTGCTTTCAAGAGGTTCTGCTTACAATTATAATTCTTCATTCTTACTATCAGGTGTCTTGAGGACTTTCTAGAATCTGTTGTCTTGGGGAAAAACCCTCCAGCCTCTAGTACATGAACGTTGGTTCCATTCACGAGATTCGGAAAATTTTCATGAAGAACTTGTTCCACTATATATTCTAGACTTCTTTCTTTCTCCTCCCCTTCAGGGATTCCAATAATTCTGACGTTGGAACGTTTCATGGCATCATTTATTTTCATGATTCTGTTTTCATGGCTTCTAAGCTGTTTGTTCCAGGCTTCCTCCTTATCCTTTCTCTCTATCTGTTTGTCTTCCAGATCACTAAGTCTATCTTCTGTCTCAGTTACTCTAGCTTTGAGAGAATTTAGATTAGATTGGAACTCATTGAGAGCATTGTGAAGCTCATTCCTGGTAACTTTTATCTCTTCCCTAGCATTGGAAACATGATCTCTGGTCGTTTTCAGTTCAGCCCTAATCAATTCCGTTTGGTCACCCATGGCTTTCTCCAACCTAGCTATTGTTTGGATAATTGTTAGCCTGAATTCTGTTTCTGACATATTGTCTATGTAGATAGCTGTTAGCTCTGTTGCAGAAGTTCCATACTCTGTATTTTTCTTCTGTTGGGCATTCCTCCTCCTAGTGATTTTGGTGAGAGATGGCTGAACAGGTGTAGCTGGATGTATCGACCATGGTGCAGTCAAGGTTCACCCTGGAATGCTTCTGAGCAATCAGGGTTCCCCACCCAAATGAGAGGAAAAAGAAAATGAAAAGAAAAAAAGAGAGAGAGAGACAGGAATGAAAGGTGAGATAAAAGAGAAGGCTCAGCCCAAATGGGCCCCAAGGTAAGATTTATGAAGTATACAAACAAAAACAGACAAATAAAAAGACTGATAAAAGTAAATGACAAGAGGAAAAATAATACATATATGTCTATTTGCATATATATATATATATATATATATATATATATATATGTGCAAATAAAGGAAGAACCTCGTCAAAAAGAACCCTGAGTGTAAGATTTATATACTATCAGGACAAACACAAAAACACAGAAATACTGGTGGAAGAAAGAGATGGAAGAGAGGTTGTAAATTCTCAGTGTGGGTAAGGAAGGTTGTTTTGATTCTTCCTGGATGTATCTTAACATCTTTGTTAAAGGACTCAACTTTCCTAAGATAAAGGGGGATTGGGAATTGGTTTACCTATAGGGGCATTGATTGGAAAAAAGGATTACCTTGAAGTTTAACTCTATATGAATATTAGAAAATAAAAATTAAAAAAAGGAATAAACTAGACTAAACTAAATTTTTTTTAAAAAGAAATTTAAGGGGGGAGGAGTCAAGATGGCGGAGAAGTAGCAAGCTGAGACTGCTTCAGCTAGCCAGAGATCAGCTAGATAGCTTATCTAAAGATTGCAAACACCTGAAAATCCATCGGCAGACCAAAGAGAAGAAGAACAGCAATTCTGGAAACAGAAAAACAACCGCTTTCTGAAAGGTAGGACCGGAGGAGAAGTGAATCCAAAGCGACAGGAAGATAGACCCCGGGGGGAGGGGCCGGCTCCCGGCAAGCAGCGGAGCAACCGCGCACAAAATCAGGACTTTTAAAAGTCTGTTCCCCTGAGGGACATCGCTCCAGAGGCTAAACCAGGGCGAAGCCCACGCGGGGTCAGCGTGGCCTCAGGTCCCGCAGGGTCACAGAAGGATCGGGGGTGTCTGAGTGTCGCAGAGCTTGCGGGTATTGGAACGGGAAAGCCGGCTACAGAGACAGAGCCGACAGTAAGCTCACAGCTCGGTGTTACCTTGAACCGATCGAAGGCTCGGTGAGCTCGGAGCGCGGCCGGAGGTCAGGCAGACGGGAATAAATGGGCGCTGTTCTCTGAGGGCGCACTGAGGAGTGGGGCACTGGGCTCTCGGCTCCTCCGGGCCGGAGACCAGGAGGCCGCCATTTGTGTTCCCATCCTCCGGAACTCTACAGAAAGCGCTCAGGGAACAAAAGCTCCTGAAAGCAAACCCGAGCGGATTACTCACCCCGGCCCCGGGTAAGGGAGGTGTAATTCCGCCTGGGGCAAAGACACTTGAGAATCACTACAACAGGCCCCTCCCCCAGAAGATCAACAAGAAATCCAGCCGAGACCAAGTTCACCTACCAAGGAGTGCGGTTTCAATACCAAGGAGAGCAGCAGAATTCCAGAGGAGGAGAAAGCCAAGCACGGAACTCATGGCTTTTTTCCTGTGATTTTTTTTTTTAGTCTTGCAGTTAATTTAATTTTTTCTTTTTCATTTTTTTTCTCTTTTTCTTCTCGCCTTCGGGTAAATTTTTTTTTTAACTGTTACCTTTTTCTTTTTTAACGATTTTTTACTAGTTTATCTAATATATATATTTTTTCTTTTTCACATTTTTCTCAGGTGTTTTCTTTTTTTAAAAAATTTTTTTTTCTTTTCTTTTTTTTTCTTTATTTCTTTTTGAACCTCTTTTTATCCCCTTTCTCCCCACTCACGATTTTGGAACTCTTCTAATTTGGTTAAAGCATATTTTTCTGGGGTTGTTGCCACCCTTTTAGTATTTTACTTGCCCCTTCATTTACTCTTATTTGGCCAAAATGACAAGACGTAAAAATTCAACGCAAAAAAAAGAACAAGAGGCAGTACCGAAGGCTAGGGACCTAATCAATACAGACATCGGTAATATGTCAGATCTAGAGTTCAGAATGACAATTCTCAAGGTTCTAGCCGGGCTCGAAAAAGGCATGGAAGATATTAGAGAAACCCTCTCGAGAGATATAAAAGCCCTTTCTGGAGAAATAAAAGAACTAAAATCTAACCAAGTTGAAATCAAAAAAGCTATTAATGAGGTGCAATCAAAAATGGAGGCTCTCACTGCTAGGATAAATGAGGCAGGAGAAAGAATTAGTGATATAGAAGACCAAATGACAGAGAATAAAGAAGCTGAGCAAAAGAGGGACAAACAGCTACTGGACCACGAGGGGAGAATTCGAGAATTAAGTGACACCATAAGACGAAACAACATTAGAATAATTGGGATTCCAGAAGAAGAAGAAAGAGAGAGGGGAGCAGAAGGTATACTGGAGAGAATTATTGGGGAGAATTTCCCCAATATGGCAAAGGGAACGAGCATCAAAATTCAGGAGGTTCAGAGAATGCCCCTCAAAATCAATAAGAATAGGCCCACACCCCGTCACCTAATAGTAAAATTTACAAGTCTCAGTGACAAAGAGAAAATCCTGAAAGCAGCCCGGGAAAAGAAGTCTGTAACATACAATGGTAAAAATATTAGATTGGCAGCTGACTTATGCACAGAGACCTGGCAGGCCAGAAAGAGCTGGCATGATATTTTTAGAGCACTAAACGAGAAAAACATGCAGCCCAGAATACTATTTCCAGCTAGGCTATTATTGAAAATAGAAGGAGAGATTAAAAGCTTCCAGGACAAACAACAACTAAAGAATTTGCAAATACCAAACTAGCTCTACAGGAAATATTGAAAGGGGTCTTCTAAGCAAAGAGAGAGCCTACAAGTGGTAGATCAGAAAGGAACAGAGACCATATACAATAACAGTCACCTTACAGGCAATACAATGGCACTAAATTCATATCTCTCAATAGTTACCCTGAATGTGAATGGGCTAAATGCCCCTGTCAAAAGACACAGGGTATCAGAATGGATAAAAAAACAAAACCCATCTATATGTTGCCTCCAAGAAACTCATTTTAAGCCCGAAGACACCTCCAGATTTAAAGTGAGGGGGTGGAAAAGAATTTACCATGCTAATGGACATCAGAAGAAAGCAGGAGTGGCAATCCTTATATCAGATCAATTCGATTTTAAGCCAAAGACTATAATAAGAGATGAGGAAGGACACTATATCATACTCAAAGGGTCTGTCCAACAAGAAGATTTAACAATTTTAAATATCTATGCCCCCAACGTGGGAGCAGCCAACTATATAAACCAATTAATAACAAAATCAAAGAAACACATCAACAACAATACAATAATAGTAGGGGACTTTAACACTCCCCTCACTGAAATGGACAGGTCATCCAAGCAAAAGATCAGCAAGGAAATAAAGGCCTTAAACGACACACTGGACCAGATGGACATCACAGATATATTCAGAACAGTTCATCCCAAAGCAACAGAATACACATTCTTCTCTAGTGCACATGGAACATTCTCCAGAATAGATCACATCCTCGGTCCTAATTCAGGACTCAACCTGTATCAAAAGATTGGGATTATTCCCTGCATATTTTCAGACCACAATGCTCTAAAGCTAGAACTCAACCACAAAAGGAAGTTTGGAAAGAACCCAAATACATGGAGACTGAAGAGTATCCTTCTAAAGAATGAATGGGTCAACCGGGAAATTAAAGAAGAATTGAAAAAAATCATGGAAACAAATGATAATGAAAATACAACGGTTCAAAATCTGTGGGACACAATAAAGGCAGTCCTGAGAGGAAAATATATAGCGGTACAAGCCTTTCTCAAGAAACAAGAAAGGTCTCAGGTACACAACCTAACCCTACACCTAAAGGAGCTGGAGAAAGAACAAGAAAGAAACCCTAAGCCCAGCAGGAGAAGAGAAATCATAAAGATCAGAGCAGAAATCAATGAAATAGAAACCAAAAAAAACAATAGAAAAAATCAACGAAAGTAGGACCTGGTTCTTTGAAAGAATTAATAAAATTGATAAACCCCTGGCCCGACTTATCAAAAAGAAAAGAGAAAGGACCCAAATAAATAAAATCATGAATGAAAGAGGAGAGATCACAACTAACACCAAAGAAATACAAACTATTATAAGAACATACTATGAGCAACTCTACGGCAATAAATTTGACAATCTGGAAGAAATGGATGCATTCCTAGAAACATATAAACTACCACAACTGAACCAGGAAGAAATAGAAAGCCTGAACAGACCCATAACCAGTAAGGAGATTGAAACAGTCATTAAAAATCTCCAAACAAACAAAAGCCCAGGGCCAGATGGCTTCCCGGGGGAATTCTATCAAACATTTAAAGAAGAACTAATTCCTATTCTCCTGAAACTGTTCCAAAAAATAGAAATGGAAGGAAAACTTCCAAACTCATTTTATGAGGCCAGCATCACCTTGATCCCAAAACCAGACAAGGATCCCACCAAAAAAGAGAGCTATAGACCGATATCCTTGATGAACACAGATGCGAAAATACTCAACAAAATACTAGCCAATAGGATTCAACAGTACATTAAAAAGATTATTCACCACGACCAAGTTGGATTTATTCCAGGGCTGCAAGGTTGGTTCAACATCCGCAAATCAGTCAATGTGATAGAACACATCAATAAAAGAAAGAACAAGTACCATATGATACTCTCAATAGATGCTGAAAAAGCATTTGACAAAGTACAGCATCCCTTCCTGATCAAAACTCTTCAAAGTGTAGGGATAGAGGGCACATACCTCAATATCATCAAAGCCATCTATGAAAAACCCACCGCAAATATTATTCTCAATGGAGAAAAACTGAAAGCTTTTCCGCTAAGGTCAGGAACACGGCAGGGATGTCCATTATCACCACTGCTATTCAACATAGTACTAGAGGTCCTAGCCTCAGCAATCAGACAACAAAAGGAAATTAAAGGCATCCAAATCGGCAAAGAAGAAGTCAAATTATCACTCTTCGCAGATGATATGATACTATATGTGGAAAACCCAAAAGACTCCACTCCAAAACTGCTAGAACTTATACAGGAATTCAGTAAAGTGTCAGGATATAAAATCAATGCACAGAAATCAGTTGCATTTCTCTACACCAACAGCAAGACAGAAGAAAGAGATATTAAGGAGTCAATCCCATTTACAATTGCATCCAAAACCATAAGATACCTAGGAATAAACCTAACCAAAGAGACACAAAATCTATACTCAGAAAACTATAAAGTACTCATGAAAGAAATTGAGGAAGACACAAAGAAATGGAAAAATGTTCCATGCTCCTGGATTGGAAGAATAAATATTGTGAAAATGTCTATGCTACCTAAAGCAATCTACACATTTAATGCAATTCCTATCGAAGTACCATCCATCTTTTTCAAAGAAATGGAACAAATAATGCTAAAATTTATATGGAACCGGAAAAGACCTCGAATAGCCAAAGGGATATTGAAAAAGAAAGCCAACGTTGGTGGCATCACAATTCCGGACTTCAAGTTCTATTACAAAGCTGTCATCATCAAGACAGCATGGTACTGGCACAAAAACAGACACATAGATCAATGGAACAGAATAGAGAGCCCAGAAATAGACCCTCAAATCTATGGTCAACTCATCTTCGACAAAGCAGGAAAGAATGTCCAATGGAAAAAAGACAGCCTCTTCAATAAATGGTGCTGGGAAAATTGGACAGCCACATGTAGAAAAATGAAATTGGACCATTTCCTTACACCACACACAAAAATAGACTCAAAATGGATGAAGGACCTCAATGTGCGAAAGGAATCCATCAAAATCCTTGAGGAGAACACAGGCAGCAACCTCTTCGACCTCTGCCGCAGCAACATCTTCCTAGGAACAACGCAAAAGGCAAGGGAAGCAAGGGAAAAAATGAACTATTGGGATTTCATCAAGATCAAATGCTTTTGCACAGCAAAGGAAACAGTTAACAAAATCAAAAGACAACTGACAGAATGGGAGAAGATATTTGCAAACGACATATCAGATAAAGGACTAGTGTCCAGAATCTATAAAGAACTTAGCAAACTCAACACCCAAAGAACAAATAATCCAATCAAGAAATGGGCAGAGGACATGAACAGACATTTCTGCAAAGACATCCAGATGGCCAACAGACACATGAAAAAGTGCTCCATATCACTCGGCATCAGGGAAATACAAATCAAAACCACAATGAGATATCACCTCACACCAGTCAGAATGGCTAAAATCAACAAGTCAGGAAATGACAGATGCTGGCGAGGATGTGGAGAAAGGGGAACCCTCCTACATTGTTGGTGGGAATGCAAGCTGGTGCAGCCACTCTGGAAAACAGCATGGAGGTTCCTCAGAATGTTGAAAATAGAACTGCCCTATGACCCAGCAATTGCACTATTGGATATTTACCCTAAAGATACAAATGTAGTGATCCAAAGGGGCACATGCACCCGAATGTTTATAGCAGCAATGTCCACAATAGCCAAACTATGGAAAGAACCTAGATGTCCATCAACAGATGAATGGATAAATAAGATGTGGTATATATACACAATGGAATACTATGCAGCCATCAAAAGAAATGAAATCTTGCCATTTGCGACAACATGGATGGAACTAGAGCGTATCATGCTTAGCGAAATAAGTCAAGCAGAGAAAGACAACTATCATATGATCTCCCTGATATGAGGAAGTGGTGATGCAACATGGAGGCTTAAGTGGGTAGGAGAAGAATAAATGAAACAAGATGGGATTGGGAGGGAGACAAACCATAAGTGACTCTTAATCTCACAAAACAAACTGAGGGTTGCTGGGGGGGTGGGGGTTTGTGAGAAGGGGGTGGGATTATGGACATTGGGGAGGGTATGTGCTTTGGTGAGTGCTGTGAAGTGTGTAAACCTGGTGATTCACAGACCTGTACCCCTGGGGATAAAAATATATGTTTATAAAAAATAAAAAAAAAATTAAAAAATAAATAAATTTGGAAAAAAAAATAAAAAAATAAAAAATAAAAATAAAAAGAAATTTAAAAAATAGAAATGCAAAAGGAAAACACAAGTGTATGTATCAAAAAGTTCAGGTTAGAAGGTTATGGAATTTGATGTACTGGACATCACACTGTGACAGTAAATAGCTTAAAAAATTATCTATATAATAATAAAAAATTATCTATATAAAAAAATGAGCCAGAATAGTGGGAAAGAATTCATAATAAAAATTGTCCTATGAAGTAGTGGTGGTTGTTCTCTTGTCGTCTTTTTTTTTCCCCCCTTTCCCGGTTGGTTATCTGGGGAAGGGGCCTGCCACGTGGGTTTTCAGTCAATGATGTTCTCTGAGTTAAGTCCTCCTACTCCCCTCAAGGGGACGGGCTCTGAGGAAACTGGTTTTTTCAGGTTTTTGTTCTCTGGAGGTTTTTATATTTGTTCACTTTTGTTTTTCTCTCTTGCCTTGACAGCTTTTGATGGTTTTTGTAGGTATAGAGGAAAGCAAACTGAACCCTGACGTTCCTCTCAGAGAGAAGCCTCAGTCTGGCTGCAGAGCCCAGATAAATCCCCCCTTGGCTGCTGCCAGAGCAGGTTCCCAGTCGTGGTCCCTGGGGTCTCAGGATTTTTTGCTTGTATCCCAAATTGTGGCAGTGGCGGCTGTCTGGGCAGCTCCAGACTGCCAGAGAAGTTCCAAGCAGCAATCGCACACTGAGATTTTCAGGCTGGGAGTGCCTTTTCTTTCCAGGTCCCAGAGCACAGGGCTGGCGCCTATAATCACCTCTCTCAGGGGAGGGCATGGGGCACAATTCAGACTCTGATGGCATGGCAGGGCACTCGCGTGGGAACTGCAATAAGGCTGTGCTTCTGTTGGCTGGCAAAGCTCCCAGCCCCTCACAGGAGCCTGGCCCCATGCGCTCTCAGGTGCGCTGGTGGTTCAGGGACCAAGACCTGGTTTCTCTGCTGCACTCTCTCTGGCTCTGTGCCAGGGGCGGCTGTCCTGGGTCTGGGGACTGAAGCCCTTGACCCTATCACCCAGATTCCTGCAATCTCCCCCCAGTGATCCTTTGCTCTTTTTGAGTGCTTTCTACTAGACTCCCAAGTTAATGCTGGTCCCCAGATGCAGGGCACTCTCCTATTGGGATATTACTTTCCCATGGGTCACCTCTGGTGGCTCCCTCCCCCTTTTGTTTATCTTCTGATATCAGTCCAACTTTCCCACTCTGCTTTACCTGCCCACTATAGTCTTCTGCTCTGGTAGAGATCCAGACGTGTATAATTCTGATCTCAGGCTGATTTCGTGGGTGGTCAGAGTTCTTTGGAAGGTAATCAGTTCACTTTAGGGTACAGGTTGAAAGGACGCCTCCTCTGACTTCCCCACCATCTTGTCTCCCCTCCCCTCTACCCCTTTTTAAAAATGGCCAATGTGAGCCAGAAAGGGACAGAAACTAGTTCCTAATACAGTTTCACTTAAAAAATTATTTTGAGCAAATGTGTGCTTCTCTGAAGCTCCTAGAGGTCCTTGCAGATTTATTCAACAGCATAAACCCAGGGGTCACCCCAGTGTTTCTCATGATGCTAAGTTGTGACTGTCCCTTTGGGTAGTACATAACATCCGAAGTGCAAAATAGTATTTAAACTCTTCAAAGATTATTGCTTTAATAAAAATGTGCAATTTACTTAACAATTCTGAGCTCTGGCTTCTCTCTAAACAGACCCAGGAAGATAAGCTGTAGTCCATGGCTTGGCCCCTGAGGCGTGCCCATCAGTAGACAGCACCCCACAGACACCATCACAGTCACAGCCAAATTGTCAAGAAATCCTGAAGCACCAGAAATTGCCTTAGCAATGCATTCTCTGATGCCGCATTCATGGCTCCTGCCTGTTTTCATGTTCATGCTCTATGTAACGGCATTCATTCCATACCTGTGCCATAAATATTCAGAAGAAACCCAATTAGTGGGTAACAGAAGATGTCCTTGGAAATACTTATCAAGGGTACATTTTTTTAAAGCTGACAGATTTTTTTCCCCCCCAGAGTTTGGCATGTTTTGGAGGATGGGTTGTTTTTCACTTTCTTCATTATCATTTTGAAATCTGAGATGTCACGATGACTCACTAGCCTTTCACTTTACTTAACTCTGCAGCCTTTCTTATCATTCTTTTTAATATATATATATATATATATATATATATATATATATATATATATATATATTTGAGAGAGAGAGAGTGATAGAAAGCACAGCAGAGGGGGAGGAGCAGAGAGAGAGAGAGAGAGAATCTCCAGCTGACTCCCTGCTAAGTGCTGGTTAGCCCAGCTAACCCTGAGATCCTGACCTGAGCTGAAATCAGGAGTCGGGTCCTTACCCACTGAGCCATCCAGGTTGAGTATCAGCCAGCCACAGGTGTCCATGTTTATTTCGTTGTTACGTATCTTCACCCTGCTCAATATGACCCACTTCTTATGCTGATTAGGGAGCTAGTCAGATTTCCCAATCTGTCCTAGGAACAGCTGACCCCAGAGCCATGTGCCCTGGCCCGCTGTGAATTCCAATGTGAGTCGCCTGGCTTCCGAGCTTCCTAACCAGGCTCTTCTCTGTGAGAGGATATTACACTAGCTTGGGGGTGACAGTCATTCTTAAGAATCACAATTGTGGCTGACGCTGCTATTCTTTGTGTTCAGGCTCAGGCTGAGTGTGTGGCAGATGGTCTATCAGCAATTCTCTGAAGCAAAGAAAACCACAGCTGAGTTCTTCAGTGGGTAGCTCTCTGCCAGAGGATCAAACCCAGACTGACCTGCTCAGAGTTTGGAGAAACCCAGCATCCTGGCTCCATTGCCTGCAGGAGAAGCAAATCCCATGCTCATGTTTTGTTGATATCTGGTTATTTGTCCCTTCTTAATTGCAGTTGTGTTTCTTATTTGATTAATTTTATTATTACAATCACTTTTCCTACTACTTCATGCAGTTACTGTATTTTTGTTTTGTTTTGTTTTGTTTTGTTTTTTTCTGGGTTTTGGTATATAGCCTAGTCCTTTTCTATACTTTCTTTGAAGGTGCTTGTTGATAATTTACTAGAAACTCCTGTTAGAATTTTTATAATTAATAACCAAGGCACATGCCAATAATTTCTGAGTAAATATGATACCCATCTTCCATTCTTTATTCATCATTTTCTTAATTACAAGTGTGAAGTATTTTTGGTAGTAGGATTCTAGAATGTGTGTGTGTGTTTACTGGGAGAGAAAAAGAGAGATACAGAGACATACAAAGAGAGATTTATTTTAAAGAATTTGCTGACTATGAAAGCTGACATGTTTTAATTCTGCAGATTGGTGGCAGACCAAGCTGATGTGGCAATTTGAGTCTGATCCCTGCCTGGAGGCAGAACTTCTTCACACTTGGGGACCCCAATCTTTTCTTTTAAGACCTTTAACTGATTAAATGAGTCCCACACACGTTATGAAGCATAATCTGCTTTTTTTCAAAATTTAAGTGAAAATCACATAAAAAAATACCTTTGCAGTTACATCCAGACATGTATTTGATCAACTATCTGGTTCCTCTGGCCTACACAAGTTGTCACATAGAATTAACCATCACAATTAACCCTTGTCAATTTAGGACCCATAAATGTCTCTTCAAGTCATGCTTAATCTCCAAATAAAGACAATAACAAGGTTATACTTTGTCTATCATGACACAACTGTCTTACATACAACTTAAAGTGCATTAATACATTCCCTAGCCGAGGATACAAAGTCCTCTTCTCCCTGATAAACTGTAACTTCAATACCATGGTTCAAACTCCATGGATTGTATGTTCTCTGATAATGGACCAAGAGAAGGAATAAAACAGATGGATCAACACAAAAATGCTCATAACAAAATAAGGAAGAAATACTCTTAAGAATTAGAGTCCTGGAATGCCCGGGTGGCTGAGTTGGTTAAGCATCCGACTCTTGGTTTTGGCCCTGGTCATGATGTCAGTGTCGTGAGATTGAGCACCACATGGGACTCTGTGCTCAGCATGGAATCGCTGGAGATTCTCTCTCCCTCTGCCTCTGTCCCACCCACCACTTGCACTCTGAACAAAGAAACAAACGAACAAAATCTTATGAAAAAAAAAAAAAGAATTAGACTCCTTATTTCTGTAACCGGTCACACAGTCATAGCTGGTATTCTACTTCGGCTGCTCATTCTACATTACATTTTCTGTGAACAAGCACCTCATCTGGTCTTGATTCTTTATCTGGTGGAGTGACTCAACCCATTATTCCTGAGCTTTCTGGACTACCAGTAGCTCTGCCTGGATTGGGCAGTTGTCGTTTTTCACTGACATTTGTACAGGGCTTGCTGGTTCAAAGGAATCTCTGATACAACAGATATGACCTCCATTTCCTCCACGATGGATTAACAGTCTCATTTTTCTACGTAGTCAGGATCAGTAAACACCTACTTCACATCATGTCATCTGTGAAGAGATAAGGATTTGGGCAGAAAGCTCCTGTGAATTGGCCAGAAAAAACCTGGCAAACACGCTTCCTGTGCCACAACTCTGCAGCGCCACCCCCTGAGCCTGGCCCGGGTTCCCAAGTTCCACCAGCTCGAACCCTGCAAAAAAGCCCTCAGTGAGTCAGGAGCTGGTGAGGCCACAGTCTCCTGCTTCTCAGCCTCCTGGGGTACCCTCCCTGGCGCAGGCAGATGGGGCCTGGGCCCTCACCCTCACTTAGATTTTTAGCCTTCCTTTTCTAGGGTCCTGTACATCGAGCCCTCCAATTGAGGAAACCCGAGTCACACCCCATGGGTCCACATGTCAACCATGAGGAAACTGTTCCTTTCAGAGATGCGGGATACCCTCAGAAACTTTCATGTCCCTACTGAGGCCATCCTCAACCATTGGCGCCACACTGGGCCAAAAAGTCAGAGGCTGATGCCCAGCCACACTCTCTCCCTCAGCTGGGCCCCCAGAAAGCTCCCCTGCGCAAGGGCCCTTGGGTGGGCAGTGTGTTCTCAGTGTGTTTTCCAGATGGTCGTGACATGCACCAAGCGAGAAAGCGCTCTAGGCCATGAGAGACAGTGCGGTTTGAATAGCTGCCCATCGCCGGCCAATTCTCATGAGCTTTCTGCCCAACGTGATATTGATATCATTTTGGGCAGAAAGCTTATGAGAATTGGTTGGAAAACGTATGGCGAATTCACTTCATGTGCTGCATGTCTGCAGGGCCACCCCCTGGGCCTGGCACAAACTCTTGAGTTGTCCTGGCTCGAACCCTGCCAGTAAGCCCACAGTGTGTCAGGCACAGCTGAGGTCACTGCCTCCTGCTACTCAGCCTCCTGAGGTACCTTTGGTGGTGCTGGTAGATGGGGCCTGCCATGCCCCTAGGCCAGGGCCCTCACCCTCCCCTGGTTTATCTGTCTTCCTTCTCCAGGGTCCTGTTCCTCAAGACCTCCAACTGGAGGTGTGAGTCACACCCTGAGTCACACCCCATAAATCCACCTGCCACCAAGAGGAAACAGTGTCTTTTGGAGCTGTGCAAAAACCTCCAGAGTAAGAGAAACCTTCATGTCCCCACTGAGGCCATTCCCAACCGTTGATGCCAAACTGGGACAAAAAGTGGGAGGCTGATGCTTGACTCCAAACTCTCCCTTAACTCTGCTCCTAGAAAGCTCCCTAGGGCAGGGGCCCTTGGGTGGGCAGGGTCGTCTCAGCACGTTTTCTGGATGGCTGCAACATGCACCAATTGAGAAATAGCTCTAGGCCACAGGGGACAGTGCAGTCCCAATGGCCGCCCAACGCCGCCACTTCTCATGAGCTTTCTGCCCAAATCAATGGGGGACAGGGCAGTCCAAAGAGCTGGTGTTAATTGGGAAGAAAGCTCACGAGAATTGGCCAGCATTGGGCAGCCCTTTGGACCGCCTTGTCCTCCGTGGCCTAGAGTACTTTCTCGCTCAGTGCATGTCTTGGCCATTGGGAAAACACACATAGACAATGCGGCCCACCTGGGAGCCCTGGAACAATGGAGCTTTCCTGGAGCAGAGTTGCTGGAGGGGTTTTGGCTAGGTGTCAGCCTCCAGCTTTTCAGCCCACTCTGGCACTGTAGACTGGGGATGGCCTCAGTGGGGGCATGAAGGTTTCTCTCACTCTGAGGGTTTTCCACAGCTTTGAAAGGTACCATTTCTGGCTCAGTGGCAGGTGTACTCGTGGTATGGGACTCAGGGTTCCCCAATTGGAGGGCTCAAGGGACAGGACCCTGGAAAAACAAGATTGAAAAACCAGGCAATGGTTCGGGCCTGGGCCTAGGGGCATGGCAGACCCCATCTCCCAGTGCCAGGGAGGGGACCCCTGGAGGCTGAGGAGCAGGAAGCATTGGCCTTGCCTGCACCTGACTCACAGATGGCTTTCTGGAATGGTTCCAGCCAGGACAACTCGGGATCCCGGGCCAGGCAGACATGCATCACAGGAAGCGAGTTTGCCGGGGGTTTTCTGGCCAATTCTCAGGAGGTTTCTAACCAAATTGATATCAATTTGGGCAGAAAACTCGTGAGGATTGGCCGGCGTTGGGCAGCCCTTCAGACCGCCCTGTCCCCTGTAACCTAGAGTGCTTTCTTGCTCGGGGCATGTCTCAGCCATCT
Source organism: Mustela nivalis (assembly GCF_964662115.1). Lineage (NCBI taxonomy): Eukaryota > Metazoa > Chordata > Mammalia > Carnivora > Mustelidae > Mustela > Mustela nivalis. Next base: position 5,232,721 of record NC_139022.1, on the reverse strand, counting down.
GGAAAATGTGCAGAGAGGACGGGGCCCACCTGGGGCTTCAGCACAGGGGAGCTTTCCTGGAGCAGAGTTGAGGGAGGGCTTGTGGCGGGGCATCAGCCTCCGACTTTTGACCCACTGTGGCACCAGAGTTTGGATATGGCCCTGTTGCATCACAAAGGTTTCTCTCACCCTGAGGCTTTTCTGCAGCTCCCAAAGGCACTGTTTCTGCCTGGGTGGCAGGTGGACTTGTGGGGTGTGACTCAGGGTTCCCCAGTTGGAGAGCTCAAGGGACAGGACCCTGGAAAATAATTCCCCTTTCTCCATATCCTCTCCAACACTTGTTGTTTCCTGTGCTGTTGATTTTGGCCATTCTAACTGGTGTAAGGTGGTATCTCAAAGTGGTTTTGATTTGCATCTCCCTGATGGTAATCATGATGAACATTTTTTCATGTGTCTGTTAGCCATTTGTATGTCTTTTTTAGAGAAGTGTCTGTTCCTGTCTACTGCTCATTTTTTGACGAGATTATCTGCTTTTTTGGTGTTGAGTTTGAGGAGTTCTTTATATATCTTGGACAACAGCCCTTTATCTGTACTGTCCTTTGCAAATATCTTCTCTCATTTCATGGGATGAACAAAACCGCTGTTTTGTTGACTGTTTCCTTTGCTGTGCAGAAGCTTTTGATCTTTATGAAGTCCCAAAAGTTCATTTTTGCTTTCATTTCCTTTGCCTTTAGAGACATGTCTTGAAAGAAGTTGTTGTGGATGATGTCAAAGAGTTTGCTGCCTATGTTCTCCTCTAGGATTTTGATAGATTCCTGCCTCACATTGACGTCTTTTATCCATTTTGAGGTTATCTTTGTGTATGGTGTAAGAGGATGGTCAAGCTTCATTCTTCTATAGATAGCTGTCCAATTTCCCCAGTACCATTTATTGAACAGACTGTCTTTTCTCCACTAGATATTTTTTCATGTTTTGTCAAAGATTATTTAATGATAGAGTTTTGCCCATGTCTGGGCTCTCTCCTCTGTTCCACTGGTCTATGTGTCTGTTTTTGTGCCAGTACCATGTTGTCTTGGTGATCACAGCTTTGTAGTAAAGCTTGAGATCATGCAACATAATGCCCCTGATTTTGTTTTCCTTTTTGAACATTTCCTTAGCAATTTGGGGTCTTTTCTGGTTCCATACAAATTTGGGGATTGTTTGTTCCAGCACTTTGAACAATGCTGGTGGAATTTTAACTGGGATGGCATTGAAAGTTCCATAGAACTGGAATCTAATTGAAAGCTCTGTGCAGCACAGACATTTTAACAATGTTTGTTCTTCCGTTTCATGAGCATGGAAGGCTTTTCCAAATTTTTGTGCCTTTTTAAAATTTCTTTCATGAGTATTCTTTAGTTCCTCAAGTATTCTTTAGTTCCTCAATGCTTTACCTCTTTGGTTAGGTTTATTCGGTGTTTTGTGGTTCTTGGTGCTATAGTAAATGGAATCAATTCTCTAATTTCCCTTTCTGTATGTTCATGGTTAGTAAATAAGAAAGCAAGTTATTTCTGTGCATTGATTTTGTATCTTGCCACATTGCTGAATTGTTATGTGAGTTCTAGTAGTTTGGGGGTGGAGTTTTTTGGGTATAAAGTATTATGTCATCTGCAGAGAGAGAGAGTTTGACTTCTTTCCCAAATTGAGTATTTTTTTTAAATTTTTGCTGTCTTCTGTTTCTAGGACTTCTAGTACTATGTCGAACAGGAGTGGTGAGAATGGACATCCTTGTCGTGTTCCTGATCTTAAAGGGAAGGCTGTCAGGTTTTTCCCATTGAGGATGATATTTGCTGTGGGTTTTGCATAGATAGATTTGATAAAGTTGAGGAATATTCCCTCTATCCCTATACTTTGAAACATTTTAATCAGGAACAGATGCTGTATTTTGTCAAATGCTTCTTGCATCAATCCTCTTGGGTCATGTGGTTCTCTCCTCTCTTACAGATTTGCTCTATCACATTGAATCATTTGCGAATATTCAACCACCCTTGCATCCCAGAGATCAAACCCACCTGGTCATGACAAATAATCCTTTTAATGTACTGTTGGATCCTATTACCTAGAATCTTGTTGAGAATCTTGGTGTCCATATTGATTGGGATATTGGTCTGAAATTCTTCTTTTTCATGGGATCTTTGCCTAATTTGAGGACCAGGTTAATGCTGGCTTCATAGACAGAGATGGGAAGTTTTCATTCCCTTTCTATTTATCTCTTTTTCTATTTATTTTCCTTCTGTTTTGTGTTTATCTAAAGAACCACTTAAGCATTGGCATGGGGTCATCATGTGAAAGTTCATACAAATGCTAGTATGGCAAATTTTTAACTCATGTTGACTGTACCTCCACAATGGCCAGTCTTACAGGTAATGCCCAGAAGTCAAGACAAGAATTGTGAGTATGAGCATCCTCTTGGACCCTGTGCCTTCTTTTGAGGGAAGCCTGGTGATGTTTGTGTCTCAGTTTATTGTATGCCAAGTAGCACCTCAATAAACCTGGGGATAAATGCCATCACCACTGAAAAAACATGTTCACAGGGTTGTAAATGAAAAAAAACCATTTCAGAATCTCTGTTAATGAGTCAGTAATAACTTAATCTAACAATAAATTTCACCTTTGAGCAGACTTTAAATTTCCTTCATGGCATTTGATCAAGCATGAGAAAATAAAAGGTATCATTATGGTCTTTGTGTGCTGTGTGAGGGAACAGAGACTGGAGGACTATGTAGGCACACAGCCAACATATGAGAAACTGGGCACTGAAATTTTGGTGCCTTGGTTCCAAAGCCCAAGCACTTTCTCTCACATCTCCACTGCCTGGAAGGGACTGTAAATTTCTACTCTGAGTTTGGCATCAACTATGGCTTTAGTCCTTGCATGAGAGAGCCTCCTGTGGGGACACATGCCAGGTGCAAGACATCAGGCCCAGTCCTTGCTCAGCATTCAAGTACTTTTAGCATCCAGTTAGTATTTCCCACACTGATGCTTCACTGTATCTCCTTCCTTCAGTCCCAAACTCTTTTGATTACAGGCAGTTTCAGCATTAATCCTCCCATAGTCTTCAAAGTCTGGAGTTCTGAAGCAGTGCTCTTTGCTGTAGCAGTCAGGCCCTGGGGCAGTCACATCCCACATTCACCTCTGGAAGGAGTTGAGGAAAATTCACTCAAAATTTCTCCAATTGGGATCTAACATTTCACCTGAGATAATGCTGCCAAAATTGGAAATGCAGTTCCCTTGTGGGTAATCTGTCTTCTTCACCTGGGCCAGCCATTGTTTCTGTGTGATTAGCAGAAGACTATATATATATATATATATATATATATATATATATATATATATATTCAATCCCTGAAGAATATATATCTATATCAAGATACATAGATATATTCAGTCCCTGAAGAATATCTAGATCTAGATCTAGATATAGATATAGATATAGATATAGATATATAGATATATTCAATCCCTGAAGAATATCTAGATATAGATATAGATATGGATATGGACAGTGAGAGAGAGAGAGAGAAAGCACAAGCAGGGGGAGTGGGAGAGGGAGAAGCAGACTCTCCACTGAGCAGGGAGCCCGATGTTGAACTCGATCCCAGGATCCTAGGATTATGACTTGAGCTGAGGGCAGATGCTTAATGACTGAGCCACCCAGGCACCCATATACACCTTCATTTTAGAAGAGAGAAGACTTGGATTCATTCTAATACATAAGGGAATTGCTGGCTGATATGGTTGTTCTATATCCATTTTTAAAGTACTCTCTACCCCTAATGTGAGGCTCAACCTCATGATCCTGACATCAAGAGTCTCTCACTCTTTTAACTGCGTCAGCAAGGTGCCCCTATTTTGATTTTTTATTTTAGAAAAATTGATACTGTTTTCCATAGTGACTGCACCCACTTACAGTCCTACCAACAGAGCCTGTTTACAGTTCCACCAAAAGAGCACAGTTCCCTTTCCTCCACATTTTGGCCAAAATTATTGTTTGGTCTTCTGGATACTAGTCATTCAGACAGGTGACACATGACATCATTTTGGGCTTTGATTTGCATTTCCCTGATAAGTGGTGGTGAACATCTCTTCGTGCATTTTTCGGCCCTCTGTGTGTTTTCTTTGGAAAAATATCTAGTCTGAACTCAGCTGATCTTGTAACTGCTATCTGTTTTTGTGTTATTAAGTTGTAGGAGTTCTTCAATATTTGGGGTATGAGACATTTGTCAGGTAGTTTGCAAATATCTTCCCCTTTTAGTATGTTGTCTTTTCAATATGTTGATGACTGGAGATTTCCTTTGCTGAACAGAAGGGTTTTAGTTTGATGCAGTCCCAGTTGTTTATTGTTCATTGTAGCCTTTGCTTCTGATGTCAAATCCAAAACTGAGTGTCGGGAAGGATCTCAAGAAACATTCTTTCAAAAAAAATTGTGTTAAGGGGAAGAATGAATAGATATATTCTGACACCTCTGTGCAATACAGTTTTAGTAGGCTCTTGACCTGCTCAGTCAGCACAGCATCTGATTCTAGAACTCAGAATCTGGAGTTCAAATTTTGGTCATAGGGCTTATTATAAAAATGCAGGGGTGTTAATAACATTCTGTCCAATTTCCAGCTAGGTATTTTATGGGGATAGCTGTTTTGTTGAAGTCCTTGCCACATTGTGACTTCGTTGTTGTGGATCAGGTGGTATAAACATCCAGCTGCATTGCTTTACTTGAGGTTTCCCAGTGTTTCCAAAGCACTTATCGTGGAGACTGATGCATCCCGATTTTACATTCTTGGAGCTTTTGTTGTAAATCAATTGACTACATATTTTGGGTTTTTTTCCTGGGTTTTCTGCTCTGTTCCATTGATCTGTGTGTATGTCTGTAGGTCGATACCATATGATTTCCATTTCTACAACTTTGTAATACATTTTGAATTCAGAAAGCATGATGCTTCCTAGTTTGTTTCTTCTCAAGATGCCTTTGGATATTCAGGGCCTTTTGTGGTATTATTCACTTTGTAGGATTATTGGTTTTATTTTTTTTAAATGCCATTAGAGGGAGAGGAGTCAAGATGGTGGAGAAGTAGGAGGCTGAGACTACTTCAGCTAACAGGAGATCAGCTAGATAGCTTATCTAAAGATTGCAAACACCTACAAATCCATCGGCAGTTCGAAGAGAAGAAGAACAGAAATTCTAGAAACAGAAAATCAACCACTTTCTGAAAGTTAGGACTGGCGGAGAAGTAAATCCAAAGTGACGGGAAGATAGACCCCGTGGGGAGGGGCCGGCTCCCGGCAAGTGGTGGAGCAATGCAGCACAAAATCAGGACTTTTAAAAGTCTGTTCTGCTGAGGGACAGTGCTCCAGATGCTAAACCGGGGTGAAGCTCTTGTGGGGTCAGTGTGGCCTCAGGTCCCGCAGGATCACAGAAGGATCGGGGGTGTCTGAGTGTCTCAGAGCTTACAGGTATTAGAACGGGAAAGCCAAAAAAAAAAAAAAAGGAACAGGAAAGCCGGCTACAGAGACAGAGCCAACAGTGAGCTCACAGATTGGGGTTACCTTGAACTGGTCGCAGGCTCAGTGAGCTTGGAGCGCGGCCGGAGGTCAGGCAGACGGGAGTTACTGGGCGCTGTTCTCTGAGGGCGCACTGAGGAGTGGGGCCCAGGGCTCTGCGCTCCTCCAGCTGGAGACCAGGAGGCCGCCATTTTTATTCCCATCCTCAGGAACTCTACAGAAAGCACTCAGGGAACAAAAGCTCCTGAAAGCGAACCCTAGCAGATTACTCAGCCGGCCCCTGATAAAGGCGGTGCAATTCCACCTGGAGCAAAGACACTTGAGAATCAATACAACAGGCCCCGCCCCCAGAAGATCAACAAGAAATCCAGCTAAGACCAAGTTCACCTGCCAAGGAGTGCAGGAGAATTCCAGAGGAGGAGAAAGCAAAGCACGGAACTCATGGCTTTCTCCCCATGATTCTTTAGTCTTGCAGTTAATTTAATTTTTTTTTCTTCTTCAACTTTTTTTTCTCTTCTTCTGCTAAAATTTTTTTTAACTTTTATCCTTTCCTTTTTTAATGATTTTTAATAGTTTGTCTAATATATATATTTTTCTTTTTTATACTTTTTCTTTTTTGTTTTCTTTTAATTGTTTCTTTTCTTTTCTTTTTTCTTTTTTTTTTTTTTTTCTTTCTGAACCTCTTTTTATCCCCTTTCTCCCCCGTCACGATTTGGGATCTCTTCTGATTTGGTTAAAGCATATTTTCCTGGGGTTGTTACCACCCTTTTAGTATTTTACTTGCTCCTTCATATACTCTTATCTGGACAAAGTGACAAGGTGGAAAAACTCACCACACACACACACAAAAAGAACAAGATGCAGTACCGAAGGCTAGGGACATAATCATCTGTATCTTTAGGGTAAATACCCAGGATTGCAATGGCAGGGTCATAGGGAAGTTCTATTTTTAATTTCTTGAGGAATCTCCACACTGTTCTCCAAAGAGGCTGCACCAACTTGCATTCCCACCAACAGTGGAAGAGGGTTCCCCTTTCTCCACATCCTTTCCAACACATCCTCTCCATTCTAACTGGTGTAAGGTGATATCTCAATGTAGCTTTAATTTGAATCTCCCTGATGGCTAGTGATGATGAACATTTTTTCATGTGTCTGATAGTCATTTGTATGTTTTTATTGGAGAAGTGTTTGTTCATATCTTCTGCCCATTTTTTATATGATTGTCTGTTTTGTGTGTGTTGAGTTTGAGGAGTTCATTATAGATCCTGGATATCAACCTTTTGTCTGTACTGTCATTTGCAAATATCTTCTCCCATTCCCTCGGTTGCCTCTTTGTTTTTTTCACTGTTTCCTTTGCTGTGCAGAAGCTTTTGATTTTGATGAAGTCCCAAAAGTTCATCTTCGCTTTTGTTTCCTTTGCCTTTGGAGACATATCTTGAAAGATGTTGCTGTGGCTGATATCGAAGAGATTACTGCCTATGTTCTCCTCTAGGACTCTGATGGATTCCTGTCTCACATTGAGGTCTTTCATCCATTTTGAGTTTATCTTTGTGTACGGTGTAAGAGAAGGGTCGAGTTTCATTCTTCTACATATAGCTGCCCAGTTTTCCCAGCACCATTTATTGAAGAGACTGTCTTTTTTCCACTGTATATTTTTTCCTGTTCTGTCGAAGATTATTTGACCATAGAGTTGAGGTTCCATATCTGGGCTCTCTACTCTGTTCTACTGGTCTATGTGTCTGTTTGTTGCCAGTACCATGCTGTCTTGGTGATCACAGCTTTGTAGTAAAGCTTGAAATCAGGTAACGTGATGCCCCCAGCTTTATTTTTGTTTTTCAACATTTCCTTAGTGATTTGGGGTCTCTTCTGATTCTGTACAAATTTTAGGATTATTTGCTCCAGCTTTTTGAAGAATACCGGTAGAATTTTGATCGGAATAGCATGGAGGTGGAGAAATGGGAACCTTCTTCCACTGTTGGTGGGAATGCGTGTTGGTGCAGCCTCTTTGGAGAAATGTGTGGAGATTCCACAAGTAATTAAAAATAGAGCTTCCCTATGACCCTGCCATTGCACTCCTGGGTATTTACCCCAAGGATACAGATGTAGTGAAAAGAAGGGCCATCTCTACCCCAATGTTTATAGCAGCAATGGCCACGGTCACCAAACTGTGGAAAGAACCAAGATGCCCTTCAACAGACGAATGGATAAGGAAGATGTGGTCTATATACACTATGCCTCCATCAGGAAGGATGAATACCCAACTTTTGTAGCAACGTGGATGGGACTGGAAGAGATTATGCTGAGTGAAATAAGTCAAGCAGAGAGAGTCAATTATCATATGGTTTCACTTATTTGTGGAGCATAACAAATAGCATGGAAGACATGGGGAGTTAGAGAGAAGGGGGTTGGGGTAAATTGGAAGGGGAGGTGAATCATGAGGGACCATAGACTCTGAAAATCAATCTGAGGGGTTTGAAGTGGCGGGGGTTGGGAGGTTGGGGTACCCGGTGGTGGGTATTATAGAGGGCACGGATTGCATGGAGCACTGGGTGTGGTGAAAAAATAATGATACTGTTATGCTGAAAATAAATAAATGAAAAAAATTAAAAATTAAAAAATAATAAATAAATAAATAATTTAAAAAATTATTTTTGTATATAGAATCTCTTTCCTTTTGTTTAGGACTTAATCCATCTGTTAGTTCTACAAGGACCTTTGTAGAGCCATTAAGAGTTTAATATATGACACCATCTTTTCCTAATAAGTAAAAAATAAGCTGGGAATATAAGTTGATGTTTTCTAACTGGGAAAAGAGGATATAGATACAGTGAGTAATAGTTTTCAAAATGTTTTATAATTAGTGTAAGCAAAGGAATCCATAAATATGGCTTCTTTTCTTTTACTGATCTCTTTCAACCAGATATACAGAACTGGTGTGGACCAGCACTATCCCACCGTACACCATGTGCCTCTTGGGAAGCATCCACCATTCTCTCTACTTTCTATCCTGAAACCCAGGGCCTGACTCAGCTACTCAGAAAATATTTCTCAAAATAGTGCATTTGGGAAAAAGCCCATTTTCCACAGATTTCCTAGAAGACACACTCCAGAATGTTGAATTTTATGGAACTGTTTTGATCTCTCTGTGAATCCTCCAAGACTCCAAGATGCCCAACATTGACTGTGGCTTGTTTTGTAGAGATAAGGGAACCCCTGCAATGTCTCCTGTGGCCACCAGAGGGGTGTTTGTGCACTTAACAAGGACATGGACACTGCTCCACCTCCACAGAAGATACAAGTTAACCTCCTTTTGGTTTTTCTTGACAATCTCAGCAAATTTCTTCAAGGAGAGAATGCATATTATCCTACATATTCTTGCGGATCTATTTACAAGTCCCTAGAAGTGACAACCTAAGGTACTACAGTGAGTAAACCATTGCATCCATTCTTACAACTACCAATACATAAAATTATAAATGACTGAATGAAGGTCCATGGACCCTCCCTTCAGAAAGACAGAAAATGAACCTCAAATGGGTCACAGATCTAAAGAGCCAAAGCTATAAACCTCAGAGAAGAAAACCTAACAAGAAGTCTTCCCTGACCTTAGCTTTGGCATCTGTTTCTTAGGGATGACACCAGAATCAACAAGTGGAAGAACAGGTATATGGGTAAATTAGTCACTGACATGAATGCCTTTCCCCTGGACTCCTCACGTGCTCCCAGAAACCAGGCAGGAACTGTAGGAGTCATTTCTCTCTACGTCTCACTTAGCAGTACCCATTACATTCTCCAGTTTAGGGATAGGGTCTGTAGCTTCAGAGCCCTGCTTGGGGTCACCCAGCCATAAAGAGGCTGAGCAGGGGATAGAACTGCTATCACTCTGCCATTGGACTCTGTGTTCCATCCACATGGCTCACTCCTGGAACTCAGAGGTGCAGAAAGATCCATATCCAACCCTGAGGCCTGGGGACCTCACTGAATTCAAGGGGCGGTGGTGCCACCTCTGACTTGGGCTTGTCCTGTGTCTGCTGTCTGATGATGCTGTGCCTTGGCACTGAGGACTCTCCCAGTACCAGCCAGAATTTTTCTGTGTAGGAGGAGGTTTCTCCCTGGTTTCAAAGGCTCATGTAACCTCATAGTTGAGAAGTCTCTTCTGAAGCATCTGGATGCAACCTTCTTGTTAGGTTGGGCCCACAACCCTGGCAAGCCCTGGGTTCAAATCCTGCCTGTGACTCAATGTGGATCATGGAAAGGTGCAGTTTCTTAAATCCTTGGTTTCCTTCTTCATCAAACAGAAGTAGCATTTCTAACTTCCACATGGAATTGTTAGGGGTATCGACTGATGTGATTCATGCTCTAAAAAGATACTCAGTAATCATTAGCTTTACCAGATAAAATTAGCCCACAGGGAGCACATTGCTATCATGGGCTCTGGGTCTCTGCCTGTGTCTCTTCAGCCTGCCAATCCAGGCTCCCCTGACTCAGTTTTCTTTCCAGAAAGCCTTCATCCCCTCCAGTATGGGATCCCACAACACTGGGGCTCAACCATCAGACCCAGGCCATCCCTGGGTCAGGAAGCCACCCAGAGCTTCTGTCCTGGACATGGACAATCCTCACTGTGGAGACTGGAAGGCTGGAGCCCCCAAAACTGTCATCAGTTTTTGGAACACATATGGAGGTGCTTTTTGATAGGTCTCTTTCTCCCCAATTCAGGGAAATAGCTGCCCACAGTTCCATTAGCCTGTCCCACTTTTTCCCCACTGTATAATCTTTGGTACAAAGAATCTTGGGCCTCCTTGGCTGCCTGGGTCCAACTGCCTTTCCGTGGTTGGAGTTGAAAGTATTTTATGGATGTCATTTTGGTTTTTGATGGACCTATTGGTAGGAGGAAACTTGGCCACTCCCTGCAAGCCAACACAAAGCCTGAGCCACTGACCAATATGGCAGTGCCCAGCCCATGGGGGCCCTTCCCCTAGTACTCAGAGCTCTCCTTTCTCACTGAGCCCCACTCACAGTTTTTTTCTCTCTCTTCCTGAAGGGAGAGCCCCCAAATGTCTCTCTCTGATGATCTTTCTTCTCTGCCTGTTTAGCTCCGTCTTATGGCAGAGAAGACCAGAATTACTGACTTGACCTCTATGAAAGCATCAGATCAAGTGGACTCCCTCTTACCTGACTTTGGGGGAGGAGAGAGATTTCATCAGGAAGCACAACTCCCTCTCTCAGACAAGCTTAACTTGAGGGATACCAAGGGTGGGGCTGGCAGGGTCAGAAGGTCACAGCTAGAGCATCCTGAGGGATGTGGATGAGCAATGTCCAGTGCCAAAGACCCTGGTTGAGGCTCTGTCCATCCTGCAGTTTCCATGAGCAGCCAATGCGCTTTGTAAAGGCCTGTCTTGCTCACACAAGTTCAAGTGGTTCTTTCTGTTGCCACTAAAACTACATCTGGATAAACACGTGTCTGTAACCCACTGACCTGCACTGTCCTTAGAGGTTCCTCCCTGAGAGGATGGGGTTTATCCAGGAAGTACAGTGAGCAAACTGAGAGGAGCGGCCTGGCCTGCACCCCTCTGCTGGCCTGGAGTAAGGCCTGGTTGCTCTAGTTACAATCTGAGTTAAGGAGCACGAGGGGCTGAAGTGGCTTGAGCATGTCACCATATAGGGCATAGGTGAGGTGTGTTCCAGGACACAAGGCAGGGAAGTTTGTGGGAGAGGAAATATGAGGGGGGTTTTGGGCAGACTCTTCCTTGCTCTATGGCCATTCCAAATACCCTGATGACATCACTACTGGTTTGTTTTCATGATTTCAGGTCTCATCTATAGAATCGTATCCCTCCTTTCCAAACAATGCTTCTCCTTAATAAAGAAAGCAGAGAGGAAGCAGCAGCAAGTTCCCCCAAAATGTGGTTAAATTGTGTTCTAGTATTGGTGTTTATAGAAATCATTTGTAGAGAAACAGAGATTAATGGCACAGACATGTTTATCACTTACATTATTAGAGTCAAATAAATGGAAATGTCTTAGTTGTTTATCAGATGGTGCTGCTGAGTACTGTCACTGAGAATGCCCAAAAAGACAGCAGTGATAGTGCCTGTCTACTGTGGATACATCAGGTTGAACAAAAATGCAGCCCTGGAACCTTCAGGGACCCACTCTGACACACACACACACACACACACACACACACACACACACACTACACTTAGAGGGAAAGGTAAGGAAGAAGGACACTGTGTGTTATGGGCGATTATTTCTTGGCAGAAGGAATTTGCTTTCTTTTTTCATATTTAAATCATTATTTACTACATAAACATAGTCTGGATAAAACCTAAAGAAATATTTACTTTATTACCTAACTTGCTAGCAATAAATGAGAATATTTAAGATATGATTTTAATATTTTATAATATGTTTATTAGAATAGTTTAAATGTAGACTATTTTCTGCCTGTAGACTATTTTCTGTAGGCTATTATTTGCCCGGGCACATGTAAAGCTAAGATGAGGTAAAGTACCAGAGACAGAGGGAAAAGCAGTGGTTGCAGGGACTGTGATGAGGGAATGAAGAATGAGTGATTACTAGCACAGTTGTTTCTGAGATGGAAATGTTGTAGAAGTAAATGGTTGTGCCAAACTCTGAATGTACTTAATGAGACCTCGATAGACCATTGAAAAGGATCTGAGTAAAATTTTATGTAAACTGAATTTCTACCTTATTTAATAAACAAAATCTATTAAGGCATTATGCAGGTGTATACAAAACACAAATATTACAAAGAAGTCAATGACGAGGAGGGGAAGGCTTTGTTTGGGGCTGCAGCCTGCACCAGCTGCTGCACAGGTGCTGAAGCTGGTTTCTCCACTGAGGCAGCTGGTGGTTCAGGCCATTCAGGCATCCCAGGAGCAGGGGCAGGACCCTGCTGGACCTCCAGGTCAGGCAAAGGGGCTGATGGCTCTTGCATCTCAGGAGAGTGAATTAGAGCCCTGACTACCAGGGCAGGTGGTGTCAGTGGTCATCCTGACAGGTGAACCACAGCAGCAGGGATGGAGTGGGCCAGCTCAGGCTCCAAAGTTGCAGCAGGTGCCAGAATGGGTGCTGAGACGAGTTACTGAGGTGGATCAGGATCTTGCTCTGGGGCTGGTGCTGTAGCTCCAAGAAAAGAAAGTATCATCAGCACGACTGACTTCCCTTTTGCCTCGTACATAAAAGAAACTTTTCCCACCACTCAATGTGGTCTGTGTTCAAGACTCAATCCCTGGAATACCTCCCCATCTGAAGCCCATGGGGACAGTGATCTGAGACTACTCACTCCTCTTGGCCCAACTACAATCTATGGAGGCTTACTCAGTGTGGCCCACCCTGTCTCTTCCTCAGGCCCTCATCAGTCAGCCCCAGTCCTCCTCACCCCAGCCTCTGGCTGGGTGGGCTAGAGGTGTTGCGACTATGAGAGCTGAAGCTGGGAACAGCACTGCAGGTCTGAGTCTGGCATATTGAGATCCAGGTATGCCTGTAGGCCATTCAGGCTGGGAAATTCTGGGGGATGGAAAAAGTCCCTGGGATACTGTTCCAGCAATGTGCTCAAGATGGAACAGATTGTCCTAGGGACAGACAGGTAGGCATAGAAGTCACAGGACAGGGCACGTTCCCAAACCAATATCTCAGGGAACCCTGTGTGAACCTGGGTCCTGGGCTTCCATATCCTGTGATAAACCAGTCCTACTCCTTGTTCACCTGTGATCTCGCAGTCCTGCCTGACACAGACCTTGTTGCAAATGGAAGGGTAGCAGAAATTCACTATGATTGTGGGTCCTTGATCAATGATGTGAGCATTTCTGTCCTCCTCGGGGTAGCTGGACAAACTCCTCAGCCTGTCTCCTTGCCCACTTGCCACTTAAATTCAATAGCATGTGTCCAGGGAGGTGTGGTGCCTGGCCTCTTCATTACCCTCATTGCACATGCCACTGCTCTGGGAAGATACAACCAAGATGGGAACCAAGGAACTCTGTCTCTAGCCAGGCCTACCCAGGACCCTCCCAATAGCTCCCAATACCTACTGTGCCCATGTGCTGCCTTATTCACTAGGTGCCATGAGTGGGTCTCCTTCCACTGACACTAATCTCCCACATGTGTGGGATGTCCAGTCCCTGAGCTCTCGCTGGGTCTCCTGAGTACCCTCTGAGCATCTGGTGTCCAGGTTCCAATGGACTTCTGTGGGATTGTTTCTAAATCCTCAGTTCTGGGTCCCAGAATTGAGGTAGAGATAGGGCTGGGAGGGGGCAGGCATGGAGAATGACCCTCTCAGGGGTTGAAGCTGTCCTCCATCCCTCTATGCTCTCCCACAGTGTTCACACACCATCCACATCTTCCCATTTTCCAGAAGAAGCTCTTAGAACGTTACCCTAAAGCAGGAATAACAGATATGTGGATGAAAATTCAGCAGCCCCTCTAATTTACAGTGCTTCGCTACCTGGTGGAGAGGGAAGGCCCTCCTTTATCAGGGCCGTGGATGTGCTCTGGCACAGATAAGAGTCACCTCAGGAATCCTCTTTTCACCCTGCCCACAATGACATTGGTGTGAAAAAGAAGAAGGGATCACCACGGTATCCACTGTGCTCAACCTCCTCCAGTCCATGGGCAGGAACACCCACATATTCCTCTTTCCCTAAAACTCAAAAGGAATGGATGGGGCTGCCTTGGATAGTTCAAAGGTGAGGGCATCACCTAGTCTTCTCAGTATTAAGTACCTTATGGCACATGTTGCCAAATGCCCTGAGGCATTGAGGGAGATGTTTGAGCTAATGTCTGCAGCATGTAAAAAATTAATTTCCCTGGGGTTTCTGGAAGCCAGAGCTCTGGAAAGTAGGAAAACATCAAGAGAACATCTTTCCATATCATATGTCTCCAGCCAAGTAACCCTGATACTGGACTACACTAGAAACTGGGTGTCTGGTTGCTGGGGTTCCAAGTTCTGTTGGGGTCTGTGGTCAAGGAAGTGACATCACTGCCTAGGTAGGATCCCCTACCACAGTCTACTCCTGGTTTGACACCTACACAAACAGTGCTCTGGTCTGCCATCTCTTATTGCCTTTCTGCATGAAAGGCCACATCTGTACACAGTGACATCAACACACTCCTCTCCACAGGACCCCACGAAGATCTGGGTGCAGCCAAGGCCCCAGCTTGGAAACACACCTGGTTTCAGACACAACTCTATTCTTACCTGTTTTTTGACCCTGGATAAACCATTGTACCTGACAGGGATGGTCTTCTCTGTAAAATACACATGATTCTAGCATGTCCTTCTACCAGATATCCATAGATGTAGGTCGGATAATATCTGTGATGCTAGACGAGTGGTGTCACATGTAGAAAATACCTCCAACCAAATTTCTTTCCTCTTATCAACTTCTTTGAATCTGCTACTAGTCAGATTCCACTGCACAGTCCCTACTGGTTTGTGTGTTTTTGTGTGTACATGCACACTCTCTCCTATGTGAAACAGATGTGTTCATCAGTGCTCACATTCTGGAGTCCCAGAAGAACAGGGTAATAGCTTGGGTAATAGCTTCCCAAGATATTAGGCTTCTAATTTTCAATGCAAACCCTAAAGAAGTGATTGGATCCTTGTCCCTTGAGGGTCAGAATCCAACCTGACCCATAGAGATTGCCTGCCCTGTGATGTAAGCCATTACCTTTTTTCCAAAGTGTGTGATGTCCATTCAGTGGATTTCCATGACCTGGGGTCCTCCTCAGAAAAGAACATGGGGAAATGTCTCCTATCTCGGATATCAATGATCACCCTCATTTTGATGCCATTTCCATGTCTATAGCCAGCTCCTTCTATACAACCTTTTCCTGAGCCACCAGTGAATGGCTAGGTGTATCAAGGTCCCCAACTTTGAGTATACTCAAAGAGTTGGGTTTATGCCCGGTAAGCCTTCCTTCCAGTCTGATCCTGGTAATGCATGGACCCTGAGGGATCATCACCTTTTCCCCTCACGGGTACCGTTGGTTCCCCCAAATCCTCTGTAAATATCCTTGTGTAACCCCCTCCTCTGAGTGTGATCTGGATTTAGTGATTCAATTTTATTCCACAGAACATGGTAACATGACCCAAAGGCCCCGCTGAGATTTAATTATAAAAGCCCATTGCTCAGCCCCATGTTGATTCTGACCCATGTTCTCTATCATATCCTCATACTGAAGTACAGGCCCTTAGGTTGAACCATGACACAGGCATATGCACGTGGCCTAGCACTGTTGGTCAACAACAGACAGAGGAACTCAGGTCTTTGAGATGGGCCATATCTAGCCAACACCCCTAAGTGAGCTTGGGTTCTCAGTGAGGCAGGTCCTCCCTTGGTGTTGACAACAGCCCCAACCTAAAGATAGACTCTGAAAGGAGCCCACAGATGAGCACTGTTGGATTCTTGATCCCCTGAGAACGAGAGACAATGTTTGTGGGTTCAACCACTGAGTACGGGGAAATGTGGTCACACAGCACTGGGAGAATGGCACTGATACTGTCAAAATGCCGCAGGCCTTGGCCCTCCTACCCTCCCTTTCTGCTCTCTTCCTCAGCTTCCTCTGGCCACCCTGGCCTCCTTCCTAACCTCCACTCTGGGAACATCAAAGTCTGCCTCCGATTCTCTGCTCCAGCCCTCTGACAGGCTGAATACATTCAGATTTGTGCAGGGCTGTCTCCTTCTTTTCCTGCCACAGGAATTCTCAATGTCTTCTCAGAATAGCCTTGTCATACCCTCACCTGGTGGAGCTCAGGACTTAGATGTAGTCCCTTGCTGTTTTCCTATGGAGAAATTGCTCTTTTCATTCACAATTTTGTTTCTTGTTTGTACATCTTCTCTTCAAGACCCTGAGCTCTTAGAAGGAGAACCTGGTTGGCTGATAAGCACTGGTACCATCTAAGTGTGCAGTGCCCAGTGACCAAATGAACACAAGACAGGATCCATCCTAACACTGGCCAGCTCCATTGTCTGAGCCTCATTGATTTTGCTCATGTGTAAGTCCTTTTGTTTTCTTTTTTGTTGTTGTTTTTTAAGCTAACTATACCTAACGTGGGGCTCAAACTCATAACCCTGAAATCAAGTATCCTACTGTCTGAGGAAGCCAGGTGACTCTTTGGTCATTTTTAAAGGATTTAGACTGGTAACTATTGAAGTTAACATGATTTCAACATGTTGTAGGTACATTACATTATGTTAAATTACCAAATAACTCGCCAAATTTTGGTAGCATGTCACCAAAGATTTCTCCCCATGACAGTGCTGAGAGGCTCTTCAAATTAGGAGACTGAAATCCTTTGTGTTCTTTTAGGAATGCAGATTCCCTCCACCATGGGCCTTCTCACTCCCTGGGTTGTCATGCACCACTGATGCCATCAGCACAAGAGAAAATATGACAAAGAAATACACAAAGGGGGGTATTTCCAGCCAGGTCTTGAAGGACTAAATGTACACTTTTATGCTCAATATTTTATTTATTTATTTAGATATTTATTTCTTTATTAGAGGGAAAAGAGCACAGGAAGGAGGGAAGAGGCAGAGGGAGGAAAACCAGAGAGACACTGAGGTGAGGAGGACAGGGTTTGGCTGATATAGACCTGTGGAGGGAACAGTTTAGGCCACACAGAGCAAGTCTCCATCAACTGGTAAGCCATGAGTAATCAGTACTCTCTCAGATCCCTGTGTCCATGACCTGCCATCAGGATAGACCTTCCAGGGATTGCTTCATGGACTCAGAGAACATTGAAGGGTGGGAAAATTTTCCTTATTTAGGAGGGGCATAAAAAGTCAATCATGGTGATGATACTTTCTCTTCTTGGACCAACAGGACCAGCCACAAAAGAAGATCCTGAGACATTTCTAGAGCTCCTCTAGCTCCAACTGTGTTGTGTGGCAGCTTCAGAGCCCAAGTGGTGTGGATGGGAATAAGTTGTGCAGGTGACATGGCTGTGGATATAGCATATGGGAGGTGCCTACTGCAAAGTTTTTATTGACAACGAAGTGCATGATTGAAACACTTAGGAGTCTACTACTGTGGGGGACATTCCTGGCTTAAAAGTGTTCAAGTGGTGAAGCAGGTTGGAATCCCAGGCATGACAACATCACCTCAGAATCCCAGGGTTCAGAAGAACAGGTGGGTACCGAATACATCAGAGTCCCCAGACATCGGTTAGGGATAAACGGTTGAAAACCACGAAGCTAGTTCCTGGCTTTCTGTTCTGTGTAACCCTATACCCTGAATCACAGCATGGTTGGGAATTCACTTTTCTGGAAAGGGTCAAGCAAAAAACAGAAGCATGGCAAGACCCACAACACCCTGCAGGTATTGTGGGGGTTTTGTGTCATAGGAATCCATAGAAATTGGAGTAGGTAGTGCCTGGGGGGCTCAGTTGTTTAATACAGGAGGAGAGATGATGATGATAGATAGATAGATAGATAGATAGATAGATAGATAGATGATAGATTGATGATAGAATCTTTAAAACAAAAAAAAATATTGAAGTTGGAACTCAGTTGCATGCCTGAGATAAAAATGCCTTTTCACTGGCAGGGTGAACACAGAGTTCTGACAGAAACTGAGGAGTTAAGACTGGTGGATTGTTTTTTTCTGTGAGGGTTCACTGAAGATCTGGAGTGCAAATTTTCAGCTCTTGAGTAGAGAGCAGGGTGCAGTGATATTCATCTCACCCATTGGTGTTGCAAGCCTTCAGGGAGTAAAACAACACCACATACTGGAATCCAGAGCGGCTTACACAGAGGCCTGTCTCTGCTGCTTAGGAGAGCTGCTTTTGCACTAGTTGACTTACACTTGAGGATCAGAGCAAGAGGTCCTTCCCCTTGAAGAGGATCACAAAGGACTTCCTCCTCTCAAGTTTACTGATAATAAAGGGTTGCAAAGCTTCAGAGCTTAGGTAAAACACTAAGCATTCTTTGTATTTTTATTTTGTAGGCTTTTAAATTTTTTCAGATTTTTCATATTTTTCATCTCTTTTAAAATAATTTTTATTAGAGAAAGAGAGAGTGAGGTGGTTGGGCAGAGGCAGAGAATCTTGAAGCAGACTGCCTCCTGAGCACAGAGTCCAACTCTGGGAAGGATCCCAGGTTGGTTTCAGATCAACCTGAACTGGAACTCAACAACTGAGCCACCCAGGCTCCCCACAAAGAGTAGATTTAATTGAGAAGAAATTAAAATAGGATCAATCCTAAATATATATGAATAAAAAGGAAGAGTAGAAGAAGGAAGGGAAAGAAGAAAGGCTTTAAAATCAGAGAAAGAATAGTCATGGAGTAATATGAATTTACTAAAGTGTGGCATGAGACAAAACTAGAAAGAAAGAATTTTATTAGTAGTATCTTTGTGGTATGACCAAATGTGTTTTGTATTTATTCTACATGCTTGAAAAATTATCTTTCTATTTTTTAAACTATGCATGAATTATTTCATTTATATCTTTAATATTGAAAGAAAAGAAGTTATATAATTTACTTTCTCAAATGTCTTAGGACTTCTGGCAGGAATTCTCCTCAACCGCACTGTATCGCACCAAAAGTCGTGGAGGTGATCCTTGACTGTGTTCTCGAACATGAAACAATAATAGTAAACATTCTTGCATCGTGTTTGTTTCTTTTTTGTCCTTAGTGCAATGATACGTAGTAATTAATTTAGTTATGTACATATTGTGTCTTTTTCTCTATCACTTATCAACTCCAAAAGGGCAGTCACCTTTTCTGTTTTACTCACCAATATAAAATCAATTGCCTAGCACAATCACACATAAGTTGGGAACTCAATAAATACCTTGGAATGAATAAATACGTAAACCAAGAAAAAGAAATTCTTTCACAGTTTAGAAGTATAATTGAAAATCTATAAATATGAAATAATAATTGATTCATTGGAGCAAATGGTAGCAAATTTGTTGTCACAAAATGGGCCATTAGTGTCTAGATTTTTTTTCTTTTTACTACTCTTTCATTACTATTTTTCACTAAGATTTGTTATTCCCCAAAGTGAAAAATAGCCATATTGTCTGAGAAAAGAATAAATAATTGTTTTAGACGTAGTGTAAACACCAGAACCAGCACTAAGCTGAGGCAATTGAAGCATCCAGAGCACAGGTTGTCAGGAGACATGCACACCTAGGTTTGTGCGAGCCTCATTCATGAATCTTCATGACCCTGCAAGTGACTGGCCCCTTAAATTTTGTATCCTAGTGGCCTCACTTGTCTCATTATGGTATCTCTGTTAATTTATTCTTTTTATAAACTTATCCTTAAAAGAGAAATAAGTGCATCTCCAAGTTATCTCAGCTCGCCAACAATGGGATCATATACAGCTTTCTTTCCATCTCTTGACTGTCTGCAAAACCCACATAACAAAACCTCCAGATTGGTGACAACTATTTCCTTTCCTCCAATCCCATACTGATAATTGTTACCAAGCTTACTGGCTGAACTAAACATTTTTGTTAACCAGCCTTAGCTGGTGTGTAATGAGATTTCTTACTCTTTTCTTCTTCATCACTTTGTGCAGGCCAGAGATTGCAAATAAGGTTTTGGATCTCATTGCATAGACACCTTTCTTTGCCTTCAACATAGTTAATGTTAACTACTTTCCAACACTTAAAATGATCAATTTTATAGGAAAATCCAGATATAAAAAATCTCAAAAATGAAGAAAACACATTTTAGAAGATTTTCCTTTATTTATTTTAGAGAAGTAGGGACAGATGTGCATGTGCATGAGTTGGATGAGGGTCAGAGGCAGAGGGAGAGGAAGAGAAATCTAAACAGACCCCATGCTGAGCAGGCAGCCCCACATAAGTCTTGATCTCAAAACCCTGAGATCATGACCTGAGCCAAAACCAAGAGTTTGATGCTTAATCAACTGAGCCACCAAGGTGCCCAATAAAATGCATTTTTTAAAAGAAAATCTAATAAGGGTATTTTAACACATGGCTCCTGTCAGTTGGAGCTTTCTTAACATTCAACTGAAATAAATGCCTTTCCTAGAAGCTGTCAATGAGCTTACCACAGATAAAATGTTTCTTCTCAGTTTTCAGTTAATTTCACATATCTGAATTTCCCAATGATACCTAGCCCTCATATATGAAAACTCTAGTGACTGTGGGAGGGGGAGACTCCCCCATTCTAGCAAATGTAAGCTACTGCTCAACTCACTCCAGAAAACACAAGATCCCAAACATTTCCACATTATGTTTATAGACACAAACTCGTTAGACTAAGAAATGTCCCTTTCACATTCCAATCACCCATAGCACTACTACTGTACTTTTTATTTGATTTTTAATTTTTTTAGGAAAAATACTGTAGTATCATTAACATACTATGTTATATTAGTTTCAGATGGACAATACAGTGATTTGACAATTTTGTACATTACTTGATGCTTACCATGATGAATGTAGTCATCATCTATCACCACGCTGCATTGTTAAAGTATTATTATATTTTAGAGCTCTACAAATTTTATTTTGTGTGTTACACAGAGAATAAACTATCTATATCATCCATCACTACTTTTAATTGATAAAAGGATATTGCAAAGCAAGTTTTTCAGAATGAAGCAACTATATATACTAACTTTATCTCACGGCTGTATCTTACTTTTTTTTTAAATTAACATAGTATATTATTTGCTTCAAGGGTACAAGTATGTGAATCATAAGTCTTACACACGTCACAGCGCTCACCATAGCACATACCCTCCCCAGTGTCCATAGCCCAGCCACTCTATTCACCCTCCCAAACCCCCCAACAACCCTCAGTTTGTTTCTTGAGATTAAGAGTCTTTTGTGTTTTAACCATGATCATTTAATAGATCACAGAGTTCTTTTTTGTACAGGATTATTTTCAATTTTTTATTTCTTTTCAGCGTAACAGTATTCATTGTTTTCGCAACACACCCAGCTCCATGAAATCTGTGCCCTCTATAATACCGACCACCTGGTTCCCCCAATTTCCCACCCTGCCCCTTCAAAACCCTCAAATTCTTTTTCAGAGTCCATAGTCTCTCGTGGTTCATCTCCCCTTCCAATTTCCCTCAACTCCCTTCTCCTCTCCATCTCCCCTTGTCCTCCATGCTATTTGTTATGCTCCACAAATAAGTGAAACCATATGATAATTGACTCTCTCTGCTTGACTTACTTCATTCATCATAATCAATTATACTCCCATCCACGTTGCTACAAAAGTTGGTATTCATCCATTCTGAGGGAGGCATAATACTCCATAGTTCATATGGACCACATCTTCCTTATCCATTCGTCCATTGAAGGGCATCTTGATTCTTTCCACAGTTTGGCGACCATGGCCATTGCTGCTATAAACATTGGGGTAAAGATGGCCCTTCCTTTCACTACATCTGTATATTTGGGGTAAATAACCAGGAGTGCAAATGCAGGATCATAGGGAAGCTCTATTTTTAATTACTTGTGGAATTTCCACACTGTTCTGCAAAGAGGCTGCACCAATATGCATTCCCACCAACAGTGGAAGAGGGTTCCCCTTTCTCCACATCCCCTCCAACACATGTTCTTTCCTGTCTTGCTAATTTTGGTCATTCTAACTGGTGTGAGGTGATATCTCAATGTGGTTTTAATTTGAATCTCCCTGAAGGCTAGCGATGATGAACATTTTTTCATGTGTCTGATAGCTTTATGTCTTCATTGGAGAAGTGTCTGTTCATATCTTCTGCCCATTTTTTGATATGATTGTTTTGTGTGTGTTGAGTTTGAGGAGTTCTTTATAGATTCTGAATATCAACCTTTTGACTGTACAGTCATTTGCAAATATCTTCTCCCATTCAATGGGTTGCCTCTTTGTTTTCTTGACTGTTTCCTTTGCTGTGCAGAAGCTTTTGATTTTGATGAAGTCCCAAAAGTTCATCTTCGCTTTTGTTTCCTTTGCCTTTGGAGACATATCTTGAGAGAAGTTGCTGTGGCTGATATCGAAGAGATTACTGCCTATGCTCTCCTCAGGATTCTGATGGATTCCTGTCTCACACTGAGGTTTTTTTATCCATTTTGAGTTTATCATTGTGTACGGTGTAAGAGAATGGTGGAGTTTCATTCTTCTACCTATAGCTGCCCAGTTTTTACAGCACCATTCATTGAAGAGACTGTCTTCTTTCCACTGTATATTTTTTCCTGTTTTTTCGAAGATTACATGACCATAGAGTTGAGGGTCCATATCTGGGTTCTCTATTCTCTTCCACTGGTCTATGTGCCCGTTTTTATGCCAGTACCATGCTGTGTTGGTGATCACAGCTTTGTAGTAAAGCTTGAAATCAGGTAACATGATGCTGCCAGTATTATTTTTGTTTTTCAACATTTCCTTAGCAATTCGGGGTCTCTTCTGATTTCATACAAATTTTTGGATTATTTGCTCCAGCTCTTCAAAAAATACGGTGGAATTTTGATCGGAATGGCATTAAAAGTATAGACTGCCCTAGGATGCAAAGACATTTTAACAATGGTTATTCTTCTGATCCAAGAACATAGAATGCTCTTCCATCTTTTTGTGTCTTCTTCAATTTCTTTCATGAATGTTCTGTAGTTTCTCGAGTACAGTTCTTTTACCTCTTTGGTTAGGTTTATTCCCAGGTATCTTATGGTTCTTGGTGCTATAGTAAATGGAATCTATTCTCTAATTTCCCTTTTAGTATTTTCATTGTTACTGTATAAGAAATCCACTGATTTCTGTACATTGACTTTGTATCCTGCCACGTTGCTGAATTGCTGTATGAGTTCTAGTAGTTTGGGGGTGAGTCTTTTGGGTTTTCCATACAAAGAATCAAGTAATCTGCAAAGAGAGAGAGTTTGACTTCTTCATTGCCAATTTGGATACCTTTTATTTCTCTTTGTTGTCTGATTGCTGTTGCTAGGACTTCTAATACTATGTTGAACAAGAGTGGTGAGAGTGTGCATCCTTGTCGTGTTACTGATCTCAAAGGGAAGGCTTCAAGCTTTTTCCCATTGAGGATGATATTTGCCATGGGTCTTTCATAGACAGATTTGATGAATTTCAGGAATGTTCCCTCTATCCTTATATTTTGAAGCATTTTAATCAGGAACAGATGCTGGATTTTGTCAAATGCTTTTTCTGCATCAAATGAAAGGACCATGTAGTTCTTCTCTCTTCTCATATTAATTTCTTCTATCATATTGATTGATTTGCAAATGTTGAACCATCCTTGTAGCCCAGGGATGAATCCCACCTGGTCATGGTGGATAATCTTTTTAATGTGCTGTTGGATCCTGTTTGCTAGGATCTTGTTGAGAATCTTAGCATCCATATTCATCAGTTATATTGGTCTGAAATTCTCCTTTTCAGGAGGTGTTTGCCTGGTTTGGGGATCAAGGTAATGCTGGCTTCATAGAAAGAGTCTGGAAGTTTTCCTTCTACTTCAATTTTTTGAAACAGCTTCAGGAGAATAGGTGTTATTTCTTCGTTGGATGTTTGGTAGAATTCCCCAGGGAATCCATCAGGTCCTGGGCTCTTGTTTTTTGGGAAGTTTTTGATCACTGCTTCAATCTTGTTACTAGATATTGGTCTATTCAGGTTGTCAATTTCTTCCTGGTTCAATTTTGGGAGTTTATATTTTTTTAGGAATGCATCCATTTCATCTAGGTTGCTTAGCTTATTGGCATATAACTGTTGATAATAACTTCTGATGATTGTTTCTACTTCCTTGGTATTAGTTGTGATCTCTCCCTTTTCATTCATAATTTTATGAATTTGGGCTTTCTCCCTTTTCTTTGGGATTAGTGTAGCCAATGGTTTATCAATTTTATTGAGTCTTTCAAAAACACAGCTTCTAGTTTCATTGATACATTCTACTGCATCTCTGGTTTCTAACTCATTGATCTCTGCTCTAATATTGATGATTTCCTTTCTTATGTGTGGAGTTGGTTTGATTTGTTATTGATTCTCCAGTTCTTTAAGGTGTAGAGACAACTGCTGTGATTGGATTTTTCAATTTTTTTGAGAGAGGCTTGGAAGGCTATGTATTTCCCCCTTAGGACCGCCTTTGCTGTATCCCATAGGTGTTGGACCAAAGTGTCTTCATTCCCATTGGTTTCCATGAATTGTTTCTGTTCTTCTTTGAAGAAATGGTTGATCCAAGATCCTGGTTGATCCAAGCATTCTTAAGCAAAGTGACCTTTAGGTTCCAGGTGTTTGAGTTCCTTCGAAATTTTTTCTTGTGATTGAGCTCCAGTTTCAAAGCATTGTGATCTGAGAATGTGCAGGAAATAATCTCAGTCTTTTGGTATCAGTTGAGTCCTGATTTGTTACCCAGTATGTGGTCAATTCTGGAGAAGATTCCATGGGCACTTGAGAAGAATGAGTATTCTGTTGTTTTAGGGTGGAATGTTCTGTATACATCTATGAGGTCCATCTAGTCCAATGTGTCATTCCATACTCTTATTTCTTTATTGATTTTCTGCTTTGATGATCTATTTCTGAGAAGGTGTGTTAAGATTTCCTACTATTAATGTATTCATATCAATATGAATCATTATCTTGATTAACAGTTTTCTCTGTAATTGGCTCCTCCCATATTGGGGACATAGATATTTATAATTTTTTTTTTAAGGGTGAAGCTTTGCCATGATTAATTTTTTCTTTTTAATTTATTTAGTCAGAGAGAGAGAGAGAGCGCGCAAGCACAGGCAGACAGAGTGGCAGGCAGAGTCAGAGGGAGAAGCAGGCTCCCCGTGGAGCAAGGAGCCCGATGTGGGACTTGATCCCAGAACGCCAGGATCATGACCTGAGCCGCAGGCAGCTGCCCAACCAACTGAGCCACCCAGGCTTCCCGATATTTATAATTTTTACATCATCTTGGTGGATAGTCCCTTTAAGAATTATGTAGTGGAAGACAAGATGGCAGGGAAGTCGGAGGAGGCGTCCTTTCAACCTGTACCCTAAAGTGAACTGATTACCTTCCAAAGAACTCTGACCACCCACGAAATCAGCCTGAGATCAGAATTATACACGTCTGGATCTCTACCAGAGCAGAAGACGACAGTGGGCAGGTAAAGCAAAGTGGAAAAGTCGGACTGATATCGGAAGATAAACAAAAGGGGGAGGGAGCCACCAGAGGCGACCCATTAGAAAGTAATATCCCAATAGGAGAGTGCCCTGCATCTGGGGACCAGCATTAACTTGGGAGTCTGGTAGAAAGCACTCAAAAAGAGCAAAGGATCACTGGGGGGAAATTACGGGAATTGGGGTATTAGAGTCAAAGGCTTAAGTCCCCAGACCCAGGACAGCCACCCCTGGCATAGAGCCAAGAGAGTGCGGCAGAGAAACCAGGTCTTGGTCCCTGAACCACCAGTGCACCTGAGAGCGCATGGGGCCAGGCTCCTGTGAGGGGCTGGGAGCTTTGCCAGCCAACAGAAGCACAGCCTTATTGCAGTTCCCACGCGAGTGCCCTACCATACCATCAGAGTCTGAATCGTGCCCCATGCCCTCCCCTGAGAGAGGTGATTATAGGCGCCAGCCCTGTGCTCTGGGACCTGGAAAGACCAGGCACTCCCAGCCTGAAAATCTCAGTGTGCGATCGCTGCTTGGAACTTCTCTGGCAGTCTGAAGCTGCCCAGACAGCCACCACTGCCATGATTTTGGGTACAAGCAAAAAATCCTGAGTCCCGAGGGACCGCGACTGGGAACCTGCTCTGACAGTGGCCAAGGGGGGATTTATTTGGGCTCTGCCACCAGACTGAGGCTTCTCTCTGAGAGGGATGTCAGGGTTCAGTTTGCTTTCCTCTAAACCTACAAAAACTGTCAAAACCTGTCAAGGCAAGAGAGAAAAACAAAAGTGAACAAATATAAAAAACTCCAGAGAACAAAAGCCTGAAAAACCAGTTTCCTCAGAGCCCGTCCCCTTGAGGGGAGTGGGAGGACTTAACTCAGAGAACATCATTGACTGAAAACCCACGTGGCAGGCCCCTCCCCCAGAAAATCAATCAGGAAAGGAAGAAAACAAAAAGACGACAAGAGAACAACCACCACTACTTCATAGGACAATTTTTATTATGAATTTGTTCCCACTCTTCTGGCTCATTTTTTTATATAGATAATTTTTATTATTATATAGATAATTTTTTAACCTATTTACCATCACAGTGTGATGTCCAGTACATCAAATTCCATAATAACCTTCTAACCTGAACTTTTTGATACATACACCTGTGTTTTCCTTTTGCATTTCTATTTTTTTAATTTCTTTTTTTTTATTTTAGTTTAGTTTAGTCTAGTTTATTCCTTTTTTAATTTTTATTTTCTAATATTCATATAGTTAAACTTCAAGGTAATCCCCTTTCCCCAATCAATGCCACACCTATAGGTAAACCAATTTCTAATCCTCCTTTATCTTAGGAAAGTTGAGTCCTTTAACAAAGATAGCAAGATACATCCAGGAAGAATCACACTGAGAATTTACAACCACTCTCCCATCTTTTTCTTCCACCAGTATTTCTGTGTTTTTGTGTTTGTCCTGATAGTATATAAATCAGTCTTTTTGTTTGTCTGTTTTTGTTTGTATACTTCATAAATCTTACCTTGGGGCCCATTTGGGCTGAACCTTCTCTTTTATCTCACCTTTCGTTCCTGTCTTTTTTTTTCTTTTCCTTTTCTTTTTCCTCATTTGGGTGGGGGAATCCTGATTGCTCAGAAACATTCCAGGGTGCACCTTGACTGCACCACAGTCTATACATCCAGCTACACCCGTTCACCCATCTCCCACCAAAATGACTAGGAGGAGGATTGCCCAACAGAAGAAAAATACAGAGGATGGACGTTCTGCAACAGAGCTAATGGCTATCAACATAGACAATATGTTGGAAAGTTAATTCAGGCTAACAATTATCCAAGCAATAGGTAGGTTTGAGAATGCCATGGGTGACCAAATGGAATTGATTAGGGCTGAACTAAAAACGACCAGAGATCATGCTTCCAATGTTAGGGAAGAGCTGAAAGTTACCAGGAATGAGCTTCACTGTGCTCTCAATGAGTTCCAATCTAATCTAAATTCTCTCAAAGCTAGAGTAACTGAGACAGAAGATAGAACTAGTGATCTGGAGGACAAACAGATACAGAGAAAGGATCAGGAGAAAGCCTGGAACAAACAGCTTAGAAGCCACAAAAACAGATTCAGGGAAATAAATGATGCCATTAAACGCTCCAACATCATAATTATTGGAATCCCTGAAGGGGAAGAGAAAGAAAGAAGTCTAGAATATATAGTGGAACAAGTTCTTCATGAAAATTTTCCGAATCTCATGAATGGAACCAGCATTCATGTACTAGAGGCCGAACGGTATCCCCCCAAGACTACAGATTCTCGAAAGTCCTCAAGACACCTAATAGTAAGAATGAAGAATTATAATTGTAGGCAGAACCTCTTGAAAGCAGCTAAGACAAAGAAGATCCTTATATACAGAGAAAAGCCCATCAGAATAATGTCAGACCTGTTTACAGAGACCTGGAAAGCCATAAAGGGCTGGCAAGATATATTTAGGACTGAATGAGAAGAACATGCAGCCAAGAATACTTTATCCAGCAAGACTGACATTCAAAATGGATAGAGAAATAAAGAGTTTCCAAGACCGACAAGGCCTAAAAGACTATGCAACCACCAAGCCGACACTGCAGGAAATATTAACAGGGGTTCTATAAAAGAGGAAAAAGCCCAATAATAGCATTAAACAGAAATATATGGAGACAATCTATAGAAACAAAAACTTCACAGGTAACACGATGTCAATAAAAACATATCTCTCAATAATCACTCTCAACGTGAATGGCCTAAATGTGCCCATAAAACAATACAGGGTTGCAGATGGGTTAAAACGACAGGACCCATCCATATGTTGTCTACAAGAGACCCATTTTGAAACTAAAGATACACCAGACTGAAAGTGAAGGGATGGAGAAGCATCTTTCATGCCAATGGGCCTCAAAAGAAGACTGGGGTAGTGATTCTCATATCAGATAAATTAGATTTTAAACTAAAGACTATATTCAGAGATACAGAAGGACACTACATCATCCTTAAAGGGACTATCCACCAAGTATATCTAACAATTGTAAATATTTATGCCCCCAATATGGGAGCAGGCAATTACATAAGAAAACTGTTAATCAAGATAAAGACTCATATTGATATGAATGCATTAATAGTAGGAGATCTTAACATGCCTCTCTCAGTAATAGAGCATCCAAGCAGAAAATCAATAAGGAAACAAGAGCATTGAATGACACATTGGACCAGATGGACCTCACAGATATATACAGAACATTCCACCCTAAAACAACAGAATATTCATTCTTCTCAAGTACACATGGAACCTTCTCCAGAATAGATCACATCTGTCACAAATCAGGGATCAACTGATACTAAAAGATTGAGATTATTCCCTGAATATTCTCAGATCACATTGCTTTGAAACTGCAGCTCAACCACAAGGAAAAATTTGGAAGGAATTGAAACATCTGGAAGCTGAAGACCACCTCGCTTAAGAATGCTTGGATCAACCAGGAGATCAAAGAAGAACTGCAACAATTCATGGAAACCAATAAGAATGAAGACACTTTGGTCCAAAACCTATGGGATACAGCAAAGGCAGTCCTAAAGGGTAAATACATAGCATTCCAAACCTCCCTCAAGAAAATGGAAAAGTCCAAAATACACCAGCTGTCTCTACATCTTTAAGAACTGGAGAATCAACAACAAATCAAATCGACTTCACACAAAAGACGGGAAATAATCAAGATTAGAGCAGAGGTAATGTGATAGAAACTAGAGATACAGTAGAATTCATCAATGAAACTAGAAGCTGTTTTTTTCTTTAAAGAATCAATAAGATCAATAAACTATCGGCCAAACTAATCCAAAAGAAAAGAGAGAAGGCCCAAATTAATAAAATTATGAATGAAAGGGGAGAGATCACATCTAACACCAAAGAAATAGAAACAATCATCAGAAATTATCAACAGTTATATGCCAATAAGTTAAGCAACCTAGATGAAATGGATGCATTCCTCGAAAACTATAAACTTCCAAAATTGAACCAGGAAGAAACTGGAAACCTGAATAGACTGATATATAGTAATGAGATTGAAGCAGTGATCAAAACCCTCCCAATAAACAAGAGGCCAGGACTTGACAAATTCCCTGGGTGGTGCCAGAAATTCTTCACTACAGTAACTTCCAGAGGACAGATGGTCCTGTCTACTCAGGAAAATTCAAACAGAAGTTCTCCCTTGCTCTCAGCGGTCTCTGCAATTCACAACTCTTACACATAGAGGCGCACAAATAACCAGTAGTGACCTGGAGGCTGGGACAGCTCTACGCCCCTATTCAGCAGGAAAAAAATACAAAAGAAAAGACCGTCCTACTTCAACAAATTTAATGACTGAAGGGTCTAAACTGTTCAGGAGGACATGGGGAGGGAGGATAAGGCTAGCTGAGGACAAAGCAGAAGGTGGCATGCCACACCACCCCTCCACAACATGTGTTATGGGTGACATTCCTCATGTACTCTGGATGCCCTAACTAAAGCCAAGGAAAGGGGAAAAAAAACAAATTCTTCACAAAGAGAAATCAAAACACTGCAAGACCTGAGTTTCCCTCAGTTTACAAATGTCCTAGTGATTTTCAAGGAAGATCCTAGCTTGTCAATAGGCTACCTAACTTTGAGAGACCCGAAACTTCATTTCCTGAAGCCCTAACATCTCCCTCCCCTCCATGACAATGAGGAAGGCTGAGGCCAAAGGAAATGTCCATAAGACAGAGTTTCTTTTCAAACCTGCAGTCCCTTGAGAAGGACCTGGGAGAGGAGGAAGATAACATTCCTCCAGGAAGCTCCCCATCATCTGTCAATTAATGCCTTCCTAGAAGGAAAAACCATCTTCACTTGACAAGATAAAAGCCTCCTGTATCCTGGGTGCCCTCTGTCCTGCTGCAACCTTCTTGAAAAACCTCCCTTTTGCCTGACCTCCACCAATGCCATCCCAGAGAGTCAGCCTCCTGTCACAACCCCAGCAAGCAACCCTTTCTACTCATGGGTCGTGTCCCCGTGCTTTAATAAAAAGCACCTTCTGCTGGCAAAGCCATCTCAAGACTTCCTTCTTGACCACCGTCCTTGAACTCTAACATCTTTCCTACATCAGTCCTGTCTCTTGTAGGCCTCCTGTAGAAACAACCCTGCAACACGGGCCCATTTCTGTCAACTCTTCCAAATCCATCCACCTAATCCACTGCACATTCTGTGTCCTCTGAGGACAGGACACTTTTGTGATTCTTGCACTGAAAACAGCACATAGCATCTCTTTCAGTCCTCGGCGTGGTTGGGGTTGCCCATCCGAAACTCCCCAGCATGCCATGATCACTTTCTCTCTCTTGCATGTTTATCTGGTCCATAGGATCACATCACCAATACCCTATAACAGGTTTTGGCTCCTGAGTAGAGGACGCCATTTCTATCCTTTGTCATCAAACTTATATCTTAACTCTCAGATGTTTGCCTCACAACTTTCAAAAATTTTCTTTCCCCTAATGCCTCTCTACAAGTATCTCATCTCACTTTTTCAAGCCCACCCACCCTCCCTCCCTTCTTTCCTTCTCTGCATGATGTTTTTGTTCTTTGTATTCCTTCCCCCCTCTCCCTCTTTCCACCTTTCGTTCTGTTCTGTTAGTCCTCATACAGCACTTCAGTACTTTTTGACATAGTGTTCTGTGACTCATTATGTGTGTAGAAGACAGAGGATCTCATGGCAATACATTCCCTATTATAAAGGATGAAGGGATACCCACACAGGGGCATCTCAAAGGTCTGCTAATCTGCAAGTCAATGGGAAGCTTCAGGGTCATGAACCCTGGCCTTCCACACTACAGCTGGACATGGGCTATGCTAAGCTTTCCCCACAATCTCCTGTCTTCCAAGACCCTGAGCATATGGGCTGTCCCACCAGAAATCTGAAGAGTTTCATTTCATGGCTGAAATGGGCCTCTAGTCAAGCCACCGCCTGAGTGTCTGTAAAAGTCACTGGCTTCAACACGACTCACTGGCATAGTCTTTGAAACTGAAACATCTAAAATTTAATCATCAGTGGACGTGGGATTGAGGCTACCATGTAGAAAGATCTATCTGAATTCGAGAAAGTAACCCTCACCTGACTACAAGTGGCTTGCAGAGACTATTCCTGAAGGAAGGGGCTGGAATGTGGATGTTGAATCAGGAAGGGAGGAACATCAGTGAGAAATCCTTCCACAGCCCCTCCTGTTCTGGCCATTAGCAGAGGGTTCACACTGCCCAGGAACCCAGCCAATGCTGGAGCACAGGAGGGAGATGTCTCACGTCCCTCGCCTCACTCCATGTGTGTTGTGTCCTGGGAAGAAAAACCTTGTATTTACTGACAATGTGGAAGAACCTTCAGCCATGTGTCCCTGGTGCCAGTGACATCAGAGTTTGTTCATCCTGGATTGCAGCACACACATCACCCCAGTGTTGGAGAGCCTTTGGTCGGGGCTCTAACCTCAGAAGACATGAGAGAACTCACCCTTCTGAGGAAAGTAGACATGACACGCATGGGGGAAACGATCCCAGGGCAGTGCTCACATCTGTACACAGCAAGACCACTGGGAGGCACCTTAGGAATGGAACAAAGGTGGGAGACCCTTCATTCAGAGCACTCTGCTCTTATTCATGCCCAGGACCTCATAAGGGGTAGAAGCCATGTGATGGGATTGCTGTACCAGAGCTTGCAGCAGTATGCATCCCTTCGAGGCCATGGGCATGTTCCCACACACAGAAACCGGTTGAATGCCAACTTCAGGGGAAAACATTTAGTCCAGCCACACCCTTAGCCAGCATCCAATGATTCACACCGGCGGGAACCCTGGCAAATGCGTGGAATTTGCCGTTAGATACAGCTCTCACATCTGGAGACACCAGACAATGCAGAGCAGAGAAACCTGTGTCTGTCATCACAGGGGACCTGCCTCTACCCAGAGCACCCATCTTTCTCAGCACCACAGAAATCACACAGTACAAACCCCGTGTCTCCCATCACTGAGGCATAGCCTTCAGCCAGAAGTGGACCCTTTCCCAACACCAGAGAACTCACCTGGTGGAGAACCATCAGCGCTGTATCCTGTTGGGAGAAGCTTCAACTGGGCCTCAGGCCTGAGCTCCCACTACCTTCTCAGAGTGCACATCATCCCTCACATGGTAGCGAAGGTGCAGGCACCTCCTGGGACCCCCGCATCATCACTGCAGCTGAATGCTGATGATATCCATGTGGGAATCCATTTCCTCACAGAGCCAAAACATAAAGGGACTTGGAGGATTCACACACAAGAAAATCCTCCTGGTGTGATGAGGAAAGGAATGGGCTCAGGTATCCCTTCTTCCTTAGCCAGCAACAACACCCTCACACCGAGGAATTACTGATCCCAATGCAATGGGGGGAAATTCTGCCCCAGACACTCACATCTAAAAATCACTGGGCAAATACCTCTCAATGATTTCTTAGAGTGACACTGAAAAACAAACTTAGACACTGCAAACACATAAAACTGAGTCCCGTTCTGAGGCATGTGGAATGTGCCATTCCTGTAACCAATACCGCGAAATAAAGGAAATCTGCTCCCATCCATCAGTATGTGCTTAAAGGCCAGAATCACCGAACAGGCAGGGTCTCACAATGGTGTACACTGTGCCAAGTAAAAATCGGGGACTTTACCTTTACGAGCTCTCACAACTTACACAGGTACTGTCTCTTGGTAGGAAGTTGGATCATAGGAATAACACTGCCTGGGACCCATTAGAGCATCAGTTGGAGGGTTAACTAAGAATCTCAGAACACAAGATGATAGATGTATGTTCATGAAAACATTAACCCATCGATGTATGAAGGTCACAAGGATTAATGGCCACAAGATTCAACAAACACATGGTT
This sequence comes from Mustela nivalis, assembly GCF_964662115.1. Classification (NCBI taxonomy): domain Eukaryota; kingdom Metazoa; phylum Chordata; class Mammalia; order Carnivora; family Mustelidae; genus Mustela; species Mustela nivalis. Next base: position 5,199,197 of record NC_139022.1, on the reverse strand, counting down.
TGTGATCTACTTCTCATGTGTCCTTAATTCTACTAATATTGTCCTCACAAATTGCAAAGGATTTATAAATTAATTACATGCTTAGAAATACTTCTATTTACTTCACTTATTTGAGAGCAACAGAGCTAGAGATGAAGCAAGAACAGTTGGGGTCAGGCAGCGGGGAGGAGGGAGAAGGGTGTCCAATGCAGGCCTCAATCCCCCAGGATCCAGGGAATCTGACTTCAGCCAAGGGCAGATGCTTACCCAACTGCACCACCTGTGGGCTGGAAAATTAATTTCATATTATACAAGGGTGCTCTTCTGGAAGACCTGTTGGGACCAGGGCAGGAAAACCTCTACAGTTCAGCATCAGGCAGTGAGGGCTTCCTCCCCATCTATGAGAACGTGGGAGCCAAGGGCTTTTCTCCACCACCAAAAACAGCTATGTATCTCTGGGCCTGAGATGGTGTAAGACCACTGCATACATGGAAATACTCCCCGATTTGGAAGATTTTAGAACAGGAGGGGGTTCTTATGCTCCCTTCCATAAAGACAAAGCCTGTCCAAGAATGCCTGCATGGTTCTTTCAGTTAAGGGACCAACTTTTGGGTTTGGCTCAGGTTATGATGTCAGGGTTATGGGACTGAGCCCTGTGTCAGGCTATGCAAGGCATGTAGAGCCCACTTAAGGGTCTCTCTCATCCTCTGAAACTCCTACACGCCAGCCTCAAAAAAAAAAAAAAAAGGAGAGAGGGGGAGAGAAAGAGAGAGAGAACATGTGCGCAAGTCCAGTCAGACTCGCCTTTGTACAGATTCCCAGTATTCTTTGCTCTAGATGAATGGGCCAATAAAGCAAGGGTAGACAGAAAGTTGATCATCGAGAGAATATCTATTTATAAGGTCAGCCAGCAATAACTTGGATTCTGCTACCAGCGGTAACCTGGAGTTCAGAAGTTTTGTGTGGGGCAGGGACTTGCAGAACCTTCTCCATATGTGCCACTGAGTCATTTTGCCCAAGCAGCAAACTCTAGACATTCTGGTTAAGGGTACATCTCCATTTTAATAGACAAGAAGAGGCTATCTTTCCCTCCGGAAGAAAGACAGAAGCTGGCAAGGAAGACACCCAACCTCAACCCAGGCGGGAGCTTCATAACCAAGACAACTTACCACTGCGATGCACATCCACCAGGGAGATGACAGAGCTCACACTCCTGGACGTGCTGCACTTCCATCTGCACTGAAGAGACAGAGGCCAGATGTTTGGATGCGACCCTGGAGGCGACGTCCCCTGAGCCTCGAGGCATCATTTGTAAGAACAAGGACAGCAATCAGTCGAGGTCTCAGGACCTGCACGTGGGGAGACACAGAGTCACCCATAATGGAAAGCAGGCCTCTCCCTCCCAGTAGGGAGTGCAGGCTCAAGGAGGCCAAAACCACAGGGCCCCACCATCTGTCAAGTCTTAGCATTGCTGCTGGAAGACCTTCCCCTAATACATGCTTGGCGATTTGGCTGCCAGGAGTTCCATGAGGCTGAAATGGACCTCTGGTCTTTCCTTGCTAAGACATGCCTCTCATGGACCCTGGAACTCAACAAGAAAAAACAAAACAAAACAAAAAGTGAAAACTGACAACAACTACCTTCCCCTTCCATAACACCCTTCCACTTCAGGGTTGTGGCTATGGCAGACTTCACACTGTGTGCATTTTTCCCTGGTAAACACCAACCCTCCAATAAAGCACAGAGCATAAAGCCAGGCTTCAGCACCCCAGCGACCTGGCTGGCTGCTGTGGCTGCTTGGATCTGACTGCCTCCCTCCCTCTCTGGCTCCAGTCCTTTCCTATTAGCATCTGCCTGGGACCTGGGACACTGGCTCTGCCCCAGGTGCCCCAGGCCCTGGGTGCAGGCCATCAAAAGGCAGCTGAGGGGCTGCAGACTCCAGCTGGCCGGCCCTGTGCTCCCCTCAACCCAGCCACTGTGGTGACCAACGTGGGCCCAGGTGCCAGATCGAACTGCAGCCCCCGCCTTCCTGCTCAAACACAGGGGGTGCCCCGGAAGCAAGGCACATTGGCCCCAAATAACCTGCCCCTTAGCCCCCACCCCACAGGCCTGAATATCCCCTGGGGACAGAAGCCCCAGACGCCAACACAACCTCCACTCCAGGCAGCTCATTTCACTCATCCTCACATCTGGCAGAGGTTATCTGATGGTTCCAGAAAAACTCACCTAAGTTACGGTCTGTGTGCTGTTGTGATGTTAGGAACCTTTCACCTCCCCAGATTTTGAAAGGTCACCTGACCCATTTTGGAGGGCTGTCCCAGCAACCACGCCCACTTCTCCTGCCAGCCTGGGACTCTGCCTGCAGAGGGAATTCCCATCATTGCTAGCCAGAGGCGTGACACTATGACTGCCCCAGCTGACCTGAGCAGGAGCCCCAGCAGAGGAGGGAAGAAGGGACAGGGCCCTTGGCTCAGAGATGAGCCCACATGGTGCTCCACGAGACAGGACATCCCTCTGGGAGCCACCAGAGAAGGGGAAGCTAGGACAACAAACTCAGGGCCTTCATCTTATCACAAAGGGCTATAAATAATGAGCCATGGCGCTTTCTCAGACTGAGAAGGGGTTGTGACCAGCAGGTCAGGCTGATGTGGATATCGGGTTGCTACAGGCCCACCTGGCACCATGGGCCACTGAGCACAGACTTCTCAACAGAGGCCAAGGTCTGCACATGCCTGGATTCCCCAGGAGGCATTCCCTGCCTCTCTCCGGCAGCATGTCCTGGGAAGCAGGAGAATGCCTCCAGGTGTGAAATAATCCCTCAGTTCTGAGGGCAAGACTGGAAACATCTCTCTGTTTATTGGGTTGGCCCAACCCTCCACAGAGCTCCTTGTACCCAGTAGGGACCTGGAACCTACAGCCTCCCCTTCCCACAATTCCCCGGAACCATGCTCCTCAACAGGGGCATGCTGATAGGCCCCTGAGAGATGCAGGCCAGGACTCCCAGAGGGCAGGGGCACCCGGAGCATACCGGTCTCCCTCAAAAACACCTCCACGGTGCACTAGATGGGCTCAGGCCAATGCTCTTGGAGGCCGTCAGGATGACCCCAAAGTGCCGGTATCTCTTCACACATACAGGTGGAAAGAGACAGGGAACAGGGGGTCGGGAACCACCTCCCTCTCTTGGAACTGCACTGAGCTTCTGCAGGCAAAGTCCCAGGCATCCCCAGAGAGTTTGTGTGGAGCGGCATCCTCCTCCTTCCCTGACCGGGGACTTTCATCCACCCAGCACAATAGCAGATCCACCCAGCCCCTCTCTGCTCAGGGTCAAGGGGACAGCAGGCTCTCTTCCAGAGGAAGAACAGAGGCACCAGAACACAACGTCATGGGTTTTGTCATTCCTCCAGAATCTCTCTCTGAGAACAGATGGGGAAAGACCCCAGTATCGGAGCAAGAATTGCACTGTTTGGACTCTTGAGTATTTTAAATTGTCATTGTCCAGTGGCTTCAACCTTGCGTTTCTCCTTGCAGTACTACTGAAAATGTCAAAATAAGTTTTCTTCCAAGAATGCAAGTCAGCCATCAGGACTACCCAGAAATGAGACCCTAAGTCCCATCTTGATAGGCCATCCTCAAGTCTTCTTCTTAGTGGGATGCAGTCTGAAGACTCAACTACCTTGGATAATCCAGGAACTAGGAAACTGCCACCTTCCAGGGGCAGAAGGGACCCAAAGCAGGTTGCCAGCCACCCAGACAGTGAGAAGGCATGGTAGGAAATCACACTCGGATCGTTGCTGTTTTCCTGTTAGAAGGATGGCAGGAAAGAGATGGACAAGAATTCTCAAGGAAGATTCATGACGATGGAAGCTTTGCTAAGAGAGCCACTCTGAAACTAGAGTGTGAAGGACAATCAGGAAGGAAACCTTAGGCACATCTCCTGTTTCAAAGGTCCGAGCACTGTAAACTTTTGACGTCTGGCCCATGGACCTGCTCAGTGACAGATCCACCACCACCTGGTACACAACCCTCTACTCTGGACTGAAAGAGAGACAACGCAATGCTTGTTAGCTGCCAGCACTTGTCGTCCTTGCAAAACACCTGCCTGTGCTTTTACCTCATGAACCTGTACTCCCCAAAATCGGGAGCACACCTTATTTCTCTCCACTCTGTGTCTCCCAGATGACCGTCCCTAATTCCCCAAACAGAAGTGTCCCTTTTTTTTCCTTTTCTTTTCCAGCACCCACTTCTTGACTGACACAAAGGTGTACCAATGCAAAGAGCCACGGTCGGCTATTTATACATCATCAGGTGATGCAAACATCAGAGGAAACTTCAAATGCCAAAGTCCACCTCACCTTAAAATGCAGATTCCTGAAATCAATGGGTTTCCAATTCAGTCTTTTTGGAAAATTTCTTTCCAAAGAACCAGCCCCGGCTGTCAGAAATAAAATGTCTGTTTTGGGGGCGCCTGGGTGTCTCAGTGGGTTAAAGCCTCTGCCTTTGGTTCAGATCATGATCCCAGGGTCTTGGGATCAAGCCCCACATTGGGCTCTCTGCTCTGCAGGAACCCTGCTTCCTCCTCTCTCTCTGCCTGCCTCTGCTTACTTGTGATTTCTGTCTCTCAAGTAAATAACTTGAGAGGATAAAAAAAAAAAAGTGATTTCTGTCTCTCAAGTAAATAACTTGAGAGACAGAAATCACTTTTTTTTATCAAGTAAATCAAGTAAATAACTTGAGAGGATAAAAAAAGGGTGGGGGATATAATTGCATTACCTGAACCTGGACCTGAGGCATGGGCAACTTCTTAAGTGGCTGAGAAACCCAGGTGCCCCAGGCAGAAAATATTTTAAAGAAATCATGCCATATCTATATCTATATCTATATCTATCTATCTATCTATCTATATATATATATATATATATATATATATATATGCTGCCTGTAAATGCCTACATCCTCTGGGTTGTTGCCAAGGAGTTCTCAATGGTCACTTTCCAAGAGACCACACGGCAGTAGCCAGGCCCACAGGGACTTACAATGGATATGGCCCCCTGCATGCCAAGCTCCCGGGAGTGCACGCACAAGGGGTGAAACCAGCAGAGAGGTTTTGAGTCCAAACACTCCGGAGTGCACAGACTGACCTCGGCAGCCAATAGGGTCCTACCCAGCTGTCACCTGCCTCATCCTCTGTGTCCATGCAGGGACACCATGTATGCAGGACCTGTAGGTGCCATCCAGTGCTGGAGATGACCCACTGTCCATAATGGGCGACCCTCCCTGCAGACTGGAATTGGAGGATGGGGGGCAGGCAAGAGGGAAGTCAGTGTACTAAGGGCCTTTGAAATCAGACACGCACAGAGAATCTGGTGTTCTCAAAGGGTATCCCTCTGTCCCCTGCAGAAAGGGCACCTTGAGATCCAAATTAATGCAGTTCACTGAAAAATAACAGACATATGTTTGTATCCTTAGCTTGTGGCTCAGGCGGTCCGCCCCATAGACAATGTTAGGAACTGTCACCCTTGGCTCCATGGGGCTCCTGAAAGGAACACAGGGTCTTCCTGGGGAGGGGAGCGCCACAGGAAGCCCTTTACATATTTTCCTTTTTTAAAATTTTTATTTATTCATTTTTTAAATATCTTTTCAGCGTAACAGTATTCATTGTTTTTGTACCACACCCAGTGCCCCCACACAATACGTGCCCTCCTTAATACCCACCACCTGGCTCCCCCAACCTCCCATCCCCACCCCTTCAAAACCCTCAGGTTGTTTTTCAGAGTCCATAGTCTCTCATGGTTCACCTCCCTTTTCAATTTCCCTCAATTCCCTTCTCCTCCCCATCTCCCCATGTCCTCCATGTTATTTGTTATGCTCCACAAATAAGTGAAACCCTATGATAATTGACTCTCTCTGCTTGAATTATTTCACTCAGCATAATCTCTTCCAGTCTCATCCATGTTGCTACAAAAGTCGGGTATTCATCCTTTCTGATGGAAGCATCATACTCCATAGTGTATATGGACCACATCTTCCTTATCCATTCGTCCACTGAAGGGCATCTTGGCTCTTTCCACAGTTTGGCGACCATGGCCATTGCTGATATAAACACTGGGGTACAGATGGCCCTTCTTTTCACTACATCTGTATCTTTGGGGTAAATAACCAGTAGTGCAATTGCAGGGTTCTTATTCGACACAGCATGCATGATGTGAGTGAGGGGCAGAGGGAGAAGCACTCCCCCTGTGCAGGGAGTAGGGAGCCTGATGCTAGGTTTGATCCCAGACTCCAAGATCAGGACCTGAGCTGATGTTCAATACTTAACTGACTGAGCCACCCAAGAACTCCTGGAGAGACTTTGTGAACCAATCTCATATAAATAGAAGTTTTCCAGAGTAGCAGTTAGTAAAATGAACATTTCAGTCTCCTAGGTGCCCTCAGGAGTATCCTTTTTTTAATGTCAAAAAATGGAGTTAGTTAACTTCCAGCACAGTATTGCATTCTGCAGTAGAATTCAGGGACTCATCACTTATCTCCACCACTCAGAGCTGATCACAACAAGTGCCTTCTTCAATGGCCATCATTCATCGACCCCTCCCCAACCCACTTCCCTCCATGACCCCACAGTGTGCAGGGATGCCTTCACCCTGAGAGTTCTGTCATGAGCCATCGCCATGGTGACCCAATGACACACATCCAACCTTCCGTTTCACCTGTCACTCTGTGAGCCGAGCCCCTTGCAGTTCAGTGAACAGCTGTAAAGATCCCCACGATGGGAAATCTCAACTGCTGTTCTACGGGTATGTGCCTAACGATTTTCTCAATTCTCTTCTCTCAAGCTGGCTGCTTCCCTTTTACAGAGACCGGCTTCTCCTTTTCCACCTAGAAAAAGCCACCCGGCTTTTCCTTTCCATCCTCTGATTTCTCCTCCCAGTTTGATGCCTGTATTTGTTCGTTTGTCTGGGTTATTTCATTGGGATTTCTTGAGGAAGCTGCCTTCCTTAAATCGCTTCTACATTCAGAAAACCGTACTCTTTCTAAATGCCAATTTTGGACACAGTCATACAGGGACAACACACAGGTCACACGCCACACTGTTGTCCCTGGATCAGGAAAATTTGGTGTGACCCAGGCAACACATTTGAGGGGAACAAATTGCTGGTCACCTCTTCCTGATGGAGATGACAAAATTGCAGAGGAACAGTCAGTGGTCAAAATCCAGCTGTTTTTAGAAGGAGAGACACTGGAAGATAGCAGGGTGTTCTCATGGGTTGATGTGGAGGGTTTCCAGGGCCTTCTGCTTGATGCCTGGGAGTGGACGGGAACGGGCTGTGCCACCGGGTAGGTGGACAGGACACATGGCAGCTGCACAGTGGACTGTCTGCTGGTCTCAAAGATACTGCTGGGCTGGGTTCTCAAGGACAGGCCTAGGGAGGGAGACAGGAGACTGTCCCCTAAACCTACAGTCTCCAGAGGGGATCAAGAGACCTGAGAGTAGACAGGGGATGCTGGCGAAGAATGAGAGAGTAGGGAGGGACTCACTCCAGCCAGGGTAGCCTCACTTCCATCCAGGCTCCTCAGAACAGTCTGCACGTCAAGAGCAGGCCATTCAGTATCATCCATCTCCTTCCTGAAATCAACCACCCCCAGCCCACATGGCCACTTCCATGTCCGTTCGTACCATCAACTGCTCCTCGGGATTAGCTAGCTCAAGGCAAGCGAGTTCTTGGCAGGGTCAAAATGTGACCTTTGAGAGTGGAAGGCAAGCGATGTCTCGGCAGGGTCCTATGTGACAGTTGGGAGTTTGAATCAGCTGGGCGAGTTTGAATCAAGCAGAACCCCAGTAGCTGTGGGGTGCAAATGGCCTTCAGGATGTCCTTGGGCGACTGTACTGACCTTGCATAGAAGTGAGGGAACGTGGCCCATGCTACACGTTCCGGGTTTTTCACTAGGGCCCCATTTGGCAGAAACTGCCACATATTTCACGTCAGGGCCCCAGAAACAGAGGTGAGTGAGGACTGAGTCTGGTCCCATGGCACTCGCTCTCCCCTACAGAAACAGTGGCACAGAGGGATTTGAGATTGTGAGGGCAGCTCTTGGTTCAGGGCTTCAGAACATTTTCTCAGGGGCCCTGGGTTGTTGTCAGGGGCTCGGGGGATCTCCAGCCACAGGGAAATGATGACATTCCTGTCCCAGATCCATCCCTCATCAGGGTGGCAACTCTGGACGGTCCCTTCACCACCCTACATTTCAGGGCCCTCCACTGTCCAATGGGGCTTCCAGCCCATTGCCACTCCCATCGGTGCTTCTGTGGAGAGGATAGGAGAAAGGCACATGGATTCTCTGTTGGATGTCAAGCATCATTCTCATGGGAAGGATAAAGAGGGGGCTTCCATCCTCCCATGCCATGGAGCCATCCCAAGTCCCATGTCTGGCTTCACCCACAGCCAGCCGTCTAGCTGAGTCTGTAGGCAGTCCGTTCCTCAACACCTGCCAAGTGGCTGGGAAGCATCCCATCCTCCCCTAGGTCCCAGGCGCTCCTTGGACTCAATCACTTGAGGCACTGTGATGGCACACTAACGTCTAGGCCGGAGGGCAGGGGAACGGGGCACAGAGGGTTCTGGGGAACACTCTCAGGTAGGTGTGGCTACTCAATGGGATGTGAACCCAAGCCATCAGGCATGCTCACGGCACTCTTTTGCATTTCTGTCATGTCTCTGCTCAATACAAGGCATTGCCCACAGAACCCGTGCATGTGGGAGGGGGCAGAACTCAGAGCACGGGACCCGGCGACCTCTTCCTAAGTTCCACCTAGAGGGAGGAATGCCTGCTGGGAAGCTGGTGAGTAGGGGCAGGAGATGGATGGACTAGAAGCAAAGAATGTCCAATCCCCCTATGGGCTTCTGACAACAAGATGCCGACATTGCTCTCTATTTCTATGCATCTCCTGGCAATATGTGCGGAGCTTCTCCCTGAGGATGTGGAGCCGCCCACAACCACGCCGGCCCCTCTACGACCACCCAAGAAGAGAGTCCGGTTCTCCCTCCACAATCAGGTCTACTCCACCGAGGACACCGAGGAAGGTACCTTGGAGATTGACTCATTACGTTGATTGGAGATGCATTCCTTCATTCGGTAGCACAGACATAAGTGCAGCTTTTAAAACTGCTGAGACACATTGTCCTCTGATTTCACTGGTAACCATTTCCCTCTATGCCGTCCGTCCTCTTTTAAGTCCACAAGTCACGATGAAATTCTCATTCAAACTGAATCCAAGGGGCACAGGAATAAAGTGTCTACTAGCTGAAGGGATGGATCTTAAGTCTTTCTGGAACACCTAGGTCCCTATAGGTCTCTCCAGGAAACATGGTTCTTAGATGTGTAGGAAGGAAGAGACTATGTTTGCCACCAGGAACACTGAACAGAAAAATGGAACAGAATACGACAGGAGGTTTCACCATCTCCCCCCTCCACTTCCGCCCATTAGCCACATCTTACATGGGTGTGCTACATACCTTCAAAGGAACAAAACGACCTCACCACATTTGGGGAACTCAAGTACCCAGTACATTTCATGTGGTTGCCATTCTACATATTGGGCCAATGCATTCAGTGACGTCTTCTTATTCTGGAAACAGACAGAAATCTGTGCACTAATGTCTCACACAGATGGGGTCCCAATAGCCATAGACAGGCGCAGCCTCCAAATCCATCATGGGAGGAAAGGACCCATTCAGTGGCATTCATACACATCACAGAGTGCAATTCAGGCATAAGAACAAAGGTTTCCAATATTTTAGGAAATGGAAGGACCCTGAAAACCTAACACACATTTTGAAAGCAAGCACACAAGGAAAGAGGTACATTACATGATCCCAGGCTTTGAGGACACTCGAGTAGGGACATTCGTAGACCCAGAAAGTGGAAGGGACGGTGCAGGGAGGAAAGTGGGAGGGCCGGTCATGGCATCACGGATATAGAGGTTCCATGAGATAGGATGGCAACGTTTTCCCCATAGATTGCAGCGCGGTCTACAAAGCATCAGGGATGTGAATAGTGTCACCGAACATACACGTACTAACAAATACAACCATCCACAGTACTTAGATTCCATCACCAAAAAACCCACTACTCCAAGGTGATAGTGGCCCTATAGGGTCCGAGCAGAGGTGCAGGGAAGACAGTTGAAGAGGCCCCATGACCAGCTGAAGAAGTGGCAACCTGACTTGGCTTCATGGTGGGCAGGAGGGCTCAGAGGACTGTGCCCTGAAACCCAGGGTGCCTTGAGAGTTTCCCAGACAGACACTGATGAGTTCCCACTGATCACTTCCCCTCTGTTGGAAAGCCAAGGCCCCGTTTCCCTTTTCCATCCTGCTCCCCTCCTCTGTGTTTTTGTGTACACCAAGGATGTTGGCCCAGCGGCACGTCAGGCCTCGCTTGGCCACCCTTCACATCCATTCCCTCTGGCCCTGCACCCACATCCAGCAGACTTAACTCCCCGAGTCATTCCTGAGTAGCACAGTCAATGTCCTAACAGCTCCTCTCTGCTCTCCTAGACCCTGTGGAGGGCCAGTCCAAGGACCTTCCTAGGGGCTGCACAGAGGAAGTCGCCCCAACTCTCCCTGAGGTAAGCTCGCCTCTCTTTCTCAGAGACAGAAATGGTGCTTCCTTGATTTCTTCCATCAATGGAGTTTGATAAACATCTGGCACTCTCCCTCCCAGGGGAAGGGGGCAGCAGTCTCCCCTCATGGAGGAATGCTGGATCCGACCTCTGACGCACAGTGGACCCAAAAAGGGTGATGACACGGGACAGCCTCAGTTACAAACTCCATGGGATCAAACACCTTATTCAGCAGAAAAGGTTTCTCCTTGAAAAAGAACATTCTGTCTGTTGATCAGAATGGACTTCAGATATCTGCCACGAACAGCTCCAGCATCATTCAACTGTCCTCTTTAACTCGGGTGGTGGGATATGGACTCGACCACGGGACCTCATCCAGTTAACTGCCTGAAGTCCTCCCCAAACCAAAGAGCTGGCCCAACAGCCGACAGGATGCTGGGATCCTCACTGTGTTTCCTTTTCCCTAATTGCAGGTAGACGCTGGGAGGAATGACAGCTGTACGTATCTGAGAGCATCGGGCTCTGGGAGGAAATCTAGAGTACAAAGAAGCCTGCCCCCGGATTCTGGGTTCCAACAAGGAACGGGGGTTGGGGGATACTGGCCGAGACTGTCCAGTAAGGCACGGTCACCACGTCAAACAGGTCCTGGAAGAACTAGGACACAGGGAAGGGGTGATTTGTGTGCACATGGGATGAAGGCCCTGTGTGTGTGGGTGCATGGGTGTGTGTGTGTATGTGTGTGTGTCCATGTGTTATGCTTGTGAACACGATTGTGTGCCTTTCTCGGGAGATCTTTCTCACACTTCCATCACAATCAGTGTCACCCTTCCAAAACACTCTCATCACCCTGGCACACTTGACATACTCCTTCCCCTGCTCACCACAGATGTCCCCGGAGAATGTTGCCCTTTGCTTTCCTGAGACAGGCATGGTGCAGAGATGAATGATCCAAACCCTTGACCTCCTATGTGGAAAGCCAAGATTGGAGCTCAGGTTTCAATCTGAAAGCTGCTCTGGCCTAAGTACCTGTGTTAGTCCCTCAGCCAGGGTGTCATGATGTACCATGGGTGCTAGCTAGCAAAGGGCCACCAGCATCTGTGCACACAGCCAAAAACCAAGATTCTATGATGGTCCCCAAAAGGACCCAACATAACACAGTGGCTTCCAAGGACACAGAAGCCAGGGCAAGGTTAGAAGCCCACGTTAAAGATTACAGCCTGATCCCTGGAGTCAAGTGCACAGAGAAAAGCCACATCCTCATGCTCAAGCCCACATGGCTGGAAAGGGTGTGGACCCGTGGAGGACAGAACAAGCTGGTCTCAGTTTGTACATACTACCAATGGCAGAAAAGCATCCCAGAGGGAACTGACTGTACTTGATAAGATTTCCCTAAGCCTCAGGAAGGTTCAAATTCTCTAAGCACACACTCACACACCACTGGCCAATAGGAAATCAAGGTCAAGTTTGGGTGGAAGCTTTGGCTCCAACACCCCCGGGGCAAATCTCCTGCAATGCAGGCCTACAATTTATCAGCACACACTCCAAGACTCCTCTGTGTAAGAAACTTCCCACTGGTCAGAACACCTGGGAGTGTTCATACAACCACTGTCTTCATGAGAAACACACAGGCACACTCACACACGGGACAGCTCAAGAATAGTGGAAGGAATCCATCAAACTCATCGACGGTGCTGGCTGTTTACGGAAGCTATGATATCCGTGCTCTCCAGCGTTGCACATGGGATTTTCTGGAGACAAAGGATGAGTGAAGCAAACTACTAGGCTTCTTTTCTGAGGGTTGAATTCAGCTCAACAAGCAAGGCTGCTTTTTATGCCATGCAAAATCATACAGGGACGTGATGCATATAGTCACTGAATATGGGGATCTTGGGCCCAGAGCTAATTCCAAAGAAGCAGCGTGGGACACCTTAGTGGCACGTCAGTCAGGGGAGGTTATGGGACTCAGTCCTCACACAGAAGCCAGGTTAGGCTTCACATGTACTGGACTGACTATTTGGCTTTGATCAGGCTCGCTTTATCTAGAAAGACAAAAACCCTCTGCACTTTTCCTCCCTGCTCCTCTCTGATTCCTTCCTCTCTGCACCAAGGAGAAGGCCCAGCAGTGGGCCCTGTGCAACCCGTACCTCCAATGCACCCGCACGTACACACTCGCCTCCTGTCCTCATCCATCCAAACTCCCTGCCTACTTCCTGAGCAGCCACACCAATGTCCTCACAGTGCCTCTGTATCCTTCTAGCTACCCCTGAGGACCTAATGGAAGAGCTACTCATTTTGAGGGCCAAGGAAGAAACTCCAACTCTCCCTCAGGCAAGCTCATTTTTCCTCAAGATTTTATTTATTTGAAAGACAGAGATACGGGAAGGGGAAAGAGACAGACAGACAGAGAGTGCATGAGAGTTAAAGCAGGGGGAGTAGCAGAGGGAGGGGGAGTAGCATAGGGAGGGGAAGAAGCAGGCTCCCCTTTTCAGCAGGGTGCTCTATGTGGGGATCCATCCCAGGACCCTAGGATTACGTCCTGAGCTGAAGGCAGAAGCTTCAATGTCTGAGCTGCTTGGTCATCTTGGTAAAGTCATTTTGTGCTTCTGAGGGACAACCAGTGTTTTATTTCTCTTTCCATGAACATCTGAGCATGGACGTGCCAGAGGGGAGAGACAATGTCCTCGGTGCTAAGAGCCTGCCATGAGTTTATACCATTAACAGACGCCATATTGAGATGGGCACTGAGAAAACATCACCACCATTGCTTAGACAATGGATGGTCATGATAATTTTCCGCTAGGTCATTCTGTCTATGGGAAATGGCTTTGGAATGAGTTGCTGAAGAAAATGGACGTGGGAGTTTTAACATTCCAAGCTGGAGCCTTTTCTGGAGGACATTTTCTCCTTCTCTGGATCATAGACTCAATGACTGCATCCCATCTAGCTTGCTGACACCACCAAGGGCACAGAGATGTGTGTGGCAACGGGATATGTCCCATGTGGCTATTCTCCCATCACTCACTTTAGGGGGACAGATCTAGCTGAAGAACAAGGTAGGGCTTTCTCTCCTCCTTTGGTCTGGAGAGCTTCCCCCATTCTAAGTTCCTCCTGGGAACAGAGGCTGGGGCAGACTGAACAAACGGAGGGTCCTGTAGAAAACCAGGAACCTGTGCTACAGTCCCTGCAAACCAGTAGGTCATTTGGGTGGTGTGCTTGGTGCGTCTAAGGGTTGGGGCTTGTTTTTGCGTGGGTCAATGCGACAGGACTGGGCGTGTGGGTGTGTTGAGTGTGTGTGTTTCATCAGAAGACACCTCCCACATAATGGAGTTGAGGACATGGGTCAAAGTTTCAAAGCCAAACCTCTTTCATCCCCGCTGCACACACACACACAGGACACCACATTCCTCGCTGACCACAGCTCCACCTGGAGGGTTGCTCAGGATTCCCTTTCCTCAGACAGGGATGGGGAGAAAGGAAGGGGCCCACATCTGTCCTAGCTGGGGATGTTTCTCAGACAGGGTCAAAACACAAAGGAATCAGAAGTTACTTTAGCCGACCAAAACATCATCATCAGCCTTACAAAAATGCTCCCATCTTGAATGCACAGAGGGAAGGCTCACTGGCAAATGACAACTGCCAGGAAAGCTTCTCCCTACCCTGATCATTAGCTTGGGGCCTGATCACACTTCCTGACAATCTGCTACATGGCCAGGTTAGACAGTGCCCTTCTCCCGCCTGGCCTCTGCTCTCTTGTGAACTTGCCGGTTCCTGACTGGGGGAGGTGGGGTCCTAGGAAACTGGGTCCCGCGGACTCCAAGGACACACCCACATGCCACAGGAAAAGAAGACTGGGAAGAATCAGCACTTTGTGGATGGGGACTCTGTTGGAATGGTCAGATGTCAGTACATAGAAATCCTGCGTCTTTGGTTTTCCTGATCCTGCATGACTCAGGAACAAGTAGAAACCTCTAGGGTACTTGTGCTTGCATTGAATGCAACCCTGCCACACAGTGTTCTTCTGCAGAAATATAATCTCCTAGAAGAGATGAGAGATAGGTGGGAGTGGCCAAGAAATGGTCTTGACAATGACCACGACACAGTTGCTGGTTGGAGGAACTTGCCTGTCAATTCAACGGAGCATGTATCTTAGTGTTCACCCTCTTCCGGGTTGAAGAGGTCACCCTGATTCCATTCCCTGTAGCTCAAGTTCAGAGTCAATGTTTCTCTCTCTCTTCCTGCTCCTTGTCCTGACCTCTCTTGATGCAGCAGCAGCTTGCTCAGTCCATACCCACGTAACCCAACGTCACCATACACTCCGGTGCATGTCCATCCCAAGCTAAACTCCCTGAGCTCTTTCTGCCGAGCCCCACCAGTGGACTGACCATTCTGTGGATCTCTCCCTAGCTTGGCTGGATGGACAGGAGGGTGAACGTTCGACAGGAATGACAGAGGAAGATGCCCCATTTTTCACCAGAGTGGTACGTTGGTCTTTCTTTGTGGGAGACACAAAAGTCTTCTGGCTTTTTTAATAAGGTCACATAAAAAAAAAATCTCAGCATGCACAATTGACAGGGTAGGGAGAAGTTTGACAATCTGTTACCAAATGCTACCTAATCCCGAAAGGCATTGCAGGGGGGTAGGGACAACCACAGCAGGATCACCTACCATCTGGAGGGCTGGGAGCTTTGGTACGGGTAGCAGCTATTCCTCCTTGCCACCTATTTTGTCCAGTGGGACCCAGAACGTGGGACCTATAGGAAGACTGGGCACATTTGTGGAGGACTCATTTGGCTCTCTTCATACTCTGGGGCTCACAGGCCTCTAACACACTTCCCCATCTGCTTCCTCCCATCCCCCAGGGAACAAAAGAGCCATGCAAACAGGACAAAGCCTGATTTAATGTTCATATTGTGTTCTTTTCTGAAATCACAGGTGTCCCTGATGGAAGGGATGGCGGTAAGTATTCTGTACTCTAGAGTCACTCACTTGTTTGCAACAACCTGGAAAAGGGGAAAGGTGGGGATTCCTCACAGGCTCTACGATGAGAACCACCCTGATTCCAGGTTCTGCGGGACTGAGAAGAAGGGTCAGAGTAACAGAAAGGGAGTTTCTGGGGAAAGGGAGTTTCTGGGGGAAAGCCTCATGGCCCTGTCCCCGGAAACTACTGTGCTGCTCTTAGGTGGTGCATGTTTGGGTATGCAGTAGGTGTGCCTTGGAGATGGACTATTTCACGGTTACTCCAGGCACTGTAGCTCCAACAGGAGACAGAGTTTCTATTCACATCCCCGATCCTCTCCAGGACCTTTCATCCTCCATCCAGGAACGGTCCATTGCAGCTCAGTTCATACTGATGAGCTCCCCACCTCCACACACTTGTCCACACATGCACGCCAAGCAAAGCTCCCTGAGCGATTCCCAAAGAGTCCCGTCAGGGTCCCAACACCCTCTGTGTGTATCCACCTAGATCCCCTGGCTAGCCTGTATGATGGCCTTGATGTGGACAGCACAGAAGGAAAGGCCCCATTTTTCACCAAGGTGGTAAGTTAGCCTTTCTCCAGGTGAGGTACAGCATCTCTTGTTTCTCTTATACTCACAATTAGATCTGAACACCTCAGCACGTACAATGTCCTTGGTGGGGAGATTATTGAGGGAGCATCTGTTAGCCATGGAGACCCCATTCCAAAGACCCTGCAGGAAACAGCAGGTTCAGTTATAGTCCACAGGGTTGTGAGCTTTTTCACAGGTGCTACTGACACCGCCTTGCCACCCAATGGACCCAGGGCATGCAACCTCTAGGTGGATTCCATATCACTGCCCATGACCCTGCCCATCACCAAGAGAACAAAAGAGCTGTGCACACAGGACGAGACATGACTTGATGTTCATCATGTTTTCTTTTCTGAAATCGCAGGTGGCGCTGATGGAAAGGGAGAGTGGTAAATATGCTGTCCTCTAGAGTCACTCATTGGTTTGGAGCAACCTGGACAATGGGCAAGGTGGGGCTTCCTTGCAGGCTCCATCTTGAAAGCCACCCAGAATCCAGATCCTGCTGCAATGAGACTAAGGGTCATGTTCCGGACCGAGACCTGAGGCCTCGTGACCCTGCCCCCGGAAGATATCGTGCTGCTTTTAGGTTCTGTAGGATTGGGTGCTGGGCACAAGGTGTGTTTCCATGGGAATCCATGCGCTGTGATTCTCAGGGTTGGTGTGTGTGTCAGGTGGGTGAATGGTATGTCCTCGAACGTGTCTCGTCCCCTCAGCATGGTGATCAGTGGTATCCACATAATTAGGGATGTTTCCCATCACCGTCAAGTCATGAATGTCCATTCATGTGAAAACTCTTCAACACCTACAATTGAAATAGGTGTTCTTTCCTTGCAAATACACATCAATTCCCCTAGAAAACATATCCTGTTGCTAACTAGGAAGGGCTAGACTCTGCCCCAAAGACACAAGTGTGTCTATTCCAATCCCTGTTACTGAGTCAGTGTCCATGGGTCTCTCCCGCCAAGGTAAGTCTCGGGCATGAATGGTCACAGCACCTCCCCCTTGACACTGTACTCACACACACATCTCTGCTTCAGAGGCCCCACGATGCGTCTTCCCAGCCTCATCAGAAGCACTGAGTGCTGGGACACACTCCTCCATTCTGCAGGCGGCTTCCAGGGCAGCCTCGTGCAACAGCCCATTCGGGGAGGACCCGCACAAAGGGGCAGTGGTCAGGGAACAGATGGGGCCAATTCACTGTGTTTCTTCATGGAGAGCTACCATTTCCCTGCAGATACTGTGTCTAAGAATGCAACTGGCCTTCTCCCAGGGGAAATCACACACCCACCACTGGTCCTCGCTGGGGCTTTCTGAGGTGGGCCCAAAAGGTGTACTATCCAAGGGGGAATGAGGTCATCTTCAGGGACTGAGCATCACTGGGGGGACCCGGGCCCCCTCCGTGCAGGAATGAAGGCTGCTCTGTGCGTTGCAAGGTGGCAAAAGAGAACCTCAAACCTCAACAGGTGTGACAGGACAATCGCCACACATTTCGCTGGCCATCTGTCCGTGCAAGAGGGCCTTGTTAGATTCGGAAAGTTTGGGCCAATAGACAACTCAAGGGAGTTCAGTGCCTGGGAATGGAAACAGAGCCAAATCAGGGTTTCAGGATTCTTTGGCAGCAAACAAGACTTTCTCTTGTGAGGAACATGTACTGGAACAGAATCTGATTTTCTGCCATCTCTTTTCCTCACTCACATGTGCGGGATCCATGGGAGTACCTTTCTCTGCTCTCTGAGGACACTCACCGGGCTTTTCCAGGGTAGTTGCACCAATCTGCATTCCACGAATTGCTTACAAAGTCTCCAATTTTCTGCATCCTTCCAACATGGGTTTTGGGTCTGAATTCCTGGTTTAGGTCCTCGCTACCCTAACAGACAATGCCACAGATCAGCATCCTTTGGATTCGCATTGCCCTCATGGGGCCTTACGTTGAGCATCTTTTCATATGACGCCTGTTTGACTGGCCGAGTCATTCATTCCCTTTGCAGCACAGACTATTCCAGTCTTTTTCTCAATTCTTTCATTTGGAGAAATCCCGGTCTTCTTTTGTTCAGTTGGTTTTCTTTGTTGTATTTTCCTTTTTGTCACTGAACACACCTTTTCTGAAATAAGGATTGCAAATGGTGTCTCCAATCTGTCGGCTGCCTTTTCACTCTGTTTGCCGTTTCAGAAGAGGATGCCTTTTCTAGGTGGTCCTCTTGTCAAGCATCATGATGCCAGCATGAAGGCATTTCTTTGGGCATTTCTCTTCCGCTCCCAGGTGCCCCTGCCTATTTGTTTGCCAGCACCATCCTGTTGGTTCAGGGGAGTCATCCAAGGTATTATATAGTCAGCTTATAGGGACCCACCACCTACTTCTTCATATTCAGAAACGTTGTGGCTCATTATATTCCTTTGTGGTTCCCTTATCTATTCTAGTAGCTTCTCTGTTCCGAGAACAGAGAATATGTTCCCCATTTATTCTAGGATCTGCGGCTTCACCTTAACCTCTTAGGGTCCAAAGACCTCCAGCAGTGCCTGGTGGCTGTGTGTGAGCCCAGGAACATCTTTCCTATCAACGGCCCTGTCAGGCCAGCCACTGATGCCCGAGAAATACATGGGAGAGCAGGCCTTGTCTCTCACTCCTGGTTGATTTCTAGTGCTTATCAATCCAAGAAAGAGTCTGTCTAGTATCCATTGTACACAGTCATTTGTTATCTCAAAGCAGTATACGGAAATCATCAAGGGAACGAAAACGTCCAGTTTCTCACTCCCACTAACCACACATCAAGAGTCCCAAAACGACTGGAGTTTCAGATGGCTGCACTGGGAGGGAACAGTGGTCATGGGCATGCAGAACTGACACTGAGCTGACTGCTGCAGCATCCTCGTCTCATTAGAAGGGATGAAATTCCAATCTCTGTCTCCTCCAAGGGCTCTGGCTCCACCAGACCTGGGAACCTCTGATGGCACAGCAAAAGGGTCAGGAAGATGCTGCATGGTCCAGAGACATCTCAACGCACCTGAGATGAAGGGGTGAGGCATTGCTCCTCTTTCAGTTCCTACAGATCTGTGTGTAGAGAGCATCGACGATTCCAACAGTGAGGACGAAGTCTCTTCAGATAGGGAATGGCACCGGGGAAGGGAACAGTGGGACAGGACTCCCGGGAACATGGGGTTGCCCCTGCTGCTCTGGAGAATGAAGAAGGTGGGGAAAAAACCACCAAGGAAAGGGATGCTCTGGCACAGGCATGATTTGTTCATTTCACGTTTTCTGAATGAACAGAACAGACAATGTGTCCATGGACCTTTAGGGTAGGCTGGGTTTGTCATCACCACTTGACTTCTTGTGTGGCCAATTTAAGGATCTTTCCCTCAAACCTGCTCGTGCCTCCCTTGGCCACTGCCACATGTCAAATCTTGGTCTCTTTGCTCATGGCCTCTCGGGAATGCTGCACAAGTGATTCTGGATCTTTCTTGGCACAGGCCCAGACCTGGTTATGCTCAGGACTTGGCGGCCCCAACCATCCTCTCCTGGGCAAGAGAACCAGGACACTAAGTTCTGGTGTGACCCAGAAGGTGGAAGACAGAGGGAAGACCCTCTCCCTCTGTAACCTCCACTACCAAACCGTCCTGATTCTCTCCAAGCTGCTGTACCTTCAAGGGGACGCCCAGAGCTGCAGAAGGTAAAGTGTTCTTCCCTGGGTTCACTACACAGGCTCCCGTAAATCGTAGCTTCTGCCAGCCTTCACAGCCCAGCCGAGTCTGACCTGTGGACATGTTCCCAAGGGAAGGACGCCCCCATGCAGCTGCCCTGGAGAAACCCTGTTGCTGGCCATGGTCCCCCAGGCCTGTGTGAAAAGGCTGCTGGACCTCCTTCGCACACTTACTGCCCTGGGTCCGCTCTACCTCTCACCAGCTGGCATCGAGGCATAGAGCAGGGCCTCTTGGGAGCAGGGCCAGGGAGTCACAGTTCCCCTCACAAACCCACTTCGCTGGCACACAGCCCTGGCCATGCTCCCCACTCCCTAGGCATGCCCAAACGGCAAACATTCCTCAGGCCTGCCCAGGGCCCTACACACACCCCTACCCCATCCATTCCCTGCAAGCCTCAGCAGGAGCACTGGCAGGAATCCTGTGTTTCAGTGACCACACCGATGGACATCTTCCAGGGATGCCCTGAACAGCTGAGGGCACCTGCACAATTTCCTTTGCTCCCATCTCCATTCAACCTCTGTAGCACCTAAGGAAATAGAGGGCATTGCGTTCCCTGAAACAAGTCCCTGGGAAGGTCATCTCAGTCCCTGGGCAGACGTGGGCTGTGGGGAGGTGGTGGCCCATCTCTCCCTGTATTTCCCCAGCAATCCCAGACACATTACAGCTGCTCCCAGCACAGAGGGATCAGGGGACTGATTCCGGGGGACCCAGGATATGTCCTCTCTTTCCTTTGTTGCCACCTCCTGGACAACAATAGGACTGGTGGAGTTTGGCAGAAGGAAGGACATGGAGCATCTCTAGGGGAGGAAGAGGAGGAGGAAGGGTATCAGGGAGGGACAGGAACAAGGACAGAGAAAGACAAAGTCCCACAGAGGTAGTCTTAGGGACAGTAATGACCTCCAGAGGGGAAAGGATCACACAGACGGGCTTCCGCGTCTGGGAGAGAATCAGAGGTGGGAAGAGCAGTCTCTGGGCAACTAAAGACTCACATGCACCCTGTGGAGATCAAGCAACCAAGGCCAGGGATGACTCAGAGCTAGGGACCCACCCCACTGAAGGCAGAACCCAGCATCCCCAGAGCAGCAGGCCATGGTTCATCAGCTGCACAAACTCCCCATTGTCCTCTCTCATGGCTACCCCAGCATCCTCGCTGATCTCTGACCAGGAGGAGGATTCCACAGAAGACGACGATTCCAAAGGAAGGAGCCACACTGTGCCTGTAATTCATGTCCACCTCCATCTCTTGGGCTTCCTCTCTCATCTAGCCATAAGTGCCTCCTCCCAGATCTTCCCCTTTCTCTGCTTTGAAGATGCCCACGCTGGAGGCCCTTGTCTCCAGCAGGCACTCAGGCTTTGCATTGGAACTGCTGCATAAAATCCCTGGGCAGCCCTCCTCACCCCTTTCCTAGCGTCACCCTGACCCCTCACCGCTGACTCTGGGAAGCAGCCCCAGACAGCAGAGCAAGGAGGAGGGCTGGGAGTCGGCAGGGCACAGCTCACCTTGCTGGAGGGGCCTCAGAAAGGGAGGCTAGGCCTGGGTGTCCCCACTTGATTCTCTGCTGCCAGGGAGTCTGTGCTCATGCCCAGTACTGCTCTTGCTCTCAGCTCTCAAGAAGCTTCCCTTCTGTGGACTTGACACAAACAAAGGAAGCAGAAGAAGAGGACGACTTGGGAACGTGGTGAGTTTGGCAGGAAAAGGGGCAGGTGAACATGGACACATGTTCTCCCTCATTGCCCCATCCTTGTTGTGGGCACCTCGGGAAACTGCAAAAAACCCGGGTGCTGCCCTAGCCTCTGACCACAAAGAGGAAAGGAGAGGAAGATCCCAGTTCCTGCAGCCACTAGGAAGCCCTGAGAACATCCCATGGGAAACCTCCCACCTGATCCGTGCAATCCCTGTGGTGGTTGGGCACTGTCCCCCAGGAGTTGCTGAACTTGGAGGGAGGGCGCTGGCTTCCTGGAGGGACTGGACTCCAGGCAGCCCAGGCATGATGCTCTTCTGGCAAAGGGCTGCAAGACCCATTGAGCCCCTCCCTCTGCATGACCCAAGCCTTGACCTCCCACCCTGCAAAACTCAGCAGACAGCTTGCTCCTGGATGACACTAGTCGGGAGGAGACAGTGGTGGGGTGACCTCTTCTCCCACTTCAGGCCCCTGAGAAATGAGCAAACACGACAGGCCCCCGGACTCACAGGAGCAGGACAGCTCACACCTCCCAGCACTGCGTCCCCATGGGCACGGAGTTGGTCCCGGTCTCCAGCTGAGTCAAGTCTGCCAGCCACTCCTGTACGATCTGACCAACACCTCCAGTCCCCCGAGCCTCCAAGACACCTCATGGGAGGTAGAGGGTCCCCTCATGGCACCATTTTGCTATGTGAGTTTCATATTCTAGACACTATCCTCGATCCCTCAGTCCGCAGGGAAGACCCACCAGGGAAAGGCCACCCTGCCTGCTCCCACCTCGCCATCACCTGCCCACAGCCTGTGGACTGTGCAAAGTCACTTCCCGTGGGAGTCGGGAGCACGTCGTCTCTGCCGCGCCACCTGCAACACTCATGTGGGCAAAGGCTTCCCCCACAGAGAAGGGCATGTCCAGGGCTCTCAGAGAGGCTGGGGAAGGGAGAGCCCAGGAGGAAGCGGACCCCGCCGTCATGGAGGAGGACGGTCAGGGAAGGGGCCTGAGTGACCCTGGCAGTGAAACCTTCATTCAGTCCCAGGGGGTCCATGGGAAGCTTCCTTTTCTTCAGGTCACACATGGGTCCTGCAGGGAAACCTCTACCTCAACACCTCAGAAGACACATCCCGCAAAACCCCACAGGCCTCTGGTAAGACCTGCCCCAGGGCACATGCCACTCGCTATCTCACACCACCCCACCAGTTGTCTCCACAGCTGTGCCACAGGACAGTCTGCCCACGACCCCAAGGCACCAGAGTCTCCAAGGGTGCTCCGACAAAGGGAGCCAGGAGGACACTGGGGCCCCACTTGTGGCTCGGACTTGGGTGCTTAGGAGGATTCGGCGTGAACACACCAGGAAACATGCCTGCAGGAATGGCTCTCTTACGTCTGACCTCCATAAGCCAAAGAGAAGATTTCAGGCAGCACACCTGAAGACGGCACAGGAACCCCGAGGACAAGAGGAGAGGACCCTCTGAGTCGGCCACCACACCCAGAGTTGGCTTCCCAGGCCCTGCCGATGCCTGACACTTGGAGCATGAGGCAACCATTGGGGCCCACAACAGTCCGTTGTCCAGTGAGACTGGGCCCACCTGGGACTGGGAGGGACAGCAGTCTTCCCATCGTCTCCCCTGTCTGCTGCAGGGGCTGCTCCTCCTCCCACTGTCCCCTCCAGTCCCCAGCAACCCTGCAGAGCATGACACATGCAGGATGAAGCGGGACTCCCAGGGCCCCTTGACCACGCTGGGATTGACTCGAGGGGCAGCAGCCACTCCTGCTGGATTCCCCGAGGGTGCCACCCCTGAACCGCCCTGGTCACTTCCACGCACAGGGCCATGACCAATGCTGGGCTCAACACTGGCATCAGCCCCACAAAACGGGCCCCACTCAGTCTGTGTGTTTGGCAGCAGCAAGAGGTGTAGGGAGGAGAGCCTGTCCCTCATCTGAGCTTCAACTCTGGAGCACCCAGACACGATGACAGACGAACTGGGGCCCCAAGCACCATGCTGCACCTCGGGAAAAACTTGGGCCTCAAGGACAGCAATGCTAGATATCTAGGATGTACAGAAATGGGATCCAACATTCCTCCGAAGCACGTTTAAGCATGGCACGTTTGACTCTACTTGAGCCCTCCAAGTCAAAAGGTCTCAGGAAACATTTCATCTCCCATGGCAACCCTCATCATCTTCTGATGTTCCATGAAAATCTCTTCTCCTTGGAACGGGGCATCACTGGAAACATGGGTGACCTGACCAAGGCTTGGATGGGACTCTCCTACAGAGACAGCTGGGCCCAGACCCAGATGGGACCAAAGGGCTTTAAGGGACTGAGGCTAACTTTCAGAAAGCCTGCAGACAGCAAGCCCCTTGGGAATGCTGGCCTGACCCCTTGCCTCCAGACTACCCACTGCCTCACCAGGAGCGGAAAGAGTGTCACTTCCTGGCAGGAGTGGGAACCCCAGAATCTATCAGGCACCTCAGGAAAAGGAACCTGCCCAAATACACAGGTATTGTGGGCAAGTCCGATGGCAAGCCCTTCCCTTGGCTTCTGGCCTAGAGAAGACAACGGTTAGAGTCTCCTCGGAAAAGGCCCAGTGATGCAGATTCTAAGTGATCACTCAGGATCGATCACAATGCTTGCTGAGCTTAAGTTGGTAAGTGGGCCACGTGGGTTAAAGCGGGGCTTGCTTTCCAAGATCATGAGCCCTGAGTTGGCTATCTCTGGAAAGGAGGGTTCTTTTGAAGAGGAAAAGTAGGTTTCAAGAACCCACCTTTGTAGACGTTCACATCTAACTCTGGTGGTCTTTCCACATGTGTTGCTTACCTAACTAAGCTAGACAACTTGAGGTCACCCTCATAAACATTGCCACATTAGCTCGTGGACAGGCAGTCCCCTAGCTTCTTATTCTCTGGGCATAATACCGGGACCCCATGGGCTCAGGGTTCATTCAGCAACTGGAACATATGATTGATTCCCCCACTACTGTGGAACTCAACAAGCACTTTGACCAACTGGATGGGGCTGAGGGATGAGGAACTCTTTCCTTCAAAGCCAGAGAACACACATCACTCCACAGGGTTCCCTGGGGACTTATGGGGACAATGAAGAACCCCACTTTCTAACTGGAGTGGAGGGTGCACTTGGGGTGCCCTTGTCTCCTGGACGAGTTTTCTCCCACTTACCAGTGACTCCTACTAACAAGGATCTTCCAGCAGGACTTCCAATCAAAAGGGCTTCTTGGAATGGTTTCTTCCCTCCCAGTCTTACTGATCCAAGAAGCCACCCCTATTCAGGTACACTGGCAAACAAAGGCTTTAGCTAAGCATCCAACTGTCCTCCTGGGAAAAGGAACCTCCCAATTCATACAGGGATGGCCCCTGATTCTAAGGACTTGGCATAAGCTCCAGAGCATCACAGAGAACAAAGGCCACCAAACCATGACAGAAGGCTGATTTATCAAGTGTCACCTTACGCTTCCAGATATGCCTGAACTAACACCTGAAACCAGCCCAACTGGAAACCCAGCGACCCTTAGGCCTGTACCCGACCACTCTACACCCATAGCTCCTAACTCTGAAACGGTTCTTAAGTCCACCAGACTGAAGAAGCCCCTACAAAAATGCAGAGGACAGGTGCTTTAGCAACAGCAACAGTTTCAGGGAAAAGGGGTAATAAGAACCAGGTATGCTGTCATCAGTCAAACTCGGATTGCTGAGGCCAAAGCCTGTCAGCAAACATGTCTGCCCCCAAAGCAGAGATCCTAGTGCCCACCTGTTGGGTCTCATTGGCAACAAACCATACAAGTATTTATCCTGACTCTGACAGGCCTTCCTCGTCCTCTTTGCCCATGAAGCAATTGACAAAAAAGGCTCTTCTTCCCAAGCCATAACCCGCCAACCCAATATGGGCCTGAAATGGTTGCACGGTCCAAGAATGGCCCTCCCAACCGGAGGAGCCCTTGAAAGCCTGACTGCAGTTCAAGGGGACTCAGGATTAGATAAGGGCCCCTAGCTGTGACCCAATGGCCATGAAGCTCTAACCAGGGCCCATGGCTTCCCCAAGCTCCAGAGGCCACCAGACACTTGGACTGGGCCAAATGCATGGGCGCCTTATGAAAACCATCACCAACCCAGCTGACCTTCCCCATTTCAAACAACAGTGCAGGGGTGCTCTGTTCCATGGACATGGCCACCTAGCATCCATCTTTGCCCCTCTTGGGGAATGGAAGATGTCGTGGGGCATGGGGAAGTCCTTACTGTGTACACAGCCAAGGCCCTACATGTCACCCTGAACAGGATTTATCAATGAAATATGGGAGTGATTCCAACACATAAAACAGTTGTACAAAACACAAAGGCTTCAGATGTTGTAACTGCTGCACAAAGTGGAGCCTGTGCCCATCGAAAGACACAATGCTGTGTATATGTTCCCCACGATCACATAGAGATTTCTAGGTTCCTAACAGACACCACTGCTCAAATCCACACTTCCAAGGATCCCTCTCCTTAAGTACTGGCTCAACTCTTGGACTAGGGGAGGGCTCTTACCCACTATCAGAGGACTCTTCATGGGGATTCTTCTTCTCTTTCTTCTTCTAACCCTGATGTGTTGTTTCCCACCCCGTCTCTGCAGGTGGTTCCAGGAACCCTTCACTGCAGTAACTTCCAGAGGACAGATGGTCATTTCCACTCAGGAAGATCCAGTCACAATTTCTCCCCTGCACTCAGCGGCCTCTTCCTTTTACAACGCTGACAACAGAAGTCTCCCCCAGGTGGGCCTCCCCCAGCTGACCAGGAAAGACCCACAGATAGGGACAGCTCTACACCCCTGTTCAGCAGGAAGAAGTTACAGAAGATGAGACCGTCCTCCTTCAACAACCTTAACCACACAAGGCTCTTCACTGGTCAGGGGTACACGAGGAGGGAGGAGAAGGCTAGCTGAGCACCAAGCAGGAGGTGGCATGCCACACCGTCCCCCAACCTGTGATACGGGGGACATTCCTCAGGTACTCTGACTTCCCTAAAGCTAAGATGCTCCACAGATGGAGATCAAAACCCAGCAAGACCAGAGTCTCCCTCAGTTTGTAAAAGTCCTCGTGATTCTCCAGCAAGAGGCTGGCTTAATGAGAGGCTAATGACCTTCCAGAGGCCCAGATCTCCGTTTCCTGAAGCCCTGACATCTCCCTCCCCTCCATGACACTGAGGGAGGCTGAGGCTGAAGGAAGTGTCCCTAAGACATATTTTCTTTTCAAACCTGCAGTCCCTTGAGAAGGACCTGGGAGAGGAGGAAGGTAACATTTACTCCAGGAAGCTCCCCACCATCTTTCAATTAATGCCTTCCTAGAAGGAAAAACCACCTTTCCTTCACAAGAGCAAAGCCTCCTGTATCCTGGGTGTCCTCTGTCCTCCTGAAACCTTCTTGTAAAACCTCCCTTTTGCCTGACCTCCACCAATGCCATCCCAGAGAGTCAGCCTCCCATCACGACCCCAGCAAGAAACCCTTTCTACCCAAGGGTCATATCCCTGGGCTTTAATAAAAATCACCTCCTGCCAGAAAAGCCGTCTCAAGACTTCTTTCTTGACCATTGGCCTTGAATGCTAACCTCCTTCCTACATCAGTCCCGTCTCTTGTTGGGCTCCTGTGTAAACAAACCTGCAACATGGGCCCATTTCTGTCAACTCGTCCAACTCCATCCACCTAACCCACTGCACATTCTGTGTCCTCCGAGGACAGGACACTTCTGTGATTCTTGCACTGAAACCCTCACATGGCACATCTTTCAGTCCTCGACATGGTTAACTTTGCCCATCTGAAACTCCCTAGCATCCCATCCTCACTTTCTTTGTCTCGCAGGTTTATATGGTCCATAGGTTCTCATCACCAATACCCTATAACCGGTTTCTGCTCCTGAGTAGAGGACTCCATTTATTTCCTTTGTCATCAAGCTCAAATCTTAACTCTCAGATGTTAGTCTCACAACTTTCAAAATTCATCTTTCCCCTAATCCCTCTCTACCAGTGTCTCTTCTCCATTTTTCAAGCCCTCCTTCCTTCCCTCCCTTCCTTCTTTCCATGCATGATGTTTTTGTTCTTTGTATTCCTTCTTCCCTCCTCCTCTTTCCTTCTTTTGTTCTGTTCGTCCCCACACAGCACTTCAGTACTTTTTCACCTAGTGTTCTGTGACTCATTCTGTGTGTACAAGACCCAGGAGCTCACGGCAATACGTTCCCTATTATAAAGGATAAAGGGATGCCCACACGGGGGCATCTCAAAGGTCTGCTAATCTGCAAGTCAATGGGAAGCTTCAGGGTCATGAACCCTGGCCTTCCACACTACAGCTGGACATGGGCTATGCTAAGCATTCCCTACAATCTCCTGTCTTCCAAGACCCTGAGCATACAGGCTGTCCCACCAGAAATCTGAAGAGTTTCACTTCTTGGCTGAAATGAGCCTCAAGTCAAGCCATGGCCTGAGTGTCTGGAAAAGTCACTGGCTTCAACATTACTCACAGGTATATAGTCTTTGAATCGGAGACATCGAAAATTTAATCAGCAGTTGACGTGGGTGTGAGGCTACCATGTGAAAGATTTATTTGAATTCTGGAAAGGAACAGGCACCTGAATACAAGTGGCTTGCAGGGGTAGACGCAGCGACCATTCCTGAAGGAAGGGGCCGGAACGTGTACATTGAGTCAGGAAGGGAGGAACATGAGTGAGCAATCCTTCCACAGCCCCTCCTGTTCTGGCCATTAGCAGAGGGTTCACACTGCACAGGAACCCGGCCAATGCTGGGGCATAGGAGGAAAATGTCTCATGTCCCTCACCTCATGTCCCTCACTCCATGTGTGCTGTGTCCTGGGAAGACAAACCTTGTATTTGCTGACAATGTGGAAGAGCCTTCAGCCATGTGTCCCTGTTGCCAGGGACATCAGAGCTCGTTCATTCTGGATCACAGCATACCCATCTCCCCAGTGTGGGAGAGCCTTTAATTGGGGCTCTAACCTCGGGAGACACGAGACAACTCATCCTTCAGAGGAAAGTAGACAAGACACGCCTGGGGGGAACAACTCCAGGGCAGTGCTCACCTCTGTACACAGCAAGACCACCAGAGAGGAACTTCAGGGATGGAACGAAAGTGGGAGACCTTTCATTCAGAGAGCTCTGCTCTTCTTCATGCCCAGGACCTCACAAGGGGTAGAAGCCATGTGCTGGGATTGTGCACAAGAACTCGCAGCAGCATGCATCCCTTCGAGGCCATGGGCACATTCCCACAGACAGAAACCGGTTGGATGCCATCTTCAGGGGAAAGCATTTAGTCCAGCCACACCCTTAGTCAGCATCCAAGGATCCACACCAGCGGGAACCCTGACAAATGTGGTCAACGAGGAAGAGCTGTTAGATACAGCTCTCCCATTTGGAGACACCAGACAACTCAGAGCAGAGAAACCTGTGTCTGTCGTCACTGGGGTCCCGCCTGTACCCATAGCACCCACCTTTATCACCACCACAGAAATCACATAGTACAAACCCCGTGTCTCCCATCACAGATGCAGAGCCTTCTGCCAGAAGTGGGCCCTTTCCCAACACCAGAGAACTCACACGGGGAGAACCACTAGTGCTGTATCCTGGTGGGGGAAGCTTCAGATGGGGCTCAGGCCTGAGTTCCTGCTACCATCTCAGAGTGCACATCATCTCTCACACAGGAGCAAAGGTGCAGGCACCACCTGGGACCCCCTGCATCATCACTGTGGCTGAAAGCCAATGAAATCCATGTGGGAATCCCATTCCTCACAGAGCCAACACAGGAAGGACATGGGAGGATTCGCATACAAGAAAATCCTCCCGGTGTGATGAGGAAAGGAATGGGCTCAGGTATCCCTTCTTCCTTAGCCAGCAACAACACCCTCACACTGAGGAATTACTGATCCCAACGCAATGGGGGGAAATTCTTCCCCGGACACTCACATCAGAAAATCACTGGGCAGATACTTCCCAAGGATTTCTTAGGGTGACATACAACTGGGTCCCATTCTGAGGGATGTGGAATGCACTATTCCAGTAACCAATAGCTAGAAATAAAGCAAATCTGCTCCCATCCATCAGTACGTGCTTAAAGGTCAGGATCACTGAACAGGCAGGGTCTCACAACCATGTACACTGTGCCAAGTAAGACTTTTCCTTTACACGCTCTCACAACTGACACAGGTTTTGTCTCTTGGTAGGAAGTTGGATCATAGGAAGTAACACTTCCCAGGATCGATGAGAATATCAATTGGAGGATTAACTCAGAGTCTCAGAACACAATGTGATTGATGTATGCTTACAAAAACATTAACCTATCCATGTATGTAGACCATAAGGATGAATGGCAACAAGATTCAACAAACACATGGTTTGTGATCCACCTCTCATGTACCCTTAATTCTACTAATATTATCCTCATAATTTAGAAACGACTTACAAATTAATTTCTTACTTTGAAATAATTGTATTCCTTTACTTATTTGAGAGCACTAGAGCTAGAGAGGGATCAAGAACAGTTGGAGCCAGGCTGGGGGAAAGAGGGATAGGAAGCTGGCTTCACACTGAGAAGGGTACCCAATGTAGGACTTGATCCCCCAGGATCCAGGGATCCTGACCTCAGCGAAAGGCAGATGGTTAACCAACTGTGCCACCCAGGGGCTTGTAAATTAATTTCATCTTTTAAAAAGGTGCTGCTTTGGAAGAACTGTGTGTATCAGAACAGGGATAAAACTGTACTGTTCAGAGTCAGGCAATGAGGGCTGTCCCCCCCATGAGAATTTGGTAGCCAACTGCTTTTCTCCACCACCAAGTATAGCTACTTATCTCTTGGCCTGAGAAGGTGTAAGTCCACTGCCCATATGGAAATAGTCCCCGATTTAGAAGATTATAGAACAGGAGGGTGTATGTATGCTGCCTTACATAAACACAAAGCACATCCAGGAATGCCTGTATGGCTCTTTTAGTTAAGGGACCAACTCTTGATTTTGGCTCAAATCCTGATTTCAGGATTGTCAGATCGAGCCCCTGACATGTGTCATGCTCTGCACAGCATGTGGAACCTATTTAAGGGTCTCTCTCTCCCTCCATACCTCGCCTTCCAAA
Organism: Mustela nivalis; assembly: GCF_964662115.1. Taxonomy (NCBI): domain Eukaryota; kingdom Metazoa; phylum Chordata; class Mammalia; order Carnivora; family Mustelidae; genus Mustela; species Mustela nivalis. The sequence continues at coordinate 5,168,565 of NC_139022.1, read as the reverse complement.
CTTGGCTACCAGGAGTTCCATGATGTCTATGCCAGCCTAAAAGAGGAGCGTGTAAGACAAAAGGTGACCCAGACGTCAATCACCATTGGCAACTAGTGACAAGAGACTGAATAAACTTCCTGCTGCTCCCAGAACCAAACAGAAGACTTTCAGAAACCCTATTACAACCGCATTTCACATGGCCATCTTAGCAATGCATACTTTTCCTAGAATCTTCATATTAGAAATGTGTTCTCATTCATCTACCCTGAATCTTCAGTGATATAAAATTCCTGCAGGAGATGTGCATACACTCTACCTCCTCATGCTTTCTCTACTCTTATGTGAGTGACCTTCTTGTGGACCCTCTTGATTTTGGCTGAGGTGATGATCCCAGGGTTGTAAGATCGAGCCCTGTGTCATGCCCTGCAAAGCGTGTGGAGCCTGCCCAGTGTCTCCCTCACACTCTCCCACCTCCCCCTTAAAAAAAAAAAAAAAAAGCACGTCCACTCATAGATCCATTTGTACAGATGCCCGATATTCTTTACTCTAGTTTACTGGCCCTAAAAAGAATGTGTTGGCAGAAAACACTATTTTGGAGAGAATGTCTATTTATAAGGTAACCCTGCAGTAACTCAGGATTCTGCTAACAGAAGCAACCTGGAGCTCAGAAGTTTTGCGTGGGGCACGGACTTGCAGAACCTTCTCCACATGTGAAACTGGTAATTTTCCCCATGCAGCAAACTATAGATATTCTGGTTAAGGGTACATCTCCAATTTAATCAACAAGAGGAGGGTATCTTTCCCTCCAGAAGAAAGACAAAAGCCAGGAAAAAAGGCACCCAAGTCAAGGCCTGAACCTCAACCCAGGTGGAAGGTTCAGAACCAAGACAACTTACTACTGTGATGTACATCCACCAGCGAGATGACAGGGGTCACAGTCCTGTACATGTTGCACTTGAATATACACTGAAGAGACAGAGGCCAGGTGCATCAGATGCTGCCAACAAGGCCAAGTCACCTAAGCCTTGAAGCACCACCTGTAAAAACAGGGAGAGCATTTAGTTGAGGTCTCAGGACCTGCACTCGGGAAGACACAATGTCACACAAAACTGAAAGCATGCCCCTCCCTTCCAGCACAGAGCACAAGCTCAAAGAGGCTAAAACCACAGGATCCCGAAGTTTGTGAAAGACTTAGCATTGCTGCTTGGCAGACCTGTAAATAACACTTGCATGGTCAATTGGCTACCAGGAGTTCCATGATATCTATGCCACACTGAAGCAGGAGGATGTGGGCCAGGAGATGGTTCAGAGATCAATCACCACTTGCAACTAGTGACAAGAGTGTAAATAAAATTCCTGCTGCTCCCAGAACTAAAACAGAAAATTTGCATAAACCCTATTTCAACTGCATTTTGCATGATCATCCTAGAGATGCTTACTTCTCCTGGAATCATCTTTCATCTTTCCTTTGACATGGTTCTCATTCATCTACCCCATCACTTCAATGACACGGAACTCCCATAGGAAATATGCATATACTACACCTCCTCAATGTCTTTTCTACTCTATGTGAATGACTCTGTTAGTCTTGCTTCCTTTCTCTTTTCACAACTCTATTTGGCTGAAATGAGCCTCTGGTCTTTCCTTTCTAAGACATGCCTCTCATGGACCCTGGAACTCAAAAAAAGAAATAAAAACCAACAACTAATCACCACCCAATACAAATATAACCTATACCTTGGAGACTGAAGTTGTTTCACTCCTAACCAGAGACTATGCTACTCACCCAAAGGGCAAGCCCTCCAACAACCAGCTTCTAGAGGATTCTGGGATGATTTGGGATATAGTTATGATAGGATTTTCCTAATCAGAAAACACTGGCAGCCTCCAAAGTGAGGTGCCCAAACCTGATTGTGAACTAAATAGTTTCAGAGCTTCACGGGACCCATTGTGAGGCACAGAAAGCCTGGCAGTGGTGGCAGAGGGTGCCAGTTCACATGGGTGATGGATTTCAGTTCAACAGATTTGGGATGGTTTATTAGATGCAAGAAGGCAGCCACAAGCATACTTGGTTTCTTAGCATCTATTCTAACTAAGCCTGGCAGGCATAGTGACAGACAATTCCATACGGATTTTGAAACCCTGCTGTGCTGGAACTATTCATGAGGAATCTCTAGAGTGAACTTTCAATAGTGTGTCCAGGCCAAAGCCAAGCACAATATTTCCATCAGACTTGACTGCAATACCTGTCGAATTGGGTAGTTTCCACTTCTCAAGGTCCCCCAAATATCCTGAGGTTGCTATACCTGCCAACAAGTAACATTCCCTACTCATCTGGTAAGGTTCCTGGGCGCTGTGTCATCGAGGTGTCAAGCTGTTATTGCCAAGGGGCTCCATAAAGCCACCCTTAATTCCTGAAAATTGTCTGATCATTATCTGAGTCTATACACATTACTCTCAAATTGGACATTTCACTCATTCCCTTGGTAAAATAACCAATGTTTCCAGCGGTGTCCTGCTACAAGAAAAAGGCACTTGTGCTGAACTGATTCCAATAATCCTAAGTACCTTGGAATAAAGAATTCTCCCTGAGAGTTTCTGAATGATGGAGGGTTCAGGGAGAGAGAAGCTAAATGCTCCCATTTGCTCACACAGAAATATTTCATTACATTTCTATAGATCATGGATATTTTCAGATACAGTTTCCATCAATCTGGAAGAAGAAACATTAAAGAACCAGCAATGTTTCAAACAACAGTCACAAAGGTAGACTGATCTTTTTTTTTTAAGATTTTTTATTTATTTATCAGAGAGAGAGAGGGAGAGCGAGCGAGCACAGGCAGGCAGAATGGCAGGCAGAGGCAGAGGGGGAAGCAGGCTCCCTGCCGAGCAAGGAGCCTGATGTGGGACTAAATCCCAGGACGCTGGGATCATGACCTGAGCCAAAGGCAGCTGCTTGACCAGCTGAGCCACCCAGGCGTCCCAAAGGTAGACTGATCTTCCTCAACTCACTCAGTTCTCCCTTATTAATTCTTGTTCAGCTTGAATGCAGCTTTTACGTGAGTTCTGCAAATCTGTACACAGTTGAGTTTGAGGATTTTCACAGTCGGACACTAAGACCCCACAAGACACATCACCATGTACAGTCACAGGCATTTAATGGCAGTGTTGGGATGAAAGGCCTGTGGACACACACTTAATGAGATATTTTCACCAAACACCAAAGGCAAGACATCAACATGGAAGCAGAGAGGCCACAAGACCTGCATCCTGGTCACCAGATGGGGTGTCCATGAGTTTCTGTATCTCCAAGCCAAACATGCTCATGTCTTCTGAGCTAAGGGTTCTGCTTATAGAATTTTCTCCCAAGGAGAAACCAGAGGAGTTGTAAAGGATTTGCAACAGTGTTCATGGAGGCTTCCTGGATGATGGTGAAGCCCTGTAGCCCACCGCCTAGCCCGAGACCCACAAACCTGTTCAGTGTCCTCTTTGCATCCACCATCATCAGGCAGGTCAAGCCCTTTCTCCCCCGGTTGCACAGCACACCATCTCCTGCTGTCCACCAGGCCGCTCAGCCTCTGTGTACCATGTCCTTGATGGATCTCTTTGGAAGAAGGTAACCCAATAGGGGTGGAAGGAGCAAATATATTCCTTCCCACCCTTTCTCCCTCCTTGCACCCATCCAAGGTTTGTTCAGGGCGAGCAGAGCTGCAGAGACATGCAGATGGGGTTCTTCTTCTGTGGTGCTTCCAAGAATACCCTTTGCACAGAGCCTGACCCTCAGCACTTAGCTGGCTCTTTTGGTCTCTACACCCACCACCCACCCCAGCCACGGGGCAGCATTCCACCTGCCAGCCTCCTTAAAAAGAACTCCCACACCCTTGCTAGATGCCCTCCATCCAATGCCCAGGTGATGACCTAGGCATTCAAAAGGAGACTGGATGAGGAGACACAACCACCGCACCCAGGTGCCTGAGTGCGCTCCACACCACACCATCTACTTCAGGGTTGTGGTGATGGCAGACTTCCCGCTGTGTGCATTTTGCCCTGATAAACACCAACCCTCCAATGCAGCACAGAGCTGGACTTCAGCCCCCTGGTGATCTGGCTGGCTGATGCGGCTGCCTGGGCCTGCCCACCTCCCTCCCTGACTCCAGTCCTTTCCTATGAGCATCTTCCAAGGTCATGTGACTCTGGCTCTGCTCCAGTGCCCCAAGGCCTGGGTGCAGGCTGTCAACAGGCAGTTGAGGAGCCACAGACTCTGGCTGGGCATCCCTGTGCTCCCCTCAACCCAGCCACTGTGGTGACCAATGTGGATCCAGGTGCCAGACAGGACTGCAGCCCCGCCTTCTTGCTCAACCTCAGGGGGCACCTCTGAAGCAAGGCACATCAGCCCCAAATACCTGCTCCCCAACTCCCTATCCACCAGCCAAATAACCCCTAGGGACATATGTATAGAGAAGCCAACACAATCTACACTCCAGGAATTGCATTTCACTCAGCCTCTCATGGTACGCAGGGAGACTCCCTCCAGCATGGTGATTCAGAGCCACCCTGATCCAGTTACACAACCTCCTCTCCAGAGACATTCCTGCCTGTCTGGTCAATATTGGGCTGTGCAGACACACTACCCTGAAAGTGCTGCCCCAGGAAGCCATGGACACAGCAAGTTTGTGGCTCCCAATTGGGCCCAGCTGTCCTCCCCGTGTCACCAGGACAGTGGACCTGGGGCTCTGGCCTTACCTCGCTTCTCAGTGGTGATGACGGTGGCCTCTAGGGGTGCCCCCAGCCCTGCTTCATCTTGGCCATCAGCCTGAAGATGTACACTGACTGTGGGGCCAGCTCAGTGGCCATGAATTGCCTCACCATCGCACCCATCTCCACTGTGGTGAACGTGCTGAAGTAGCTGTTGGCCAGGCAGTAGGCAATATGATAACTTGTGAGTGGGAGACGAGGGCCACACATCAGTCTCATCACCCTGCTCAGACACCACATTTCCTCCACCCCACCATCACCACTCTGCCATGTTTCCACCATGTCCTTCATCCTCTTCCAGTATCCGAGAGGAATGGCACAGCCACAGTGGCAGATGGAGCCTCTGAGTGCTGGGCCCCCATGACTCTCATTCTCATTCATCCATTCTACCACCAAGATGTGGAAACAGTTTCATCTTTAGTGACTCAATACTTACATAAAACACCAGTACTCATCATATCAGCAATTTAAAACCTCACAAAAAACCAAGTTCCAGAACCAGATGCCTTCTGTGCTAAATTCTACCATTCAGGGAAGGATTCATACCAGTCCTTTGCCCACTTTTCCAAAAAAACAGAAGATAAAGCTTCTAAACTCACTTGCTGAGGCCAACATTACTCTAATACAGAAATAAACGAGGACACCCCAAGGAAAGGATCTTACAGTCCAATATCCCTGATGACCATAGATGTAAAAATGTTCAACAAAATACTAGAAACCCAAGTTCACCAATATGCTGAGAGGATTATATACTATGATCAAGTGGGATCTTGCAGGAATGCAATGATGGTTTACAGGTGCACATCGATCAAAGTGATACAGCACATTAACAAAATAAAGAATAAAAACGATGTGATCATCTTGAGATGCAGGGAAACACTTGACAAACTTTAATATCAAAATTCTCAACAGAGTACGTAGATCAGGAACATACCTCAACACCAGAAAGGCCATATATGGGACACCTGGGTGGCTCAGTGGGATAAAGTCTCTGCCTTAAGCTCAGGTCATTATCCCAGGGTCCTGGGATTGAGCCCCGAATTGGGCTCTCTGCTCAGCAGGGAGTCTGTTTCCCCTTCTCTCTGCCTCTCTGCCCACTTGTGATCTCTCTCTCTCTCTCAAATAAATAAATAAAATCTTTTTAAAAGGCCATATATGACAATGACACAGATTATGTCACATCCCATAGTGTAAAGTTTTAGCTGTTACTATTTCTAAGATCGCCTAAGTTAGGAGCACTACCGATCTTTCCTTACCACTTTTGCTGAACATAATATTGAAAATCCAAGGCAGAATAATTATGCAAGAAGATAATCAGAGGCATCAAAACTGGAAAGCAAGAAATCAAACGGTCACTATTTGCAGATGATATAGAATATAAGGAAAACCTCAAAGAAGCCAGTGAAAAATTGCTAAAAAACTATGACTATATTCAATAAAGGGACAGTATACAATATCACTACCCCAAAACCTGCTGAGTTTCTATACGGTAATAACGAATCATCAGAAAATAAATTAGGAAAATCATCCCACCTGAAGTTGCATCAAAAAGAATAAAATACCCAGGAATAAACTTCATCAAGAGGTAGTATCTTGTATAATGAAAACTACAAGACGGTAAGGAAAGAAACAGAAGGCAACACACATAAACCGAAAGACACCGCATATTCATGGGTGAGAAGCATTAATAGTGGTAAAATGTTCGTACTTCCCTAAACCGTCTACATTTCAATTCCTGTCAAAATTCTGAGGACATTCTTCACAGAAAGAGAACAAAGGATCTAAAAATTTGTATGATGCCACAAAAAACTCTGAATACCAGAGCAATCTAGAGAAAGAAGAACCACACTAAAGGCATCACACTTGTTCATTTCAGACTAATGACAAACCTAGAGTAATCAAAACAATCTAGCATTGTCATAAAAACAGACACACACATCACCAGAAGACAGGAGAGAGCCCAGAAGTAAACACACACATCTATGGTCTGGGACCTTATGACAAAAGAGTCAAGAATAAACAAGGAGGAAAAAACAGTCTCTTTCATCACTGGTGCTGGGAACACCGGAGAGTCACATGCAAAAGAACAAAACTTCACCATTCTCTTAAACCATACACAAAAATTAACTCAAAATGGGTCAAACGCTTGAATATAAGCCCTGGAACTATAAAACTTGTAGCAGAAAACACAGGGTTTGGAAAGGTCCTTGACGTAGGTCTTGGTAGTGGTGCTTTTAAGCTGATACCAAAGTAAAAACAAACAAAGAAGCAAAGTGTGGGCCTACATCAAACTATAAAGCGTCCAAACAACAAAGGAAACCATCAACAAAAGAAAACGGTAACCTAAGGTAAAACATTTGTAAATTATATATCCAGTAAGGGGTTAATATTCAAAATATAAAGAATTCATGCAATTCAACAGCAAAACAAAACACCCAAAAGCACCAAAAACAACAAAAACTCCACAAGTAATCTAATGTAAAGGGAGCAGATCCAAATAGATATTTTCCTGAAGAAGACATACAGATGGTCTACACCAGATGAAAAGATGCTCAACATCATTAATCATCAGGGAAATGCAAATCAAACCAGAATGAGGCACCACTTCACACCTGCCAGAAGGGCCATTATCAAAAACACAAGAAATAGCAAGTTTGGTAAAGATGTGGAGTAGAGGAAATCTCTAGTACACCACTACTTGGAGTATAAATGGGTGCGGCCATTATGGAAAACAGTAGAGAAGTTCCTCAAAAAAATGAGAAACAGAACAACCAAAGGAGCCAGCAATTCCCTTTCTGAGTATTTATCTGAAGGAAATGAAAACACTAACCCCTGTGTACACTGCAGGATTACTTACAACAGTGAAATTAAAGAAACAACCTAAATGTCATCAGTGGATGAATGAATAAAGAAATTGTGGTCGATAAACACAGTGGAATCCTACTCGGCCATAATAAAGAATGAAATCTTTCTATTTACAACATAGTGGCCCTTGAATGCATTATGCTAAGTAAAACAGGCCAGACAGAAAGACAAATACTAGAAGTCACTTACACATAGAACCTTAAAACAAAACAAAAACAAAAATATAAGCTCACAGACAGAACAGATTGGGGGGGGCAGAAGTTTAAGGTTGGAGGTGGGAGAAATGGGTGAAGGGGTCAAAAGGAGAAAAGAGGACAAGCCCAACTATAGCATCTTTTTTTTTCAATTAAGTAATCTGTACCCCCAACATGGCTCAAGCTCATAATCCAGAGATCAAGAGTCACACACTCCATGGACCCAGCCAGCCAGGGTCCTGGAATTGTCGCATCTTCTGATACTCAATGTATGGAGAAGTGGAAACTAATTTAATCTATGGTATTTTGAGGGTAGGTATTTTTTGGTAAATGTAAAAATGAAAGAACATATTCTTCAGAGTCACACACTCAGAACTGTATCTAGTTCTAATATTTATCATGACACTGAGCAAAACTTACCTTTTTAATTTATTTATTTGAGAGAAAGAGAAGGAGGGTGACATAAGCAGGCAGAGGGACAGAGGGAGAGGGAGAAGAAGACTCCCCACTGAGCAGGGATCCTGACTTGGTGTTCGATCCCAGGAACCTGGGATTATGTCCTGAGCCAAAGGCAGAAGCTTCAATGACTGAACCACCCCGGTGCACCTACTTAACCTCTTTTCTGCCTGTTTCTCCACCTCTGAGGATATTATGAGTATTTGCTTTTAGAATAGCTTCTATTTTTAATTTAGGAATAGTTTTTAGAATTGAATGAAATAGAGGTTACTTAGAATAATACCTATGAGAGTAGGCCCTCAAAAATGTTCCCAGCACCAGTGATGAAAGAAATCTTATTCTGGGGGTACCTGGGTGGCACAGTCAGTTAAGCAGCCTACTCTTGATTTTGGCTCAAGTCAAGATCCCAAGCTCCTGAGAGAGAGCCCTGCACCAGGCTCCACACTCAGTGGGGATGCTGCTGGAGGATTCCCTTTTCCCCTCTGACCCTCCCCTCTCTAGCATATGCTTGTGCATACACTCACTTTCTGTCTATACAATAAATAAATATGTCTTTAAAAATCTTATCCTGTACATTTGATGGTTGCATAATTATTTTCATAATTGGGCAGTATCTCCTAGTTTACAAAGCATATTTATACACAATCTCTTATTGGAGTCAGGGTATGGTACTGAGAGAAGAATTTATTGTGTTTATTTATAGAGAAAAAAAAACCAGTCTTAGAGCAGGGCTGTGCTTTGTTCATGGATGCAGAGCTAACATATGATCTTCTGAGTTTCAGTCCAATGGAGGAGAAAAAGGAAAAATCCAAACACTGTAACAAGAGCCAATGAAGGGCATTAGAAACTGATGATGGAATCAATGCAGTAAGATGATGCAACATTCATAAATATTTACCCACCCAACAGTGGGGCAACTCAATGTGTAGAGCATAGATGAGCAAACCTAAGAGAAGCAATCAGCACAAATACCATAGGTAACTTTAATACCTCACACTTTTCTCAATGATACACAATACAGACAGAAGATCACAAAGGAAACATCAGCCTCAGACAACCCGTTACTTAGATGGACTTGACAGATATACACAGAACCCTCCATCCAAAAGCAGCACATGGAATACACTCCTCTCAAGTACACCTAGAACATTCTCCACCGTAGGTCATATGTGAGGCCACAAGACAAGTCAGTAAACTCCAGGAGCCTAGAATTTTCCCAAACGATGACTAAAATCAAATCGACCATCTTTTCCAACCACAGTAGTATAGAATTAGGAATCAATTACAAGAAGAAAATTAGAAATCATAAACACAGAGACTAAACAACATGCTACTGAACAACCAATTGGGTTCATGGGAAAACCAAAATAGGAACACAGAAATACTTAGAGGCAAATAAAAAATACAACGAAACAAAAGTTACGGAATGCAGTAAAACTGGTTCTAAAATGGGGCACCCGATTAGTCGATTAGTCAGTAGAGCTCTGTGACTCCTGTTCTTGGTTTTGAGTTTCAACCCCACACTGGGCAGAGCTGACTTAACTTTTTTAAAGATGTCATTTATTTATTTGACATGGGGGGCAGAGAGAGGGAGAGAGAGAGACTGAGCAAAGTGGAAGGAACAACAGGCAGTAGAAGAGGGAGAAAGTGACTCCCCACGCTGACCAGGGAGCTGATGCAGGGCTCAATTCCAGGACCCTAAATTCATGACTTGAGCCAAAGGCCAATGCCTAAAAAACTGGGCCACACAGGCACCCCTTAGAACTAACTAAAAAAAAAAAAAATGTGGTTCTAAAAAGGAAGTTTATAGTGATACAGGCCTAACTCAAGAAACAAGAAACATCTCAAATGAACAACCTAACTTGATACTTCAAGGAAACAGAAAAATAAAAAATTAGTAAAAGAAAGGAAGGAACATATCAGAGCTGAAATAAGTGAAGTACAGTCTAAAAAGACAACAGAAAGATACAAAAAAAAAAAAACAATAGTAACAACAACAGATCAACAAAGAGCTGGTTCTTTGAAAAGAACAAACCTGACAGAGTCTCAGCCAGACTCAAGCTAACAAAAAAGAAGAAGGACTCATCATCAGAAATGAGAGATGTTCCCTGATACCATAGATATGCAAAGGCTCATAAAAAGTACTATGAACAATTACACCCCAACAAGCTGGATAATGCAAAAGAAAAAGATACATTCTCAGAAACATACAACCTGCCAAGACTGAATCCTGAAGAAACAGAAATTCTGAACAGACCAATGACCAGTAGGGGGATTAAATAAGAAATCAAAAACTTCCAACAAGCAAAAGTCCAGGACCCCATGGTATCACCAGTGAATTCTACGAATCATCCACAGAAAAAAATGAATACCAATCCTTCTCCAATTCTGCCAGAAAAACAAGAGGAAGGAATTCTCCCCACCTCATGTTATGAGGCCAGCATGGCCCTTATTGAAACGTCCCAAGGTGCCCCAAGAAAATAACAGACTAGTATCTGTGATGAACATAGACATAAAAATCCTCACCCAAATATCAGCAAACCGAATTCTACAATACAGGAAGAGTTATGATGCACTAAGATTTATTTCAGGGATGCAACAGCAGTTCAACATCAACAAATCAAAGTAATGAGCCACATTCATAAAACAAAGGATCAACATCATAAGAAAATATCAACAGATGCAGAAAAAGCATTTGATAGTGCTGCTGCCAAATCACTGCCCACCCCCGACCTGTTCTTCTGCCGCCTGGCTGGTCCCCACACCCCGTACCACTGCCACCCCACTGTGCCATTCCTCCCCTGCCACCCTGCTGTGCCCCACACACCCGCCACTGTCCCTTCCATCCCCCATTCCTGACAGGCCACTGCCACCCGCCACCCTGCTACTCCACAGCAGTGCCCCTTTCTTCCACAATAGCTAACCCTAGCCATAGCTGCCCTGCTTCCCTGCTCGTTGCAACTGATGCCCATCCTTCTGTGCTCTCCCTGCAACTCTACCCACTCTTGCCTTATGTCCCGCTGCTGCCCTGTGTCCTCCTGCTGCTAGTTTTCATAGCCCAGCCCTAAACAGCCCTGCCCTGTTGACTTGCACGACTGCCCCACCTGCCACACTGCCCCCTGCTGTTCCTACCCACCCCTCCCTTCAGTTACCACCTAGCTGTTACCCCTGCCCCCCACTCAGGACCTTCCTGATTCCTTACCCTGTTGCTGTGATGCTGCCGCCCCACGAGTCCTACTCCACCTTCCCCACACTGGTAGCACAAGGCTGCTCCCACAACATGAGCTGCTCCCACCACACTGCATCCCCGTCCACAGCACCCCCACTTACAAGCACCATTGCCTCTCCACTGCTACTCTGGGTCCCCGCTGCTGCTGCTAACAGTGGTCCCACCCTGTAGACATGCACCAAGCCCAACAAAGCCAGGCCCTTGCTTCGCTGCCTGACCCACCACGCCATGACATTGACATCCCACTTGTACTCAGCTAGTCCTGCCCAACCCTAAGGACACTACCACCTAGCTACCCCCCTTCCCCCACTCCGATGCCTCCTGGCTGCCAAGGGTGTGGCTACCCAGGATGTCCACCAACTCCTGCGCTGCTACCAGCTTTCTGCCCCCCAAAAATGCATCCCCGCCACACTGCTGTGCCCCCACACAGGCCCCCTCACTGCTGCGCCCCCTCTGTCCTGTTCTCCCAGCCTCTGGCCTCTGCTGTGCTTTGCTGCCCCACCTCGTTGGAATGCACTATGAGCAGGTCCAGCAAGCCAGCCAAGCTGTTTCTGTGATGCTGCCTCAGGGCTGGTCCCAACCTTCCTACACTGCCCTGCCACCTATATTCCACCCACCCCCTCCAGCTGCCACACTGCTGACCCACTCATATGTCAAGCAGCTCCCGACCCACAGGCCGCTACCCCTCCCTGTGCCACAACTGACTGGTTGCCCCCTCCCCTGACTCTGGTGACCCCAGCTCTCTTCGGCACTGGTCCCGCCCCCATACCTGAGAGTTTTCACTTCTCTGACACCTCCTGGCATCCTTGCACCCCTGCTACCCTGCCCACCATGCCAAGACACTGGCCTGCCAATGATGTCAGGCTGGTCCCACCAACCCCCATGTCACCACCACCTAGCTGCTTCCCCTTCCCCTTGGCTCTGTTGATCCCACTGCCATAGGCATGGCTGCACTGCTGCCACCAAGCTCATTGGCCCATGCCCCCATGCTACTTCCAGCTTTCTGCACCCCCACATGCACCAGCGTGACCCTGCTGTGCCTCCCAGCACCACCCCGTTACTGCCACTGCTGCCACTCTGCGGCTCCCACGTGCCCCCAAGCCTCTGCTGTGCTTTGCTGCCCTGCCCTGTGGGGCATTATGCGCTGGCCCACCAACTGGCCAAGCTGTTACTGAGCCCCTGCCTTGGCGCTGGTCACACCCCTTCTCCCCCACACTGCCACCTAAATTACACCCACCCTCCACAGGTGCCACATGGCTGCCCCACTCGGGTGTCACGCAACTTCCCCTACCCAGGAAGCGCCCCCTCCCTGTACCACTGCTTCCTGGTGACACTCCCACCCCCTCCCCCACTGGTCCCGGCCCCTGAGTGTTTTAAACTCTCTGCCACCTCCTGGCGCCCACAGAACCTGGCAGCCTCACCCACCACACCATGACATTTACGCCCCTCAGAAGCCAGGCTGGTCCCTCCCCTCCACCCGCCACTACCGCCTAGCTGCTTCCCCCTCCCCCTGCTCCATTACGCCACGCATGTTACTGCTTCCCACACCCGCCCCCTTCCCCCCTGACGCTGCATTAGAGCTACTACTGCCCTGAATATCTGCTGCACTCCCCACACTTCCACCACATTGCTACCGCCACATGCACCCCTGCTACCCTGCTGTGCCCCTCACACTGCCCCCCTTACCTCAGCTGCCACCACTCCGCTGCAGCCCTGTGCCCCAGGCCTCCGCTGGGTTTTGCTGCCCTGCCCCCTTAACGCGCACGATTGGCCCGCCCACCAGGCCCCCCCGAGCTGCTGCTGCCCCGCCCTCTTGATATGCGCTGCAACCCGCCCACTGCACTCGCCTAACTGTTGCTGCCTGGGACTGCTCCCACCCCCTCACCCCATCTGCAGCCGCCTAGATTCCACCCATCCCCCACAGGTGCCGCAGGGCTGCCCCACTCGGTTGCCACGCAGCTCCCACTCCTCCCTGTGCCACTACTGCCTGCCCCCTTCCCCACCTCCGGTGACCCCTGCTCTCTCCTCCGTGATCCTGTCCCCCTTCCTCAGTGTTGTCTCCCAGCCGCCAACTCCTCAGGCCTGTGTAGCCCCGCGCACTACACCATGATGTTGATGCCCTGCTGATGCCCCTGATGGTCCCACCTCCCCCCACACGCCACGACTACCTAACGGATTCCCCTCCCCCTGCTCTGTTGCCTTCTGGCTGCCAGTGTATTACCACGCTAATTCTGCCCTGAATATCCGCACCTCTCCCTGCGCTTCCACCACATTGCTACAGCCCACATGCACCCCTGCCACCCTTCTGTGCCCCTCACACTGCTCCCCTTACCTCAGCTGCTGCAGCTCAGCTGAAGCCCCGTGCCCCAGGCCTCTGCCGTACTTCAACATCCCACCCCTTGACTTGCACTGTGGGCCCACCCACCATGCCCTCTGAACTGCTATTGCACTGCTGCCTGGGGCTGCTCCCAGCCCCTCACCCACTCTGCGGCCACCTAAATTCCACCCATCCCCCACTGGTGCCACAGGGCTGCCCCACTCGGTTTCCACGCAGCTCCCATTCCGCCCTGTGCCACTACTGCCTGCCCCCATCCCTGCCTCTGGTGACTCCTGCTCCCTCCTCTGTGATCCTGTCCCCTTACCTCAGTGTTGTCTCCCGGCTGCCAACTCCTCAGGCCCGTGTAGCCCCACCGACCGTGCCAGAATGTTGACGTCCCGCTGATGCCCGGATGGTCCCTCCCCTCCCCAACACCCCTCTACTGCCTGACAGCTTCCCCCTTCCCACCTGCTCTGTTGCCTCCCCACTGCCAGGTGTATTACCACGTTATTTTCGCCCTGAACATCCGCCCCCTCCCTGCGCTTCCTCCACATTGCTACCTCTCACATGCACCCCTGCCACCCTACTGTGCCACTCACATTGCCCCCCTTACCTCAGGTGCCGTTGCTCCACCACGGCCATGTGGCCCAGGCCTCTGCTGGGCTTCGCTGCCCCTCCCCCTTAACGTGCACTGTGGGCCTGCCCACCACGCCCTCCTAACTGCTGCTGCCCCGCCACCTTGACTTGCACTGTGGGCCCGCCTACCACGTCCTCCTAACTGTTGCTGCCCCGCCACCTTGACGTGCACTCTGCGCCGGCCCACCACGTTCATCCTGCTGCTGCTGCTGCTGCTGCTGGGCAGCTGCCTCCAGGCTGGTCCAACCTCCACTCCCGGTTGCTGCTGTCTAGATTCCACCCACCCCACCCCACAGTTGCTGCAGGGCTGCCCCACTTGGCTGTCACACAGCTTCCCCACAACAGGCCCGCCACTGCTCCCTGTGCCACTACCACCTGGTCGTCCCCTCACCTGGCTCTGGTGACTCCTGCTCCCTCCCCCACAGGTCCTGTCTCCCTACCATAGGGTTATCACCTGGCTGCCACCTCCTCCCACCTGGGCAGCCCCACAGCCCCACCTACCATCCCATGCCATGACTGCCCCATTTCCCCAATGAGTTGTCCTTGATTCCCGCTGCCACGCCCCATCCCCCCCCAGCTACCGCACCCCAGGGACCTGCTGTCTGCTGCACATCACCCCCAGTGCCACTGAAGCCCTCCCCTGGCTACTTTCCATCTTGCCCCTTCTTGTCACCCTGACCCCGCCCCCTCCCTGCCCTACCACCGACTGGCCTGGTGCTGCTGCCAGTGTTTCCAAGGCCACTGCCCCTTCCTTGGTTGCCCTGCTGTTAGGGTCTGTGATCAAAGGAACGAGACTGATACAAAGCGAAGGTCAAGAAAAACTTTATTTCGTGCCAAGCATCAAGAATCAAACTGACCGGTCAGGACTATCTCTTACGAAAAGGCAACAATGATGATCCCAATAAGGTCACTCCCAAGAAGGCCATTCCAGACAAGGCTGCTCTAGATGATGCTGCTCCGCAGATGAGGCTGTTCCATGATTGGAGCCGCTCCCAAGAAGAGGCCACTCTGGAAAAGGCCACTTTCAGGATGAGGCCGCTGCTCGATGAGGTTGCTCCCCGGACAAGGCCACTCCCAAGAAGAGGCCATTCTGGACAAGACCGCTTCCCGGATGAGGCCGCTCCCGATGACAAAGAGGCAACAATGACAGCGACGATGACAAGGAGGACAACCCGGATGACACAGACTCTGCTCCCCACGATGCCACTCTGACAAGGCTGCCACCCAGAGGAGGCCACCGCTGTGGACAAGGCTGCTTGTGGCTCGGGGTGGTGAGGGGTTTTGCGGTGAGGCTGCTGGTGGCTAGGGGCCTTTGGCATCTCAGGGCTGGTGTCCCGGGGCTGCAGGCGTTGGGACCGCTGACCGCTGGGCCACTGGTGTCTCGGGACCGCTGGCGTCCAGGGGCTGCAGGCGTCGGACCGCTGACCACTGGTGTCTCAGGACCGCTGATGTCTCAGAACGCTGGTGTCTAGGGGCTGCAGGCGTATTGGGGCCGCTGGAGTTTGGGCCGCTGGAGGTGGGACCACAGGCGACTGGAGGCTGCAGGTGGTGGCTCGGGGCCGCCGGAGGCGAGGCCACAGGCGGTTGGAGGCTGCAGGCTTCTTGGGGCCGCTGGAGGCGGGGGCACCGGAGGCAGGGCCACAGGCGGCTGGAGGCTGCAGGCGGCTGGAGGCTGCAGGCAGCTGGAGGCTGCAGGCATCGGGACCACTGGCGATGGTTATAGCTCTTACAAGAGCTGTTACAGCTCTTCTGCTCCACCGACTCTTCCTTCTGCTCCCACCACAGCTCTCCTGCTCCCCTGACAGCCTAGCACACCAAACTTTATGGGGTTGGTTGAGCCCCACCCCTACACAGGTGGCCAATCGTATCTCAATTCACCCTAGTGGATATACACGCGCCCCACCGATTGGATGTCTTCACCCAGCCTGCCCCACCCGTACATCCAGGGTCCACAAGCAAGTTCCTCTGGGAGGGTCAGGCCCTTACATTCCCCCCTTTTCTTTGGAGATTAGTCAAATCCTTGACTTTTCAGATAGTTCTATCTTATATTGAGCATATAAGACTAACATTTTATCACCCCAAATTTCTTTAGTACAGCAATAATAAACACAGTTTTTTTTTTGTTTTGGGGAGTTTTTTTAGTCTTAGCTTTAGTCCATGATCAGCAGGGTCTGTCTGCTGCAGCTCCCATCTCTGGGAGGCATCCTTACTCTCAGCTCGTTTGACATGACCTGCATGAACCCAGGCCCTAATGCCTTCTACTCTTACTGTCATGGTGGTGGTTAGGATAACAATAAATGGTCCCTTCCAGCAAGGCTCCAAGTTCCCCACTTGATATTGATCTATCCAAATCAAGTCCCTGGGATGTGGTTCCACCACTGTCTCTGTCCCAGTGTGGGATGTTTGGATCCCTTCTTTTTAAGACAGACTGTAATGCCTGCAGTGACTGGAGTATAGACTGATCAGTCATTTCTGCTAGGGCAACCTCCTGTAGCCTAGGACAGAGTGAGGGCGGGGCATTATTTCAAAAGGGGTCACCTTGTTTAAATAGGGTGTACATTGCACCCTGAGGAGAGCAAAAAGAAGGAGATCCATCTATCCACTGCCAGCCTCCAGAATTAACTTTGTCAAGGTCTCTTTGAGTCTGGTTCATTCTCTCTCCTTGCCCAGAGCTCTGGGGCGAGTAGGCAAACTGTAGTTTCCAGTTAGTGCCCGTGGTCTTGGCCATCTGTAGCGCCTTGGTGAATGCAATCAGCTTCGCTTTTTCACCGAGGTCCTGTGTGGCAGGGCTGTCATCCAGAGTCCCTGCTCAGGAGAAACCATCGCAGCCCCTGCATACCTCTTTCCAATGACCATGTAACTACTCCCCTCTGTGAACAGAGTCATTTCCACATGCAGGAGGGGAGAGTCTCTGAGATCCAGCCTTATTCCCGTGACTTGGATTAGGACCTTCCTGCAGTCGTGTGGGTGGTCAGCCAGAACCTCTGGTAGCAACGTGGCTGGATTTAGCACTGCCAGGGGCCGTAAGATCACTTTTTTATTTTTTTGTTCAGGAGAAGGGCCTGATACTCTGTCACTCAGGCATTTGTTATCCACCGGTCTGGTGGAGTCCAGAGAAGGCCCTCAATAACGTGGGTGGTGGTCAATATGAGATTTTGACCCAGAGTCAATTTGCGTGCATCTTTGACCAGGAGGGCCATGGCAGCAATTATGCAGAAGCAAGGGGAGAACCCAGCTGCTACTGGATCTAGTTTCTTGCTAAGATAGGCCACTGGCCTTCACCAAGGCCCCAGAGTCTGAGTCAAAACTCCTTTAGTCAGCCCTACCTTTCCATCCACATACAAGTGGAAGGGCTTGGTAACATCTGAGATGGCCAATGCTGGGGCACACAGTAAGGCTCTTTGTAATTCCCAAAATGCTCCTTCTGCCTCAGCTGTCCACACTCTACCATAGTGAGCCCTCCCTTAGCCAGTTTGTAGAGAGGTTGTGCCATCTCCACGAAGGTGGCATCCACAGCCTGCAGGAGCCTGCCGTCCCAAGAAACTCCCTCTTGGAGCTCAAAGCCTACAGTACCTGGTATTCCCAGGCTGTCTTGCATCCAAGTAATAACCAGGTCCAACCCTGCTTAGCTTCTGAGATCAGACGAGATCGGGCGCATTCAGGGTGGTATGGCTGTAAACAATCATAGGGTTCTTACACGATATTCTCAGATGAGTGTACGTGACATTCTGTGTAACATGGAACCATCCTCCCCTTGCTGGAAGAAGCTGAACTTTCTCATACCCTACTGTTACCTTAATCTTCCCAGGCTTGTTTAGCTACCATATCTCTCTCGTTCACAGTTACGTTGGCCCCTGGCCTTCTTGGGATACTGATGCCTTGTGGTCATACCCATTCTGTACAAAGGAGGAGGTAGTGGAAGGTTTCTAAGTGCTTGGAACAGAATTATGTTTCAGACAGATGGACATGTCATTCAAAGATGTAGAGGCTGCAGAGAGCCAGCATATTCAGAAACGTGTCAGCAGCTTCACATGTATCAATCGGGACAGGTCCCTGGCAGCCTCTGATGGCCAAGATTTAAAGCCTCAACTCCCGAGCTCCTCCCATGGGCCCTTGTGTGACCCATCAAGTCCAGACATCAGAGAAGGGAGACGGGCAGCTCATGGAGCTTCAGAGGGTTTTCTTCCCCTTGAAATATGACTTCCTAGACTCAAAGTGGACCCTCAGACTCTCGCTTTTCTAGGTCTGAAAGCCAACACAGAGGTGCTGAGGCTCATGGGCATGCATGTTCTAGCATGGGGGTATTGGCCACCTGGCAGCAGTGCTGCCTCGCCTGAACCCACACCACCCACTCCCCAGGCTGTGCTCCCAGGGGCAGCAACACTCAGCAAGGGGAGGCTACCCGGCCCTGCTGCCAGTTACTGATCCCAAGTTCCTGACGATGGATGAAGGCACATAGGCACACCTTTGAGCCTACCCACTTCTGCTGGGTGCTGAGCCAGAGTCCAAATTCATTGCACAGAATTTCCCCTGTTCCATATCCCAGATTCTGGATGGAGGAGCCCAGAGAGAACAGCTGTGATCTGCTCTGCCATCGGAGCAGGGCTGTCCCTGGATGCTGTCCTGCTCGTGTCCCTCACCGGAACTTAGGAGCGTCTTATCTAAGGTCTGTCTGTATAAACCCTGGACCAGGCTACTCCATGGAGTAGATGACCGTTATGCCATATGACGCCCCATGAGATTCAGGGTGCAGTCCATTCAGACTCCATAGCAGAAGCGGTGGAGCCATAGAGATAAATTCACACAGTCAGGCACTTTTCAGATTCAAACAGGTTGTACATCCTCCCCTTTGGGTATCCCTGGCTAATGGGAGGTGATCAGTCTCCCCTTCCATTCTTTTACAAATGGATTTAGCTCTGACAGTGGCCTCAGGGCTGTTTTTCTCTCTTTTTACATATCTCCTACTTTTTACATACAGAGTTGCTTTTCTCATTTCCATCAGTCTTAATTACACTTAACAGAATTTTGTACTCTTAGAAATACCTTAACCTCTACTGAAGACTGAATATAAACCAATTGTGAGTTGTTACAACAGAATTCTTTAGATGGCAAATTTATCAATCAGTTAAGCACAGAATGTGTTCACCAGCAGATTTCAAAAGTACAAACCTAGTTCCAGCAACCAGCACCCTAGCACTTCATCCCATTTGGTTAATATCTATATGTCCAACAAATTTAACTCCATTTGTCATTCAAGCAACCCTTCACAGTTTCAGGTTACCAAAGAATTCGGAAGCCACTTTAACAATTACTCATTAAAACCTTGAAACAGACAGTTAACCATCAGCCCAGCCATCCCTTCACCAACAGACCTCATGTTCCACCTGGGCCCATTCCACTTCAGATGCCATTCTTTCCCTGCCAGCAAGGGGGAGGAGCTAGGCAGTCCACGTCAGGCCAGAGAAGGCAAGGAATTCCCCGAAACAAAAGAATTTTTGGCAGCTGCTTGGGAATATTCCTTAAAGTCTCTGTCTCGAGGTCGGATCATCCCGCAGTGCCAGTTCTGCTTACCAAAAGTGGCCCACTAGGCACTCATATTCCATGCCCAGCTCCAATGAGCATAAACATTGGACACCTCAACCCGGCATTTGACTAACTCCAGTTGGCTCGTTATAGCCCTTAACACACGAAATGAGTGAGGGAGAAGCCCCACATCTATTATGAGGAATGGAGAGATGAAAGCCAACGTCCCCTTACTCTCTGCTTGCCACATTCCTTTAACCATAACAAACAACACAATAGACAACAAAAAGACAAATGCAAACGAATAAACAACCACAACCCCAGCGGCCCTCATCCACAGCCTGCTGCTGGGGGGCACTTTCTTGGTCCCCTGCAAACACAACAAACCACACAATAGACAACAAAAGAACCAAACAAAGACAGCTGCAGACCCAGCGATTCTTACCCAGAACTTGCCACTGGTGGGGGCTATCTTTATCCCCCAACCGCCTAAGGGCACTCGAACCCCTCAACTGTCTAAGGGGAAGTGGGGGACTCATATCCCCCAACTGTCTAGGGGGACTCGAACCCCCCGACCACCCAGGGGGACTCGAACCCCCGACCACCCAGGGGGACTTGAACCTCCTGACCGTGCAGGGGGACTCGAACCCCCCGACTGCCAAGGGGGACTCGAACCCCCTGACCATCCAGGGGGACTCGAACCCCCTGTCGATCTATCAGCAGAGGGATGGGGCATCCCCGCATCCACTCCAGCCCTGGGGAGCATGGCTGTGTCCAGCTTCTTCCTGGTGGGCTATATCCTGGAGCTCCAACCAGACAGACAGATAGGATCCCAATACCCAAGACGCCAATACGTCAGATCCCAATACCTCAGATCCCAATACCTCCGATCCCAATACCTAAGGTCCCCAATACCTCAGACCCCAATACCTCCGGAGGCTTTTCCTAAAAATTCCAATGCTGGCTCAGTTGTCGTTTGATCCCGGACAAGCCCCCAAATGTTAGGGTTCGTGATCAAAGGAATGAGACTGATACAAAGCGAAGGTCAAGCAAAACTTTATTTCGTACCAAGCATCAAGAATCAAAATGACCGGTCAGGACTATCTCTTATGAAAAGGCGACAACGATGATCCCGACAAGGTCACTCGCAACAAGGCCACTCCAGACGAGGCTGCTCTAGATGAGGCTGCTCTAGATGAGGCTGCTCTGCACATGAGGCGGCTCCATGATTGGAGCCGCTCCCAAGAAGAGGCCACTCTGGAAAAGGCCACTCTCAGGATGAGGCCACTGCTCGATGAGTTTGCTCCCTGGACAAGGCCGCTCCCAAGAAGAGGCCATTCTGGACAAGACCGCTTCCCAGACGAGGCCACTCCCGACGATGAAGAGGCAACGATGACAGCGACAATGACAAGGAGGACAACCCGGATGACATAGACTCTGCTCCCCATGATGCCACTCTGACAAGGCTGCCACCCAGAAAAGGCCACCACTGTGGACAAGGCTGCTTGTGGCTCACGGTGGTGAGGCATTTTGCGGCGAGGCTGCAGGTGGCTTGGGGCCTCCGGAGGCGGGACCACTGGAGGCGGGGCCGCAGGCAGCTGGAGGCTGCAGGCGGCTGGAGGCTGCAGGCGGATGGAGCCTCAGGCGGCTGGAGCCTCAGGCGGCTGGAGCCTCAGGCAGCAGGACCACTGGCAATGATTATAGCTCTTACAAGAGCTGTTACAGCTCTTCTGCTCCACCGACTCTTCCTTCTGCTCCCACCACAGCTCTCCTGCTCCCCTGACAGCCTAGCACACCAAACTTTATGGGGTTGGTTGAGCCCCGCCCCTACACAGGTGGCCAATCGGATCTCAATTCACCCTAGTGGATATACATGCACCCCACCGATTGGATGTCTTCACCCAGCCTGCCCCACCCCTACATCCAGGGTCCACAAGCAAGTTCCTCTGGGAGGGGCAGGCCCTTACTCTGCTGCCACTGCCTTGGCCCACTACCATGAGACTGCCGCCCTGCTGGTCCTGCCTTCCCCCACCATTAGCACCGACTCCAGTACTGTCCTGCTTCACCCCCCCCACTATGCTCCTGACCCACTGTGCCCTGCCAACGCCACAGCCACCCCTCTGCACCTCCCCAACGCCCCTGTGACTGCGACCCAGTGACATTGCTTCCCTGCTGCCTGCCGCCTTCCTGCTGCCCTGCTGTGCCCTCCCTCCACTGCTACCTGGCCCGGGCTGCACGCCCCTCACTTGATGTGGCCCCAACAAACCCTTACCCCCACCACTACTCTGTCCCTGTGACTCTTACAGCCATCACTGCCAATGGGCTGCTGCCCAAGGTCCAGATGGTGCTGTTGCACTGGCTTCGCAGCCCAGCCTCCTTAACAGTTACCAGGCCCTGTTGCCACGCCCACCATGCCAGGTGTCACCACACTGGACCCCTCACTGGTCCTGTCTCCTCCCTGCCACCTTCTTTCTAGCTTCACCGCCCCTCCCCCCAGCTCCACAACCAGGTGCTGCCCTGCTGCCCAACCCACTTTTCAAGGGATCCCACTCTTGTTTTCTTGCCTCCCCTCCCCTGCCACTGCTGCCTGGATGCCCTGGCCAAATCTCAGCCTTACAGGAGGTCCACCTACCCCATCAGGCTGGAACACAGGGCCTCTTTGCACTGAGGTTAAGGGACTGGAGGGGGAAGGTCCAGTGTGCTGATCTCACTCATTACTTCTGAGCTCTCTCCCTCCTGAGAATTCACCTATTTCTAGAAGTTTTCAAACCTAGGTAATCTTCTCCCTAGTCTTCCATAGGAATGCCTGTTCTTTTGCTCATTATGGTAATTTCTTCTGGCACTGCTGCACCAGCCTGGGAGTATCTATGGCTGAATCATATATTTTGGTCTTTTGAAATAACTCCTTGCCCATTCCCATCAAAGCTGATATCTGACCAGTATTATTTCTTGCTCACTTGCACCATCTAATACTGCAAAAAGATGTTCAATAGTAACAATTCGTCACATTTCCCCATTCCTGATTTTAGAAATGTCCTCCCTCCAGCCACCCCATTAGCTATTTTCCAGACTGTGGGAATGAGTTCTATGTGTGTGGAAGACAGTGTGTTCTCACAGCATGAGTGTCTCTGTTTCTATTTTATGTGGCCTTTATTAGAGCTTTGATATCAGTTTAGTCAAAGCATCTTTAAAGGTCTAGTGAGATCATGATCTTGTCACTGATGATTAATAAGATACCATATCTTAGAGCATTTATCAATATGAAATCCCACTCTATATTCACAATAAATTACTATGGTCATAGTTTATGAATATATTAATCTGATATTGAAATATCACTGCTGACATTTTATTTAGAACCTTTGTACCAATATTTCATTATACTCTGCAATTTTCCTTTTTCTGTAATTTATGTATCAAATATATGTAACAATATATTATTTCTTCATATAAGAATTTAAATGCTTGATGTTTTTCATTGTTTTCCATATACAGTATTTACATATATGAAGAAAACATGTGAAACTATGGTATCTGAAGACTTGTTAGTGATGCTTGTGAAGCTAATGCATCTTATGCTTTCATGAGGAGTAGTTCCTAAAATTATTGTCTGTTGTTTTCCTAAGGATTTGTTCTGTTTATTCATTTTTAAGGGAAATATTTTTCTCCTAATTATTTAATATTAATACAGAGTAATGCTTTTTTAATATTAATACAGGTTATGCTTTTTTGCTCTTTTTATTCACATGTCATTTCTCATTTGCAGATATGTGTATTATCCATTTTCATTCAAAAGTTAGTAACTGAGAATGAGCAAAATTAACAATACAGGAAACAACATGTGTTGGAGGGGATGTGGAGAAAGGGGAACCCTCTTACACTGTTGGTGGCTCAGTGGGTTAAGCCGCTGCCTTCGGCTCAGGTCATGATCCTGGGGTCCTGGGATCAAGTCCCACATTGGGCTCTCTGCTCAGCAGGGAGCCTGCTTCCTCCTCTCTCTCTCTGCCTGCCTCTCTGCCTACTTGTGATCTCTCTCTGTCAAATAAATAAATAAAATCTTTTAAAAAAAATAGAACTTACCTATGACCCTGCACTCCTGGGTATTTACCCCAAAGATACAGATGTCATGAAAAGAAGGGCCATCTGTACCTCAATGTTTATAGCAGCAATGGCCACGGTCGCCAAACTGTAGAAAGAACCAAGATGCCCTACAATGGACGAATGGATAAGGAAGATGTGGTCCATATACACTATGGAGTATTATGCCTCCATCAGAAAGGACGAATACCCAACTTTTGTAGCAACATGGACAGGACTGGAAGAGATTGTGCTGAGTGAAATAAGTGAAGCAGAGAGAGTCAATTATCATATGGTTTCACTTATTTGTGGAGCATAATAAATAGCATGGAGGACATGGGGAGATAGAGAGGAGAAGGGAGTTGGGGGAAGTTGGAAGGGGAGGTGAACCATGAGAGACTATGGACTCTGAAAAACAATATGAGCGTTTTGAAGTGGCGGGGGGCGTTGGACTTTGGGGTACCAGGTGGTGAGTATTATAGAGGGCACGGATTGCATGGAGCATTGTGTGTGGTGAATAAATAATGAATACTGTTTTTCTGAAAATAAATTAATTAATTAAAAAAATTAAAAAGTGCATATTTTGAATTGCAATATAGTATTTGAAATCTATGTAATATCTAAAATACTTAGGTGTCAGACCAATATGACACATCTACAGACAAATTTCAGGGACTTTCTCCTGAGGGTAATTCATGTGGCAGTGGGAGGGACCATCTAACTGAATCCTGAAGTGAGATAGTTTCCAAAGACCATGAGTCCTGCCCCAGATGTGTGTCTGCCTCACCTCTGTGCTCCCATGCTCCCATGTGAGGACCTGAATGAGGACATGCAGGAAGAAACATGGACCTTCAACAGAGCATTGCTTTCCTTCGGTTGATGCATCTTCTCTGTATGAGGTAGTTGTCTATTTCCATACATCTACCCACATACATGTATCAATTCTGTTTCTGGTCTTGAACAATGGTAGGTATTAAAAGGAAACATTAGGGAAAAAGTTATGAGCAGATTCTCAGAAGGTACATAGAAAAATGTAGCCCTGGGAAAGGCTCTTTCTGGACCAGCTGAAGAAAGAGGAGCAGAGTCCTTCATGGAATTCCAAGTGAAGGTGAGATTTGACCCCTATCCTCTCAGAGTTCCAGGTGATTACATTGAGAGGAAATAAGTCAATTAACATATTGGCAGGAGAACAAATATTTGGGGATTCCTTGGAGAAAGAAAAGGTGAATCAAAGGAGTGCAGTGTGATGGAGGGCCAGCTAAGGCAAACAGAAAGAAATCTCTGCCCGGATCATCACAGGTTCCCCACACAGAGCACCTTCCCCTCCACAGAGGAGCTGTCTGAGGAACGTGCAAAATGTGGTGGAGTGAGTCATTGAGGGCGATAGGAAGTTGTACAGGCAGAGAGAACCGTGGGTAGATTGATCCAGTCACAGCTCAGGTCACTCTCAGAGAAGTCCCTGTGAACTGAGTGACTTGTCCCTTGTCATCTGTCACTCACTATGTCTTCCAGTTTGAGGGAGGTCCACCTCTTCACTCCTCTCAGGGCACCCCACAGATCTTCTTCCCATCAGAAAAGCCCTTTCCTAACTTGCGCTCCTTGACATTTGGTCACCTGGACAGGGATGTTGATTATGCTGACTTCGTAGTTCCTGCTCTTCATTGTCCAGAGTGGGAGCGTATGGAAGTTCTGGAATCCCACATGGAGTGGGGCTGAGTGTGCTCAAGCTCCTGCAATGGAGGGCAGGGACTTTGTGAGATACACTTGGGTAGTAGGTGGTGTTCTCATGTGCATGGCATGCTGCAAATTGAAGAGGGGCCATAGAGGAAATATGATAACACAGCCTCCTGAGCACCACAGTGGGTTTGTGGATAGATTATGCCTCCTTCTTTCCCTTTGTTCTTGGGGATACAGTCGGGGATACAGTCATTCATGCCAACTTGTGTCTGCCATTCACTGTGTCTATTCCCTGCAACTCCCTGGGCTGGTGATGTGTCTAGTCACAGGAAGAAGGAAGAGATAACCTAGGTTTTCCCATGGGCTGAGGGAAGAGCAGCATCTGAGCAGTTTCTCCAGGAGGTTAGAGGAGTCACAGTGCAGGACAGTCCCACATGGATGGGGGTCATTGCTCCCAGTCCCACTGAAGTAGGTTCAAGCTCTTCCCATCTGTTAATGGGATGGAAATCAGTCTCTGATCTCTTGTCAGGCACCCAGAGCCCCCTTGTACCTCCATAATCACAATCTGCATTTAAATCTAATTAGGGCCTTGGGGCTCCTGGGTGGCTCAGTAGGTTAAGCCTCTGCCTTTGGCTCAGGTCATGATCTCATACTTCTGGGATCAAGCCATGCATCAGGTTCTATGCTCAGCAGGGAGCCTGCTTCCCCCACCCCACCCTCTGCCTGCCTCTCTGCCTGCTTGTCATTTCTCTCTCTCTCTGTGTTAAATAAACAAATAAAATCTTTAAAATAAATAATCAAATCGATAAATAAATAAATCTAATTGGTGCATGAAAATTCAGTTTTTGAATGACAGAATTGTATAAACCAGTTACAAACTTTGTTTTATGATTGGCGATATATATATATATATATATATATATATATATATATATATATATATATATTTTTTTTTTTTTTCAGCACAACAGTATTCATTATTTTTTCACCACACCCAGTGCTCCATGCAATCCGTGCCCTCTATAATACCCACCACCTGGTACCCCAACCTCCCACCCCCTGCCCCTTCAAAACGCTCAGATTGTTTTTCAGAGTCCATAGTCTCTCATGGTTCACCTCCCCTTCCAACTTCCCCCAACTCCCTTCTCCTCTCTATCTCCCCATGTCCTCCATGCTATTTATTATGCTCCACAAATAAGTGAAACCATATGATAATTGACTCTCTCTGCTTCACTTATTTCACTCAGCACAATCTCTTCCAGTCCTGTCCATGTTGCTACAAAAGTTGGGTATTCGTCCTTTCTGATGGAGGCATAATGCTCCATAGTGTATATGAACCACATCTTCCTTATCCATTCGTCTGTTGAAGGGCGTCTTGGTTCTTTCCATAATTTGGCGACCGTAGCCATTGTTGCTATAAACATTGGGGTACAGATGGCCCTTCTTTTCACGACATCTGTATCTTTAGGGTAAATACCCAGGAGTGCAATGGCAGGGTCATAAGGAACTTCTCTTTTTAATTTCTTGAGGAATCTCCACACTGTTCTCCAAAGAGGCTGCACCAACTTGCATTCCCACCAACAGTTGAAGAGGGTTCCCCTTTCTCGACATCCTCTCCAACACATGTTGTTTCCTGTTTTGTTAATCTTGGCCATTCTAATTGGTGTAAGGTGATATCTCAATTTGAATCTCCCTGAAGGATAGTGATGATGAACATTTTTTCATGTGTCTGATAGCCAGTTGTATGTCTTGATTGGAGAAGTATCTGTTCATATATTCTGCCCATTTTTTCATATGTTTGCCTGTTTCATGTGTGTTGAGTTTGAGGAGTTCATTATAGACCCTGGATATCAACCTTTTGTCTGCACTGTCATTAACAAATATCTTCTCCCGTTCCGTGGGTTGCCTCTTTGTTTTCTTAACTGTTTCCTTTGCTGTGCAGAAGATTTTGATTTTGATAAATTCCCAAAAGTTGATTTTCACTTTTGTTTCCTTTGCCTTTGGAGACATATCTTGAAAGAAGTTGCTGTGGCTGATATCGAAGAGATTACTGCCTCTGTTCTCTAGGATTCTGATGGATTCCTGTCTTACATTGAGGTCTTTTATCCATTTTGAGTTTATCTTTGTGTATGGTGTAAGAGAATTGTCGAGTTTAATTCCTCTACATATAGCTGTCCAGTTTTCCCAGCACCATTTATTGAAGAGACTGTCTTTTTTCCACTGTATATTTTTTCCTGTTTTGTCGAAAATTATTAGAAGATAGAGTTGAGGGTCCATATCTGGGCTCTCTACTCTGTGCCACTGGTCTATGTGTCTGTTTTGAAGCCAGTACCATGCTGTCTTGGTGACACAGCTTTGTAATAAAGCTTGAAATCAGGTAACGTGATGCCCCCAGTTTTATTTTTGTTTTTCAGCATTTCCTTAGCGATTCGGTGTCTCTTCTCATTCCATACAAATTTTATAATTATTTGCTCCAGCTCTTTGAAGAATACTGGTGGAATTTTGATCGGAATGACATTAAAAGTATAGATTGCTCTAGGCAGTATAGACATTTTAACAATGCTTATTCTTACGATCTAAGAGCATGGAACGGTCTTCCATCTTTTTGTGTCTTCTTCAATTTCTTTCATGAGTCTTCTGGAGTTCCTCAAGTACAGATCCTTTACCTCCTTGGTTAGGTTTATTCCCAGGTATCTTTTGGTTCTTGGTGCTATAGTAAATGGAATCGATTCTCTAATTTCCCTTTCTGTATTTTCATTGTTAGTGTATAAGAAAGCCACTGATTTTTGCACATTGACTTTGTATCCTGCCACGTTGCTGAATTGCTGTACGAGTTCTAGGAGTTTGGGGGTGGAGTCTTTTGGTTTTTCCGTATAAAGAATCATGTCATCTGCGAATCTTCTTCATTGCCAATTTGGATACCTTTTATTTCTCTTTGTTGTCTGATTGCTGTTGCTAGGAATTCTAATACTATGTTGAACAAGAGTGGTGACAGTGGGCATCCTTGTCTTCTTCCTGATCTCAACGGGAAGGCTGCAAGCTTTTTCCCATTGAGGATGATAACTGCTGTGGGTCTTTCATAGATAGATTTGATTAGGTTCAGGAATGTTCCCTCTATCCCCATACTTTGAAGTGTTTTAATCAGGAACGGATGCTGGATTTTGTCAAATGCTTTTTCTGCATCCATTGAGAAGACCATGTGGTTCTTCTCTCTTCTCATATTACTTTGTTCTATCACATTGATTGATTTGCAAAAGTTGAACCATCCGTGTTGCCCCAGGATGAATCCCACCTGGTCATGGTGGATAATCTTTTTAATGTGCTGTTGGATCCTGTTGGCAAGGATCTTGTTGAGAATCTTAGCATGCATTTTCATCAGTGATATTGGTCTGAAATTCTCCTTTCCCGAGGGTGTTTGCCTGATCTGGAAATCAGGGTAATGCTGGCCTCATAGAAAGAGTCAAGAAGTTTTCCTTCTGCTTCGATTTTTTGAAACAGCTTCAGGAGAATAGGTGTTATTTCTTCTTTGAAAGTTTGGTAGAATTCCCCAGGGAATCCATCAGGCCCTGGGCTCTTGTTTCTTGGGAGGTTTTTGATCACTGCTTCAATCTCATTACTAGATATCAGTCTATTCAGGTTGTCAATTTCTTCCTGGTTCAATTTTGGGAGTTTATAGTTTTCCAGGAATGCATCCATTTCATCAAGGATGCTAATCTTATTGGCATATAACTGTTGATAATAGCTTCTGATGATTGTATCTACTTCCTTGGTCTTTGCTGTGATCTCTCCCTTTTCATTCATAATTTTATGAATTTGGGCTTTCTCTCGTTTCTTTTGGATTAGTGTGACCAATGGTTTATCGATTTATTGATTCTATCAAAAAACCATCATCTAGTTTCATTGATGCGTTCTACTGTATCTCTGGATTCTACCTCATTAATCTCAGCTCTAATCTTGATGATTTCCCTTCTTATGTGTGGAGTTGGTTTGATTTGTTGCTGATTCTCCAGTTCTTTAAGGTGTAGAGACAGCTGGAGTATTCTGGATTTTTCAAAATTTTTTGAGGGAGGCTTGGATGGCTATGTATTTCCCCATTAGGACTGTCTTTGCTGTATCCCATAGGTTTTGGACAGAAGTGTCTTCATTCTCTTTGGTTTCCATGAATTTTTTCACTTCTTCTTTGATCTCCTGGTTGATCCAAGCATTCTTAATCAAGGTGGCCTTTAGCTTCCAGGTGTTTGAGTTCCTTCAGAACTTTTCCTTCTGATTGAGCTCCAATTTCAAAGCATTGTGACCTGAGAATATGCAGGAAATCATCTCAGTCTTTTGGTATTGGTTGAGTCCTGAATTGTGACCCAGTATATGGTCTATTCTGGAGAAGGTTCCATGTGCACTTGAGAAGAATGAGTATTCTGTTGTTTTAGGGTGGAATGTTCTGTATATATCTATGAGGTCCATCTGGTCCAATGTGTCATTCAATGCTCTCGTTTCTTTGATTTTCTGCTTCAATGATCTATTTCTGAGAGAGGCGTGTTAAGATCTCCAAAGATTAGTGTATTCATATCAATATGACTCTTTATCTTGATTAACAGTTTTCTTAAGTAACTGGCTGCTACCATATTGGGAGCATAGATATTTACAATTGTTAGATCATCTTGGTGGATAGTCCCTTTAAGAATGATGTAGTGTCTTTCTGGATTTCTGACTACAGTCTTTAGTTTAAAGGCTAATTTATCTGATATGAGAATCTCTACCCCAGCCTTCTTTTGAGGACCATTGGCATAAAAGATGCTTCTTCATCCCTTCACTTTCAGTCTGGGTGTATCTTTAGGTTAAAAATGGGTCTCTTGTAGACAACATATGGATGGGTCATGTCATTTTATACAATCTGAAACTCTGTGCCATTTTATGGGTGCATTTAGGCCATTCACATTGAGAGTGATAATTGATAGATACATTTTTATTGATATCCTGGGACCTTTGAAGTCTTTCTCTCTGTAGACTGTCTCTATATTTCTGTTCAATACTATTCTTAGGATTTTTCCTCTTTAGAGAACCCCCCTTAATATTTCCTGAAGTATCAGCTTGGTGGTTGCATAGTCTTTTATGTCTTGCCAGTCTTGGAAACTCTTTATCTCTCCATCCATTTTGAATGTCAGTCTTGCTGGATAAAGTATTATTGGCTGCATGTTCTTCTCATTTAGTGCCCTGAATATATCTTGCCAGCGTCTTCTGGCTTGCCAGGTCTCTGAGGACAGGTCTGACATTATTCTGATGGGCTTCCCTCTGTAAGTAAGGAGCCTCTTTGCCCTGGCGGCTTTCAAGAGATTTTACCTACAATTATAATTCCCCAATTTGACTATCAGGTGTTGTGATGTTTTCTTGAAATGTATAATCTTGGGTGGAGACCATTCAGCCTCTAGTACATGAACGCTGCTTCCATTTGCGAGATTGGGAAAATTTTCACAAAAGAATTGTTCCACTATATCTTCTAGAATTCTTTTTTCTCCTTCCCTTCAGGGATTCCAATAATTCTGACGCTGGAATGTTTCATGGCATCATTTATTTCCCTGATTCTGTTTTCATGGTTTCTAAGCTATTTGTTCCAGGCTTCCTCTTGACCCTTTCTCTGTATCTTTTTGTCCTCCAGATCACTAATTCTACCTTCTGTCTCAGTTACCTAGCTTTGAGAGAGTTTAGATTAGATTGGAACTCATTGAGAGCATTGTGAACCTCTTCCCTGGTAGCTTTAAGCTCCTCCCTAACATTGAGAACATCATCTCTCATCGCTTTCAGCTCGGCCCTAATCAATTCTGTTTGGTCATCCATGGCTTTCTCCAGCCTAGCTATTGCCTGGATAATTGTTAGCCTGAATTATCTTTCTGACATATTGTCTATGTTGATAGCCGTTAGTTCTGTTGCAGAAGGTCCATCCTCTGTATTTTTCTTCTGTTGGGCAATCCTCCTCCTAGTCATTTTGGTGGGAGATGACTGAACAGATGTAGCTGGATGTATCAACCATGGTGCAGTTAAGGTGCACCCTGGAACACTTCTGAGCAATCAGGATTCCCCACCCAAATGAGGGACAAAAGAAAAGAAAAAGAAAAAGACAAAAAAAGAAAAGAAGAAGAAAAGAAAGCTAGAAAGAGAGAGACAGGAAAGAAAGGGAAGATGAAAGAGAAGGTTCAGCCCAAATGGGCCCCAAGGTAAGATTTATGAAGTAGACAAACAAAAAGAGACTAACAAAAAGACTGATACAAGTATATGACAAGAGAAAAATATATATATATGCAAATAAAGGAAGAACCTCTTCAAAAAGAACTCCAACTGTAAGATTTATATGCTATCAGGACAAACACAAAAACACAGAAACACTGGTGGAAGAAGATGGGAGAGTTCTTATAAATTCTCAGTGTGTGCGAGGAAGTTTGTTTTGATTCTTCCTGGATGTATCTTGATATCTTTGTTAAAGTACTCAACTTCCCTAAGATAAAGTGGATTAAAAATTGCTTTTCCTATAAGGGTAGTATTGATTGTGGAAAGGGGATTACTTTGAATTTTAACTCTATATTAGAGTTTTAACTCTATATTAGAGGATAAAAATAAAAAGGAATAAACTAGACTAAACTAAAATTTTAAAAGATGAATTCAAAAAATAGAAATGCAAAGGAAAAACATAGGTGTATGTGTAAAAAAAAAAAAATGAACCAGAATAGTGGGAACAAGTGAACAATAAAAGTTTTACTATGAAGTAGTGGTTGTTCTCTTGTAGTCCTTTTTTCTCTCTCTCTCTCTCTCTCTCTCTCTTTTTTTTCTTTATTGGTTTGTTTTCTGGGGGAGGGGCCTGCCACGTGGGTTGTCAGTCAATGATGTTTCCTGAGTTAGTCCTCCCGCCCCCTCAAGCGGGTGGGCTCTGAGGAACTGGTTTTTTTCAGGCTTTTGTTCTCTGTCGGTTTTTTTGTTTCTTCATGTTTTTTTCTCTCCCCTTGACCGCTTTTGGTGGTTTTTGCAGTTTTAGAGGAAAACAAACCGCACCCTGATCTCCCTCTCAGAGAGAAGCCTCAGTCTGGGTGCAGAGCCTAAATAAGTTCCCCCTTGGCCACTGGCAGAGCAGGTTCCAAGTTGCAGACCCTGGGGACACAGGATCTTTTGCTTGTACCCAAAGCCAAGGCAGTGGCGGCTGTCTGGACGGCTCCAGACTGCCAGAGAAGAGGTTCCAAGCAGAAATCGCACACTGAGATTTTCCCGCTGGCACGGGCTGGGAGTGCCTGGTCTTGCTGGGTCTAAGAGTGCCCATCTTGCGTGCACCTCTTTCAGGGGCGGCTATGGGTCACGCGCGCATCTCAGGCACTGAGAACGGGGCACAGATCTGAAAGCACCAGGCTGGGCTTCTGCACACCTCTGTCAGGGGAGAGTTTAGGGCGCGTGGCTTAGGCTCTAAAACAATGGTGTGGGTCAAAAAGCGCCAGCCTGGCCTTTGTAACTCTCTCAGGGGAGCATGAGGGACACGCGCACATATCCCAGGCTTTGTAGTAGTGCTCGCATGTTCTGCCCACCGGCATGGCTCCCATCCCCTCACAGGAGCTAGAACCCATGCATTCTCAGGTGGGCTAGCACCTTAGGGACCAAGACCTGGTTTCTCCACCGCACTCTCTCTGCCTCAGCCCTGGGGAGGTTGTTCTGGGACCAGGAACTTAAGCCCCGGTCCCTAGCCACCCCGATTCCCACAATCCCCCCCCCCCCGTGATCCTTTGCTCTTTTGGAGTGCTTTCAACCAGTCTCCAAGTTAATGCTGGTCCCCAGACACGGGGCACTCTCGCTCATATTGGGGTATTACTTTCCAACCTGTTGCCTCTGGTGGCTCCCTTCCCCTTTTGTTTATTTTCTGATATCAGGCCGCTGTTCCCACTCTGCTTAACCTGCCCACTGGCATCTTCTGCCCCTGTAGAGATCCAGACGTGTATAATCCTGATCTCGGGGTGATTTCATGGGTGAATGGTAGGTAATCAGCTCACTTTGGGGTACCGGCTGAAATGGTGCCTCCTCCTACTCCCCCGCCATCATGTACCCCTCCAAAATACACACTTTATGAATATTCAGCTCTTAGTGTAGAGAATCAATACTGAATGAATTTTATAACTTGTTAAATTATAACTGAAAATGCCTCAATAGTGGAGCATATGAATCAATAAAATAAAGGTATAATTATCTGGGAATAATTTACAATCAGAAACTTACAGATTACTAACTGCACAATTCTGATTGATATATAAAAGTAAAGAAGAATAATTATCTCCACCTCAAAATAATCCAATAGTTCAAAGTGGGTGTCAAAACTTGAGGGACTCTCCCTAGATATCATTGATCCCAAATAATTCAATCAGGGTCTAGTGAGGAGGTGAAAGTGATGCTGGAGGCTGGAGAAGGAGTGAAAGCTGGTCAACCAGCAGAAAGGGGTTGGTGTGTGGAGGTCGGTGTTCTTTATCAGGGGACACACCCTGAGGAAATTGAGAGCTGGAAGAAGACCTCTCCTCCCAGTTCAGACAGAAGCACTGGGTCAGGTATAGAGAGGTGTCTCCTTCCCGGTCCTTCCTATTACGCCCTCATCTGCAGCAATCAGAGAATACTCAGTCCTTGTGAAATACGTGTTTCACTAATGACTACGTAAGTTCTGGACCACATAAATGAGACATTTTACAAACTGGAAAAGAAGAAAAGCTTTAGAATTTCTGTTTCCCCCATAGGTAGTGGTGGCATCACATGTTCTATTTAATAATTTACCTCCTCCTGTGCACTGTCTACTCTGCGAGATCAGTCATTTCATGGTCATGGGTGCAGAGCTTCCCTTTCATTTTACCTCCTGCTTCCTTACTTGTTATTACTGTTCCATGGGGCACAAACTCTATCATCACCTCTAAACTGTTTCTATCTAGTATCTCCTACAGGACTTCAAGTATTAATTCCCTGCAACAATTAGGTGATTTTCTCTATGTCATCAATGAAGAAACCCAAAAGGCATAACATAAAAAAATAGCGCGGGACAAGATGGCGGGGAAGTAGGAGGAGGCACCTTTTCAGCCTGTACTCCAAAGTGAGCTGATTACCTACCAAAGAACTCTGATCACCCATGAAATCAGCATGAGATCAGAATTATACACATCTGGATCTCTACAGGAGCAGAAGATGCCAGTGGGCAGGTAAAGCAGAGTGGGAACGGCGACTATTATCGGAAGATAAACAAAAGGGGGAGGGAGCCACCAGAGGCGACCAGTTGGAAAGTAATACCCCAAAACAAGCGAAAGTGCCCTGCGTCTGGGGACCGGCATTAACTTGGAGACTGGTTGAAAGCACTCCAAAGGAGCAAAGGATTGTGGGGGGAAATTGTGGGAATCCAGATGGCTAGGTACAGGGGCTTAAGTCCCCGGTCCCAGGACAGCCTCCCCTGGCACTGAGGCAGAGAGAGTGTGGCAGAGAAACCAGCTCTTGGTCCCTTAGCCGCCAGCACGACCAAGAACACATGGGGTCCGTTTCCTGTGAAGGGATGGTTGCCAGGCTAGGTGGCAGAATGAGTGAGCCCTGCTATAGAGCCTGAGATACTCCCCTGAGAGAGGTAAAAAGGCTCAGCCGGCGCCCTTTGATACCTGCCATTGTTTCAGAGCCTAAGACACCTGCACCAAACTCTCTCCTCAGAGGTGCGCGGAAGGCCCAGTCTGGTGCTTTCGGATCTGCGCCCCGTTCTCAGAGCCTGAGACGCGCTCGCGACCCACAGTCTCCCCTGAAATTGGTGTGCGCAAGCCGGGCGCTCTTAGACCCAGAAAGACCAGGCATTCCCAGCCTGGTCCAGCAGAAAATCTCAGTGTGCGATTGCTGCCTGGAACCTCGCTGGTGGTCTGGAGCCATCCAGACAGCCGCCACTGCTTTGGCTTTGGGTACAAGCAAAAGATCCTGCATGCCCAGGGAACATCACTTGGAACCTGCTCTGCCAGTGGCCAAGGGGGAACTTATTTAGGCTCTGCACCCAGACTGAGACTTCTCTCTGAGAGGGAGATCAGGGTGCGGTTTGTTTTCCTCTAAAACTACAAAAACCATCAAAAGCGGTCAAAGTTAGAGAAAAAACAAAAAGTGAACAAACATAAAAACTGCCAGAGAACAAAAGCCTGAAAAAAAAACAGTTTCTTCAGAGCCCAACCCCTTGAGGGATCCAGGAGGACTTAATTCAGGGAACATCATTGACTGAAAACCAACGTGGCAGGCCCCTCCCCCAGAAAACAAATCAAAAGAGAAAAAAAAGGACTACAAGAGAACAACCACTACTTCATAGGAAAACTTTTATTTTTCACTTGTTCCCACTATTCTGGTTCATTTTTTGTTGTTGTTGTTTTGGTTTTTTGTTTTTGTTTTTTTTTTAATTATTTATCTATTTTTATTTTTTTTTAATAAACATGTATTTTTATCCCCAGGGGTACAGGTCTGTGAATCGCCAGGTTTACACACTTCACAGCACTCACCAAAGCACATACCCTCCCCAATGTCCCCCATCCCCCTGAAAGACCCCTCTCCCCTTGCTAAAGGCTTGTTTAAGTAACCTGATGTCCCCAAAGCACCCCCTATCCCCTTGCTGAAGGCTTGATTGTTCCCATAGCTGGATGGCAACACATACCAGGATGTCTATTGTCTGTGATCACCTGGTCTGTCAAAAGAAAAGACAAATGAGGAATAGAGTGTACCTGAGACTTTCCAGAGTGCTGAGCCAAGGCCCACCAGAACAAACCATTGTGTCCTTGCCTTAAAGCCAGTGCCTGAACAATGCTTGATTTAAGTTAACCAATCAGATCCCTGTAACCAAGCATCTGCTTCTGTAAGCTCGCTTCCTGCCACCCCAAACCTTGCCCTATATAATCTGATCCCCAATCTATCCCGGCGCGTTCAGCCCACAAAGGCTGATGGGTCCGCAGGCGCCTGTGTAACCAATAAACCTCTTGCAACTTGCATCCAGTGGAGGCTTGGTGTCTGCTTCTTGGGTGCAGCTCCAGGGTCTTTCATTTGGAGGTTCCACCGAGATCTCTTGGAATCCCACCCAAGACCCCGGCCAATCCCCACCGGGAGGTAAGATGGCCAGCATCTGTGTCTCTGTCTCTCTGTTTGTCTGTTTTTATGTTCTTGCACCGCAACCTTTCAGCAACTACGTAGTTGATCTGTGTTTGTGGGCAGCTGGAGAAGGAGTTGACGATCTCGGACTTCTCCCCTGCCACCCCGGGGGATGCCTCGGAGGTCTATGAGTTAGGAGGAGCCTCTGTGCTCCTCCTGACCGTCTGTGAGTCAGGACGGAGCCTCCGTGCTCCTCCTGACTGTCTGTGAGTCAGGAAGGAGCCTCTGTGCTCCTCCTGACCGTCTGTGAGTCAGGAAGGATCCTCCTGACCGTCTGAATCAGTTAGCTGTTTTTTTTTTTTTTTTTGTCTCCTATGTCTAATGTCTAAATTGTCCTATTAATGTCTTTAAATGTGGTTATATGTTCCTTACACTGGTCATAAAGGTTACATTTTGTTTAAAGGGAGGGTGTCTAACCTGTTTGAATCTGAGGAATGCCTGATTGTGTGAATGTGTTTGTGTGGCTCCACCGCCTTTGGCTACGGAGTCTGACTGGGCTGCACCCTGAGTCTCGCGGAGCGTCATACGGCATAACGGTCATCTACTCCATGGAGTAGCCAGGTCCGGGGTTTATACGGATAGACCTTAGCTAAGACGCTCCTAAGTTCCCGTGAGGGATGCGGGCAGGACAGCACCTGAAAGGTCCCCCTCCCCTTGTCTGCAACATCGTACTTATTGGGAGGGAATATAAGAGATAGGTATTAAGAGCTAAAACCAGATTCAATGAGTCAGCTAGTAAATTTCCTCCTGACATATTGGATAATAATTAAGTAAATAAGCCTTCTTCTAGTAAACCCAGGTTGCTGGGCCATCCCTAGCAAAGGGGACTCTGACTTTATTTCTCTCTGTTTCTCCTAATAGATGTGGGAGCTTCTCCCTTACTCACTTCCTGTGTTGATGGCTATAACTGAAGCCAACTGGGGTTGGTCTGACTCGGGACAGAGACTGTAGGGAATATTCCCAAGCAGCTGCCGAAATTCTTTGTTTCAGGGAGGTTTCCCTGTGTTCTCTGGCCCGACTTAGACTGCCTAACCCCTCACCCCTGGCTAATGAAAAAGCATGGCATCTGCTCCTCTGTTGGGGCTTAGGAGCTCCAAAACTGGGAATCCTTTCTCTGCCTCCTGGCAGCACTTTGTTTCTTCTGTTTCCCTCTTCTCCTATTTCTGTACCAACGTGTGTGCAGCCTGCATGACTGGCCTCTAGATCATGCACCACAGCTCCTTCTCTCTTCACTGTCAAGGAGCAAGAAGAGCACCCCCTGGACCTAACACCCCCTCACTCCAGATCTTCCCAACCATGTCTCAGGTAAACATTCAAAGTGGAGTGGGTCCAGATGGAACATAAACCAGTGTTGGAACTAAGTTAAGTTTGTTGGTGTAATTAAGATAAAACCTGTCTTTTAAGTTATCAACAGTAAATGTAAAACTTCGAAGTTTACTGCAAGTCAAATAAACTCATGTTATTTATTAAAATTTGTTAGCAAAGAAATGACTAAACTGATGGTTAATTGTCTGTCTCAAAGTTCTAAAGGGTAATTGCTGAAGTAGCTTTCAAAGTCTTTGATAATCTGAAAACTTTAAAGTTTTGCTTGGATGACAAATGGAATTAAATTGTGGACATCTAGGTCTTAACCAAACAGGATAAAATGCTAGGTCATTAATTACTGGATATAGGTTTGTGCTTTTGACTTCTTACTGCAAAGAAACTAAGAGTATTTAAATCTGTTGGTAAACTTGTTTGCCACTTAACTGATTCATAAATTTGCCACCTGAAGAATCCTGTTGTAACAGTTCACAATTGGTTAATAACTAAAGGTGTTTCTAAGAATACAAAGTTCTGCTTAATATAGCTGAGACTAATAAAAATAAGGAAAACTCTGTATGTAAAAAAATAGGAAATATATAAGAAAAAAATTTTTTAAATGGAAATACATTTTGTTAAAGGTAATTTTATCCTAAATGAGATAATTGTTTAAAAGGAAATGGCTTGGGACAAAACCTGAATGCAAAGAAAAGTTGTAGATTGTCAAGAATGGACTAAAATTAAAATGAATGAGTTTTAAAGGTACATTACATTAATCCAAGACTGAAATTCTATGTTCAAAGGACAAAGTTTTCTTAGATTAATTAATCTCCTGTTACAAGAATGTAAATGATTTTCTCTTTGCCTGCCCAGAAAAACCAGTTTCTATGCTTTGTTTTATCAGGTATTCAACATCCCTATTATATTTAGGCATGTGCTTCAAAACTTTCTAAGATCTTAGCAAATGTTGACAAGATTTAAATTGTAAAATCTCTTTAACTCAGGCTTTTCCTTGATATATGAAGTTGCTCATGAAATACTACTGAACCGATGATAAACCTTGTATTACATTTGGGAAAATACTATAACTATTCTAGAGATTCTACGCACTTCCTAAAGTTTTAATGTTTTGAGAGATCATCGCTTGATACTGTAATTATGGAAATGTTATATATCACAAAAATAACCTGATTTCCTTGCAGCTAAATTGTAAACTCCCGTGTCTCTTTAGCTTTAGCCATATCCATACTGGGTTTTTGTCATTTATAATTGTTTTAATTCTCTTGAAAAATGTGTTTTATCTTCAAGGAGATTCCTATAAAGGACTTTCAGGATAAATACAGATTTTTGATATACTTGAAAATCCTAAAACTTGAAATGGGTAAAAATTTCCAAAACTGACTAAAGCCGCACTCACCAGATTTGGTAACACGGGACTAAATAAACTAAAAAAAAAAAAAAATTATAATGTTATATATCTTAATTTTTTGTCTTACTTTAAACATTGCTGGTTCTCTCTGATGTTTGCTCTTCCAGACTAGGGATACTTCCTCCTAGTTATCTGTAACTTATAGAGATGTAAAAGTGCTCATTTATAAAAGAGCTCAAAGCATTCAAGCTTTTCTCTCTATCTGAACCCTCTGAAACCAAAAGGTCTCAATAAGTAAGCATTCTTCCATGGCAATCAGTCATTTGCATAAGTCCAATAAGAATCTGTTCTCCTTGTAACAGGAAAGAATTGGAAACACGGGTTGTTTTACCAAGGCTTTGACTGGAATGTCATATTTGAAAAGACTCGGATATGACCAGACAGTTTAAAGGAACTAAGGTTGACTTTATAAAACCTGGAGCCATAAAGCCCCTTGGGACTGCTGGCCTGATACCTTGCTTACAGAGTTCCCAGCAGCCTCACCAGGTGAATAAAGAATGTCACTCCTTGGTAGGTGCGATCTCAGAAGAGAAATTCGCCCACTGAGAAATTCGCTCAAATCGACAGGTATTGCAGGCATGCCTGATGGCAAGTACAGGGCTTGGCTTCTGGCCCGGAGAGGCTACTAAAAGTTCAACCTAGAGATTCCTTATTAAAAGTTCCAGCAAAGCACATGCTAAAAGATCTATTGATCACACTCATTGTTCTTGCTGAGCTTATATAAATAATAGGCCAAGTTTGTTAAAACTGAACTTGTTTCACAAATAAATTAGTCCTGATTTGGCTATCTCTGTAAATGAGGGTTATTTTAAAGAGAAAAATTCTGTTTTAATAACACACCTTTATGAATGTTAAATTCTAGATTTGACTGTCTTTAAATGTTTGTTTGCCTAAGCTAAACAATTTGAGGTAAACTTCAGAGAAGTTGTACAATAGCTTCTTTAGTCAATCTTATTATTTTGTGGGGATATTAGCAGACCCCACGGCACATGTTTAAACAACTGGAATAATGAAATTGCCTAAAAGCCAGCATACTGCACTCTTTTCCCACTTGACAATGATCCTCTGTAATCAGGATATTGTTAAGGTTGGACCACTCAAAGGTCTTCTTATTGGTTTCATCCCTTAGTCATATTTATCTAGAGGCCACCTCCGTTGAGGTGCAATTGCAAACAGATGCTTTAGCAAAACCTAAAACAGCCCTCATAAAAAAAGCCTCAAAGCTCACTATGGGACAGTCCCTAACTGTAATAATGTCACATCAGGTCCAGATTTGTCTTAGTAGCCAAAGGCCACCAATGGATGATGGAGGCCGACTTATTAAATACTGGGCTACACTAACAGAGATGCCAGAAATAAAACTTAAAATTTGTCAAACTTTAAACCTAGTTACCTGTATGCCTGAACCTGACCACTGTACTTCTTTCTCTATAGAGCAAAAATGTTCAGAGATTATTAATCTAGCTTATTCTATATGGCCAGGTTTAAGATGCCCCTGTTAAAATTATGAATGACAGTTGGTTTTCTGATGAAAACAGTTTTCATAGAAAGAAGAAAAAAAGTTAGGTGTGCCATAGTGCTCACTAGCACTTTGCAATTGCCAAAGCCTAAGAATTAACATTTATACTGACTCCAAATATGCCTTCCTGGTACCACATGCCCATGGAGCTATTTGGAAGGAAAGGGGATTTTCCTGGAATCATGGGCGCA
Source organism: Mustela nivalis (assembly GCF_964662115.1). Lineage (NCBI taxonomy): Eukaryota > Metazoa > Chordata > Mammalia > Carnivora > Mustelidae > Mustela > Mustela nivalis. Next base: position 5,127,265 of record NC_139022.1, on the reverse strand, counting down.
TTACTAAAACCATTACAACTCCTGCTAATCTCCCCAACTTAAAACAGAGATGAACACGATCTGTTTTTAAATGGTATTTTTGTTCCATCTGCGGGACTAGGGGATGTCATGTGGCATGTAGAAGTCCTTAATAAATATACTACAAAGACACTCAATGATTCACTAAATAGCATCTCCCAGCTTAATACCGAAGTGTCACAGATAAGCAAGGCAGTCCTACAAAATAGGATGGCCTTAGATGTCCTGACAGCAGCCCAGGGTAGCACATGTGCAATTATCAAGACAGAATATTGTGTGTACATCCCAGACTATCACAAAAATGTCACAGGACTAATAAAAGATATGAATACCCAAATTAAGGCCTAAAAGATCCTCCTCTCTCTCTCAGTAAATGGTTAAGTTCCTGGTTTAAAGGAGGACTATGGCCGAATCTCCTTTTCAGGCTTCTCATTCTTATCGACTTATTAACCTTAATATGTTGCTTTGTTCCATGTTTCTCTACTTGGTGCCGAGACTCCATTGCTACAATGACTACACCACGACAGACGATCCTTGTCGCGCTCAAGGACACCTCTTCACTGTCAGTGCTGGATTCAACTGCCTCCACCTTTCGAAACTCCCTTATACATTCCTACCCTGATCAATATTAACCCCAGTAGGTAGGGACAGCTCTACGCCCCTATTCAGCACGAAGAAGTTATAGAAGATGAGACCTTCCACCTTCAACCACCTTAAAAATTTAAAGGTCTTTAAAAGCTTGCGCCTTGCATCCCCCCTTCACCCGCTCCCCTCCATATGTGCAGCATTCCTCAGGCACCCCTAACTGCAATAAAATAATAAATAGTTGACTTGCTGAGATCACAATCCTGCAGGACAGGAGCCTCCCTTGGTTTGCAAATGTCCTTGAGATTACAACAATTACCTTATCAATAGCCCAATTTTCAATCGGCCCTTGTATCTTAAATAAACTCTTAGAGTTTGTAAAAGATCGCTTGTCAGTAATCCGGACAATGGTACTGACACAGCAATATCAACTAATTAAACAGACCGGATCTCAAACTGACTTACTTCATAAACAAAGCAAATGGATATAAGATTCTATCCATGATAAAGAAAAAGGGGGGAATGAAAAACCCCTCTCCCCTTGCTAAAGGCTTGTTTAAGTAACCTGATGTCCACAAAGCACCCCCTATCCCCTTGCTGAAGGCTTGATTGTTCCCATAGCTGGATGGCAACACATACCAGGATGTCTATTGTCTGTGATCACCCGGTCTGTCAAAAGAAAAGACAAATGAGGAATAGAGTGTACCTGGGACTTTCCAGAGTGCTGAGCCAAGGCCCACCAGAACAAACCATTGTGTCCTTGCCTTAAAGCCAGTGCCTGAACAATGCTTGATTTAAGTTAACCAATAAGATCCCTGTAACCAAGCATCTGCTTCTGTAAGCTCGCTTCCCGCCACCCCAAACCTTGCCCTATATAATCTGATCCCCAATCTATCCCGGCGCGCTCAGCCCACAAAGGCTGATGGGTCCGCAGGCGCCTGTGTAACCAATAAACCTCTTGCAACTTGCATCCAGTGGAGGCTTGGTGTCTGCTTCTTGGGTGCGGCTCCAGGGTCTTTCACCCCCAGCAACCCTCAGTTTGTTTTGTAAGATTAAGAGTCACTTATGGTTTGTCTCCCTCCCAATCCCATCTTGTTTCATTGTTTCTTCTTCTACCCACTTAAGCCCCCATGTTGCATCACCACTTCATCATATCAGGGAGATCATATGATAGTTGTCTTTCTCTGCTTGACTTATTTCACTAAGCATGATACGCTCTAGTTCCATCCATGTTGTCGCAAATGGCAAGATTTCATTTCTTTTAATGGCTGCATAGTATTCCATTGTGTATATATACCACATCTTCTTGATCCATTCATCTGTTGATGGACATCTAGGTTCTTTCCATAGTTTGGCTATTGTGGACATTGCTGCTATAAACATTCGGGTGCACGTGCCCCTTTGGACCACTACGTTTGTATCTTTAGGGTAAATACCCAGTAGTGCAATTGCTGGGTCATAGGGTAGTTCTATTTTCAACATTTTGAGGAACCTCCATGCTGTTTTCCAGAGTGGCTGCACCAGCTTGCATTCCTACCAACAGTGTAGGAGGGTTCCCCTTTCTCCACATCCTCGCCAGTATCTGTCATTTCCTGACTTGTTGATTTTAGCCATTCTGACTGGTGTGAGGTGATATCTCATTGTGGTTTTGATTTGTATTTCCCTGATGCTGAGTGATATGGAGCACTTTTGCATGTGTCTGTTGGCCATCTGGATGTCTTCTTTGCAGAAATGTCTGTTCATGTCCTCTGCCCATTTCTTGATTGGATTATTTGTTCTTTGGGTGTTGAGTTTGCTAAGTTCTTTATAGATTCTGGACACTAGTCCTTTATCTGATATGTCGTTTGCAAATATCTTCTCCCATTCTGTCAGTTGTCTTTTGATTTTGTTAACTGTTTCCTTTGCTGTGCAAAAGCTTTTGATCTTGATGAAATCCCAATAGTCAATTTTTGCCCTTGCTTCCCTTGCCTTTGGCGATGTTCCTAGAAAGATGTTCTGGTTCATTTTTTTTTAATACATAGGTAATTTTTCTAACCTATTTACCATATTAGCGAGCTGTAAAGTACATCAAATTCCTTAATAATCTTCTAACCTGAAATTTTTGATACATACACATAGGTTTTTCTTTTGCATTTCTATTTTTTGAATTCCTTTTTCTTTAATTTTAGTTTAATTTAGTCTAGTTTGTTCCTTTATATTTTTATCTTCTAATATTCATATAGAGTTAAACTTCAAAGTAACCCCCTTTCCCCATCAATACTACATAGGTAAACCAATTTTTAATCCCCTTTATCTTAGGAAAGTTGAGTCCTTTAACAAAGATATCAAGATACATCCAGGAAGAATCAAAACAATCTTCCTTGCACACACTGAGAATTTATAACTACTCTCCCATCTTTTTCTTCCACCAGTGTTTCTGGGTTTTTGTGTTTGTCATGAAAGTATATAAATCTTACACTTGGGGTCCTTTTTGATGAGGTTCTTCCTTTATTTGCATATTTTTTCTCTTGTCATATACTTGTATCGGTCTTTTTGTTTGTCTCTTTTTGTTTGTCTACCTCATATCTTACCTTGGGGCCCATTTTGGCGGGACCTTCTCTTTCATCTTCCATTTCTTTCCTGTCTCTCTCTCTCTCTCTCTCTCTTTTTCTTTTCTTTTTTTTTTTATTTTTCTTTTCTTTTGCTCCCATTTGGGTGGGGAATCCTGATTGCTCAGAAGTGTTCCAGGGTGCAACTTGACTGCACCATGGTTGATACATCCAGCTACATCTGTTAAGTCATCTCCCACCAAAATGACTAGGAGGAGGAATGCCCAACAGAAGAAAAATACAGAGGATGGACCTTCTGCAACAGAACTAACGGCTATCAACATAGACAATATATCAGAAAGATAATTCAGGCTAACAATTATCCGGCAATAGCTAGGTTGGAGAAAGCCATGGATGACCAAATGGAATTGAATAGGGCCGAGCTGAAAGCAAAAAGAGATGATGTTCACAATGTTAGGGAGGAGCTTAAAGCTACCAGGGAAGAGGTTCACAATGTTCTCAATGAGTTCCAATCTAATCTAAACTCTCTCAAAGCTAGGGTAACTGAGACAGAAGATATAATTAGTAATCTGGAAGACAAACAGATACAGAGAAAGGATCAGGAGGAAGCCTGGAACAAACAGCTTAGAAACAATGAAAACAGAATCAGGGAAATAAATGATGCCAGGAAGGGTTCCAACATCAGAATTATTGGAATCCCTGAAGTGGAGGAGAAAGAAAGAAGTCTAAAAGATATAGTGGAACAAGTCCTTCATGAAAATTTTCCCAATCTCGTGAATGGACCCAGCGTTCATGTACTAGAGGCTGAACGGTCTCCACCCAAGATTATACATTCCAAAAAAAATCACGACACCTGTTAGTCAAATTGAGGAATTATAATTGTAGGTATAATCTCTTGAAAGCCACTAGGGAAAAGAGGCTCCTTACTTATACAGGAAAGCCCATCAGAATAACATCAGACCTGTCCACAAAGACCCAGAAATCCAGAAAAGGCTGGCAAGATATATTCGGGGCACTAAATGAGAAGAACATACAGCCAAAAATACTTTATCCAGCAATACTGACATTCAAAATCGATGGAGAGATAAAGAGTTTCCAAGACTGGCAAGGCTTAAAAGACTATGCAACCACCAAGACTACACTGCAGCAAATATTAAGGGGGATTCTATAAAAGAGGAAAAGTACTAATAATAGCATTGAGCAGAAATATGGAGACAATCTACAGAATGAAAGACTTCAAAGGTAACACGATGTCAATAAAAACGTATCTATCAATACTCACGCTCAATGTGAATGGCCTAAATGCGCCCATAAAACGGCACAGGGTTGAAGACTGGATAAAATGACAGGACCCATCCATATGTTATGTACAAGAGACCCATTATGAACCTAAAGATACACCCAGACTGAAAGTTAAGGGATGAAGAAGCATTTTCATGCCAATGGACTTCAAAAGAAGGCTGGGGTAGCGATTCTCATACCAGATAAATTAGAATTTAAACTAAAGACTGTAGTCAGATACAGAAGGACACTACATAATCCTTAAAGGGACAATCCACCAATATGATCTAACAATTGTAAATATCTATTCTCCCAATATGGGAGAGCCAAGTATTTAAGAAAAATGTTAATCAAGAAAAAGAATCATATTGATATGAATACACTAATCGTAGGAGATCTTCATATGCCTCTCTCAGAAATAGACAGATCATTGAAGCAGAAAATCAATAAAGAAACAAGAGCATTGAATGATACATTGGACCAGATGAACCTCATAGATATATACAGAACATTCCACCCTAAAACAACATAATACTCATTCTACTCAAGTGCACACAGAACCTTCTCCAGAATAGACCATATACTGGGTCACAAATCAGGACTCCACCAATACCAAAAGACTGAGATGATTTCCTGCATATTCTCAGATCACAATGCTTTGAAACTGGAGCTTAATCACAAGGAAAAGTTCAGAAGGAACTCAAACACATGAAAGCAAAAGGCCACCTTGCTTAAGAATGCTTGGATCAACCAGGAGATCAAGGAAGAACTGAAACAATTCATGGAAACCAATGAGAATGTAGACACTTCAGTCTAAAACCTATGGGATACAGCAAAGGCAGCCCTAAGGGGGAAATACATAGCCATCCAAGCCTCCCTCGAAAAAATTGAAAAATCCAGAATACACCAGCTGTCTCTACACCTTAAAGAACTGGATAATCAACAACAAAACAAACCAACTCCACACATAAGAAGGGAAATCGTCAAGAATAGAGCTGGGATCGGGTGGAGTCAAGATGGCAGAGAAGTAGCAGGCTGAGACTACTTCAGCTAGCCAGAGATCAGCTAGATAGCTTATCTAAAGATTGCAAACACCTGAAAATCCATTGGCAGATCGAAGAGAAGAAGAACAGCAATTCTGGAAACAGAAAAACAACCACTTTCTAAAAGGTAGGACCGGCGGAGAAGTGAATCCAAAGCGACGGGAAGATAGACTCTGGGGGGAGGGGCCGGCTCCCAGCAAGCGGTGGAGAAACGGCGCACAAAATCAGGACTTTTAAAAGTCTGTTCCACTGAGGGACATCGCTCCAGAGGCTAAACTGGGGCGAAGTCCACACGGGGTCAGCATGGCCTCAGGTCCCACAGGGTGACAGAAGGATCGGGGGTATCTGAGTGTCGCAGAGCTTGCAGGTATTGGAACAGGAAAGCCAGCTACAGAGAAAGAGCTGACAGTAAGCTCACAGCTCGGTATTACCTTGAACTGGTCGCAGGCTCGGTGAGCTCGGAGCGCGGCCGGAGGTCAGGCAGACGGGAGTAACTGGGTGCTGTTCTTTGAGGGTGCAGTGAGGAGTGGGGCCTTGGGCTCTCGGCTCCTCCAGTCCAGAGACCAGGAGGCCGCCTTTTGTATTCCCATGCTCCAGAACTCTATGGAAAGCGCTCAGGGAACAAAAGCTCCTGAAAGCAAACCCGAGCGGATTACTCACCCCGGCCCCTGCTAAGGGCGGTGCAATTCTGCCTGGGGCAAAGACACTTTAGTCTCATTACAACAGGCCCCTCCCCCAGAAGATCAACAAGAAATCCAGCCGAGACCAAGTTCACCTACCAAGGAGTGCCGTTTCAATACCAAGGAGAGCAGCAGAATTCCAGAGGAGGAGAAAGCAAAGCAAGGAACTCATAGCTTTTTCCCTGTGATTTTTTTAGTCTTGCAGTTAATTTAATTTTTTTCTTTTTCATTTTTTGTTTTTTTTTTCTCACCTTCTGGTAAATTTTTTTTTAACTTTTACCTTTTTCTTTTTTAACGGTTTTTAACCAGTTTAATATATATATATTTTCTTTTTTATATTTTCCTTATTTGTATTCTTTTCTTTTAATTCTTTTCTTTTTTTTTCTTTTTTCTTTTTTTTTTTCTTTCTTCCTTCCTTTTTGAACCTCTTTTTATCCCCTTTCTCACCCCTCACGATTTGGGATCTCTTCTAATTTGGTTAAAGCATATTTTCCAGGGGTTGTTGCCACCCTTTTAGTATTTTACTTGCTCCTTCATATACTCTTATCTGGACAAAATGACAAGACGGAAAAATTCAACACAAAAAAAAGAACAAGAGGCAGTACCGAAGGCTAGGGACCTAATCAATACAGACATTGGTAATATGTCAGATCTAGAGTTCAGAATGACAATTCTCAAGGTTCTAGCCGGACTCGAAAAAGGCATGGAAGATATGAGAGAAACCTTCTCGAGAGATATAAAAGCCCTTTCTGGAGAAATAAAAGAACTAAAATCTAACCAAGTTGAAATCAAAAAAGCTATTAATGAGGTGCAATCAAAAATGGAGGCTCTCACTGCTAGGATAAATGAGGCAGAAGAAAAGAATTAGTGATATAGAAGACCAAATGACAGAGAATAAAGAAGCTGAGCAAAAGAGGGACAAACAGCTACTGGACCACGAGGGGAGAATTCGAGAGATAAGTGATACCATAAGATGAAACAACATTAGAATAATTGGGATTCCAGAAGAAGAAGAAAGAGAGAGGGGAGCAGAAGGTATACTGGAGAGAATTATTGGGGAGAATTTCCCCAATATGGCAAAGGGAATGAGCATCAAAATTCAGGAGGTTCAGAGAACGCCCCTCAAAATCATAAGAATAGGCCCACACTCCGTCACCTAATAGTAAAATTTACAAGTCTCAGTGACAAAGAGAAAATCCTGAAAGCAGCCCGGGAAAAGAAGTCTGTAACATACAATGGTAAAAATATTAGATTGGCAGCTGACTTATGCACAGAGACCTGGCAGGCCAGAAAGAGCTGGCATGATATTTTCAGAGCACTGAATGAGAGAAAAACATGCAGCCAAGAATACTATATCGAGCTAGGCTATCATTGAAAATAGAAGGAGAGATTAAAAGCTTCCAGGACAAACAAAATCTGAAAGAATTTGCAAACACCAAACCAGCTCTACAGGAAATATTGAAAGGGGTCCTCTAAGCAAAGAGAGAGCCTACAAGTGGTAGATCATAAAGGAACAGAGACCATATACAGTAACAGTCACCTTACAGTCAGTACAATGGCACTAAATTCATATCTCTCAATAGTTACCCTGAATGTTAATGGGTTAAATGCCCTTGTCAAAAGACAAAGGGTATCAGAATAGATTAAAAAAAACAAAACCCATCTATATGTTGCACCACAAAACTCATTTTAAGCCCGAAGACACCTCCAGATTTAAAGTGAGGGGGTGGAAAAGAATTTACCATGCTAATGGACATCAGAAGAAAGCAGGAGTGGCAATCCTTATATCAGATCAATTCGATTTTAAGCCAAAGACTATAATAAGAGATGAGGAAGGACACTATATCATACTCAAAGGGTCTGTAAAACAAGAAGATCTAACAATTTTAAATATCTATGCCCCCAACGTGGGAGCAGCCAACTATATAAACCAATTAATAACAAAATCAAAGAAACACATCAACAATAATACAATAATAGTAGGGGACTTTAACACTCCCCTCACTGAAATGGACAGATCATCCAAGCAAAAGATCAGCAAGGAAATAAAGGCCTTAAACGACACACTGGACCAGATGGACATCACAGATATATTCAGAACATTTCATCCCAAAGCAACATAATACACATTATTCTCTAGTGCACATGGAACATTCTCCAGAATAGATCACATCCTAGGTCCTAAATCAGGACTCAACTGGTATCAAAAGATTGGGATCATTCCCTGCATATTTTCAGACCACAATGCTCTAAAGCTAGAACTCAACCACAAAAGGAAGTTTGGAAAGAACCCAAATACATGGAGATTAAACAGCATCCTTCTAAAGAATGACTGGGTAAACTGGGAAATTAAAGAAGAATTGAAAAAAATCATGGAAAAAAATGATAATGAAAATACAACGGTTCAAAATCTGTGGGACACAACAAAGGCAGTCCTGAGAGGAAAATATATAGCGGTACAAGCCTTTCTCAAGAAACAAGAAAGGTCTCAGGTACACAACCTAACCCTACACCTAAAGGAGCTGGAGAAAGAACAAGAAAGAAACCCTAAGCCCAGCAGGAGAAGAGAAATCATAAAGATCAGAGCAGAAATCAATGAAATAGAAACCAAAAAAACAATAGAACAAATCAACGAAACTAGGAGCTGGTTCTTTGAAAGAATTAATAAAATTGATAAACCCCTGGCCCGACTTATCAAAAAGAAAAGAGAAAGGACCCAAATAAATAAAATCATGAATGAAAGAGGAGAGATCACAACTAATACCAAAGAACTACAAACTATTATAAGAACATACTATGAGCAACTCTACGGCAATAAATTTGACAATCTGGAAGAAAAGGATGCATTCCTAGAAACATATAAACTACCACAACTGAACCAGGAAGAAATAGAAAGCCTGAACAGACCCATAACCAGTAAGGAGATTGAAACAGTCATTAAAAATCTCCAAACAAACAAAAGCCCAGGGACAGACGGCTTCCCAGGGGAATTCTACCAAACATTTAAAGAAGACGAATTCCTATTCTCCTGAAACTGTTCCAAAAAATAGAAATGGAAGGAAAACTTCCAAACTCATTTGATGAGGCCAGCATCACCTTGATCCCAAAACCAGACAAGGATCCCATCAAAAAAGATAGTTATAGACCAATATCCTTGATGAACACAGATGCGAAAATACTCAACAAAATACTAGCCAATAGGATTCAACAATACATTAAAAGGATTATTTACCACGACCAAGTGGGATTTATTCCAGGGCTGCAAGTTTGGTTCAACATCCGCAAATCAGTCAATGTGATACAACACATCAATAAAAGAAAGAACAAGAACCATATGATACTCTCAATAGATGCTGAAAAAGCATTTGACAAAGTACAGCATCCCTTCCTGATCAAAACTCTTCAAAGTGTAGGGATAGAGGGCACATACCTCAATATCATCAAAGCCATCTATGAAAAACCCACCGCAAATATCATTCTCAATGGAGAAAAACTGAAAGCTTTTCCGCTAAGGTCAGGAACATGGCAGGGATGTCCATTATCACCACTGCTATTCAACATAGTACTAGAGGTCCTAGCCTCAGCAATCAGACAACAAAAGGAAATTAAAGGCATCCAAATCGGCAAAGAAGAAGTCAAATTATCACTCTTCGCAGATGATATGATACTACATGTGGAAAACCCAAAAGACTCCACTCCAAAACTGCTAGAACTTGTACAGGAATTCAGTAAAGTGTCAGGATATAAAATCAATGCACAGAAATCAGTTGCATTTCTCTACACCAACAGCAGGACAGAAGAAAGAGAAATTAAGGAGTCAATCCCATTTACAATTGCACCCAAAACCATAAGAAACCTAGGAATAAACCTAACCAAAGAGGCACAGAATCTATACTCAGAAAACTATAAAGTACTCATGAAAGAAATTGAGGAAGACACAAAGAAATGGAAAAATGTTCCATGCTCCTGGATTGGAAGAATAAATATTGTGAAAATGTCTATGCTACCTAAAGCAATCTACACATTTAATGCAATTCCTATCAAAGTACCATCCATCTTTTTCAAAGAAATGGAACAAATAATGCTAAAATTTATATGGAACCAGAAAAGACCTCGAATAGCCAAAGGGATATTGAAAAAGAAAGCCAACGTTGGTGGCATCACAATTCCGGTCTTCAAGCTCTATTACGAAGCTGTCATCATCAAGACAGCATGGTACTGGCACAAAAACAGACACATAGATCCATAGAATAGAATAGAGAGCCCAGAAATAGACCCTCAACTCTACAGTCAACTAATCTTCGCCAAAACAGGAAAGAATGTCCAATGGAAAAAAGACAGCCTCTTCAATAAACGGTGCTGGGAAGATTGGACAGCCACAGGCAGAAAAATGAAATTGGACCATTTCCTTACACCACACACAAAAATAGACTCAAAATGGATGAAGGACCTCAATGTGTGAAAGAAATCCATCAAAATCCTTGAGGAGAACACAGGCAGCAACCTCTTCGACCTCTGCCGCAGTAACATCTTCCTAGGAACAATGCCAAAAGCAAGGGAAGCAAGGGCAAAAATGAACTATTGGGATTTCATCAAGATCAAACGCTTTTGCACAGCAAAGGAAACAGTTAACAAAATCAAAAGACAACTGACAGAATGGGAGAAGATATTTGCAAACGACATATCAGATAAAGGACTAGTGTCCAGAATCTATAAAGAACTTAGCAAACTCAACACCCAAAGAACAAATAATCCAATCAAGAAATGGGCAGAGGACATGAACAGATATTTCTGCAAAGAAGACATCCAGATGGCCAACAGACACATGCAAAAGTGCTCCATATCACTCGGCATCAGGGAAATACAAATCAAAACCACAATGAGATATCACCTCACACCAGTCAGAATGGCTAAAATCAACAAGTCAGGAAATGACAGATGCTGGCGAGGATGTGGAGAAAGGGGAACCCTCCTACACTGATGGTGGGAATGCAAGCTGGTGCAGCCACTCTGGAAAACAGCATGGAGGTTCCTCAAAATGTTGAAAATAGAACTACCCTATGACCCAGCAATTGCACTACTGGGTATTTACCCTAAAGATACAAACGTAGTGATCCAAAGGGGCACGTGTACCCGAATGTTTATAGCAGCAATGTTCACAATAGCCAAACTATGGAAAGAGCCTAGATGTCCATCAACAGATGAATGGATCAAGAAGATGTGGTATATATACACAATGGAATACTATGCAGCCATCAAAAGAAATGAAATCTTGTCATTTGTGACAACATGGATGGAACTAGAGCGGATCATGCTTAGCAAAATAAGTCAAGCAGAGAAAGACAACTATCATATGATCTCCCTGATATGAGGAAGTGGTGATGCAACATGGGGGCTTAAGTGGGTAGGAGAAGAATAAATAAAACAAGATGGGATTGGGAGAGAGACAAACCATAAGTGACTCTTAATCTCACAAAACAAACTGAGGATTGCTGGGGGGAGGGGGTTGGGAGAAGGGGGTGGGATTAAGGACATTGGGGAGGGTCTGTGCTTTGGTGAGTGTTGTGAAGTGTGTAAACCTGGTGATTCACAGACCTGTACCCCTGGGGATAAAAATATATGTTTATAAAAAATAAAAAATTTAAAAAAAGAATAGAGCTGAGATCAATGAGGTAGAAACCAAAGATACAGTAGAACATATCAATGAAACTAGATGATGGTTTTTTGAAAGAATAAATAAGATCAATAAGCCACTGGCTACACTAATCCAAAAGAAATGAGAGAAAGCCCAAATTCATAAAATTATGAATGAAAAGGGAGAAATCACAACGAACACCAAGGAAGTAGAAACAATCATCAGAAGTTATTATCAACAATTATATGCCAATAAGCTTAGAAACCTTGATGAAATGGATGCATCCCTGGAAAACTATAAACTCTCAAAATTAAACCAGGAAGAAATCCACACCTGAATAGACCAATACCTAGTAACGAGATTGAAGCAGTGATCAAAAACCTCCCAAAAAACAAGAGCCCAGGACCTGATGGATTCCCTGGGGAATTCTAGCGAACTTTCAAAGAAGAAATTACACCTACTCTCCTGAAGCTGTTTCAAAAAATTGAAGCAGAAGGAAAACTTCTTGACTCTTTCTATGAGGCCAGCATTACCCTGATCCCCAAACTAGGCAAAGACCCTACCAAAAAGGAAAATTTCAGACCAATATCACTGATGAATATGGATGCTAAGATTCTCAACAAGATCCTAACAAACAAGATCCAACAGCACATTAAAAAGATTATCCACCATGATCAGGTGGGATTCATCCCTGCGCTACACGGATGGTTCAACATTCGCAAATCAATCAATGTGATAGAAAAAATTAATATGAGAAGAGAGAAGAACCACATGGTCCTCTCTATTCATGCAGAAAAACCATTTGACAAAATCCAGCATCCGTTCCTGATTAAAACGCTTCAAAGTATAGGGATAGAGGGAACATTCCTGAACTTCATAAAATCTATTTATGAAAGACCCACAGCAAATATCATCCTCAATGGGAAAAAGCTTGCAGCCTTCCTTTGAGATCAGGAACATGACAAGAAAGCCCACTCTCACACTCTTGTTTAACATAGTATTAGAAGTCCTAGCAACAGCAATCAGACAACAAAGAGAAATAAAAGGTATCCAAATCGGCAATAAAGGAGTCAAAACTCTCTCTCCTCACAGATGACATGATTCTTTATATGGAAAAGCTAGAAGGCTTCACCCTAAACTACTAGAACTCATACACCAATTCAGTAAGGTGGCAGGATACAAAGTCAATGTACAGAAATCAGGGGATTTCTTATACACTAACAATGAAAATACAGAAATAAAATTAGAGAATTGATTCCATTTACTATAGCACCAAGAACCATAAGATACCTGGGAATCAACCTAACCAAAATGGTAAAGTAACTGTACTCGAGGAACTACAGAACACTCATGTAATAAATTGAAGACACAAAAAGATAGAAGACTATTCCATGCCCTTGGATCAGAAGAATAAACCTTGTTAAAATGTCTATATTGCCTAGAGCAATCTATACTTTTAATGCCATTCCGATCAAAATTCCACTGGTATTTTTCAAAGAGCTGGACCAAATAATCCAAAAATTTGTATGGAATCAGAAGACACCCTGAATTGCTAAGGAAATGTTGAAAAACAAAAATAAAACTGGGGACACCACGTTACCTGATTTCAAGCTTTACTACAAAGCTGTGATCACCAAAACAGCATCGTATTGGCATAAAAACTGACACATAGACCAGTGGAACAGAGTAGAGAGCCCAAATATGGAGCCTCAACTCTATGGTTGCTGCGTCTACCTCTGCAAGCCACTTGTAGTCAGGTGCCATGTTACTTTCTGGAATTCAGATAGATCTTTCTACGTGGTAGCCTCACACCCATGTCAACTGCTGATTAAAGATTAGATGTTTCCGTTTTAAAGAATCTATACCAGTGAGTCATGTTGAAGGCAGTGACTTTTGCAGTCACTCAAGTGGTGGCTTGACTTGAGGCCCTTTCCAGATGAGAAATGAAACTCTTCATATTTCTGGTGGGACAGCCCGTATGCTCAGGGTCTTGGAAGACAGGAGACTGTGGTGAATGCTTAGCGTAGTCCATGTCTAGCTGTAGTGTGGAAGGCCAGGGTTCATGACCCTGAAGCTTTCTCTTGACTTTCAGAGAAGCAGACCTTTGAGATGCCCCCGTGTGGGTATCCCTTCATCCTTTATAATAGGAAACATATTGCCGTGAGCACTTGTGTCTTCTACACACAGAATCAGTCATGGAACACTATGTGAAAAAGTACTGAAGTGCTGTATGGGAACTAACAGAACAGAACGAAAGAAGGAAAGAGGGGGAAGGAATACAAAAAACAAAAAGATAATGCAGGGAAGGAAGGAAGGGAGGGATGGTGGGTTTGAAAAAGGGAGAAGAGAAACTGGTAGAGAGGCATTAGGGGAAAGAAAAATTTGGAAGTTGTGAGACAAACACCTGAGAGTTAAGATATAAGCTTGATGACAAAGGAAAGAAATGCAGTCCTCTACTCAGGAGCAGAAGCCTGTTATAGGGTATTAGTGATGAGAACCTATTGACCAGATAAACATGCGAGAAACAGAAAGTGAGGATGGGTTGCTGGGGAGTTTCAGATGGGCAAACTCAACCACGTTGACTGAAAGAGGTGCCATGTGCGGGTTTCAGTGCAAGAATCACAGAAGTTTCCTGTCCTTGGAGGACACAGAAAGTGCAGTGGGTTAGGTGGATGGAGTCGGAAGAGTGGACAGAAATGGGCCCATGTTGCAGGGTTGTTTCCACAGGAGACCTACAAGAGACAGGACTGATGTAGGAAAGACGTTAGAGTTCAAGAATGATGGTCCAAAAGGAAGTCTTGAGACGGCTTTGCTGGCAGGAGGTGATTTTTATTAAAGCACGGGGACACAACCCTTGGGTAGAAAGGGTTGTTTGCTGGGGTCGTGACGGGAGGCTGACTTTCTGGGATGGCATTGGTGGAGGTCAGGCAAAAGGGAGGTTTTGCAAGAACGTTGCAGCAGGACAGAGGACACACAGGATACAGGAGGCTTTTGTCTTGTCAAATCAAGGTGGTTCCTCCCTCTAGGAAGGCATTAATAGAAAGATGCTGGGGAGCTTCCTGGAGGAATGTTATCTTCCTCCTCTCACAGGTCCTTCTCAAGGGACTGCAGGTTTGAAAAGAAACTCTTTCTTCAGATAGTTTCGGCCTCAGCCTCCCTCAGTGTCATGAGGGGAACGAGATGTTAGGGCTTCAGGAAATGGAGTTCCGGTTCTCTGGAATGTCACTAGCCTCTAGTTAAGCAAGCTTCTTCCTGGAGAATCACGAGGACTTTTACAAACTGGGGGAGATGCCGGTCTTGCAGGGTTTTGACGTCCATCTGTCAAAATCTGGGTGTTTTTTTTTCCCCTTTCCTTAGCTTTAGGGCAGTCAGAACGCCTGAGGAATGTCACCCATGTGACAGGTTGGGGGGTGGTGTGGTGAGCCAGCTCCTGCCTGGTGCTCAGTTAGCCTTCTCCTCCCTTCTCATGTGCCCCTGAACAGTTTAGAGCCTTGTGTGGTTAAGGTTGTGGAATGAGGACGGTCTCATCTTCTGTAACTTATTCCAGCTGAATAGGGACGTAGAGCTGTCCCTACCTGTAGGTTGTTCCTGGTCAGCTGGGGGAGGCCCACCTGGGCCTCTGGGGAGGCCTCTGTTGTCGAAGTTGTAAAAGGAAGAGGCCGCTGAGTGCAGGGGAGAAATTGTGACTGGATCTTCCTGAGTGGAAATGACCATCTGTCCTCTGGAAGTTACTGCAGTGAAGGGTTCCTGGCACCACCTTCAGAAATGGGGCAGGGGGTGGGAAACAACACAACAGGGTTAAAAGAAGAAAGAGAAGGATAATCCCCATGAAGAGTCCTTTGATAGTGGGTGAGAACCATCCCCCAGGCCAAGAGTTGAGCCAGACCTTAAAGAGAAGGATCCTTGGAAGTGCAAATTTGAACAGTAGTGTCTGTTAGGAACCCAGAAATCTCTTTGTGATCATGGGGAACATATGCACAGCATTGTGTCTTTTGATGGGCACAAGGTTCCACCTTGTGCAGCAGTTACAACATCTGAAGACTTTGTGTTTTGTAGAACTGCTTTATGCAATGGGATCATTCCCATATTTCATTGAGAAATCCTATTTGGGGTGACATGTAGAGCCTTGACTGTGTACTCAGTAAGGACTTCCCCATGCCCCCACGACACCCTCCATTCCCCCAAGAGGGGCAAAGATGGATGCTAGGTGGCCATGTCCATGGAACAGAGCACCCGTGCACCGTTGCTTGGAAATGGGGAAGGTCAGCTGGAACGGTTATGGTTTTCATAAGGCGCCCATGCATTTGGCCCAGTCCAAGTGTCTGGTGGCCTCTGGAGCTTGGGGAAGCCATGGGCTCTGGTTAGAGCTTCATGGCCATTGGGTCCCAGCTAGGGGCTCTTATCTAATCCTGAATCCCCTTGAACCGCAGTCAGGCTTTCAAGGGCTCCTCGGGCTGGGAGGGCCATTCTTGGAACATGAAAATATTTCAGGCCCATATTGGGTTAGCAGGTTATGGCTGGGGAAGAAGAGCCTTTTCTGTCAATTGCTTCATGGGCAAAGAGGAGGAGGAATGCCTGTCAGAGTCAGGATAAATACTTGTATGATATTTTGCCAATTAAAACCAGGAGGTGGGCACTTTGGGGGCAGACATGTTTGCTGACAGGCTTTGGCCTCAGCAGTCTGAGTTCGACTGATGATAGCATACCTGGTTCTTCGTAACCCCCTTCCATGAAATTGTTGTCATTGCTAAAGCACCTGTCCTCTGCATTTTCATAGGGGCATCTTCAGTCTGGTGGATTTAAGAGCCTTTCAAGAGTTATGTATGATCCGTGGGCATAGAGTGGTCGGGTCCAGGCTTATGGGTCTCTGGGTTTCCAGTTGGGCTGGTTTCAGGTGTTAGTTCAGGTGTATCTGGAAGTGTAAGGTGGTACGTGATAAATTGGCCTTCTGTCATGGTTTGGTGGCCTTTGTTATCTGTGATGCTCTGGAGCTGATGTCAATTCCATACACTAAAGGGCCATCCCCATATGAACTGGGAGGTTCCTTTTCCCAGTAGGGCAGTTGGATGCTTAGATAAAGCCTTTGTTGGCCATTGTACCTGAATAGGGGTGGCTTCTTGGATCAGTGGGACTGGGAGGGAAGAAAACATTCCAAGAAGCCCTTTTGATTGGAGGTCCAACCAGAAGATCCTCATTAGTAAGAGTCGCTGGTAAGTGGGATAAAACTTGTCCAGGAGACAAGGGCACCCCAGGTGCACCCTCCACTCAGGTAGAGAGTGGGGTCCTTCAGTGTCTCCATAAGTCCACAGAGAACCCTGGGGAGTGGTGTATGTTCTCTGGCTTTGAGGGAAAGAATTCCTCATCCCTCAGCCCCATCCTGTTGGTGAAGGTGAAGGTGCTCATTGAGTTCTACAGCCGTGGGGGAATCAATCACATGTCCCAGTTGTTGAATGAACCCTGAGCTCATGGGGTGCCGGTATTATGCCCACTGAGGGGACTGCCTATTGATGAGCTAATGCAGAAATGTTTCTGAAGGTGACCTCAGGTTGTCTAACTTAGGTAAGCAACACATATGGAAAGGTCACCAGAGTTAGACGTGAACATCCACAAAGGTGGGTTCTTGAAACCTACTTTTCCTCTTCAAAAGAACCCTCCTTTCCAGAGAGAGCAAAGTCAGGGCGCATGACCTTGGAAAGCAAGCCCCGCTTTAACCCACGTGGCTCACTTATCAACTTAAACTCAGCAAGCATGGTGATCAATCCTGAGTGATCACTTAGAATCTGCACTTAGAATCACTTAGAGATTCCAAGTAATCTCTAATCATTGTCTCTCTAGGCCAGATGCCAAGGGAAGGGCTTGCCATCAGACGTGCCTGTGATAACTGTGGATTTTGGCAGGTTCCTTTTCCTGAGATGTCTGATAGATGCTGCGGTTCCTACATCAGCCAGGAAGTGACACTTTAAACTCCTGGTGAGGTGGTGGGTAGTGTGGAGGCAAGGGGTCAGGCCAGCATGCCCAAGGGGCTTGATGGCTGCCGGCTTTCCAAAAGTCAGCCTCAGTCTCTTAAAGCTCTTTGGTCCCATCTGGGTCTTTGCCTAGATTTCTCCATAGAACAGTTGCATCCAAGCCTTGGTCAGTTCACCCATGTTTCCAGTGATGCTCAGTCCCGAGAAGAGATTCTATTGGAACATCAGGAGATGATGAGGGTTTCCATGGGAGATGAAATTCTTCCTGAGACCTTTTGATTTGGAGGGCTCAGGTAGAGTCAAACGTGCCATGCTTAAACGCACTTCTAAAGGAATGTTGGATCCCATTTCTGTACATCCTAGATATCTAGCATTGCTGTCCTTGAGGCCCAAGTTTTCCCCGAGGTGCAGCATGGTGCTTGGGGCCCCAGTTCCTCTGTTGTGGTGTCTGGGTGCTCCAGAGTTGAAGCTCAGATGAGGTACAGGCTCTCCTCCCTACACCTACTGGTGCTGCAAAACACACAGGCTGAGCGGGGCCCATTTTGTGGGGCCACTGCCAGTGCTGAGTCCAGCATTGGTCACAGTCCTGTGCGTGGAAGCAACAGGGGCAGTTCAGGGGTGGCACCCTAGAGGAATCCAGCAGGAGTGGCTGCTGCCCCTCAAGTCAGTTCCAGGGTGGTCAAGGGGCTTGGGAGTCCTGCTTAGTCCTGCATGTGTCATGTTCTGCGTGGTTGCTGGGGACCTGAGGACAGTGGGAGGAAGAGCAGCCCCTGCAGCAGACAGGGTAAATAATGCAAAGGCTGCTGTCCCGCCCAGTTCCAGGAGGGCCCAGTCTCATCCGACAATGGACTGTCGTAGGCCCAGATGGTTGCCTCATGCTCCAAGTGTCAGTCATCAGCAGGGCCTGGGCAGCCAACTCTGGGTGTGGCGGCCGACTCAAAGGGTCCTCTTGTCTCGTCCTCGGGTGGGCGAGGGTCCTCTTGTCTTGTCTCGTCATCTTCTGGTGGGCTGCCCAGAAGTCTTCTCTTTGGCCTGAGGAGGTCAGGCGTAAGAGAGCCGTTCCTGCAGGCGTGTTTGCTTGTGTGTTCATGCCGAATCCTCCTCCTTGCCCAAATCAGAGCCACAAGTGAGGCCCCAGGGCCCTCTTGGCTCCCTTTGTCAGAGCACCCCAGGAGATTCTGGTGCCTCGGAGTCGTGTGCAGACTGTTCTGTGTTGCAGCCGTGGAGACAACAGGTGGAGTGGTGTGAGACAGCAAGTGGCATGTGGCCTGGGGCAGGTCTTACCAGAGGCCTGTGGGGTTTTGCAGGACGTGTCATCTGAGGTGTTGAGGTAGAGGTTTTTCTGCAGGACCCATGTGTGACCTGAAGAAAGGGAAGCTTCCCATGGACCCCCTGGGGCTGAATGAAGGTTGTACTGCCAGGGTCACTCAGGCCTCTTTCCTGACCATCTTCCTCCATTACGGCGGGGTCCGCTTCCTCCTGGGCTCTCCCTTCCCCAGCCTCTCTGAGAGCCCTGGACATACCCTTCTCTGTGGGGGGAGCCTTTGCCCACACGAGTGTTGTAGGTGGCAGGGCAGAGACGACATGCTCCCGACTCCCACAGGAAGTGAGTTTACACAATCCACAGGCTGTGGGCAGGTGGTAGGCGAGGTGGGAGCAGGCAGGGTGGCCTTTCCCTGGTGGGTCTTCCCTACAGACTAAAGGATTGAGGAGAGTCTCTAGAATATGAAACTCACATAGTGAAATGGTGCCATGAGGGGACCCACTTCCTCCCAGGAGGCGACTTGTAGGCTCGGGGGTCTGGTCAGATCATACGGGAGTGGGTTGGTGGACATGACTCAGCTATAGACCGGGGCCCACCCCGTGCCCACAGGGATCCAGTGCTGGAAGCGGTGAGCTTTCCTGCTGCTGTGAGCCTGGGGTCCTGTCTTGTTTGCTCATTTCTCAGGTGCCTGAAGTGGGAGAAGAGGCCACCCATCACTGTCTCTTCCTGACTAGAGTTGTTTGGGAGGAAGCTGTCTGCTTTTTCAGGGTGGGAGGGCAAGGCTTGGGTCATGCAGAGGGAGGGGCTCAATGGGATGTGGAGCCCTTTGCCAGAAGAGCACCATGCATGGGCTTCCTGGGGTCCAGTCCCTTTAGGCAGCCAGAGCACTCCGTCCAAGATCAGCAGTTCCTGGACGACAGCACCCAACCACCACAGGGAGTTGCACGGATCAGGTGGGAGGTTCCCCATGAAATGTTCTCAGGGATTCCTAGTCGCTGCAGGGACTGGGACCTTCCTTTCCTCTCCTCTTTGTGGTCAGAGGCTAGGGAAGCACCCCAGGTTTTGTGTGGTTCCCTGAGGTGCCCTCAACAAGGTCGGGGCAATGAGGGAGAACATGTGTCCATGTTTGCCTGCCCCTTTTCCTGCCCAATCAACCGAGTTCCCAAGTCCTTCTCTTCTTCTGCTTCCCTTGTTGTTTCTGTCAAGGCCACAGAAGGGAAGCTTCTTGAGAGCTGAGAGCAAGAGCAGAAGGGGGCACGAGCACAGACTCCCAGGCCACAGAGAACCAAGTGGGGACACCCAGGCCCAGCCTCCGTTCCTGAGGTCCCTCCAGCAGGGTGAGCCGTGCCCTGTTGATTCCCAGCCCTACTCCATGCTCTGCTGTTTGTGGCTTCTTCCCAGACTCAGTGGGGAGGGGTCAGGATGATGCTAGGAAAGGGGTGAGGAGGGCTGCCCAGGGATTTCATGCAGCAGTTCTGATGCAAAGCCTGAGTGCCTGCCAGAGACGAGGGCCTCCAGGGTGGGCGTCATCAAAGCAGGGGAAAGGGGAGGAGCTCAGAGGAGGCCCTTATGGAAACCCAAGAGATGGAGGTAGAAGTGAATTACAGGTGCAGTGTGGCTCCTTCTGTTGGAATCGTTGTCTTCCGTGGAATCCTCCTCCAGGTCAGAGCACAGCGAGGATGCCAGGGTGGCTGTGAGAGAGGACCAAGGGGAGTTAGAGCAGCTGACGACCTATGGCCTGCTGCTCTGGGGATGCTGGGCTCTGCACTCAGTGGGGTGGGTCCCCAGCTCTGAGTCCTCCCTTGCCTTGGTCGCTTGATCTCTGCAGGGTGCAGGTGGGTCTCTAGTTGCCCACCTGCTCTTCCCACCTCTGATTCTCTCCAAGACCCGGAAGCCCATCTGTGTGATCCTTTCCTGCCTGGAGGTCATCACTGTCCCTACGACTGCCTCTGCAGGATTTTGCCTTCCTCCGTCCTTGTTCCTGTCCCTTGCTGCTCCCCTTCCTCCTTCTCCTCCCCTAGTGATGCTCCATGTCATTCCCCCTGCCAAACTCCACCAGTCCTATTGTTGTCCAAGATGGGACAACCAAGGAAAGAAAGGAGATATCCTGGAGCCCCATAATCAATCCCCTGATCCCTCTGTGCTGGGAGCAGCTGTTATGGGTCTGGAATTGCTGGGGAAGTTCATGGAGAGATGGTCCACCACCTCCCCACAGCCCATTTCTGCCCAGTGACTGAGATGACCTTCCCAGGGACATGTTTCAGGCTAATGCAAAGCCATCTGTTTCCTTAAGTGTTACAGAGGTTGAATGGAGACGGGAACACAGGAAATTCTCCAGGTGCCATTAGCTGTAGGAACTGAAAGAGGAGCAATGCTGTTAGGAAAGAAACTGCCTCATCCCTTCATCCCAGGTGCATTGAGATGTCTCTGGGCCATGCAGCATCTGCCTGACCCTTTGGCTGTGCTGTCAGAGATTCACAGGGCTGGTGGAACTGGAGCCCTTGGAGGAGACAGGGATTGGTGTTTCATCCCTTCTAATGAGACCAGGATGCTTCAGCAGTCAGGTCAGTGTAAGTTCTGCATGCCCATGACTGCTGTCCCCTCCCAGTGCAACCATCTAAAATTCCAGTTGTTATGGGACACTTGAAGTGTGGCTACTGGGAGTGAGCAACTGGACGTTTTTCTTTCCTTGATGATTTCCATA
The DNA here is from genome assembly GCF_964662115.1 of Mustela nivalis. Taxonomy (NCBI): domain Eukaryota; kingdom Metazoa; phylum Chordata; class Mammalia; order Carnivora; family Mustelidae; genus Mustela; species Mustela nivalis. The sequence continues at coordinate 5,105,540 of NC_139022.1, read as the reverse complement.
TACTGCATTTAGATAATAAATGACCATGTAAAATGGATAGTAGACAGACTCTTTCCTGGTTTGATCGGCACTAGAAACCAACCAGGAGCGAGAGACAAGGCCTGCTCTCCCACATATTTCTCTGGCATCAGTGGCTGGCCTAACAGGGCCGTTGATAGGGAAGATGTGCCCAGGCTCACACACAGCCACCAGACACTGCTGGGGGTCTTTGGACCCTAAGAGATTAAGGTGCACCCCCAGATCCTAGAGTAAATGGATAACAGATTCCATGCAGCATGGACCTCAAGCACAATGTGGTGTTCTCAGAACAGAGAAACAGCTAGCATAGATAATGGAACCAGAAAGGAACACAATGAGCCAAAAATATTTCTGAATATGAAGATGTAGGTGGTGGGTCCCTAGAAGCTGACCTTCCAATACCTTGGATCACTCTCCTGAGCCCACAGGATGGTGCCAGCATACAAATAGGCAGGGGCACCTAGGAGCAAAATAGAAATGCCCAAAGAAATGTGCTCATGTTGGCATCACAATGCTTGACAAGAGGACCACCTAGAAAAAGCACCCTCTTCTGAAACAGTGAACGGAATGAAAAGGCAGCTCCCAGATTGGAGACACAATTTGCAATCCTTATTTCAGAAAAGTTCTGTTCACTGACAAAAAGGAAAAACAACAAAGAAAACCTAACAAACAAAAGAAGACTGTGACTTCACCAAATGAAAGAATCGAGAAAAAGACTGGAATAGACTGTGCTGCAAAGGGGAGGAATGACTCGGCCAGTCAAGCAGATGTCGTATGAAAAGATGCTCAACATAAGGAATCGAGAGGGCAATGTGAATCCAAAGGATGCTGAGCTGTGGCATTTTCTGTCAGGGTAGTGAGGACCCAAACTAGGAATTCTAAACCAAAGCCCATGTTGGAAGGATGCAGAAAATTGGAGACTTTGTATGCAAGTCGTGGAATGCAGACTGGTGCAACTACCCTGGAAAAGCCTGTTGAGTGTCCTCAGAGAGCAGCAAAAGGTACTCCCATGGATCCCGCACATACGAGTGAGGAGAAGAGACGTCGGAAAATCAGATTCTGTTCAAAGACGTGTTTCTCAGGAGAGAAAGTCTTATTTGCTGCCAAAGAATCCTGAAACCCTGATTTGACTCTGTTTCCATTCCCAGGCACTGAACTCCCTGGACTTGTCTATTGGCCGAACCCTTCCGAATAAAACAAGCCCCTCTTGCTTGGACAGATGGCCAGCGAAATGTGTGGTGATTGTTCTGTCAAACCTTTTGAGGTTTGAGGTTCTCTTTCACCACCTTGCAAAGCACAGAGCATCCTTCAATACTGCATGGTGGGGGCCCAGGTGCTCAGTCCCTGATAATGACCTCATTCCCCTTTGATAGGACTCCTTTTGGGCCCACCTCTGAGAGCCCCAGCTAGGACCATTGGTGGGTGCATGATTTCCCCTGGGAGAAGGCCAGTTTCATTCTTAGACACAGTATCTGCCAGGAAATGGTATATCCCCACGGAGAAACACGGAGTGAATTGGCCCATCTATTCCTGGCCACTGCTCCTTTGTCCGGGTCCTCCCCAAATGGGCTGTTACACAAGACTATCCCAGAGGCTGCCTGCAGAAGGGAGGAGTGTGTCCCAGTACTCAGTGCTTCCAATGGGGTTGGGAAGATGCATCATGGGGCCTGTGACACAGAGAAGTGTGTTTGAGTGAAGTGGCAAGAGGGAGGTACTGTGACCATTCGTGCCTGAGACCTACCTTGGCGGAGAGACCCATGGACACTGGCTCAGTAACAGGGATTGGAATAGACACACTTGTGTCTTTGGGGCAGAGTCTAGCCCTTCCTAGTTAGCAACAGGATATGTTTTCTAGGGGAATTGATGTGTATTTGCAAGGAAAGAACACCTATTTCAATTGTAGGTGTTGAAGAGTTTTCACATGAATGGACATTCATGACCTGACGGTGATGGGAAACATCCCTAATTACGTGGACAACATTAATCGCCATGTTGAGGGGACCAGACACGTTCGAGAACATACCATTCACCCACCTGACACACACACCAACCCTGAGAATCACAGCGCATGGATTCCCATGGAAACACACCTCCTGCCCAGCACCCAATCCTACAGCACCTAAGAACAGCACGGTATCTTCCGGCGGCAGGGTCACGAGGCCTCGGGTCTCAGTCAGAAACATGACCCTTAGTCTCATTGCAGCAGGATCTGGATTCTGGGTGGCTTTCAAGATGGAGCCTGCAAGGAAGCCCCACCTTGCCCATTGTCCAGGTTGCTCTAAACCAATGAGTGACTCTAGAGGACAGCATATTTACACTCTCCCTTTCCATCAGGGCCACCTGCGATTTCAGAAAAGAAAATATGATGAACATCAAGTCATGTCTCGTCCTGTGTGCACAGCTCTTTTGTTCTCTTGGTGATGGGCAGGGTCATGGGCAGTGATATGGAATCCACCTAAAGGTTGCATGCCCTGGGTCCATTGGGTGGCAAGGTGGTGTCAGTAGCACCCGTGAAAAAGCTCACAACCCTGTGGACTATAACCGAACCTGATGTTTCCTGCAGGGTCTTTGGAATGGGGTCTCCATGGCTAACAGACGCTCCCTCAATAATCTCCCCACCAAGGACATTGTACGTGCTGAGGTGTTTGGATCTGATTGCGAGTATAAGAGAAACAAGGGATGCTGTACCTCACCTGGAGAAAGGCTAACTTACCACCTTGGTGAAAAATGGGGCCTTTCCTTCTGTGCTGTCCACATCAAGGCCATCGTACAGGCTAGCCAGGGGATCTAGGTGGATACACACAGAGGGTGTCGGGACCCCGACGGGACTCTTTGGGAACCGCTCAGGGAGCTTTGCTTGGCGTGCACATGTGGACAAGTGTGTGGAGGTTGGGAGCTCATCAGTATGGACTGAGCTGCAGTTGGCCCTTCATTGATGGAGGATGAGAGGTCCTGGAGAGGATCAGGGATGTGAATAGAAACTCTGTCTCCTGTTGGAGCTACAGGGCCTGGAGTAGCTTTGAAATAGTCCATCTCCAAGGCACACCTACTGCCTGCACCCAAACATGCACCACCTAAGAACAGCGGAGTAGTATCCAGGGGCAGGGACATGAGGCCAATGGTCTTTCCCCAGAAAATCCCTTTCTGTTACTCCGACCCTTATTCTCAGTTTCGCAGGACCTGAAATCAGGGTGGTTCTCATCATGGAGGCTGCGAGGAATCCCCACCTTTCCCCTTTTCCAGGTTGTTGCAAACAACTGAGTGACTCTAGAGTACAGAATACTTACCGCCATCCCCTTCCAGCAGGGACACCTGTGATTTCAGAAAAGAAAACAGTATGAACATCATTGGATAGCTCTTTTGTTCCCTGGGGGATGGGAGGAAGCCAGATGGGGAAGTGTTCTAGAGGTCCGTGAGCCCCAAAGTATGAAGAGAGCCAAATGAGTCCTGTACAAATTCTCCCAATCTTCCTATAGGTCCCACGTTCCTGGTCCCACTGGACAAAATAGGTGGCAAGGAGGAATAGCTGCTGCCCGTACCAAAGATCCCTGCTCTCCAGATGGTAGATGATCCTGCTGTGGTTGTCCCCGCCCCCTGCAATGTCTTTGGTATTAGGTAGCATGTGGTAACAGATTCTCACTCAAACTTCTCCCTACCCTGTCAATTGTGCATGCTGAGATTTTTGTATGTGACCTGGATTAAAAAAGCCAGAAGACTTGTGTCTCCCACAAAGAATGGCCAATGTACCACCCTGGTGAAATATTGGGAGACTTCCTCTGTCATTCCTGTGAAACATTCACCCACCTGTCCATCCAGTGAAGCTAGGGAGAGATCCATAGAATGGTCAATCCACTGGTGGGGCTCGGCAGGAAGAGCTCAGGGAGTTTAGCTTGGGGTGGGCATGCACGGGAGTGTATGGCGATGCTGGGTTACAGGAGTATGGACTGAGCAAGCTGCTGCTGCATCAAGAGAGGTCAGGGCAAGGAGCAGAAATGGATACACAAACATTGACTCTGAACTTGAGCTACAGGGATTTGAATCAGGGTGACCTCTTTCATCCTAAAGAGGATAGACACTAATATGCACACACACTCTTCTACTGACAGGCATGTTCCTCCAACCAGCGACTGTGTCGTGGTCATTGTCAAGACCGTTTCTTGGCCAGGACCAATATATGCTGCTCCTACCTATCTCTCACCTCTTCTAGGAGATTGTATTTCTTCAGAAGAACACTGTGTGGCAGGGCTGCATTCAATGTAAGCATAAGTACCCTTGAGGTTTCTATTTGTTCCTGAGTCATGCAGGGTCAGGAAAACCAAAGACAGGATTGCTACATACTTATATCTGACCATTCCAACAGAGACCCCATCCACAAAGTGCTGATTCTTCCCAGTCTTCCTTTCCTTTGGCATGTGGGTGTATCCTTCAAGACAGCAGAACCCAGTTTCCCAGGACACCGCCCCCCCATCAGGAAATGGCAGGTTCATGAGTGAGCGGAGGCCAGGTGAGAGAAGGGCACTCTCTAACCTGGACATGTAGCACATAGTCAGGAAGTTTGGGCCCCAATCACAACCGTCAGTTGTGATTTGCCAGTGAGCCTTCCTCTGTGCATTCAAGATGGGAGCATTTTTGTAAGGCTGGTGATGATGTTCTGGTAGACTAAAGTAGCTCCTGATTCTTTTGTTTTGACAATGTCTGAGAAATGTCCCCAGCTAGGACATATGTGGGCCCCTTCCTTTCTACCCATACCTGTCTGAGGAAAGGGAATCCTTAGCAACCCTCCAGGTGGAGCTGTGGTCAGCGAGGAACGTGGTGTCCTGGGTGGGGGGGGGGCGGTGCACAGCAGTGATGAAGGAGGTTTGGCTTTAAAACTTTGACCCATGCCCTGAACTCCATTAAGTGGGAGGTGTCTTCTGATGAAAGGCACTCACTCAACACACCCACATGCCCAATCCCTTTACACTGACCCACACAAAAACAAGCCCCAACCCTCAGATGCACCAAGCACACAGCCTGAATGACCTACTGGTTTGCAGGGACTGTAGCACAGGGTTCTGGTTTTCTACAGGACACTCTGTTTGTTCAGTCCACCTCAGCCTCTGTTCCCAGGAGGAACTCAGAATGGGGGAAGCTCTCCAGACCAAAGGAGGAGAGAAATCCCTACCTTGTTCTTCAGCTAGATCTGTCCCCCAAAAGTGAGTGATGGGAGAATAACCACATGGGACATATCCGGTTGCCGTCTCCTGCAGTTGGAGAAAGGGAAACCCAGTGAGGATCCCAGTAGCTGTGCCCTTAGTGGTGTAAGCAAGCTAGATGGGATGCAGTCATTGCGTTTATGATCCAGAGAAGGAGAAAATGACCTCCAGAAAAGGCTCCAGCTTGGAATGTCAAATCTCCCAAGTCCATTTTCTTCAGCAACTCATTCCAAAGCCATTTCCCATAGACAGAATGACCTCCTGGAAAATTCTCATGACCATCCATTGCCTAAGGAATGGTGGTGAAGTTTGCTCAGTGCCTGTCTAAATGTGATGTCCGTTAATGGCATAAACTCACTGCAGGCTCTCAGCACCAAGGACATTGTCTCTCCCCTCTGGCATGTACATACTCAGATGTTCATGGAAAGAGAAACACTGGTTGTCCTTCAGAAGCACAAAATGGCTTTACCAAGGTGACCGAGCAGTTCAGACATTGAAGCTTCTGCCTTCAGTTCAGGAGCTGATCCTAGGGTCCTGGGATGCAGCTGCACATTGTGCACCCTGCTCAAAAGGGGAGCCTGCTTCTTCCTCTCCCTCTGCTACTCCCCCTGCTTTGTGCTCTCATGCATTCTCTGTCTGTCTCTCTTTCTCTCCCCTTCCCTGTCTCTCTGTCTTTCAAATAAATAAAATCTTGAGGAAAAATGAGCTTACCTGAGGGAGAGTCGAAGTTTCTTTTTCGGCCCTCAAAATTAGTAGCTCTTCCATCACGCCCTCGGGGGGAGCTAGGAGGATACAGAGCTACTGTGAGGACATTGGTGTGGCTGCTCAGGAAGTAGGCAGGGAGTTTGGATGGATGAGGATAGGACGCAAGTGTGGGGGGGGGGGTGCATAGGAGGTAGGACCACACTGCTGCCGGGCCTTCTCCTAGGTGCAGAGAGGAAGGGACGGGAGAGGAGCAGGGAGGAAATGAGAAGAGGGTTTTCTCTTTCTAGCTAAAGTGAGCCCGATCAATGCCAAATAGTCAGTCCAATACATGTGAAGCCTAACCTGGCTTCTGTGTGAGGGCTGAGTACCATAACTCTCCTGACTGACGTGCCACTAAGGTGTCCCATGCTTCTTCTTTGGAAATCAGCTCTGGGCCCAAAATCCCCATATGCTGTGACTATATGTATTACGACTCTGTAAGATTTTGCACGGCATAAAAAGCAGCCCTTGCTTGCTGGGCTGAATTCAACCCTCAGAAAAGAAGCCTAGTAGTTGCTTCACTTATCATTTGTATTCAGAAAATCCCATGTACAATGCTAGAAAACACTGACATTGTAGCTTATGTGAACAGCTGGCACCGTCGCTGAGTTTGATAGATTCCTTCCCCTATTCTTGAGCTTTCCCGTGTGTGTGGGGGGGGGGGGGGGTGTTTCCCCTGAAGACAGTGGCTGTCCGAAACTTCCCATGTGTTCTGACCAATGGGAAGCTCCTTACACAGTGGAGTCTTGGAGTGTATGCTGACACGCTGTAGGTCAGCTTAGCAGAAGATTTGCCCCAGGGGTTTTGGAGACAAAGCTTCTGACCAAGCTTGACCTTTGACCTTGATTTCCTATTTGCCAGTGGTATGTGAGTGTGTGCTTAGAGAAGTTGAACCTTCCTGAGGCTTACGGAAATCTTATAAAGTACAGTAAATTCCCTCCATGATGCTTTTCTGCCATCAGTCGTGTGTGCACACTGACACTGGCTATGACCGATGTTGCCCTGTTCTGTCCTCCATGGGTCCACACCCTGTCCAGCTATGTGGGTTTGAGTATGAGGATGTGGCTTTTCTCTGTGCACTTGACTCCAGGGACCAGACTGTAATCTTTAATGTGGGCTTCTATCCTTGCCCTGGCTTTTGTGACCTTGGAAGCCACTGTGTCATGTTGAGTCCTGTTGGGGACCATCATAGAATCTAGGCTTTTGACTATGTGCACAGATGCTGGTGGCCCTTTGATAGCTAGCACCTATGGTGCATCATGACCCACTGGCTGAGGGACTGACACAGGTGCATAGCCCAGAGCAACTTTCAGTTTGAAACCTGAGCTCCAATCTTGGCTTTCCACGTAGGAGGTCAAGGGTTTGGATCATTCATCTCTGCACCATGCCCATCTCAGGAAAGCAAAGGGAAACATCCTCCAGGGACAGCTGTGGTGAGCAGAGGAAGGAGTATGTAAAGTGTGCCAGGGTGATGAGAATGTTTTGGAAGGGTGACTCTGTGACTGTGATGGAAGTGTGTGAAAGATCTCCTGAGAAAGGCACACATTCGTGTTCACAAGCATAATGCATAGACAAACAGGCGCACACACACACACACACACACACACACACACACACACACACACACACATGCACACAGGGCCTTCATCCCACGTGTACACAAATCACCCCTACCAGGCCCTGTTCAAAGTGGTGACTGTGCTTCACCGGACAGTCTTGGTCAGTATCCCCCAAACCCCATTTTTTGTTGGACCCAGAATCAGGGGGCAGACTTCTTTGTACTCTAGATTTCCTCCCAGAGCCCAATGCTCTTAAAATTATGTACAGCTAATGGGGGAGACAAAATGGCAGGGAAATAGGAGGAGGCGCCTTTTCAACCTGTACCCTAAAGTGAGCTGATTACCTACCAAAGAACTCCAATCACCTGTGAAATCAGCCTGAGATCAAAGTTATACACATCTGAATCTCTACAAGGGCAGAAGATGCCAGTGGGCAGGTAAAGCAGAGTGGGAACGTCAGACTGATATTGGAAGATAAACAAAAGGGGAAGGGAGCCACCAGAGGCAACCAATTGGAAAGTAATACCCCTAATACGAGAGTGCCCTGCATATGGGAACCAGCATTAACTTGGAGACTGGTTGAAAGCACTCCAAAAGAGCAAAGGATCGTGGGGGGAAAATTGTGGGAATCGGGGCGGCTAGGGACAGGGGCTTAAGTTCCCGGACCCAGGAGAGACTCCCCTGGCGCTGAGCCAGGGAGAGTGCGGTGGAGAAACAGGTCTTGGTCCCTGAGTCACCGGTGAACTTGAGATTGCATGGGTTCTGGCTCCTGTGAGGGGCTGGGAGCCTTGCCAGATGGCAGAATGCAGAGTCCTGCTATAGAGCCTGAGACAGGCGCGCCCCTCACTCTCCCCTGAGAGAGGTACACAAAGGCCAACCAGGCGCTCTTAGACCTGCGCCATTGTTTCAGAGCCTGAGACGAGTGCCCCAAACTCTCACCTGAGAGAGGTGCACGAAGGCCCAGCCTGGTGCTTTCAGACCTGCGCCCCGTTTTCAGGGCCTGAGACACATGCATGACCCACAGCCTCCCCTGAGAGAGGTGCACGCAAGCCTGGTGCTCTTAGACCCAGAAAAACCAGGCCCTCCCAGCCTGGACCAGCAGGAAAATCTCAGTGTGTGATCACTGCTTGGAACTTCTCTGGTGATCTGGAGCTGCCCAGACAGCCGCTGCTGCCATGGTTTTGGGTACAAGCAGAAGATCCTGCGTCCCCAGGGACCGCGACCTGGAAACTCCTCTGCCAACGGCCAAGGGGGAAACGATATGGGCTCTGTGGCACCCACAGAAGAGCAGACTGAGGCTTCTCTCTGAAAGAGAGGTCAGGGTGCAGTTTGCTTTCCTCTAAACCTATAAAAACCATCAAACACGGTCAAGACGAGAGGGGGAAAAAAGTGAACAAACGTAAAAACCTCCAGAGAACAAAAGCCTGAAAAAACAGGTTTCCACAGAGCCCACCCCCTTGAGGGGGGTGGGAAAACTTAACTCAGGGAACATCATTGACTGAAAAACCACGTGGCAGGCCCCTCCCCCAGAAAACCATCCAGGGGAAAAAAAATAAAAGACTACAAGAGAACAACCACCAGTATTCATAGGACAACTTTTATTTTTAATTTGTTCCCACAATTCTGGCTCATTTTTTTTAATTTTTTATTTTTATAAACATGTATTTTTATCCCCAGGGATACAGGTCTGTGAATCACCAGGTTTACACACTTCACAGCACTCACCAAAGCACAGACCCTCCCCAATGTCCATAATCCCACCCCCTTCTCCCAAACCCCCTCCCCCCAGCAACCCTCAGTTTGTTTTGTGAAATTAAGAGTCACTTATGGTTTGTCTCCCTCCCAATCCCATCTTGTTTCATTTATTCTTCTCCTACCCACTTAAGCCCCCATGTTGCATCACCACTTCCTCATATCAGGGAGATCATATGATAGTTGTCTTTCTCTGCTTGACTTATTTTGCTAAGCATGATACGCTCTAGTTCCATCCATGTTGTCGCAAATGGCAAGATTTCATTTCTTTTGATGGCTGCATAGTATTCCATTGTGTATATATACCACATCTTCTTGATCCATTCATCTGTTGATGGACATCTAGGTTCTTTCCATAGTTTTGCTATTGTGGACATTGCTGCTATAAACATTCGGGTACATGTGCCCCTTTGGACCACTACATTTGTATCTTTAGGGTAAATACCCAGTAGTGCAATTGCTGGGTCATAGGGCAGTTCTATTTTCAACATTTTGAGGAACCTCCATGCTGTTTTCCAGAGTGGCTGCACCAGCTTGCATTCCCACCAACAATGTAGGAGGGTTCCCCTTTCTCCACATCCTCGCCAGCATCTGTCATTTCCTGACTTGTTGATTTTAGCCATTCTGACTGGTGTGAGGTGATATCTCTTTGTGGTTTTGATTTGTATTTCCCTGATGCCGAGTGATATGGAGCACTTTTGCATGTGTCTGTTGGCCATCTGGATGTCTTCTTTACAGAAATGTCTGTTCATGTCCTCTGCCCATTTCTTGATTGGATTATTTGTTCTTTGGGTGTTGAGTTTGCTAAGTTCTTATAGATTCTGGACACTAGTCCTTTATCTGATATGTCGTTTGCAAATATCTTCTCCCATTCTGTCAGTTGTCTTTTGATTTTATTAACTGTTTCCTTTGCTGTGCAAAAGCTTTTGATCTTGATGAAATCCCAATAGTTCATTTTTGCCCTTGCTTCCCTTGCCTTTGGCGTTGTTCCTAGGAAGATGTTGCTGCGGCTGAGGTCGAAGAGGTTGCTGCCTGTGTTCTCCTCAAGGATTTTGATGGATTCCTATCGCACATTGAGGTCCTTGATCCATTTTGAGTCTATTTTTGTGTGTGGTGTAAGGAAATGGTCCAATTTCATTTTTCTGCTTGTGGCTGTCCAATTTTCCCAGCACCATTTATTGAAGAGGCTGTCTTTTTTCCATTGGACATTCTTTCCTGTTTTGGCGAAGATGAGTTGACTGTAGAGTTGAGGGTCTATTTCTGGGCTCTCTATTCTGTTCCAGTAATCTATGTGCCTGTTTTTGTGCCAGTACCATGCTGTCCTGATAATGACAGCTTTGGAATAGAGCTTGAAGTCCAGAACTGTGATGCCACCAACGTTGGCTTTCTTTTTCAATATCCCTTTGGCTATTCGAGGTCTTTTCTGGTTCCATATAAATTTTAGAATTATTTATTCCATTTCTTTGAAAAAGATGGATGGTACTTTGATAGGAATTGCATTAAATGTGTAGATTGCTTTAGGTAGCATAGACATTTTCACAATATTTATTCTTCCAATCCAGGAGCATGGAACATTTTTCCATTTCTTTGTGTCTTCCTCAATTTCTTTCATGAGTACTTTATAGTTTTCTGAGTATAGATTCTGTGTCTCTTTGGTTAGGTTTATTCCTAGGTACCTTATGGTTTTGGGTGCAATGGTAAATGGGATTGACTCCTTAATTTCTCTTTCTTCTGCCTTGCTGTTGGTGTAGAAAAATGCAACTGGTTTCTGTGCATTGATTTTATATCCTGAAACTTTACTGAATTCCTGTATAAGTTCTAGCAGTTTTGGAGTGAAGTCTTTTGGGTTGACCCATTCATTCTTTAGAAGGATGCTGTTTAGTTTCCATGTATTTGGGTTCTTTCCAAACTTCCTTTTGTGGTTGAGTTCTAGCTTTAGAGCATTGTGGTCTGAAAATATGCAGGGAATGATCCCAATCTTTTGATACCAGTTGAGTCCTGATTTAGGACCTAGGATGTGATCTATTCTAGAGAACGTTCCATGTGCACTAAAGAAGAATGTGTATTATGTTGCTTTGGGATGAAATGTTCTGAATATATCTGTGATGTCCATCTGGTCCAGTGTGTCGTTTAAGGCCTTTATTTCCTTGGGGATCTTTTGCTTGGATGATCTGTCCATTGCAGTGAGGGGAGTGTTAAAGTCCCCTACTATTATTGTATTATTGTTGATGTGTTTCTTTGATTTTGTTATTAATTGGTTTATATAGTTGGCTGCTCCCACGTTGGGGGCATAGATATTTAAAATTGTTAGATCTTCTTGTTGGACAGACCCTTTGAGTATGATATAGTGTCCTTCCTCATCTCTTATTATAGTCTTTGGCTTAAAATCGAATTGATCTGATATAAGGATTGCCACTCCTGCTTTCTTCTGATGTCCATTAGCATGGGAAATTCTTTTCCACCCCCTCACTTTAAATCTGGAGGTGTCTTCGGGCTTAAAATGAGTTTCGTGGAGGCAACATATAGATGGGTTTTGTTTTTTTATCCATTCTGATACCCTGTGTCTTTTGATTGGGGCCTTTAGCCCATTAACATTCAGGGTAACTATTGAGAGATATGAATTTAGTGCCATTGTATTGCCTGTAAGGTGAACGTACTGTATATTGTCTGTATATTGTACTGTATATTGTCTCTGTTCCTTTATGATCTATGTAGGCTCTCTCTTTGCTTAGAGGACCCCTTTCAATATTTCCTGTAGAGCTGGTTTGGTGTTGCAAATTCTTTCAGATTTTGTTTGTCCTGGAAGCTTTTAATCTCTCCTTCTATTTTCAATGATAGCCTAGCTGGATATAGTATTCTTGGCTACATGTTTTTCCCTCATTCATTGCTCTGAAAATATCATGCCAGCTCTTTCTGGCCTGCCAGGTCTCTGTGCATAAGTCAGCTGCCAATCTAATATTTTTACCATTGTATGTTACAGACTTCTTTTCCCGGGCTGCTTTCAGGATTTTCTCTTTGTCACTGAGACTTGTAAATTTTACTACTAGGTGACGGGGTGTGGGCCTATTCTTATTGATTTTGAGGGGCGTTCTCTGAACCTCCTGAATTTTGATGCTCATTCCCTTTGCCATATTGGGGAAATTCTCCCCAATAATTCTCTCCAGTATACCTTCTGCTCCCCTCTCTCTTTCTTCTTCTTCTGGAATCCCAATTATTCTAATGTTGTTTCATCTTATGGTATCACTTATCTCTCGAATTCTCCCCTCGTGGTCCAGTAGCTGTTTGTCCCTCTTTTGCTCAGCTTCTTTATTCTCTGTCATTTGGTCTTCTATATCACTAATTCTTTCTTCTGCCTCATTTATCCTAGCAGTGAGAGCCTCCATTTTTGATTGCACCTCATTAATAGCTTTTTTTATTTCAACTTGGTTAGATTTTAGTTCTTTTATTTCTCCAGAAAGGGCTTTTATATCTCTCGAGAGGGTTTCTCTCATATCTTCCATGCCTTTTTCGAGTCCGGCTAGAACCTTGAGAATTGTCATTCTGAACTCTAGATCTGACATATTACCGATGTCTGTATTGATTAGGTCCCTAGCCTTTGGTACTGCCTCTTGTTCTCTTTTTTGTGTTGAATTCTTCCGTCTTGTCATTTTGTCCAGATAAGAGTATATGAAGGAGCAAGTATAATACTAAAAGGGTGGCAACAACGCCAGGAAAATATGCTTTAACCAAATTAGAAGAGATCCCAAATCGTGAGGGGGAGAAAGGGGATAAAAAGAGGTTTAAGAGGAAGAAAGAAAAAAGAAGAAAAAAAAAGAAAAGAATGTTTTAAAAATAGAAAACAAATAAGAAAGATATAAAAAAGAAAAAATATATATATTAGATAAACTGGTTAAAAAACGTTAAAAAAGAAAAAGGAAAAAGTTAAAAAAATTTTTTACCGGAAGGCGAGAAAAAAAACAAAAAATGAAAAAGAAAAAAATTAACTGCAAGACTAAAAAAAAATCACAGGGAAAAAGCCATGAGTTCCTTGCTTTGATTTCTCCTCCTCTGGAATTCTGCTGCTCTCGTTGGTATTGAAACGGCACTCCTTGGTAGGTGAACTTGGTCTCGGCTGGATTTCTTGTTGGTCTTCTGGGGGAGGAGCCTGTTGTAATGAGACTAAAGTGTCTTTGCCCCAAGCGGAATTGCACCGCCCTTAGCAGGGGCCGGGTGAGTAATCCGCTCGGGTTTGCTTTCAGGAGCTTTTGTTCCCTGAGTGCTTTCCGTAGAGTTCTGGAGGACGGGAATACAAATGGCGGCCTCCTAGTCTCCCGCCCGGAGGAGCCGAGAGCCCGGGTCCCCACTCCTCAGTGCATCCTCAGAGAACAGCGCCAGTTACTTCCGTCTGCCTGACCTCCGGCCGTGCTCCGAGCTCACCGAGCCTGCGACCAGTTCAAGGTTACACCGAGCTGTGAGCTTACTGTCGGTTCTGTCTCTGTAGCCGGCTTTCCCATTCCAATACCCGCAAGGCAAGCTCTGCGACACTCAGACACCCCCGATCCTTCTGTGACCCTGTGGGACCTGAGGCCACGCTGACCCCACGTGGGCTTTGCTCCGGTTTAGCCTCTGGAGCAATGTCCCTCAGCGGAACAGACTTTTAAAAGTCCTGATTTTGTGAGCCATTACTCCGCCGCTTGTTGGGAGCCGGCCTCTCCCCCCAGGGTCTATCTTCCCATCGCTTTGGATTCACTTCTCCGCTGATCCTACCTTTTAGAAAGTGGTTGTTTTTCTGTTTGCAGAATTGCTGTTCTTCTCTTCGATCTGCCGATGGATTTTCAGGTGTTTGCAATCTTTAGATAAGCTATCTAGCTGATCTCCGGCTAGCTGAAGTAGTCTCAGCCTGCCACTTCTCCACCATCTTGACTCCTTCTCTGGCTCATTTTTTTATAAACATATTTTTTTACCTATTTACCATCACAGTGAGCTGTCCAGCACATCAAATTCCATAATAACCTTCTAACCTGAACTTTTTCATACATACACCTGTGTTTTCCTTTTGCCTTTCTATTTTTTAAATTTCTTTTTTTAATTTTAGTTTAGTTCAGTCTGGTTTATTCCTTTTTTATTTTTATTTTCTAATATTCATATAGAGTTAAACTTCTAAGTAATCCCCTTTCCCCAATCAATACTACCACTATAGGTAAACCAATTTTTAATCCCCCTTTATCTTAGGAAAGTTGAGTCCTTCAACAAAGATATCAAGATACATCCAGGAAGAATCAAAACAACCTTCCTCGCCCACACTGAGAATTTATAACCACTCTCCCATCTTTTTCTTCCACCAGTGTTTCTGAGTTTTTGTGTTTGTCCTGATAGTATATAAATCTTACACTTGGGGTTCTTTTTGATAAAGTTCTTCCTTTATTTGCAGGCTGATAAAACTATATGAAAAGAGAAATATATATATATATATATTTAAAATTATGTACAGCTAATGGGGTAGAGAACCAGTATATGAAAAGAGAAAAATATATTTTTTTTCTTTTTTCATATACTTTTATCAGTCTGCAAAAAAATATCAGTCTGCAAAAAAAATATTTTTTTTCTCTTTTCATATACTTTATCAGTCTTTTTGTTTGTCTGTTTTTGTTTCTATACTACATAAATCCTACCATGGGGCCCATTTGGGATGAACCTTTTCTTTTATCTTCCCTTTCTTTCCTGTATCTCTCTCTCTCTCTCTTTTCTTTTTCTTTTCTTTTTTCTCTCGTATGGGTGGGGACTCCTGATTGCTCAGAACTGTTCCAGGGTGCACCTTGACCACACCACAGTCAATACATCCAGCTACATTCGTTCAGTCACCTCTCACCAAAATGACTAGGAGGAGGAATGGCCAACAGAAGAAGAATACAGAGGATGAACCTTCTGCAACAGAGCTAAAGACTATCAACATAGACAATATGTTGAAAAGAGAATTCAGGCTGACAATTATCCAGGCAATAGCTAGGTTGGAGAAAGCCATGGATGACCAAACAGAATTGATTAGGGCCGAGCTGAAAGCGACCAGACATGATGTTCACAATGTTAGGGCAGAGCAGAAAGCTACCAGGGATGAGGTTCACAATGCTCTCAATGGGTTCCAATCTAATCTAAACTCTCTCAAAGCTAGGGTAACTGAGACAGAAGATAGAATTAGTGATCTGAAAGACAAACAGATAGAGAGAAAGGATCAGGAGGAAGCCTGGAACAAACAGCTTAGAAGCCACGAAAACAGAATCAGGGAAATAAATAATGCCATGGAACGATCCAATGTCAGAATTATTGGAATCCCCAAAGAGGAGGAGAAAGAAAGAAGTCTAGAAGATATAGTGGAACGTGTTCTTCATGAAAATTTCCCCAATATTGCGAAATTTTCCCAATATCGTGGATGGAACCAGCATTCATGTACTAGAGGCCAAACATTCTCCACCCAGACTATAGATTCCAAAAAAAATCACGACACCTGATAGTCAAATTGAGGAATCATAATTGTAGATATAATCTCTTGAAAGCCGCTAGGAAGAAGAGGCTCCTTACTTACAGAGGAAAGCCCATCAGAATAACATCAGACCTGTCCACAGAGACCTGGCAAGCCAGAAAGGGCTGGCAAGATATATTCAAGGCACTAAATGAGAAGAACATGCAGCCAAGAATAATTTAACTGGCAAAAATGACATTCAAAATGGATGGAGAGATAAAGAGTTTCCAAAACAGGCAAGGCTTAGAAGACCATGCAACCACCAAGCCAACACTGCAGCAAATATTAAGGGGGGTTCTATAAAAGAGGAAAAATCAGGGGAGGACAAGTAGGCGGGGAAGTAGGAAGAGGTGCCTTTTAAACCTGTACCCTAAAGTGAGCTGATTACCAACCAAAGAACTCCGATCACCCATGAAATCAGCCTGATATCAGAATTATACACTTCTGGATCTCTACAGGGGCAGAAGACGCCAGTGGGCAGGTAAAGCTGAGTGGGAACGTCAGACTGATATTGGAAGATAAACAAAAGGAGGGGGGAGCCACCAGAGGCGACCAATTGGAAAGTAATACCCCTAATACAAGCGAGAGTGCCCTGTGTCTGGGGACCAGCATTAACTTAGACACTGGTTGAAAGCACTTCAAAAAGCAAAAGATCATGGGGCATGTCCTACTTCATAGGACAACTTTTATTTTTAACTCATTCCCACTATTCTGGGTTTTGTTTGTTTGTTTGTTTGTTTTGATTTGTTTTGTTTTGCTTTGTTTTATATTGATAATTTTTTAACCTATTTACCAACACAGTGAGATGTCCAGTACATCAAATTCCATAATAACCTTCTAACCTGAACCATGCACCTGTGGTATTTGTTTTGGGTTTTTATTTTCTTTTTTTTGCATTTCTATTTTTTTAATTTTTTTTAATTTTTTCAATTTATGTATTTTCAGAGAAACAGTATTCATTATTTTTTCACCACACCCAGTACCCCATGCAAACCGTGCCCTCTATAATACCCACCACCTGGTACCCAAACCTCCCACTCTCCCCCACTTCAAACCCCTCAGACTTTTTTTCAGAGTCCATAGTCTCTCGTGATTCAACTCCCCTTCCAATTTGCCCCAACTCACTTCACCTCTCTAACACCACTTGTCCCCCATGATATTTGCTATGCTCCACAAATAAGTGAAACCATATGATAATTGACTGTCTCTGCTTGACTTATTTCATTCAGCATAATCTCTTCCAGTCCCGTCCATGTTGCTACAAAAGTTGGCTATTCATCCTTTCTGATGGAGGCATAATACTCCATAGTGTATATGGACCACATCTTCCTTATCCATTCGTCCGTTGAAGGGCATCTTGGTTCTTTCCATAGTTTGGCGACCATGGCCTTTGCTGCTATACACATTGGGGTACAGATGGCCCTTCTTTCACAACATCTGTATCCTTGGGGTAAATATCCAGGAGTGCAATGACAGGGTCATAGGTCAGTTCTAGTTTTAATTTCTTGAGGAATCTCCACACTGTTCTCCAAAGAGGCTGCACCAACTTGCATTCCCACCAAGAGTGGAAGAGGGTTCCCCTTTCTCCACATCCTCTCCAACATATGTTTTTTCCTGTTTTGTAAATTTTGGCCATTCTAACTGGTGTAAGGTGATATCTCAATGTGGTTTTAATTTGAATCTCCCTGAAGGCTAGTGATGATGAACATTTTTTCATGTGTCTGATAGTCATTTGTATGTCTTTATTGGAGAAGTGTCTGTTCATATCTTCTGCCCATTTTTATATGATTGTCTGTTTTGTGTGTGTTGAGCTTGAGGAGTTCATTATAGATCCTGGATATCAACCTTTTGTCTGTACTGTCATTTGCAAATATCTTCTCCTATTCTGTGGGTTGCCTCTTTGTTTTTTTGACTGTTTCCCTTGCTGTGCAGAAGATTTTGATTTTGATGAAGTCCAAAAATTTATTTTTGCTTTTGTTTCCTTTGCCTTTGGAGACATATCTTGAAAGAAGTTGCTGTGGCTGATATCGAAGAGATTACTGCTTATGTTCTCCTCTAGGATTATGATGGATTCCTGTCTCACGTCGAGATCTTTTATCCATTTTGAGTTTATCTTTGTGTATGGTGTAAGAGAATGGTCGAGTTTAATTCTTCTACATATAGCTGTCCATTTTTCCCAGCACCATTTATTGAAGAGACTGTCTTTTTTCCACTGTATATTTTTTCACGTTTTGTCGAAGATTATTAGATGATAGAGTTGAGGGTCCATATCTGGGCTCTCTACTCTGTTCCACTGGTCTACGTGTCTGTTTTTATGCCAGTACCATGCTGTCTTGGTGATCACAGCTTTGTAATAAAGCTTGAAATCGGGTAATGTGATTCCCCCAGCTTTATTTTTGTTTTTCAACATTTCCTTAGTGATTCAGGGTCTCTTCTGATTCCATACAACTTTTTGGATTATTTGCTCCAGCTCTTTGAAGAATACCGGTGGAATTTTTATCGGAATGGCATTAAAAGTATAGATTGCTCTAGGCAGTATAGACATTTTAACAATGCTTATTCTTACGATCCAGGAGCATGGAATGGTCTTCCATCTTTTTGTGTCTTCTTCAATTTCTTTCATGAGTCTTCTGGAGTTCCTCATGTACAGATCCTTTACCTCTTTGGTTAGGTTTATTCCCAGGTATCTTATGGTTCTTGGTGCTATAGTAAATGGAATCGATTCTCTAATTTCCCTTTCTGTATTTTCATTGTTAGTGTATAAGAAAGCCCCTGATTTCTGCACATTGACTTTGTATCCTGCCACGTTGCTGAATTGCTGTATGAATTCTAGTAGTTTGGGGATGGAGTCTTTTGGGTTTTCCATATAAAGAATCATGTCATCTTCGAAGAGAGAGAGTTTGACTTCTTCATTACCAATTTGGATACCTTTTATTTCTCTTTGTTTTCTGATTACTATTGCTAGGACTTCAAATACTATGTTGAAAAAGAGTGGTGACAGTGGGCATCCTTGTCTTGTTCCTGATCTCAACAGGAAAGCTGCAAGCTTTTTCACATTGAGGACGATAACTGCTGTGTGTCTTTCATAGATAGATTTGATGAGGTTCAGGAATGTTCCCTCTATCCCTATACTTTGAAGCGTTTTAATCAGGAACGGTTGCTGGATTTTGTTGAATGCTTTATATGCATCAATTGAGAGGACCATGGGGTTCTTCTCTCTTCTCATATTAATTTGTACTATCACATTGATTGATTTGCGAATGTTGAACCATCTTTGTAGCTCAGGGATGAATACCACCTGGTCATGGTGGATAATCTTTTTAATGTGCTGTTGGATCCTGTTTGCTAGGATCTTGTTGAGAATCTTAGCATCCATATTCATCAGTGATATTGGTCTAAAATTCTCCTTTTTGGTAGGGTCTTTGCCTGGTTTGGGGATCAGGGTAATGCTGGCTTCATAGAAAGAGTCTGGAAGCTTTCCTTCTGCTTCAATTTTTTGAAACAGCTTCAGGATAATAGGTGTTATTTCTTCTTTGAAAGTTTGCTAGAATTCCCCAGGGAATCTATCAGGTCCTGGGCTCTTGTTTTTTGAGAGATTTTTTTTTAATTTTTATTTTTTATAACCATATATTTTTATCCCCAGGGGTACAGGTCTGTGAATCACCAGGTTTACACACTTCACAGCACTCACCAAAGCACATACCCTCCCCAATGTCCATTCCCACCCTCTTCTCCCAAAACCCCTCCCCCCAGCAACCCTCAGTTTGTTTTGTGAGATTAAGAGTCACTTATGGTTTGTCTCCCTCCCAATCCCATCTTGTTTCATTGATTCTTCTCCTACCCACTTAAGCCTCCATGTCGCATCACCACTTCCTCATATCAGGGAGATCATATGATAGTTGTCTTACTCTGCTTGACTTATTTCGCTAAGCATGATTCGCTCTAGTTCCATCCATGTTGTCGCAAATGGCAAGATTTCATTTCTTTTGATGGCTGCATAGTATTCCATTGTGTATATATACCACATCTTCTTGATCCATTCATCTGTTGATGGACATCTAGGTTCTTTCCATAGTTTGGCTATTGTGGACATTGCTGCTATAAACATTCGGGTGCATGTGCCCCTTTGGATCACTACATTTGTATCTTTAGGGTAAATACCCAATAGTGCAATTGCTGGGTCATAGGGCAGTTCTATTTTCAACATTCTGAGGAACCTCCATGCTGTTTTCCAGAGTGGCTGCACCAGCTTGCATTCCCACCAACAATGTAGGAGGGTTCCCCTTTCTCCACATCCTCACCAGCATCTGTCATTTCCTGACTTGTTGATTTTAGCCATTCTGACTGGTGTGAGGTGATATCTCATTGTGGTTTTGATTTGTATTTCCCTGATGCCGAGTGATATGGAGCACTTTTTCATGTGTCTGCTGGCCATCTGGATGTCTTCTTTACAGAAATGTCTGTTCATGTCCTCTGCCCATTTCTTGATTGGATTATTTGTTCTTTGGGTGTTGAGTTTGCTAAGTTCTTTATAGATTCTGGACACTAGTCCTTTATCTGATATGTCGTTTGCAAATATCTTCTCCCATTCTGTCAGTTGTCTTTTGATTTTGTTAACTGTTTCCTTTGCTGTGCAAAAGCTTTTGATCTTGATGAAATCCCAATAGTTCATTTTTTCCCTTGCTTCCCTTGCCTTTTGCGTTGTTCCTAGGAAGATGTTGCTGCGGCAGAGGTCGAAGAGGTTGCTGCCTGTGTTCTCCTCAAGGATTTTGATAGATTCCTTTCACACATTGAGGTCCTTCATCCATTTTGAGTCTATTTTTGTGTGTGGTGTAAGGAAATGGTCCAATTTCATTTTTCTGCATGTGGCTGTCCAATTTTCCCAGCACCATTTATTGAAGAGGCTGTCTTTTTTCCATTGGACATTCTTTCCTGCTTTGTCGAAGATGAGTTGACCATAGATTTGAGGGTCTATTTCTGGGCTCTCTATTCTGTTCCATTGATCTATGTGTCTGTTTTTGTGCCAGTACCATGCTGTCTTGATGATGACAGCTTTGTAATAGAGCTTGAAGTCCGGAATTGTGATGCCACCAACGTTGGCTTTCTTTTTCAATATCCCTTTGGCTATTCGAGGTCTTTTCTGGTTCCATATAAATTTTAGCATTATTTGTTCCATTTCTTTGAAAAAGATGGATGGTACTTTGATAGGAATTGCATTAAATGTGTAGATTGCTTTAGGTAGCATAGACATTTTCACAATATTTATTCTTCCAATCCAGGAGCATGGAACATTTTTCCATTTCTTTGTGTCTTCCTCAATTTCTTTCATGAGTACTTTATAGTTTTCTGAGTATAGATTCTGTGTCTCTTTGGTTAGGTTTATTCCTAGGTATCTTATGGTTTTGGATGCAATTGTAAATGGGATTGACTCCTTAATATCTCTTTCTTCTGTCTTGCTGTTGGTGTAGAGAAATGCAACTGATTTCTGTGCATTGATTTTATATCCTGACACTTTACTGAATTTCTGTATAAGTTCTAGCAGTTTTGGAGTGGAGTCTTTTGGGTTTTCCACATGTAGTATCATATCATCTGCGAAGAGTGATAATTTGACTTCTTCTTTGCCGATTTGGATGCCTTTAATTTCCTTTTGTTGTCTGATTGCTGAGGCTAGGACCTCTAGTACTATGTTGAATAGCAGTGGTGATAATGGACATCCCTGCCGTGTTCCTGACCTTAGCGGAAAAGCTTTCAGTTTTTCTCCATTGAGAATGATATTTGCGGTGGGTTTTTCATAGATGGCTTTGATGATATTGAGGTATGTGCCCTCTATCCCTACACTTTGAAGAGTTTTGATCAGGAAGGGATGCTGTACTTTGTCAAATGCTTTTTCAGCATCTATTGAGAGTATCATATGGTTCTTGTTCTTTCTTTTATTGATGTGTTGTATCACATTGACTGATTTGCGGATGTTGAACCAACCTTGCAGCCCTGGAATAAATCCTACTTGGTCGTGCTGAATAATCTTTTTAATGTACTGTTGAATCCTATTGGCTAGTATTTTGTTGAGTATTTTCACATCTGTGTTCATCAAGGATATCGGTCTATAGCTCTCTTTTTTGGTGGGATCCTTGTCTGGTTTTGGGATCAAGGTGATGCTGGCCTCATAAAATGAGTTTGGAAGTTTTCCTTCCATTTCTATTTTTTGGAACAGTTTCAGGAGAATAGAAATTAGTTCTTCTTTAAATGTTTGGTAGAATTCCCCTGGGAAGCCGTCTGGCCCTGGGCTTTTGTTTGTTTGGAGATTTTTAATGACTGTTTCAATCTCCTTACTGGTTATGGGTCTGTTCAGGCTTTCTATTTCTTCCTGGTTCAGTTGTGGTAGTTTATATGTTTCTAGGAATGCATCCATTTCTTCCAGATTGTCAAATTTATTGCCGTAGAGTTGCTCATAGTATGTTCTTATAATAGTTTGTATTTCTTTGGTGTTAGTTGTGATCTCTCCTCTTTCATTCATGATTTTATTTATTTGGGTCCTTTCTCTTTTCTTTTTGATAAGTCGGGCCAGGGGTTTATCAATTTTATTAATTCTTTCAAAGAACCAGCTCCTAGTTTCGTTGATTTGTTCTATTGTTTTTTTGGTTTCTATTTCATTGATTTCTGCTCTGATCTTTATGATTTCTCTTCTCCTGCTGGGCTTAGGGTTTCTTTCTTGTTCTTTCTCCAGCTCCTTTAGGTGTAGGGTTAGGTTGTGTACCTGAGACCTTTCTTGTTTCTTGAGAAAGGCTTGTACCGCTATATATTTTCCTCTCAGGACTGCCTTTGTTGTGTCCCACAGATTTTGAACCGTTGTATTTTCATTATCATTTGTTTCCATGATTTTTTTCAATTCTTCTTTAATTTCCCGGTTGACCCATTCATTCTTTAGAAGGATACTGTTTAGTCTCCATGTGTTTGGGTTCTTTCCAAACTTCCTGTTGTGGTTGAGTTCTAGCTTTAGAGCATTGTGGTCTGAAAATATGCAGGGAATGATCCCAATCTTTTGATACCGGCTGAGTCCTGATTTAGGACCGAGGATGTGATCTATTCTGGAGAATGTTCCATGTGCACTAGAGAAGAATGTGTATTCTGTTGCTTTGGGATGAAATATTCTGAATATATCTGTGATGTCCATCTGGTCCAGTGTGTCGTTTAAGGCCTTTATTTCCTTGCTGATCTTTTGCTTGGATGACCTGTCCATTTCAGTGAGGGGAGTGTTAAAGTCCCCTACTATTATTGTATTATTGTTGATGTGTTTCTTTGATTTTGTTATTAATTGGTTTATATAGTTGGCTGCTCCCACGTTGGGGGCATAGATATTTAAAATTGTTAGATCTTCTTGTTGGACAGACCCTTTGAGTATGATATAGTGTCCTTCCTCATCTCTTATTATAGTCTTTGGCTTAAAATCTAATTGATCTGATATAAGGATTGCCACTCCTGCTTTCTTCTGATGTCCATTAGCATGGTAAATTCTTTTCCACCCCCTCACTTTAAATCTGGAGGTGTCTTCGGGCTTAAAATGAGTTTCTTGGAGGCAACATATAGATGGGTTTTGTTTTTTTATCCATTCTGATACCCTGTGTCTTTTGACAGGGGCATTTAGCCCATTCACATTCAGGGTAACTATTGAGAGATATGAATTTAGTGCCATTGTATTGCCTGTAAGGTGACTGTTACTGTATATGGTCTCTGCTCCTTTCTGATCTACCACTTATAGGCTCTCTCTTTGCTTAGAGGACCCCTTTCAATATTTCCTGTAGAGCTGGTTTGGTATTTGCAAATTCTTTCAGTTGTTGTTTGTCCTGGAAGCTTTTAATCTCTCCTTCTATTTTCAATGATAGCCTTGCTGGATATAGTATTCTGGGCTGCATGTTTTTCTCGTTTAGTGCTCTAAAAATATCATGCCAGCTCTTTCTGGCCTGCCAGGTCTCTGTGGATAAGTCAGCAGCCAATCTAATATTTTTTCCATTGTATGTTACAGACTTCTTTTCCCGGGCTGCTTTCAGGATTTTCTCATTGTCACTGAGACTTGTAAATTTTACTATTAGGTGACGGGGTGTGGGCCTATTCTTATTGATTTTGAGGGGCGTTCTCTGAACCTCCTGAATTTTGATGCTTGTTCCCTTTGCCATATTGGGGAAATTCTCCCCAATAATTCTCTCCAGTATACCTTCTGCTCCCCTCTCTCTTTCTTCTTCTTCTGGAATCCCAATTATTCTAATGTTGTTTCGTCTTATGGTGTCACTTATCTCTCGAATTCTCCCCTCGTGGTCCAGTAGCTGTTTGTCCTTCTTTTGCTCAGCTTCTTTATTCTCTGTCATTTGGTCTTCTATATCACTAATTCTTTCTTCTGCCTCATTTATCCTAGCAGTTAGAGCCTCCATTTTTGATTGCACCTCATTAATAGCTTTTTTGATTTCAACTTGGTTAGATTTTAGTTCTTTTATTTCTCCAGAAAGGGCTTTTATATCTCTCGAGAGGGTTTCTCTAATATCTTCCATGCCTTTTTCGAGCCCGGCTAGAACCTTGACAATTGTCATTCTGAACTCTAGATCTGACATATTACTGATGTCTGTATTGATTAGGTCCCTAGCCTTCGGTACTGCCTCTTGTTCTTTTTTTTTGTGTTGAATTTTTACGTCTTGTCATTTTGGCCAGATAAGAGTAAATGAAGGGGCAAGTAAAATACTAAAAGGGTGGCAACAACCCCAGGAAAATATGCTTTAACCAAATTAGAAGAGATCCAAAATCGTGAGTGGGGAGAAAGGGTTTAAAAAAAGGTTCAAAAAGGAAGAAAGAAAAAAAAAGAACAAAGAAAAGAAAAAAAATTTTTTAAAAAAGAAAACACCTGAGAAAAATGTAAAAAAGAAAAAATATATATATTAGATAAACTAGTAAAAAATCGTTAAAAAAGAAAAAGGTAACAGTTAAAAAAAAAAAAATTTACCCGAAGGCGAGAAGAAAAAAAAAAAAATGAAAAAGAAAAAATTAAATTAACTGCAAGACTAAAAAAAATCACAGAAAAAAAGCCATGAGTTCCGTGCTTGGCTTTCTCCTCCTCTGGGATTCTGCTGCTCTCCTTGGTATTGAAACCGCACTCCTTGGTAGGTGACCTTGGTCTCGGCTGGATTTCTTGTTGATCTTCTGGGGGAGGGGCCTGTTGTAGTGATTCTCAAGTGTCTTTGCCCCAGGCGGAATTACACCGCCCTTACCCGGGGCCGGGGTGAGTAATCCACTCGGGTTTGCTTTCAGGAGCTTTTGTTCCCTGAGCGCTTTCCGTAGAGTTCCGGAGGATGGGAATACAAATGGCGGCCTCCTGGTCTCTGGCCCGGAGGAGCCGAGAGCCCAGGGCCGCACTCCTCAGGGCGCCCTCAGAGAACAGCGCCCAGTCACTCCCGTCTGCCTGACCTCCAGCCGCGCTCCGAGCTCACCGAGCCTGCGACCGGTTCAAGGTCACCCCGAGCTGCGAGCTTACTGTCGGCTCTGTCTCTGCAGCCGGCTT
The DNA here is from genome assembly GCF_964662115.1 of Mustela nivalis. Taxonomy (NCBI): domain Eukaryota; kingdom Metazoa; phylum Chordata; class Mammalia; order Carnivora; family Mustelidae; genus Mustela; species Mustela nivalis. The sequence goes on along the minus strand of NC_139022.1, from coordinate 5,080,235 downwards.
TCCTGTTCCAATACCCGCAAGCTCTGCAACACTCAGACACCCCCGATCCTTCTGTGACCCTGCGGGACCTGAGGCCACGCTGACCCCGCATGGGCTTCGCCCCGGTTTAGCCTCTGGAGCGATGTCCCTCAGCGGAACAGACTTTTAAAAGTCCTGATTTTGTGCGCGGTTGCTCCGCTGCTTGCCGGGAGCCGGCCCCTCCCCCCGGGGTCTATCTTCCCGTCGCTTTGGATTCACTTCTCCGCCGGTCCTACCTTTCAGAAAGTGGTTGTTTTTCTGTTTCCAGAGTTGCTGTTCTTCTTCTCTTCGATCTGCCGATAGATTTTCAGGTGTTTGCAATCTTTAGATAAGCTACCTAGCTGATCTCCGGCTAGCTGAAGCAGTCTCAGCTTGCTACTTCTCCGCCATCTTGACTCCTCCCCCTTTTGGGAGATTTTTGATCACTGCTTCAATCTCGTTATTAGATATTGGTCTATTCAGGTTGTCGATTTCTTCCTGGTTCAATTTTGGTACTTTATATTTTTCCAGAAATGCATCCATTCATTTAGGTTGCTAAGCTTATTGCCATATAACTGTTGATAATAGCTTCTGATGATTGTTTCTACTTCCTTGGTGTTCGTTATGATCTCTCCCTTTTCATTCATAATTTTATGTGTTTGAGCTTTCTCACTTTTCTCTTGGATTAGTGTGGCCAATGGTTTATCGATCTTATTGATTCTTTCACAAAACCAGCTTCTAGTGTTATTGATACGTTCTACTGTATCTCTGGTTTCTACCTCATTAATCTCAGCTCTAATCTTGATGATTTCCCTTCTTATGTGTGGAGTTGGTTTGATTTGTTGTTGATTCTCCAGTTCTTTAAGGTGTAGAGACAGCTGGTGTGTTCTGGATTTTTCAATTTTTTGGAGGGAGGCTTAGATGGCTATGTATTTTCCCGGTAGGACCGCCTTTGCTGTATCCCATAGGTTTTGGACTGTAGTGTCTTCATTCTCATTGGTTTCCATGAATTGTTTCAGTTCTCCTTTGATCTCCTGGTTGATCCAAGCATTCTTAATCAAGGTGGCCTTTAGCTTCGAGGTGTTTGAGTTCCTTCTGAACTTTTCCTTCTGATTGAGTTCCAGTTTCAAAGCATTGTGATCTGAGAATGTACAGGGAATCATCTCACTCTTTTGGTATCGGTTGAGTCCTGAATTGTGACCCAGTATGTGGTATATTCTGGAGAAGGTTTCATGTGCACTTGAAAAGAATGAGTATTCTGTTGTTTTAGGGTGGAATGTTCTGTATATATCTATGAGGTCCATCTGGTCCAATGTGTATTCAATGCTCTTGTTTCTTTATTAATTTTCTGCTTCGATGATCTAATTCTGAGAGAGGCATGTTAAGATATCCTATGATTAGTGTATTCATATCAATATGACTCTTTATCTTGATTAACAGTTTTCTTAAGTAATTGGCTGCTCCCATATTGGGAGAATAGATATTTAAAATTGTTAGATCATCCTGGTGGATAGTCACTTTAAGGATTATGAAGTGTCCTTCTGTATCTCTGACTACAGTCTTTAGTTTGAAGTCTAATTTATCTGATATTAAATCTCTACCCCAGCCTTCTTTTGAGGCTCATTGGCATGAAAGATGCTTCTCCATCCCTTCACTTTCACTCTGGGTGTATCTTTAGGTTCAAAATGGGACTCTTGTAGACAACATATGGATGGGTACTGTCGTTTTATCCAATGTGCAACCCTGTGCCATTTTATGGGTGCATTTAGGCCATTCACATTAAGAGTGATTATTGATAGATACATTTTTATTGACATCGAGTTACCTTTGAAGTCTTTCTTTCTGTAGACTGTCTCTATATTTCTGTTCAATGCTATTATTGGGATTTTTCCTCTTTTATTGAACCCCCCTTAATATTTTCTGCAGTGTCAGCTTGGTGGTTGCATAGTCTTTTAAGCCTTGCCGGTCTTGAAAACTCTTTATCTCTCCATCCATTTTGAATGTCGGTCTTGCTGGATAAAGTACTCCTGGCTGCATGTTCTTCTCATTTAGTGCCCTGAATATATCTTGCCAGCATCTTCTGGCTTGCCAGGTCTCTGTGGACAGGTCTGACGTTATTCTGATGGGCTTCCCTCTGTAAGTAAAGAGCCTCTTTGCCCTGGCGGCTTTCAAGAGATTATACCTACAATTATGATTCCTCAATTTGACTATCAGGTGTTGTGATTTTTTTTGGAATGTATAATCTTGGGTGGAGACCGTTCATCCTCTAGTACATGAACGCTGGTTCCATTCACAAGATTGGGGAAATTTTCATGAAGGACTTGTTCCACTATATCTTCTAGACTTCTTCTTTCTCCTCCCCTTCAGGGATTCCAATAATTCTGACGTTGGAACACTTCATGGCATCATTTATATCCCTGATTCTGTTTTAGTGGTTTCTAAGCTCTTTGTTCCAGGCTTCCTCCTGATCCTTTCTCTCTATCTGTTTGTCTTTCAGATCACTAATTCTATCTTCTGTCTCAGTTACCCTAGCTTTGAGAGAGTTTAGATTAGATTGGAACCCATTGAGAGCATTGTGAGCCTCATCCCTGGTAGCTTTCTGCTCTGCCCTAACATTGTGAACATCATGTCTGGTCGCTTTCAGCTCGGCCCTAATCAATTCTGTTTGGTCATCCATGGCTTTCTCCAACCTAGCTATTGCCTGGATAATTGTTAGCCTGAATTCTTTTTCTGACATATTGTCTATGTTGATAGCCATTAGCTCTGTTGCAGAAGGTCCACCCTCTGTATTTTTCTTCTGTTGGGCATTCCTCCTCCAAGTCATTTTGGTGGGAGATGACTGAACAGATATAGCGGGATGTATCAACTGTGGTGCAGTCAACGTGCACCCTGGAACACTTCTGAGCAATCAGGATTCCCTACCCAAACGAGAGACAAAAGAAAAGAAAAAGAAAAAGAAAAAAAGAAAAAAAGAAAAGAAAGATAGAGAGATTGAGACAGGAAAGAAAGGGAAGATGAAAAAGAAGTTTCAGCCCAGATGGGCCCCAAGGTAAGATTTATGATGTAGACAAACAAAAAGAGATAAAAAGACTGATACAAGTATATGACCATATATATATATATATAAAAGAACCTCGTCAAAAAGAACCACAGGTGTAAAATCTATATGCTATCAGGACAAACACAAAAACACAGAAACACTGGTGGAAGAAGATGGGACAATTCTTGTAAATTCTCAGTGTGTGTGAGGAAGGTTCTTTTGATTCTTCCTGGATGTATCTTGATATCTTTTTTAAAGGATTCAACTTTCCTAAGATAAAGGGGATTAAAAATTGGTTTACCTATAGGAGTAGTAATGATTGGGGAAAGGGGATTACTTTGAAGTTTAACTCTATATGAATATTAGAGGATAAAAATAAAAAGGAATAAACTAGACTAAACTAAACTAAAATTTTAAAAAAGGAATTCAAAAAATAAAAATGCAAAAGAAAAACATAGGTGTATGTATCAAAATGTTCAGGTTAGAAAGGTATTATGGAATTTGATGTACTGTACACCTTGCTGTGATGGTAAATAGGTTAAAAAATTTACCTATGTGTAAAAAAAAAAAAATTTAACCGGAACAGTGGAACGAGTAAACAATACAAGTTTTCCTATGTAGTAGTGGTTGTTCTCTTGGTCTCTAAGCTGCCAGCACGCCCAAGAATGCATGGGTTCTAGTTCCTGTGAGGTGAAGGGAACCACGCCTGTCGGCAGAACACGCGAGCCCTACCACAAAGCTTGAGATCCGTGCACACGTCCCTCATGCTCCCCTGAGTTACAAAGGCCCGGCCGGCGCTCTTTTTTTTTCCCCTCTTTTTTTTTTTTCTTTCTTGGTTTGTTTTCGGGGGGAGGGCCCTGCCACGTGGGTTGTCAGTCAATGATGTTTCCAGAGTTAAGTCCTCCCGCCCCCCTCAAGGGGGTGGGCTCTGAGGAAACTTTTTTTTTCAGGCTTTTGTTCTCTGGCGGTTTTTATGCTTGTTCACTTTTTTTTTTCTCTCACCTTGACCGCCTTTGATGTTTTTTGTAGTTTTAGAGGAAAACAAACCGCACCCTGATCTCCCTCTCAGAGAGAAGCCTCAGTCTGGGTGCAGAGCCTAAATAAGTTCCCCCTTGGCCACTGGCAGAGCAGGACCAAGTTGCAGACCCTGGGGGCGCAGGATCTTTTGCTTGTACCCAAAGCCAAGGCAGTGGCAGCTGTCTGGGAGCTCCCGACCACCAGAGACATTCCAAGCAGCAATTGCACACTGAGATTTTGCTGCTGGCCAGGGCTGGGAGTGCCCGGCTTATGCGCACCTCTTTCAGAGGCGGCTATGGGTTGGGCAGGTGTCTCAGGCACTGAGAATGGGGCGCTGGTCCATAAGCACCAGGCTGGGCTTTTGCGCACTTCTGTCAGGGGAGAGTTTGGGGCGCGCGGTTTAGGCTTTGAAACAATGGCACAAGTCAAAGAGCGCCGGCCGGGCCTTTGTAACTCAGGGGAGCATGAGGGACCTGCGCGCGTATCGCAAGCTTTGTGGTAGGACTCGCATGTTCTGCCAACAGGCGTGGCTCCCATCCCCTCACAGGAACTAGAACCCACGCATTCTCGGGCATGCGGGCAGCTTAGAGACCAAGAGCTGGTTTCTCCGCCGCACTCTGCCTCAGCGCCAGGGAGGCTGTCCTGGGACCGGGGACTTAAGCCCCTGTCCCTAGCCACCCTGATTCTCACAATTTCCCCCCGCGATCCTTTGATCTTTTGGAGTGCTTTCAACCAGTCTCCAAGTTAATGCTGGTCCCAGACAAGGGCACTCTCGCTCGTATTGGGGTATTACTTTCCAACCGGTCGCTTCTGGTGGCTCCCTCCCCTTTTTGTTTATCTTCTGATATCAGTCCGCCATTCCCATTCCACTTTACCTGCCCACTGGCGTCTTCTGCACCTGTAGAGATCCAGACGTGTATAATTCTGATCTCAGGCTGATTTCGTGGGTGATCGGAGTTCTTTGGTAGGCAATCAGCTCACTTTGGGGTACCGGCTGAAAAGGCGCCTCCTCCTACTCCCCGCCATCTTGTCCCCCTCCCAGAAGCCAAATGGAGATATAATGGGCTATTAGTCATCAATAAGAATGGACTTTTGACATTTTTACATGGAACTAGAACACAAAATGATAAGCAAAATAATTAGAGGAAAAAATAGCATATGATTTCATTCATTTGTGGAATTCAAGAAATATTCTGGTGACCATATGGGGAAGGAAGGATAAAATAATAGTGGATAACAACCGGGGAGGAGTCAAGATGGCGGAGAAGTAGCAAGCTGAGACTGCTTCAGCTAGCCGGAGATCAGCTAGGTAGCTTATCTAAAGATTGCAAACACCTGAAAATCCATCGGCAGATCGAAGAGAAAAAGAACAGCAATTCTGGAAACAGAAAAACAACCACTTTCTGAAAGGTAGGACCGGCGGAGAAGTGAATCCAAAGCGACGGGGAGATAGACCCCGGGGGGAGGGGCCGGCTCCCGGCAAGCAGCGGAGCAACCGCGCACAAAATCAGGACTTTTAAAAGTCTGTTCCGCTGAGGGACATCGCTCCAGAGGCTAAACCGGGGCGAAGCCCACGCGGGGTCAGCGTGGCCTCAGGTACCGCAGGGTCACAGAAGGATCGGGGGTGTCTGAGTGTCACAGAGCTTGCGGGTATTGGAACGGGAAAGCCGGCTGCAGAGACAGAGCCAACAGTAAGCTCGCAGCTCGGGGTGACCTTGAACCGGTCGCAGGCTCGGTGAGCTCGGAGCGCGGCTGGAGGTCAGGCAGACGGGAGTGACTGGGCGCTGTTCTCTGAGGGCGCCCTGAGGAGTGCGGCCCTGGGCTCTCGGCTCCTCCGGGCCGGAGACCAGGAGGCCGCCATTTGTATTCCCGTCCTCCGGAACTCTACGGAAAGCGCTCAGGGAACAAAAGCTCCTGAAAGCAAACCCGAGCGAATTACTCACCCCGGCCCGGGTAAGGGTGGTGTAATTCCGCCTGGGGCAAAGACACTTGAGAATCACTACAACAGGCCCCTCCCCCAGAAGATCAACAAGAAATCCAGCCGAGACCAAGTTCACCTACCAAGGAGTGCGGTTTCAATACCAAGGAGAGCAGCAGAATTCCAGAGGAGAAAGCCAAGCACGGAACTCAGGGCTTTTTTCCTGTGATTTTTTTAGTCTTGCAGTTAATTTAATTTTTTCTTATTCATTTTTTTTTTTCTTCTTCCCTTCGGGTAAATTTTTTTTTTTAACTGTTACCTTTTTCTTTTTTAACGATTTTTTACTAGTTTATCTAATATATATATTTTTTCTTTTTTACATTTTTCTCAGGTGTTTTCTTTTTTAAAAATTTTTTTCTTTTCTTTTTTTTTTCTTTTCTTTGTTCTTTTTTTTTCTTTCTTCCTTTTTGAACCTTTTTTTATCCCCTTTCTCCCCACTCATGATTTTGGATCTCTTCTAATTTGGTTAAAGCATATTTTCCTGGGGTTGTTGCCACCCTTTTAGTATTTTACTTGCCCCTTCATTTACTCTTATCTGGCCAAAATGACAAGACGTAAAAATTCAACACAAAAAAAAAGAACAAGAGGCAGTACCGAAGGCTAGGGACCTAATCAATACAGACATCAGTAATATGTCAGATCTAGAGTTCAGAATGACAATTGTCAAGGTTCTAGCCGGGCTCGAAAAAGGCATGGAAGATATTAGAGAAACCCTCTCGAGAGATATAAAAGCCCTTTCTGGAGAAATAAAAGAACTAAAATCTAACCAAGTTGAAATCAAAAAAGCTATTAATGAGGTGCAATCAAAAATGGAGGCTCTAACTGCTAGGATAAATGAGGCAGAAGAAAGAATTAGTGATATAGAAGACCAAATGACAGAGAATAAAGAAGCTGAGCAAAAGAGGGACAAACAGCTACTGGACCACGAGGGGAGAATTCGAGAGATAAGTGACACCATAAGACGAAACAACATTAGAATAATTGGGATTCCAGAAGAAGAAGAAAGAGAGAGGGGAGCAGAAGGTATACTGGAGAGAATTATTGGGGAGAATTTCCCCAATATGGCAAAGGGAACAAGCATCAAAATTCAGGAGGTTCAGAGAACGCCCCTCAAAATCAATAAGAATAGGCCCACACCCCGTCACCTAATAGTAAAATTTACAAGTCTTAGTGACAAAGAGAAAATCCTGAAAGCAGCCCGGGAAAAGAAGTCTGTAACATACAATGGTAAAAAGATTAGATTGGCACCTGACTTATCCACAGAGACCTGGCAGGCCAGAAAGAGCTGGCATGATATTTTTAGAGCACTAAACGAGAAAAAAATGCAGCCCAGAATACTATATCCAGCTAGGCTATCTTTGAAAATAGAAGGAGAGATTAAAAGCTTCCAGGACAAACAACAACTGAAAGAATTTGCAAATACCAAACCAGCTCTACAGGAAATATTGAAAGGGGTCCTCTAAGCAAAGAGAGAGCCTACAAGTGGTAGATCAGAAAGGAACAGAGACCATATACAGTAACAGTCATCTTACAGGCAATACAATGGCACTAAATTCATATCTCTCAATAGTTACCCTGAATGTGAATGGGCTAAATGCCCCTGTCAAAAGACACAGGGTATCAGAATGGATAAAAAAACAAAACCCATCTATATGTTGCCTCCAAGAAACTCATTTTAAGCCCGAAGACACCTCCAGATTTAAAGTGAGGGGGTGGAAAAGAATTTACCATGCTAATGGACATCAGAAGAAAGCAGGAGTGGCAATCCTTATATCAGATCAATTAGATTTTAAGCCAAAGACTATAATAAGAGATGAGGAAGGACACTATATCATACTCAAAGGGTCTGTCCAACAAGAAGATTTAACAATTTTAAATATCTATGCCCCCAACGTGGGAGCAGCCAACTATATAAACCAATTAATAACAAAATCAAAGAAACACATCAACAATAATACAATAATAGTAGGGGACTTTAACACTCCCCTCACTGAAATGGACAGGTCATCCAAGCAAAAGATCAGCAAGGAAATAAAGGCCTTAAACGACACACTGGACCAGATGGACATCACAGATATATTCAGAATATTTCATCCCAAAGCAACAGAATACACATTCTTCTCTAGTGCACATGGAACATTCTCCAGAATAGATCACATCCTCGGTCCTAAATCAGGACTCAACCGGTATCAAAAGATTGGGATCATTCCCTGCATATTTTCAGACCACAATGCTCTAAAGCTAGAACTCAACCACAAAAGGAAGTTTGGAAAGAACCCAAACACATGGAGACTAAACAGTATCCTTCTAAAGAATGAATGGGTCAACCGGGAAATTAAAGAAGAATTGAAAAAAATCATGGAAACAAATGATAATGAAAATACAACGGTTCAAAATCTGTGGGACACAACAAAGGCAGTCCTGAGAGGAAAATATATAGCGGTACAAGCCTTTCTCAAGAAACAAGAAAGGTCTCAGGTACACAACCTAACCCTACACCTAAAGGAGCTGGAGAAAGAACAAGAAAGAAACCCTAAGCCCAGCAGGAGAAGAGAAATCATAAAGATCAGAGCAGAAATCAATGAAATAGAAACCAAAAAAACAATAGAACAAATCAACGAAACTAGGAGCTGGTTCTTTGAAAGAATTAATAAAATTGATAAACCCCTGGCCCGACTTATCAAAAAGAAAAGAGAAAGGACCCAAATAAATAAAATCATGAATGAAAGAGGAGAGATCACAACTAACACCAAAGAAATACAAACTATTATAAGAACATACTATGAGCAACTCTACGGCAATAAATTTGACAATCTGGAAGAAATGGATGCATTCCTAGAAACATATAAACTACCACAACTGACCCAGGAAGAAATAGAAAGCCTGAACAGACCCATAACCAGTAAGGAGATTGAAACAGTCATTAAAAATCTCCAAACAAACAAAAGCCCAGGGCCAGACGGCTTCCCGGGGGAATTCTACCAAACATTTAAAGAAGAACTAATTCCTATTCTCCTGAAACTGTTCCAAAAAATAGAAATGGAAGGAAAACTTCCAAACTCATTTTATGAGGCCAGCATCACCTTGATCCCAAAACCAGACAAGGATCCCACCAAAAAAGAGAGCTATAGACCGATATCCTTGATGAACACAGATGCGAAAATACTCAACAAAATACTAGCCAATAGGATTCAGCAGTACATTAAAAGGATTATTCACCACGACCAAGTAGGATTTATTCCAGGGCTGCAAGGTTGGTTCAACATCCGCAAATCAGTCAATGTGATACAACACATCAATAAAAGAAAGAACAAGAACCATATGATACTCTCAATAGATGCTGAAAAACATTTGACAAAGTGCAGCATCCCTTCCTGATCAAAACTCTTCAAAGTGTAGGGATAGAGGGCACATACCTCAATATCATCAAAGCCATCTATGAAAAACCCACCGCAAATATCATTCTCAATGGAGAAAAACTGAAAGCTTTTCCGCTAAGGTCAGGAACACGGCAGGGATGTCCATTATCACCACTGCTATTCAACATAGTACTAGAGGTCCTAGCCTCAGCAATCAGACAACAAAAGGAAATTAAAGGCATCCAAATCGGCAAAGAAGAAGTCAAATTATCACTCTTCGCAGATGATATGATACTATATGTGGAAAACCCAAAAGACTCCACTCCAAAACTGCTAGAACTTATACAGGAATTCAGTAAAGTGTCAGGATATAAAATCAATGCACAGAAATCAGTTGCATTTCTCTACACCAACAGCAAGACAGAAGAAAGAGATATTAAGGAGTCAATCCCATTTACAATTGCATCCAAAACCATAAGATACCTAGGAATAAACCTAACCAAAGAGACACAGAATCTATACTCAGAAAACTATAAAGTACTCATGAAAGAAATTGAGGAAGACACAAAGAAATGGAAAAATGTTCCATGCTCCTGGATTGGAAGAATAAATATTGTGAAAATGTCTATGCTACCTAAAGCAATCTACACATTTAATGCAATTCCTATCAAAGTACCATCCATCTTTTTCAAAGAAATGGAACAAATAATGCTAAAATTTATATGGAACCAGAAAAGACCTCGAATAGCCAAAGGGATATTGAAAAAGAAAGCCAACGTTGGTGGCATCACAATTCCGGACTTCAAGCTCTATTACAAAGCTGTCATCATCAAGACAGCATGGTACTGGCACAAAAACAGACACATAGATCAATGGAACAGAATAGAGAGCCCAGAAATAGACCCTCAAATCTATGGTCAACTCATCTTCGACAAAGCAGGAAAGAATGTCCAATGGAAAAAAGACAGCCTCTTCAATAAATGGTGCTGGGAAAACTGGACAGCCACATGTAGAAAAATGAAATTGGACCATTTCCTTACACCACACACAAAAATAGACTCAAAATGGATGAAGGACCTCAATGTGCGAAAGGAATCCATCAAAATCCTTGAGGAGAACACAGGCAGCAACCTCTTCGACCTCTGCCGCAGCAACATCTTCCTAGGAACAACGCAAAAGGCAAGGGAAGCAAGGGAAAAAATGAACTATTGGGATTTCATCAAGATCAAATGCTTTTGCACAGCAAAGGAAACAGTTAACAAAATCAAAAGACAACTGACAGAATGGGAGAAGATATTTGCAAACGACATATCAGATAAAGGACTAGTGTCCAGAATCTATAAAGAACTTAGCAAACTCAACACCCAAAGAACAAATAATCCAATCAAGAAATGGGCAGAGGACATGAACAGACATTTCTGCAAAGAAGACATCCAGATGGCCAACAGACACAGGAAAAAGTGCTCCATATCACTCGGCATCAGGGAAATACAAATCAAAACCACAATGAGATATCACCTCACACCAGTCAGAATGGCTAAAATCAACAAGTCAGGAAATGACAGATGCTGGCAAGGATGTGGAGAAAGGGGAACCCTCCTACATTGTTGGTGGGAATGCAAGCTGGTGCAGCCACTCTGGAAAACAGCATGGAGGTTCCTCAGAATGTTGAAAATAGAACTGCCCTATGACCCAGCAATTGCACTATTGGGTATTTACCCTAAAGATACAAATGTAGTGATCCAAAGGGGCACATGCACCCGAATGTTTATAGCAGCAATGTCCACAATAGCCAAACTATGGAAAGAACCTAGATGTCCATCCACAGATGAATGGATCAAGAAGATGTGGTATATATACACAATGGAATACTATGCAGCCATCAAAATAAATGAAATCTTGCCATTTGCGACAACATGGATGGAACTAGAGCGAATCATGCTTAGCGAAATAAGTCAAGCAGAGAAAGACAACTATCATATGATCTCCCTGATATGAGGAAGTGGTGATGCAACATGGAGGCTTAAGTGGGTAGGAGAAGAATCAATGAAACAAGATGGGATTGGGAGGGAGACAAACCATAAGTGACTCTTAATCTCACAAAACAAACTGAGGGTTGCTGGGGGGAGGGGTTTTGGGAGAAGAGGGTGGGATTATGGACATTGGGGAGGGTATGTGCTTTGGTGAGTGCTGTGAAGTGTGTAAACCTGGTGATTCACAGACCTGTACCCCTGGGGATAAAAATATATGTTTATAAAAAATAAAAATTAAAAAAAAAATAAATAAAATAAAAAAAAATAAAAAAAAATAGTGGATAACAACCGAGAGACAAACTGTAAGAGACACTTACCTACTGAGAATAAACTGAGGGCTGATGGAAAAGAGTTGAATGGGGGCATGAGGTGATTGGGTTATGGGCAGTAAGGAGGACACTTGATGTAATGAGCACTGACTGTTGTATGCAACTGACGAATTCCTTAATTCCACCTCTGAAGCTAACAGTACAGTATATGTTAACTAATTTGAATTTAAATAAAACTTTAAAAAAAGAAAAGATAGATTATTTGACCATAAAGTTATGGGTCAATTTCTGGGATTTCTATACTTTTCCATTGATATATGTGTCTATTTTTATGTCAGCACCATATTGTCTTGATCACTTCAGCCTTGTAACAGCTTGAAATCCAGTAATGTGACTCCTCCAGCTTACTTTATTTTTTCAGGATTGCTTTGGTTATTTAGGGTCTTCAGTGGTTTCATACGTGTTTTAGGATTGTTTATTCTTGCCATGTGAAAGATGCTGGTGGTATTTGGATAGGGGTTGCATAAATATGTAGATTGGTTTGGAAAGAATAGACCTTTTAACAATGTTTGTTCTTCCCGTTCATGAATATGGAATGTTTTCCATTTCTTTTTGTCATCTTCAACATCTTTCACAATTTTTCTATAATTTTCAGAGTAAAGGTCTTTCACCTTTTTGATTATGTTTATTCCTAGGTATCCTGTTATTTTTGGTACAACTGCATATGGGATTTCTTGATTTTTTTTTCTTATGCTTCATTATTGTTGTATAGAAACACAACTAATTTCTGGACCTTGAGTTTCTATCGTGAAACATTTTTAAATTCATGTATTAGTTGTAGGAATATTTTTGGTTGAGAATTTTAGGTTTTCTATTTAGAGTATCATATCATCTACAGTTAGTGAAATTTGTACATATTCCTTCCTAATTTGGGTGTCTTTTATTCCTTTTTGTTTCTGATTGCTGTCACTAAGAATTCCAGTGCTATGTTAAATAATAATGGTAACAGTGGTCATTCCTGTCTTGTTCCTTAATTTAGAGAAATACCTCTCAGTTTTTCCCATTGATGATATTAGCACTGTCTCTTTCATATATTGCCTTAAATGTGTTGAATAATGTACACTTTATCCCTAGTTTTTTGAGAGTTTTTATCAATAGTGGATGCTGAATTTTGTCAAGTGATTTTTCTGTGTTATTGAGGGGATCATATGGTTCTTACTCTTTTTTTTATTAATGTTGTGTATCATGCTGATTGATTTGCAAATACTGACCCAGTCCTGCAGCCCAAGAATAAATCCCTTTTGGCCATGGTGAATAATTCTTTTAAGGTGTTGTTGACTTAACTTTTCCAGCTATGTGCTTAGAGGTTTGCATCAGTATTCATCAGGGATATTGGCCTGTAATTCTCCTTTTTAGTGATGTCTTTTGTTTTGGAATCGAGGTAATGCTGGCCTCAAGGAATGAGTTTTGGAAATTTTTCTTCAATTTCTATTTCTTAGAATCTATTTTGAGGGAAAAAAATATATATCAATTATTCTTTAAATGTCTAGTAAAATTTCCTGAGAAGCCACCTGGTCCCTGGGCTTTTGTTTGTTGGGAGAGTTTTGATTACTGATCCAATTTCTTTTCTTGTATTGGGTCTACTCAAATTTTCATTTTTTTTTTCATTTCAGTTTTGGTTGTTTGTTTCTGGGAATTTATCCATTTATTACAGATTTCCCAGTTTGTTGGCATATAATTTTTCAAAATATTCTTTTAATTATTTGCATTTTGGGGATCTTGGTTGTGGTAACTCCTCTTACATTTATGATTTTCTTTGGGTCCTTCCTCTTTTCTTGATGAGTCTGACTAGGGTTTTATAAATTGTATTAATTCTTTCAAAGAACTAGATCTTAGTATCACTGGTCTGTTCAACTGATTTTAGTTTAGTCTAGTTTATTCCTTTTTATTTTAATTTTCTAATAATCATATAGAGTTAAACTTCAAACTAATCCCCTTTCCCCAATCAATAGGTAAACCAATTTTTAATCCCCTTTACCTTAGGAAAGTTGAGTCCTTTAACAAAGATATCAAGATACAATCAGGAAGAATCAAAACAAACTTCCTTGCACACACTGAGAACTTATAACCACTCTCCCATCTTTTCCTTCCACCATTGTTTCTGTGTTTTTGTGCTTGTCCTGATAGTATATAAACCTTACGGTTGGGGTTCTTTTTGACGAAGTTCTTCCTCTATTTGCATATTTTTTTTCCTCTTGTCATATACTTTTATCAGTCTTTGTGTTTGGCTGCCTTTGTTTGTCTACTTCATAAATCTTACCTTGGGGCCCATTTGGGCTGAACCTTCTCTTTCATCTTCCCTTTCTTTCCTGTCTCTCTCTCTCTCTCTTTTCTTCTTCTTTTCTTTTATTTTTTTCTTTTTCTCTTTCTCTTCTTTTGTCTCTCATTTGGGTGGGGAATCCTGATTGCTCAGAACTGTTCCAGGGTGCACCTTAACTGCACCACGGTTGATACATCCAGCTACATCTGTTCAGTCACGTCTCACCAAAATGACTAGGAGGAGGAATGCCCAACAGAAGAAAAATACAGAGGATGGACCTTCTGCAACAGAGCTAATGGCTATCAACATAGACAATATGTCGGAAAGAGAATTCAGGCTAACAATTATCCAGGCAATAGCTAGGTAGGAGAAATCCATGGATGACAAAATGGAATTAATTAGGGCCAAGCTGAAAGCGACCAGACAAGATGTTCACAATGTTACAGCTGAGCTGAAAGGTACCAGGGAGGAGGTACGCAATGCTCTCAATGAGTTCCAATCTAATATAAACTCTCTCAAAGCTAGGGTAACTGATAAGGAAGATAAAATTAGTGATCTGGAGGACAAACAGATACAGAGAAAGGATCAGGAAGAAGCCTGGAACAAATAGCTTAGAAACCAAGAAAACAGAATCAGGGAAATAAATGATGCCATGAAACGTTCCAACGTCAGAATTTTTGGAATCCCTGAAGAGGAAGAGAAAGAAAGAAGTCTAGAAGATATAGTGAAATAAGTTCTTTATGAAAATTTTCCCAATCTCGCGAATGGACCCAGCGTTCATGTACTAGAGGCTAAAAGGTCTCCACCCAAGATTATACATTCCAAAAAAACATCCCGACACCTGATAGTCAAATTGAGGAATCATAATTGTAGGCATAACCTCTTGAAAGCTTCTAGGACAAAGAGGCCCCTTACTTACAGAGGAAAGCCCATCAGAATAACGTCAGACCTGTCCACAGAGACCTGGGATGCCAGAAAGGGATGGCAAGATATATTCAGGGCACTAAATAAGAACATGCAGCCAAAAATACTTTACCCAGCAAGACTGACATTCAAAATGGATGGACAGATAAAGAGTTTCCAAGACTGGCAAGGCTTAAAAGACTATGCAACCACCAAGACCACACTGCAGCAAATATTAAGGGGGGTTCTATAAAAGAGTAAAAATCCTAAGAAGAGCAATGAGCAGAAATATAGAGACAATTTACAGAAAGAAAGACTTCAAAGGTAACCCGATGTCAATAAAAATGTAACTATCAATAATCACTCTCAATGTGAATGGCATAAATGCACCCATAAAACTGTACAGGGTTGCCGATTGGATAAAATGACAGGACCCATCCATATGTTGTCTACAAGAGACCATTTTAAACCTAAAGATACACCCAGACTGAAAGTGAAGGGAGGGATAAGCATCTTTCATGCCAATGGGCTTCAAAAGAAGGCTGGGGTAGCGATTCTCATATCAGATAAATTAGATTTTAAACTAAAGACTGTAGTCAGAGATACAGAAGGACACTACATTATCCTTAAAGGGACAATCCACCAATATGATCTAACAATTGTAAATATCTATTCTCCCAATATGGGAGCAGCCAATTACTTAAGAAAACTGTTAATCAAGATAAAGAATCATATTGATATGAATACATTAATAGTAAGAGATCTTAAAACACCTCTCTCATAAACAGACAGATCATCGAAGCAGAAAATCAATAAAGAAACAAGAGCATTGAATGACACATTGGACTAGATGGGCCTCATAGATATATACAGAACATTCCACCCTAAAACAACAGAATACTCATTCTTCTCAAGTGCACATGGAACCTTCTCAAGAATAGACCATATACTGGGTCACAAATCAGGACTCAACTGATACCAAAACACTGAGATTATTACCTGCACATTCTCAGATCACAAGGCTTTAAAAACTGGAGCTCAATCACAAGGAAAAGTTCCGAAGGAACTCAAACACCTGGAAGCTAAGGACCACCTTGCTTAAGAATGCTTGGATCAACTGGAACAGAGTAGAGAGCCCAGATATGGACCCTCAACTCTATGATCAATTTCGTTGAAAAATAGGAAAAAATATACAGTGGAAAAAGAGTCTCTTCAATAAATGGTGTTTGGGAAAACTGGGCAGCTATATGTAGAATGAAACTCGACCATTCTCTTACACCATACACAAAGATAAACTCAAAATGGATAAAGACCTCAGCGTGAGACAGGAATCCATCAGAATCCTAGAGGAGAACATAGGCAGTAATCTCTTCGATATCAGCCACAGCAACTTCTTTCAAGATAATTCTCCAAAGGCAAAGGAAATAAAAGCGAGGATGAACTTTTGGGACTTCATCAAAATCAAAAGCTTCTGCACAGCAAAGGAAACAGTCAAGAAAACAAAGAGGCAACCCAGGGAATGGGAGAAGATATATGCACCACATATTTGCAAACATATCAAAAAATGGGCAGAAGATATGAACAGACACTTCTCCAATCAAGACATACAAATGGCTATCAGACACATGAAAAACTGTTCATCATCACTAGCCCTCAGGGAGATTCAAATTAAAACCACATTGAGATATCACCTTGCACCAGTTAGAATAGCCAAAATTAACAAAACAGGAAACAGGGGAACCCTCTTCCACTGTTGGTGGGAATGCAAGTTGGTACAGCTTCTTTGGAGAACAGTGTGGAGATTCCTCAAGAAATTATAAATAGAACTTCCTTATGACCCTGCCATTGCACTCCTGGGTATTTACCCCAAAGATACAGATGTAGTGGAAAAAAAGGGCCATCTGTACCCCAATGTGTATAGCAGCAATGGCCACAGTCGCCAAACTGTGGAAAGAACCAAGATGCCCTTCAACAGATGAATGGATAAGGAAGATGTGGTCCATATACACTATGGAGTATTGTGCCTCCATCAGAAAGGATGAATAGCCAACTTTTGTAGCAACATGGACGGGACTGGAAGAGATTATGCTGAGTGAAATAAGTCAAGCAGAGAGAGTCAATTATCATATGGTTTCACTTATTTGTGGAGCATAACAAATAGCATGGAGGACAAGGGGTGTTAGAGAGGAGAATGGAGTTGGGAGAAATTGGAAGGGAGGTGAACCATGAGGGACTATGGACTCTGAAAAACAATTGGAGCGTTTTGAAGGGGCGGGAGGTGGGATTCAGGGTACCAGATGGTGGATATTATAGAGGGCATGGATTGCATGGAGCACTGGGTGTGGTGCAATAATAATGAATACTATTATGCTGAAAATAAAAAATAAATTAAAAAAATCAAAAGCTTCTGTGCAGCTAAGGAAACAGTAAAAAAAAACAAGGAGGCAACCCACAGAATGGGAGAAGATATCTGCAAATGACACTACAGACAAAAGTTTGATATCCAGGATCTATAATGAACTCCTCAGATTCAACACACGCAAAACAGACAATCATATCCAAAAAATGGGCAGAAGATATGAACAGACACTTCTCCAATGAAGACATACAAATGGCTATCAGACACATGAAAAAATGTTCATCATCACTAGCCTTCAGGGAGATTCAAATTAAAACCACATTGAGATATCACCTTACACCAGTTATAATGGCCAAAATTAACAAGACAGTAAACAACATATGTTGGTGGGGATGTGGAGAAAGGGGAACCCTCTTACACTGTTGGTGGGAATGCAAGTTGGTACAACTTCTTTGGAGAACAGTGTGGAGATTCCTCAAGAAATTAAAAATTGAACTCCCTGTGACCCTGAAATTGCCCTCCTGTGTATTTTTCCCAAAGATACAGATGTCATGAAAAGAAGGGCCATATATACCCCAATATGTATAGCAGCAATGGCCACGGTCGCCAAACTGAAAAGAACCAAGATGCCCTTCAACAGACGAATGGATAAGGAAGATGTGGTCCATATACACTATGCCTCCATCAGAAAGGATGAATACCCAACTTTTGTAGCAACATGGATGGGACTGGAAGTTATTATGCTCAGTGAAATAAGTCAAGCAGAGAGAGTCAATTATCATATGGTTTCATTTATTTGTGGAGCATATCAAATAGCATGGATGACATGGGGAGTTAGAGAGGAGAAGTGAGTTCGGGGAAATTGGAAGGGGGGGTGAATCATGAGAGACTATGGACTCTGAAAAACAATCTAAGGGGTTTGAAGTGGAGGGGGGGTGGGAGGTTGGGGTACTAGGTGGTGGGTATTACAGAGGGCATGGATTGCATGGAGCACTGGGTGTGGTGAAAAAATAATGAATACTGTTATGCTGAAAAAAAAATTTTAAAGATGTGCAAAAAAAAAAAAAAAACAAAGAAAGAAAAATAGAGCTTCCCTAGGACCCTGCAATTGCACTATGGAGTATTTACCCCAAGGATACAGATGTAGTAAAAAGAAGGGCCATCTGCACCCCAATGTTTATAGCAATGGCCATGGCTGCCAAACTGTGGGAAGAACCAAGATGCCCTTCAACAGACGAATGGATAAGGAAGATGTGGTCCATATACACTATGGAGTATTATGCCTCCATCAGAAAGGATGAATACCCAACTTTTGTAGCTACATGGACGGGACTTGAAGATATTATGCTGAGTGAAATAAGTCAAGCAGAGAGAGTCAATTATCATATGGTTTCACTTATTTGTGGAGCATAACAAGTAGCATGGATGTCATAGGGAGATGGAGAGGAGAAGGGAGTTGAGGGAATTTGGAAGGGGAGGTGAACCATGAGGGACTATGGACTCTGAAAAACAACCTTGAGGGTTTTGAAGCGGTGGGGAGTGGGATGTTGGCTGAGCCAGGTGGTGGGTACTAGGGAGGGCATATAGTGCATGGAGCACTTGGTGTGGTGCAAAAGAAATGAATTCTGTTACACTGAAAAGAAATTTTAAAAAAAGAAGAAGAAGAAGGGGCTCCTCATGGCTCCGATGTTAAACATCTACCTTTGGCTTAGGTCATGATCCCGGATCCTGGAATTGAGTGCTGCCTTGGGCTCCCTGCTTGGCGGGAAACCTGCTTCTACCTCTCCCACTCCTCCTGCTTGTGTTCCCTCTCTCACTGTCTCTCTCTCAAATAAATAAATAAAATATGTTTAAGAAAAAGAAAAAAAAAACAGCATCCCAGCAGGTTAGCAGTTCAGAAAGCAAGAACTGGGGTTACAGATGCACAGGATCAATGGGCTCCTTGGGGTTTTCAGGGATTTACTTGCATATATTTTGCAGAACTTGTAATTGTTGGACAAGGTCATGGCCAAACCTTTTTCCTCACGAAGAAGTTATGTCCTAGTATCTCTTAACATCATATAAACTCAGGTCATAGCAGTAATTTTTTCAAACCCAGATCAGGTCACAACATTTTCAACATAGTTTGTTTTCTGAAAGCATTGAGAGTAAGCTATTTGCAAGTCACTTCACTATAGTACACCAGATTAAGTTTTAAAGGCTTTGAACGTGATTAGTGTGAATGGGTCACTGTGTTTATGGGCCTACTGCCCCATTAGGAGACCTCTAGGCTTATAAAATAGAAATCCCCTTTGCTGTACTTGAGGTGCTCATAAAATGCAATAATACCAATGGCTGTGGCTTGGATATTTTTGCATGTGTCCATCCACAACACTTTTCTCAGTCCCAGGCTTCAAGTCCCAGGCTAGATAGATGTGAACCTTGATATCATCTGTCCATGGGGAAAAGGGCAGCTCAGCCAAAGGAAGCTGGTGATTCATAAAATGTTCTCCAAAAAATCACATAAATAATTGCATGAGGGTACAGAGTGTAGCCAGTAAGACCCCTTATGCCTTTCAATTTGCATTGGATCTTCTTTTTTTTTTAAAGATTTTATTTATTTTATTTGACAGAGAGAGAGATCACAAGTAGGCAGAGAGGCAGTCAGAGACAGAGGGGGAAGCAAGCTCCCTGATGAGCAGAGGGCCCGACGCGGGGCTCGATCCCAGGACACTGAGATCATGACCTGAGCTGAAGGCAGCGGCTTTAATCCACTGAGCCACCCAGGCGCCCTGCATTGGATCTTCTATATGGAAGTTGTCTGGTTATCAACAAATGTCTTCTGTGTTTTTTTTTTAATTTTTTAAAAGATTTTATTTAGTTATTTGACAGACAGAGATCACAGGTAGGCAGAGAGGCAGGCAGAGAGGGAGGGAGAAGCAGGCTCCCTGCTGAGCAGAAAGATCCTGATGTGGGGCTTGATCCCAGGACTCCGGGATCATGACCTGAATCAAAGGCAGAGGCTTTAACCCACTGAGCCACCCAGGTGTCCCCAACAAATGTATTCCTATGAGTAATTCATAAACTGGAAACAAGCTCTTAAGGTAGCTAGGTTTGCCGTTACCTGCAACAACCTGAGAGGTGCATGTTTTCTGAGAGAGGAAAAATGTTTTCTAAAAGGAAATTGCTTCAAAAAGGGAGTAATGTGGCCTTGGTTTCAGGCATTCTGTAACATACTCTGTGCTGAGACACATTCTTGGAAATACCCAGAGAGAGTCTAGTTCTTTACCACTAGTGAGTCCAGAGGCCATCAGTAGGTATCATTTGATAACAAACAACTCTTGAAAAGGAAGAGCAGTAGACTAGTTGGAACTATAACTAATTGAGATGGTGGGTTAAAGCAAGTGACTGAGTCAAAAACACTTGCGTGGGTATACCTTGTTTTATTGTATTTCTCTTGAGTGTACTTCATAGACACTTCTTTTTTTACAGATTGAAGGTTTGTGATGACTCCATGTTATGTAGATTTATCAGAGCCATTTTTCCAACAGTATTTGGTCCCTTTGAGTCTTGTGTCACATTTTCATAATTGTCACAATGTTTCAAATCTTTTTATGATTATTGTATTTGTTTTGATGATCTGTGAACAGTGATGACGATTCACTAAAAGGTCACAGGAGAGCACTTTTTAGCAATAGTATTTTTTTCAATTAAGTATTTTTTTCAATCAAGGTATGTACATTGTTTTTTAAGACACAACACCATTGTACACTTCATAAACTCCAGTGAACCACAGCCTTTATATGCCCTGGGAAACCAAACCAAAAAAATATCTTTGACTTGCTTTATTGCAATGTTCACTTTATTGCAATCACTTGGAACTGAGCTTACACTGTATACAAGTTATGCCTGTACATGCCTTTCTTAAATATATATTTTTTTAAAGATTTTATTTATTTATTTGACAGAGAGAAATCACAAGTAGATGGAGAGGCAGGCAGAGAGAGAGAGGAGGAAGCAGGCTCCCTGCTCAGCAGGGAGCCTGATGCGGGACTCGATCCCAGGACCCTGAGATCCTGACCTGAGCTGAAGGCAGCGGCTTAACCCACTGAGCCACCCAGGCGCCCCACTTAAATATATTTTTTAACTTAAGCCATAAATGTACATTTATTTGTCAACCTCTTCACTTAATGCCATTACTTTGAGCGTGTCTATACTTATTGCAATTCTTTGTGGACTTTACTTCATACACCAGAATTCATGATCTGTGATTTATATTTCCAGTTTCTTTAAAATGCAGTGAGTGCTTTTAAAATTTGTGATGTCATCTTAGCATAAGAGCCAGATAGATTTGGATGTGGTATTTACCAGTATTTTGTAACTATCTCCCTTGCACTGTATTTCAGGACAATTTTTAAAAACTACTTTGTCAAGACCAAAAGACTCTGACTGCTCTTCCATTCCGATTATTGCTCAGGGTTGTTTTTGCAGCAACACTGGGAGATGAGTTTACATCTCTCCCCAGACACAGAGGAGGTTTGCTTACTGATTGCTGTAAGACAAGTAGATTCCTCAACTCTTATGTTCTTTGGCTTTAACACAAACTGTCTGCATGTGTAGTCGATCATATTGTCCTAGTGATGCTTGGAAGTAAGGATAACTCCTGCAAATCTGCTGATGTTCCTGTTGCTAGCTACACCATGACTAATAAAGTGTTTTGTCTCTGAACCGAAAGTCTTTTGTCTTCTGCCAGCATCCTTGAAATAATAACAGCCTGATTTACTAGCTTGTAAGTAGAGTAAAAGGCAAATCTCAGACCCAACAGCCCTCAATAGGCATACAGTTCAACTGTTAGTTCTGGAAATATGCAGAGGTATTAGAAGATAACCTCTTAACTACATGCATTCGATATGAAATGAATTTTTTTTAATTTTTAATTTTTAATTTTTTATAAACATATATTTTTATCCCCAGGGGTACAGGTCTGTGAATCACCAGGTTTACACACTTCACAGCACTCACCAAAGCACAGACCCTCCCCAATGTCCATAATCCCACCCCCTTCTCCCAAACCCCCTCCCCCCAGCAACCCTCAGTTTGTTTTGTGAGATTAAGAGTCACTTATGGTTTGTCTCCCTCCCAATCCCATCTTGTTTCATTGATTCTTCTCATACCCACTTAAGCCCCCATGTTGGTTTATCAGTGCAAAGAGGACATGGATATTCTGGTTAAGCTGGCTATGTACCAGCCAGTTAATATAGCACATTCTAGAGGCACCTGGGTAGATCATTTGGTTAGGTGTCTGCCTTCAGCTCAGATCAAGATCCCAGGGTCCTGGGATCGAGCCCCTCATCAGGCTCCCTGCTCAGTGAGGAGCTGCTTCTCCATCTCCCTCTGCCTACTGTTCCCCTATTTGTGTGCTCTCACTTTCTCTTTGTCAAATAAATAAAATCTTTTAAAAAGAAATATATGCCTCGAAGCATAGTTATGGCTCTTGAGAATATGGCTCTGTCCATTATTGTGATAGGATGGAAAGTGATCTATGAAGTGATATGCGTCTGCCCTCTTTCTCTCTCTTGCCAATGAGAACCCTATCTTTGGCAGCTCAGGCTGAACACTTCCTTGCCTTGTGAGAGAGGTTTTGAATGGATCAGCTCTGTTCCTGGCTTTTTGATGGGTAGAATCAAGATAGGGGGTAGACGCTGTGGAAGAATTATCACAAGTGAGCTTGATTCACTTGAATTTGGAAGGAAGAGACAGAACAGCTCATGTTAAAATAATACAAAATCAGGATGCCTGGGTGGCTTAGTTGGTTAACCATCTTCCTCCAGCTCAGGTCATGATCTCAGGGTTCTGGGACTTAGCCCCACACCAGGCTCCCTACTCAGCAAGAAGTCTGCTTCTTCCTCTGCCTCTTTCCACCCACCACCTTGCCTCACTCATGCTCATTCTCTCTTTCTCTCTCTCTCAAATAAATAAATAAAATATATTTTTTAAAAAAATTTATAAAAAGATAGCACATACTATGTGAGTAAAGGACAACATGCACCTAGATTTAATAAAAGTAGTTAGTTAAAGCTGATTATGTACTATAGGTAATGACAACCACAAAAAGGGGTAATAACAGCATAATTGATACCTAAAATAAAATTTAATGAATATAAAAGAAAATTCAATATGCTCTTCTATTCTTATATTAGTCACCTAATAATAAATGATTCTTTATATTTTCCACAGCAGTTAGGCTCCCATTCATATGATTTTCAGGAATACTAAGAATCCATTCATCCCAGAGTCATTTGCTTGGTCAAATCTTGATTTGACACTTAACAATTAGATACCACACACACATGCACACACACACACTACTTTTAGCAATATGTATGCAGGAGTCAACCAATAACATTTTTCCACTTAAAATCACAAGTTCTCCATTGAATGCAGTCAATTCAAACCATGAGAATAATAAAAATAATTTTATTTTCTTTTTCCCAAATACTTACAACATATTATGAGCATAAAAATATGTTCTCCTTCTATTTAAACTACCACCCTGGATACCATCAATACCATATACCATCACTATACACATTTATTAGATTTTTATAATGTCAATATTATAAATTTATGTACTTATTCTAAATGTTTTATGTATGAATTATAGAAAGTGGAGATTATCCAGAACAATTCAAGGAAGAAAAATGAAAATTATCAATGTTAATCAAATTAGATAGTCACTACAACTTTGTTAGGCATTTAGGCTGTCTCCAATTATTTGCTACTATTAAAAAGATGCATATTAAGGTGACATGTCTCCAGAAAAAAAACCCTGAAATCTCTGTAGATTTCACACTTATTTATTGATTGTTTATTTATTGTTTACATGCAGTCCAAACCAGTGTTTCTGATCACTTTCAAATCATGATTCAGGGATGAATCATAATCATCCCATATTAGGGATCCACCATCTTTAACATGTGGCTTTCAAGGTTGACATGGAAAGGGAATGAGCATAAACAATTACCAATGAGACTAGAAGTGACACACATCACATATCATTTATGTTCACATCCCATTGCCTAGGGCTTAATCAGATGGTCATCTCTGACCACAGGGGAGGCTGGGAAATGTGCATTAGCCATGTGCCTTGAAAAATAAAGAAATGGAAATGGTTTTGGTGATTAGTTAATGTTTCAATGGCATAGTGATTGTAGATAATCCTTGTGAGTAACTTTCATATTCATGATGATTTCTTGAAGAGAAATTTCCAAAAATTTCTCTAATAAGATTGTTTCTCTTGTGATTCCAGAGAATCATCTTAATATATTATAAGTATTTTGAGCAAATGTCAGTCTTCCAGCTTTTTACTGCAGCCCTAAATGGTAGATAGTTTGAATATGTTAGTACTTTTATTGGGGACTCTGCTTTCCTTTCAGGAAAAATCATGGATCCACAGTCTCTCTGTCCTGTGTTCATTTTCCTGATGATATTCCATAGATAGAAAATAGACTTTTCTAGATAAATTTCTGTGTGCATAATTATGTATGTATATGTCAAAGCCTAGTTAAATATAATGTGAAAGTACATTCTGTTTATTTCTAGAGACATTAATGTTTGCATACCACAAAAGGACAATTTACAAAAGTTTGGATGTTGGAGAATCTTTTCTGAAACAAAGATTTGTTCTGAAAATCATCCATATTTTTACTTGCCTAGAATACCTTAAAAGTTCAAATACTTGACTTTTGAATTTTGTAGTCTTTTATTCATACAGACCAAAGGTTATTCTAAAACTATTTCCCATTCACTATTTATTTCTCAACAGAAGTAGCCAATAAATAAGGAAAATTCTAACAAGAATGAAAATAATTCCCTGGAATCTAAAATATAAGTTGATGCCAGCAGCACTTAATAGTAATTTCTTGCTGGATTCTTCTACCACCTTATAGAATCAGTTCACTCCCCATTGAATTGATCACCTCCTAAAAGGGATCTGTATTGATTCTTCCGTATCCTCTCTATTGTTCACAAATTTGATTATTGCATTGGCTTCTCAGCAATTTTTTTTCTGGGCTTCTCCTTAAATGATTGCCTGTTTAACTCAATAATTCATGAAATGGAGGTTTTTCACACATCTTACTATAGACTTTTCTTATTCAGTCTCAGTGCTAAGTATGGCCTTAACTTCTCTTCTGTATTTCCTCTTGAAAGTACTGGTTTATGGTTAACAATAATTCTGTCTTGAAATAGAAAATATGGTTCTGAGACTCAAAACAAATGAAATATCGATTCAGGCTAGAGAATATTTTGATGTTTAGTTTTGCTACAGTTCAGTTGTTTTAGAAAATATGTAGGTTTGGATTTAGTTCAGACTAGTTCATTGGTTTCTTTTTAATGGATTTGATTTATAGTTCTGTAAAAAGTTTAATATTGTGTTTAGGTCAGAGAGGACACGTTCAGCAAAAAAGTTGTTTGTTGCCAGTTTCAGCTCATGGGTCATTACAAGGACTGGATGCTGTAACTGTTTCCAAAGCCTCAGTGTGGAGTTTGCAGCTCATTGTGGAGTCCTCATCCAAAGGACAATAGATGCCATTCACCTCCCGTAGAATTGTGACCACTCACAGTAGACCTGACACTGTTATATACACCCCTGTGAGATCTGGAGATAACAAAGAGTTGCATGTTTGGGGATTATTTGTCTTTTCAGATATTCCATGATTTTCTTTTGCTTTTTCTCTGTACAGATAGGAGGGTTCCAATGATATCAACCTTTGAATGTCGTTGAATGTCTACAGTCTCAATGTTATTTTTTTATTCTGTTTTTATTTGCATTGAATTGATTACATCCTAGGCAACAATCTCAATTTTAAATGGACTTCTTCCTTTTGGTTTATTTAGTGGGCTTTGATTTCAGAATTATTGCACATTTTTAGGACACTCAACTGCAAGTCTGGTTCTCTAATGAATTCCACCTTCTCTTTTATTTTTATGGCTAAGTGTGAAGAAGGATTATGAAGTTCTTGAGTATGGTGGTAGTCATATTTTTTTCCCTCCTGGGAATGTTTTATTCCAAACTCCACTTCAAAAATATGGGTGGGGTTGTCACTGGGCATAACAATAGTGGAGATGAAGAAAGGGAGCAAAAATCCTCCCACTAGAGAAACTCTTTAAAGGCTGGATAAATAGTAAGAAGTGTGTTTAATACAACTAATTTGTAGAAAAATGTGGTGCCAAGCCAGAATACATTAACAAGGTAAGGCTTTGGGGCCTCTAGGTAAGATAATATATTGCTTTCATTAAAAAGCAATCTGCATGGGCGCCATCCACCAGCACTGGAAACCCCGCAGCTGTCACCTTTATCAGGGGAACAAGAGCAAGTACTACATTTTAATCACTGGAATTTGTCAGGAACAAAAAACAGCGAGTTTCCTGCAAATCAACAGACATGTATCTTGGTAAGGGAAGTGCCCTGGGAAAGGACAGCTACATACCACGTGACACCACCAATTCCAGGGTGATCAAAGCCCAGTAATTATTTAAGATAAATCTAGTGATCTGGGGCTTTAGGATGAAACAGTTGTCTTTGAACAAAGCAGACACACACTTATATGAATTATCAGTGGCTTAGAACATGTTTAAATCAGAGTATACTCTGCAGGGTGGGAAAATAATGGACAACAAAACAATCAAGCCCACCCTCATGCTGATAACTCCTTTCTGGCTATGTTACATTTTTATTAAATTGAGAATTCATCAGGTAAAAATGGAATAAGAGTCAGGAGAAGCATATCAAACAAACAAACAAACAACAGCAACAACAAAGAAAAAAAACATGGACAAGTAAGACAGGAATGGGGATTATTTCCTACACACTCACACCTCTCACATTGCATTCAGAGAAGCAGAGCCTAGCCAGGCCTGGCAGTTGCCATTTGAGCCCTGTTCCCATTCAACTAAATGGAGGGTCCTTGTAAGAGATCTCCTGGCCTGAGATGTCTTGAAAGAGTCTCTGTGCTTTCAACATAAGAAATTAGACTTAAATTTAAAAATTATAGTTTTTTCAAAGGTTCCAAGCAAGCAAAACAAATCAAAATTGGAGATATATAGATATAGATATAGATATAGATATAGATATATTATATATAACAGATGTTTTAAGGATTGAGACATCATAATGAACTATGCCAGAGAAACCAAACAGGGTTGGAATTTACAAGTTAGAGTGCCTTGAAATGAAAAACATCTGAAAGATCACTGAAGTGTAAGAAGATGAGACATAAAAGATAAAACATCCTGGCAAAAGGGGGACCATTTACTCACAGGGGAATAAACTCAAGGGAAACTGAATTCCATCTTTGAAAGTCATTGACGGTCCCAACCAAAGGGACTGTGATATATTTTCAAAACACAAACAAGGCTCTGGTTTTAATTACACCAGTAAAATGCTGGCTCCCCAAATATCAGTAAAACAAACTGTTAATAATACAAGATAGTTTATTCCTTATCAAGCTAAGAAAGAACATAACTCCATAGATTTAAAAAATTGTATTACTTGAGATGAAGTTCATATAACATAAAGTCAACCATTTTCAAGTGTGCAGTTATGTAGAATTTCATAAATTTGCAATACTGTGCAACCATCACCTTTATCTAGTTCCAAAATATGTGCATCACCTCCATAGGAAATCCCTTAATGTTTAAGCAGTTGCTACCTGTTCCCCTACCATGCCCCCAAATCCATGGCAACCACTTGCCTGCCTTCTTTATCTATAGATTCACCCAATGTGGATAGTTCATATAAATGGAACCACACAACCACACAAACCTGTTGTGTCTGGCTTCTTTCACTGAGTGTAATCTTTTTGAGGTTTCTGCACACTACATCACATATCAGTACTCTGATTTTTTATACCTGAATAGTATTTCATTGTATGGATATACCACACTTTGTTTCTCCATTTCTCCATTGATAGATGTTTGACTTTGAGTCATCACTGTCTCATGTTTTGGCTGCTGTGAATACCACAGACTTGAGGGAAGGGCAAGTTCTAGTTTATTGGAATTTTAAAGTCTGGGTTCAAGGCTGGTTTTTCAAAGCCAGGAATTGAGTAGGGCCAGATAAGAATTTTTGTGTCATAGTTTGAGAGGGGTAGGAATGGCAGCATTTTGAAGCAAAGGCTTAAGGAGTCTTGGGACTGGGAAGTTCTGTATGATATTTTTAGTTGAAGACTTGATTGATCTTTTTGAGAAATTTCTGTAACAAACAATCCAGTTATTTACTTGGACAAAAGACTCTTGAAATAGTAAAATTATGTTCTTGACAACAATGGAATCCTAATGTCATGTTACTGCAGATGCTATGTTGTGTGGTACAGTCCTCACACTACAAGAGGTGGAGATACATTCTAAAGAATGCATTTTCTGGCAGTATTGGTTGGGGGCAAAACTGATCTTGAACCATTCCAACCACAAAACTCTGTAAATTTAACCAAGGTCAATCCATAGACTGCCTCTGAGAAATGGTAGGTTTCTGGGGAGCAATAACCATATCTGTCAGCCATTTGCATCACAACATCATAAATGATCTAGCACACAGTAATGGCTTCCTAAAGTCTAAAGGGATAATAATGACATAACATTCTTGTGGTTGTGATTAAGTACACATTCGTCTCAAGATACCATATATTTTGCAATAGCAAAAATGAGCACCACTTTAAATACCTTAAATAAGTTGCTTCATATTACCTGTGCTCATGGGAAGCTACTCTATCATTGAATAAAGATTGCATGGAGCACTTGGCGTGGTGAAAAAAATAATGATACTGTTATGCTGAAAATAAATAAATTAAAAAAAAAAAAGAGTGATCCTTTGCAGTTCGACCATTTACCCAATCTCTAAAGGGACATGGGAGAAGTTGGAATGTTCTTGAATTTAGGAGCTCTAAAAACTAAATTAAACTTGCCTGCCAAGCTAAGTAACAAAAAGCCCATGCTGCGCTATAACACGGAGCATATCTATAATGAGAGTTTCCTGTAATTAAAGAAAAACTAACTGTAAAGGGGTAGAAAGAACAAATATTTTACTCCTGATGCCTGTGGATCAATCAGAAACAGTATTGCAAAAGAAAAGACTTGACTATTTTCAAATACAAATAAAGGGAATATTGTACTGCACGAGGAAAAAAAATTTTTTGCTCCTTAGAATATATACTTCAGAAATCCTTAATACAATTTCTAAGCTAAAAAGAGTGCATTCATTTACCTGACTCTAAACTCTGAAGATGGGGAAAGAAAGTGGAATCATCACTTGTTTCAATAACCACTTGTCATCGAAAAACAGTTGCTTCTTTTGGAAAGAAAAAGAATTGCCACTGATAAAAATAATGAATATTATTTCAGAGAGTTTTTTTGAAGTGGATATGAAGTATGAGGGTCATTTACATTTTTCATAAATTTCCCCAGTACTTCTTTCCTCTTTTCTATTAAAGATTTATTTATTTGAGAGAAAGAGGGATTGGATGAGCCCTGGCAAGGGAGGGGAGGGGTAGAGAGATAGGGAGAGAGGGAATCTCAAGCAGACTCCCAGCTGAGCATGGAGCCTGACACAGGACTCCTTGCCACAGCCCTGAGATCATAACTTGAGCTAAAATAGAGTGGGATGTTCATCCAAATGAGCCACTCGAATGGCCCCAAGAATTTCCTTCTTTTTAAGGCTGAATAATATCCTATTTCCTATATGTGTCATGCTTGTTTTATCCATTTATCTATCAATGGACATTTGGGTTGCCCTATGTTGCCCTATTTTGCTAAGCATGATACGCTCTAGTTCCATCCACATCATCGCAAATGGCAAGATTTCATTTCTTTTGATGGCTGCATAATATTCCATTGCGTATATATACCACATCTTCTTTATCCATTCATCTGTTGATGGACATCTAGGCTATTTCCATAATTTGGCTATTGTAAACATTGTTGCTATAAATATTCGGGTGCACGTGCCCCTTTGGATCACTACATTTATATCTTTAGGGTAAATACCCAGTAGTGCAATTGCTGGGTCATAGGGCAGTTCTATTTTCAACATTTTGAGGAACCTCCATGCTGTTTTCCAGAGTGGCTGCACCAACTTGCATTCCCACCAACAGTGTAGGAGGGTTCCCCTTTCTCCGCATCCTCACAACATCTGTCATTTCCTGACTTGTTAATTTTTTTAAAAAGATTTTATTTATTTATCTGACAGATAGAGATCACAAGCAGGCAGAGAGGCAGGCAGAGAGAGAGGAGGAAGCAGGCTCCCTGCTGAGCAGAGAGCCCGATGCGGGCCTCGATCCCAGGACCCTGAGATCATGACCTGAGCCGAAGGCAGCGGCTTAACCCACTGAGCCACCCAGGCGCCCCTTGACTTGTTAATTTTAGCCATTCTGACTGGTATGAGGTGGTATCTCATTGTGACTTTGATTTGTATTTCCCTGTTGACAAGTGATGTGGAGCATTCTTTCATGTGTCCATTGGCCATCTGGATGTCTTCTTTGCAGAAATGTCTGTTCATGTCTTCTGCCCATTTCTTCATTGGATTATTTGTTCTTTGGGTGTTGAGTTTGCTAAGTTCTTTATAGATTTTGGACACTAGCCCCTTATCTGATATGTCGTTTGTAAATGTCTTATCCCATTCTGTCAGTTGTCTTTTGATTTTGTTAACTGTTTCCTTTGCTGTGCAGAAGCTTTTGATCTTGATGAAATCCCAATAATTCATCTTCGCCCTTGCTTCCCTTGTCTTTGGCGATGTTCCTAGGAAGAAGTTGCTATGGCTGAGGTTGAAGAGGTTGCTGCCTGTGTTCTCCTCAAGGATTTTGATGGATTCCTTCCTCATATTGAGGTCCTTCATTCATTTTGAGTCTATTTTCATGTGTGGTGTAAGGAAATGGTCCAATTTCATTTTTCTGCATGTGGCTGTCCAATTTTCCCAACGTCATTTATTGAAGAGGCTGTCTTTTTTCCATTGGACATTCTTTCTTGCTTTGTCAAAGATTAGTTGACCATAGAGTTGAGGGTCTATTTCTGGGCTCTCTATTCTGTTCCATTGATCTATGTGTCTTTTTTTGCCAGTACCATGCTGTCTTGATGATGACAGCTTTGGAATAGAGCTTGAAGTCCAGAATTGTGATGCCACCAACTTTGGCTTTCTTTTTCAATATTCCTTTGGCTATTTGAGGTCTTTTCTGGTTCCATATAAATTTTAGGATTATTTGTTCCATTTCTTTAAAAAAAAAATGGATGGTATTTTGATAGGAATTGCATTAGATGTGTAGATTGCTTTAGGTAGCATAGACATTTTCAAAATATTTGTTCTTCCAATCCAGGAGCATGGAACATTTTTTTTTCATTGCATTTCCTTTATTATTAATGAATTTGAGCATTATTTGATATGTTCATTTACCATTTTAATATTCTCTTTTGTAAGTAGGTATTCAAGTCTCTTGCTGTTTTTTCAATGAGCTGTACATAATTTTCTTAACAGTTTTTGGAGATTACATATATAGTTATTTTTTTTCAGTTTTATGTGCTTCCATTATCTTTTTCCATGGTATAACTTCCCATTCATTTAATATTTCATAAATAGACACTCTTATGTCACTCTATGCAAAAAAGTGAATCTTCTATTCATTTATATTTATCATATAATATATTTCTTTTTCCATTTATTTGTGTCTTCCTCAATTTCTTTCATGAATACTTTATAGTTTTCTGAGTATAGATTCTTAGCCTCTTTCAGTAGGTTTATTCCTAGGTATCTTATGGTTTGGGGCACAACTGTAAATGGGATTGACTCCTTAATTTCTCTTTCTTCTGTCTTGTTGTTGATGTAAAGAAATGCAACTGATTTCTGTGCATTAATTTTATATCCTGACTCTTTACTGAATTCCTGTACAAGTTCTAGCAGTTTTGGAGTGGAGTCTTTTGGGTTTCCACATACAGTATCATATCATCTGTGAAGAGTGATAGTTTGACTTCTTTTTTGCCGATTTGGATGCCTTTAATTTCCTTTTGTTGTCTGATTGCTGAGGCTAGGACTTCTACTATTATGTGGAACAGCAGTGGTGATAATGGACGTCCCTGCTGTGTTCCTGACCTTAAGTGGAAAAGCTTTCAGTTTTTCTCCATTGAGAATGATATTTGTGGTGGGTTTTTCATAGATGGTTTTGATAATATTGAGGTATGTGCCCTCTATCCCTACACTTTGAAGACTTTTGATCAGGAAGGGATGCTGTACTTTGTCAAATGCTTTTTTAGCATCTATTGAGAGTATCATATGGTTCTTGTTCTTTCTTTTATTAATGTGTTGTATCACATTGATTGATTTGTGGATGTTGACCCAACATTGCAGCCCTGGAATAAATCCCACTTGGTCGTGGTGAATAATCTTTTTAATGTGCTGTTGAATCCTATTGGCTAGTATTTTGGTGAGAATTTTCACATCTGTGTTCATCAAGGATATTGCTCTGTAGTTCTCTTTTTTTATGGGATCCTTGTCTGGTTTGGGGATCAAGGTGATGCTGGCCTCCTAAAATGAGTTTGGAAGTTTTCCTTTCATTTCTATTTTTTGGAACAGTTTCAGGAGAATAGGAATTAGTTCTTCTTTAAATGTTTGGTAGAGTTCCCCTAGGAAGACGTCTGACCCAGTGCTTTTGTTTGTTTGGAGATTTTTGATGACTGTTTCAATCTCCTTACTGGTTATGGGTCTGTTTGGGCTTTCTATTTCTTCCTGGTCCAGTTGTGGTAGTTTATATGTCTCTAAGAATGCATCCATTTCCTCCAGATTGTCAAATTTTTTGGCATAGAGTTGCTCATAGTATGTTCTTATAATTGTCTGTATGTCTTTGGTGTTGGTTGTGATCTCTCCTCTTTCTTTCATGATTTTATTTATTTGGGTCCTTTCTATTTTCTTTTTGATAAGTGTGACCAGGGGTTTATCAATCTTATTAATTATTTCAAAGAACCAGCTTCTAGTTTCGTTGGTATGTTCTACTGTTCTTTTGGTTTCTATTTCATTGATTTCTGCTGTGATCTTTATGATTTCTCTTCTCCTGCTAGGTTTAGGGTTTCTTTCTTGTTCTTTCTCCAGTTCCTTTAGGTGTAGGGTTAGGTTATGTACCTGAGACCTTTCTTGTTTCTTGAGAAAGGCTTGTACCACTATATATTTTCCTCTCAGGACTGCTTTGCTGTGTCCCACAGATTTTGAACCATTGTGTTTTCATTATCATTTATTTCCATGAATTTTTTCAATTCTTCTTTAGTTTCCTGGTTGACCCATTCATTCTTTAGAAGGATGTTGTTTAGTCTCCATGTATTTGGGTTCTTTCCAAATTTCCTCTTGTGATTGAGTTCTAGCTTCAGAGCATTGTGGTCTGAAAATTCAGTTGTTCTTTTTAAACACAGTTGCTCCACATTGATACAGAAAAACATCTGACATAAAAATGGAATCTGTCATAGCTGCAAATGACCCAGAAGTTATCAAAATGTAGTAACCACAAAGAGAGGAGCTTGTGTCCCCAAGCAGGCCTCCCATGTGCAGGTGTCAATTGGGGCTCTGGATGTCTGGACTTCACAGTCTCCCTTGAAAGGAAAGAAGAAGGAAATTTCTCTGAGGGCTCCACTGAAAGCACCCCCTGATGGAGAGCCCTCACACATTCCTGGTGTCCTGGTGATTCTTGGGCATGGCCATGAATTTCAGCTTCTTCATGATGGGGGTGCAGGAGTATCTCAGCACCTCTGGTTCCCACAGGTCCTCTAGGGACAGCCCAGCATCCATGGGTCCCACTGGTCATCCAGGGATAACATCTTGGTGAATTTGTGGTCCAGCAAATAAATGTTCAGGTGGCTCTCCTCACACCACACAGCCTCCATCCCATTGGCCAGGTCAACCCCCATTGCATGAACACAGACCAAGGTCAGTCAGTGAACCTGCACTGCTGATACCCCAAAAAAGCCCCCCATGTAGTAAATGTTGCCCTGATCCCTGGGGATGTGGGCCTGGCACTGAAGCTGGCACTCATAGCTGAAGTCCTTGCATGATCTTGGTAGAAACTGGGGTACAGGGTGCCAAAGAGGTGAGACAGGATCTCCACACCAATGTTGTCACAGAACTTCAGGTCTACATCTGCCCACCAAGTCATCCACCTCACAGAGTAAGTGCTGCTCACAGAAGCAGCTGACCATTGACATGTGCTGCATGGACACATCCTGCCAGTGTGGGGCACTGCAGACCTCGAGGACCACCAGCCTCCAGCCCTCCCAGAGGGGCACATGAGCATGGCAACCGGCTGGTCAGTGAAGATGTAGTAGGTGACCCCGTGTCCACCATGAGGTCAACCACCCCCTAGCCCTCCCGGAGGGGCACACAGACCTCAGAGAAAGCTTGTCGGTGAAGATGTAGGAGGTGACCCTGTGTCCCACTATGAAGGGCTTCTCGGCCATTGTCAAGAACAGCTCCAGGAAGACCACATAGCTACAGGGACAGGGGACAAAGTGTGAGGAGGGTCACTTCCAGAGGCTGGCAGCAGGACCCCAGATCTGTGGGCCATGCACATGTGCACCTTATTCAAGGGGGCAATCCCTGGGCTGCTTTAAGCAACAGCCACTCTCCCATCTTGTCCTGAGTGAGCTTGCCCATGGGGCCTCCCTGCCTCCTGCTCCCATAGATGGAGCCATCAGCACCCCATCTTACAAAGAAGACCCTAAGGCTTAGAAATTTGGAAACCCATGGAACCCTACATTTAAGTAGATGGCAAGCACACACGCGCACACACACACACACACACACACACAAGGAATGGTCAGGTCATAAGGGACAAAGCGAGGCCCAGCCAATGGGGAAACAAGCCAGACAAGACACAGGGGAGAGATGAGTGCTCCTGACAGAGGGCAGAGAGAATGTGAAGGCTTGGAGTCAGGCCCAAGGCACATGTGGGAAACCACACCACTAGGTGCCTATAGAAGGGAGGGCCCCAGTGGGAGAGGTGAGGCTGGAGACAAAGCACAGGAGGGGAACAGACCACAGAGAGGCCCAAAGGTTATGTTCCAAAAAGATCACTCTGGTTACCAGAGGAGAATGGGCTCTGTGAAGGAGAGGACAGAGAGACCCTAATCCTAACCCAACCATAACCCTAACCACCATCCTAACCACTAATACCAACCCCAATGAAATCCACACAAAGTCAGCAAAATACATTCTTATACCTTTCTTAAAATACGTGTAAGGAGGCTGATCAGAAAAATTGCAAAACCAAGAGCTCTTAAATATATTGTGCCCTGGGGCGCCTGGGTGGCTCAGTGGGTTAAAGCCTGTGCCTTCGGCTCAGGTCATGATTCCAGGATCCTGGGATTGAGCCACGCATTGGGCTCTCTGTTCAGCAGCAAGCCTACCTCCCCTCTCCCCTGCCTGCCTCTCTGCCTACTTGTGATCTCTGTCTGTCAAATAAATATAATTATATATATATATATATATATATATATATATATAGTGCCCTATAAGTAAGTTTCTCTTCACAAACATCTCAAAGATTGTTCAATAAAATGAAACCAAGCAATGTTATCCCCCACCATGAATTTTTAAGTAAAAACATGTGGTCATATTAATTAATGCAGAAAATATTCTAACCAAAATTTGATGTCTGTTGCTGATATAAACACTCACGAAAGAGGGAAAAGGGGGTAATTTTTTTTCAATAAATCTATATCAAACACCATGCTCAAGTATGAAAATTGCCAGCTCTACTCTGAAATCAGGAACAAGGACAGGATGCTGGTTTTCACATTAGGACAGATACTGTATAATTCCACTTGGATGAGGTATCTGGAGACACAAAGTTGGATGTGGCTGCAGGGGCTGAGGGGAAAGAGCAATAGGTAGTTGCTGTTTCATGCATACAGTCTCCCTTGGGGAGAATGAAAAAGTTCTGGAGAATGATGTACAGTCACGGGAACTCAGCTTAGGTCAGAGAACTGTGTACTGGAAATGTCTGAAGTGGTCAATGTGATGTTTAGTCACAGTGAAAAAAATGAAGAACTGGTGCATGTCACAACATGGATGGACACTGAAAACAGCCCTAGTGACAAAAGCCATATGGAAATACCACTCAGACTGGAGCCTTCTGTGCTCCTTAAATCCATCAGTGTTGGGGCACCTGGATGGCTCAGTGGGTTAAAGCCTCTGCCTTCGGCTTGGGTCATGGTCTCAGGGTCCTGAGACTGAGCCCCTCACCGGGCTCTCTGCTCAGCAGGGAGCCTGCTTCCTCCTCTCTCCCTGCCTCCCTCTCTGACTACTTGTAATCTCTGCCTATCAAATAAATAAATAAAATCTTTTTTTAAAAATCCATCAAGGTTGTGCAAACAGGGGAAAGTCTCAGGAGCAGTTCCAGAAAATGAAAACCAGATCATAATGGAGAAAGACATCTCAGACAGTGGGGCAGGTGGCAACAGCTGAAGTGGGTCTGTGGTCTGGCTTTAGATGTGGAAACCATCATGATTTCCTCACCTGGGGTTACGTGGTGGTTCTGCAAGACAGTGTCTCTGTCTGAGGTCAAACACACCAAAGTAGCCCATGTGAAGTGTCAAACGTGGTAAAGAAATGACAGATGGGGAGTCTGAGTGTGGAGATAAAGCATATTTCTGTTGCTATAACAAGTGAACTGTACTTTGAAATCATCGCAGAGGAAACGAGTCTTCCAAACATCCATGTCGGCACCACATCACAGAAGCAGAGAGGACATCAGACTTCAGGATGGAGGCAGAGGCCTCCCGGATCTAGGTCACCCACCATGGACAGGCCACTCACCCTTGCAGGAGGCCACATGTTAGCAAGAGACTCATGGGAAGATGCCACTCCCAAACTCCCAGACTCTGGATCAACCCTGCAGGGGATGTGGATGTGGTAAAGACCCACTGGGCCAAGGCGGGGGAAGCATGAGCATGGAGGTGGGTGGCCGCTCCCTGACTGCAGAGTGAGGAGCCCCAGGAACTGAATCTGTGGGCGCACAAACACAGTCATGGGACCAGTAACATCTGAGCCCAGAAAGGGGGTACACCACAGTCCTGCGCACAGCCCCACAGAAGGCCACATCACCACACACAAAGCCACAGAAGCCCCACCATCCACACAGCATGCCCTTCCTCCACAGGGCCCTGCAAGCGTGCATGCCCTCATCAGTCCCTACTCGGATGGCTTCTCCTCACCTTCTCCTCCCGCACCTGGTCCTGAGGAGGCTGGACTCCTGTTGGCATGTAGGCAGCCCCTCATCCTCCACAGTGGGTTCCGTCATAATGAACACAGACCCAAATCCTCCACAGCAGGTTCTGTCAGTGTGGACACAGACCTACATCCTCCACAGCAGTTTCTGTCAGCATGGACTTGGCCCCATGTCCTCCACAGCAGGTCCTCTCAGTGTGGGCACAGTCCCACATCCTCCACAGCAGGTCCTGTCAGCATGGACTTGGATCCACATTCCTATTATTGTGGATGAGGACCCACATTCTCTACAGGAGTTCTCAACGAGGTCCAGGCTCCTGCAGCGTGAAGGCAGCCCCAATCCTCCCAAAGCATCCACAGCGTGTCCTAAGGAGGCGGGGCTCCTATATCATGGTGGTGAACCCACATCCACTCAAAGACTCCTTAGCAATCGTGAGAGGGCCTAGATTCGCAGCGTGGAGGCGGCCCGCACGTTCTCCACAGTGGTTCCAGGTGAGGTTGGGGCTCCTGTAGTGCCCACAAGGCCCCAGGTCCTCCAGAAGCGTGCAAACCCAGGGTGGCTCCCCGTTACTCTAGGTACCCAAGGCCTCTTGAGTAAGCAAGCCCAGGGAGGGAAGGGGGTGGTCAGTTGCTCCGCCAGAACGCCCCCTGCGGGCGGCGCAGGCAGTGCAGGAGGCAGTGCAGCGGGCGGTGCACTTAGTTGCAAGGATGCACCTAGCCCCTTCCTCGTCCAGCTGAACCCAATAAACCTTGGAAATTTGTAACTGAAATAGAGTACAATATCCTGGCGTCTCCAGAAATACTCAAGGAAAAACTAAATGAAATGAAGAAATGAAATCTAGACAAAACCTTTACAACTTCCAACAAAATTCACTCAAAATTGTACACAAATTTAAAATATACAACTTTCAAAATATCAGAAAGAAAACATGAAAGGAAATTTACACGACCTTGGATTTGGTGATTCGTGTTAACACACAACACCAAATATCTGTCCAGGAAAGAAAAAAGTGATAGTGTGAAATTTATACAGTTAAAACTAATACTCTGTGAAAGACCTTGCTCAGAGAACCAAAACACAACCCACAAACTGTGAGAAATATTTGCCAAACACACATCTGATAAACAATCTGTATTCAAAGTACACACAAAAAACTCTCAGGACTCAACAGCAAGAGCACAAATGACCTAATTAACACTGGGTAAATATCTGCAAAGCCACCTGGACAAAGAAGATGTACAGATAAAAGATAAGCATGCAAATACACTCTCCCTCCTCTATCATTAGGAAGTACTCAATGTAAAAAACAGTGCAATGTTGCAGCACACCGACGGTAAATGCTGCAGTCCAGAAGATGAGGATACTGGTTCCTGGCAGTGGGGAATGACAGGAATGCTCCTTCATGCTGGGAATACACATACGGCCACTTTGGAAAACAATTTGGCAGTTTTATCAATGATAAATAAATGTCACTTGAGTATCCAATAATCACAATTCTAGTATTTAGACAAGTGCTTTGAGAAACTTTCCTCACAAAAACTAGCGTGCGATGGTACACAGGAGCTCTATCAGGAAGTCCTTCAATAGATGAATCCATAAGCAAATGGGTGCATCCAAGGGAAGAGTGCAAGGAAGGCCCCACCAGTCTACAAAAAGGGTGAATGTGGGGACTGCGGGGTTCCTGTACCCGGTCCACACATGTGTACTGAGTGCCCTCACAGATCAGGGCTGTGCTGGCACCTGGAGCTGCCCTGGCAGAATGGGGCCAGCAGAACTCTTCCTAGGTGGGAGAATGAAAAGAAGAATCCATGACCTCTGATGGCATTCACAACCCTTGACAGGGGTTGGGTTGAATTTGAACCACTCACTGACCAGGGAGATGTTTCACTCTTCTATTAGAGCCCAGGACTGACAGACAGAGAACCAAGGATTCATCTCAATCCTGGACTCATGTGTGACACTGGGCAAGTCCTGTCCACCCTGGAAGCCCAGGGAGATGGAGGAGGGGAAGAGGGCCAGTTATGTCTAAACTTAATCCTGACCCTGACCCCAAATGCCAACCCCAGACCCTGACTCTAAGCCCAAACCCAAATCAGCATCTTATTTCCTAAGCATATAACAGACCCATCTGTTCTGCACTACCCTACTATGCCATAGGTTGAACATGTAGCACTTGATATTAATGTGTAATTGTGACAAGCTATCCGATTTTCTCTGCCTGTGGGAGATACCTAGTTCTTGGGTGTGGACCATTATGCCTCCTTCTTTCACACTTCAATCCAAACCTGTCACCTGTATGTTCAACAGTTCTCAGGACAATAATCTTCTAGATGTTTGGGGAATCTTGTTTATTTTCTGGTGTTCTTTCTTTATCTAAACTAGGTAAATTATTGCAAATTTGAACACATTTCTGAGTTTACATGCAAATATTAATAATTCTGTTTATTTTGAAAACTAAATATGACATATCTCTTCTTTTGGATTTACAAGAAAGTTTGTTTGAGTGCCAGTTACATTGCTGTGCAAATAAACAACTTCCTACATTATCACCATGTCTAATAATTAATATGTAGGTATAAACTTCTTAGTTGTCCACAGTTCATTCAGTTCACAGTTCAAGGAGACTGGGATTCACCTTCTCTTTTTAGACCAATCTTTTTAGACCAATCTTTTATACCAATCTTTCCCAAGGAACTAAGTTGTACCTCTGTCTCTCAAAACTTTTATATTTCCTTTATACTGACTCTCAGACATATTTCTGACATACCAAAGTACAGATCACAATTTAATAAACACACATATTTCATCTCCTTGCTCAGGGTTAGCATTACCTTACACCAAAAAGTAACCATTATCCTTGGGGGAAGGGGGTATTGATTTCTGTAATTGTATGATAAGTAGTGTTTCTTATATTAAAAACTTTCTACATTACTTATGTGTTGTTGCTTTTTAAAAATTTTAAAAGTTATAAACATGGCTTCATAATGTGAACCTTATGGTTAATGTCTAAAATGTTTCATAAATTCACAATAAATTATTTCTTTGGATTGGTAACTCAGTTCAATGGGGTCCATAAATATAACTCATGTCACTGATAAGCCTACTCCTCTGCATTCATACAAATGAGTACTGTGATGTAGCAGAATGCTAAGGAGTGTTCCTATGATCAATTAACTTTCTTCAAGAAGAGGAAATTCTGATTCTTGCTTGCATGAAATTTCTAGTAGAAATTCTATTTTCATTTTTAACTAGAAATAAAGAACAGATGGTTGGGTAAGATGATGAAAAAAAGTTGCTAAATTTCTCCAGTTGCTGCTTTTTCTTACTTGTATAAAATGCATAAATAGTAAGAAAGGTGTTGGTCCAGTAAAAGAAAACAAAGCAGCTCACCAGTATGAGAATAACATGGGTAGCTTTGTTTTCAGGAGAGGGTGATGAAGACTGGATGGTATTGCGAACATTCTGAGCTGTTTTGTGGTGTCTGTAAAGGATATTCACCATGTAGATACTATTACATGTCATCAGAGAGAGAAAAAAAGAATCTCGAATGAATATTGTACTTAGAAATACTGGTGCTATATGGAGACCATATGCATTGTATTTGCAATAAGGACTATAATACCCAAGTCCATCAACAGTAGCATTCGTGTTGGCCTCAGTTTGTAAAATGACCACAGAATAGATGGCCATGTTGATCATCCAGAAGAAAAGTAAGGAAGGTTGAATAAATATAAAGATTCTGTGCTTGAGCCAGGCCCATTTATGATTACTTGGAGTGATAGTCGCTGCCTGAAACATACTCTGAAGAGCGGTGGTGCACAGAGAAATACTCCGGGTAACTCTCTGAATATAAAGCACTATTTTGCATCCAGCATTGCCCATCTCCAGCCTAATTCCAAAGGATGACATTATAATTGGAATCCCTCTGAATATGAGTGTCAGGGCATTAGCCAAAGTTAAGTGGGCCAGAATCATATCTAAAGGCTTCTTCTTATGAGGAAGAATTAAGAAGATGTACATATATAATGTAAATAACAAAGAATTCCCCATGAAACCAATACAAGTTTGAAAGATAAAGAAGATCCCAAAAATTATGTCACTGGAAATCATCTCTCAGTCTTGCTTAGATCTTCGAACCAAGTTCAGTACATCCTATAGACAAATAATTTGATTATGAATGTAAATATTAAAGGTGATTGAAACTGAAGAGTAAGTTATCAAGTTTCAGGGAGTTTTCCTGCAGAATCAGCAAATATACAGCTATACCAGACCAATGGATCATCGAGATTCTTAAAGAACAGAACTGTTAAGGAAGAGAATGCAGTGTCTATGAAGAATATCACATGTTCTGTGAAAAATTAACAAAAGTAAACTTTGTTTAAAATGAAGCCAAGGGTTCCATACAAATTTTAGGATTGTTTGTTTCACCTATAACAAAAAGACCAATGGTATTTTGATAGAAATGGCACTGAAATTGTAGATTGCTATGAGAACCATAGACATTCTAACAATGTTTATTCTTCCAATTCATGAACATGGATTGTTTTTCCATCTCCTTGTACCTTTCTCAATTTCCTTGATAAGTGGATTCTATGTGGATTCTAGACTATAGGTCCTTTACCCCTTTGTTTAGGTTTATTCCTAGATATCTTATGGGTTTTGGTACCATGGTAAATGGATTTGATTCCTTAATCTCTCTTTCTTCAGTTACATTATTAGTGTGTAGAAATGCAACTGATTTCTGTGGAACCAGAAAATAACCCCAAATCGCTAGGCGCGTGTTGAAAAATAAAAAATAAAACTGAGAACATCACATTGCCTGGCTTCAAGGTATATTACAAAGCTGTGATCATCAAGACAGCATGGTATTGACAGAAAAAAAGGACACATAGATCAATGGAACAGAATAGAGAACCCAGATCTGACCCTCAACTTTATGGTCAGCTCATCTTTGACAAAGCAGGAAAAAATATTCAATGGAAAAAAGACATATTCTTCAATAAGTGGTGCTGGGAAAACTGGACAGTCACATGCAAAAGAATAAAACTTGGCCATTTTCTTACAACATACACAAAGATAAACTCTAAATGGATGAAAGACCTCAGTGCAAGAGAGGAATCCATCAAAACCCTAGAGGAGAACATAGGCAGTAACCTCTTCAACATCAGCCTCAGCAACTTCTTTCAAGACACATCCCTAGAGGCAAAGGAAACAAAAGCAAAAAGAACTTCTGGGTGTGGTGCATAAACAATGAATTCTGGAACACTGAAAAGAAATAAGTTTTTTTAAAAAAAGAAAAAGTAAAAAGAAGAACTTCTGAGACATCATCATGATAAAGAGCTTCTGCACAGCAAAAGCAGCAAAAGAAACAGTCAACAAAACAAAAAGGCAACCCATAGAATGGCAGAAGATATTCACAAATGACATTACAGACAAAGGGCTGATATCCAAGATCTATAAAAAACTTCTCAAACTCAACACCCAAAAAAATAAATAATCTAGTCAAAAAATGAACAGAAGACATGAACAGACACTTCTCCAAAGAAGTAATACAAATGGCTAACAGATATATGAAAAAGTATTCTTCATCATTAGCCATCAGGGAAATTCAAATCAAAACCACACTGAGATATCACCTTACACCTGTGAGAATGGAAAAAATTAACAGAACAGGGAACAATAAGTGTTGGAGAGGATGTGGAGAAAGGGGAACCCTCTTACACTGTTGGTGGGAATGCAAGTTGGTGCAGCCACTTTGGAAAACAGCATGAAGGTTCCTCAAAAATTTAAAAATACAGCTACTCTATGACCAGGCAATTGCACTACTGGGTATTTATCCCAAAGATACAGATGTAGTGAAAAGAAGGGACATATGCACCTCAGTGTTCATAGCAGCAATATCCACAATAGCCAAAAGGTGGAAAGAGGCAAGATTCCCTTCAACAGACGAATGGATAAAGAAGGTGTGGCCTTTATACACAATGGAATATTACTCATCATCAGAAGGACAAATACCCCACTTTTGCATCAGCATGCATGGGACTTGAGGAGATAATGCTGAGTGAAGAAAGTCAAGCATAGAATGTCAATTATCATATGGTTTCACTTACTTGTGGAACATAAGGAATAGTATGAAGGACATTAGCAAAGGAAAAGGAAAATGAAGGGTGGGAAATTGGAGGAGAAGATGAACCATGAGAGTCTGTGAACTCTGAAAAAAAAAATTGAGGGTTTTAGAGGGGAGGGGTGTTGGCCCGATGATGGGTATTAAGGAGGGGATGTATTACATAGAGCAATGGGTGTTATATGCAAACAATGAATCATGGAACACTACATCTAAAACTAATATGTACTCTATGAGGACTAACATAACATCATCATCATCATCATCATCATCATCATCATAATGAAGAAGAAGAAAAAAGTATGTGAATTTGGCAAATTTTCAGGATACAAGAGAAACACACAAAATTCAGCTGTATTTCTGTACA
The DNA here is from genome assembly GCF_964662115.1 of Mustela nivalis. Lineage (NCBI taxonomy): Eukaryota > Metazoa > Chordata > Mammalia > Carnivora > Mustelidae > Mustela > Mustela nivalis. The sequence goes on along the minus strand of NC_139022.1, from coordinate 5,036,241 downwards.
CTAGCACTGAACAATCTAAGTATTTTTTAGGACAGCAAAATTTAAAACAGCATTTGAAAGACCATAATGCTTAAAAATAAATTTAACCAAGGAGGTATAATATTTATACACTAAAAACTAAGAAACATAACAGTAAAAAGTTAAAGAAAATACAAGTGAATAGAAACACATCCTATGTCCATGGATTAGAAGACTTAATATTTTTAATGTGTTATGTTAGTCAACATAAAATACATCATTAGTTTTTGATGTTGTGTTCCAAGATTCATTGTTTACATATAACACCCAGTGCTCCATGCAATATATGCCCTCCTTAATACCCATCACCCAGCTAACCATCCCCCCACACCCCTCCCATCTAAAAGCCTCAATTTGTGGCAGACTTAATCTTGTTACAATGGCAATACTCCTTGTTACAATGGCATAATCACCAGGTTCGATTTAGCCCCAACCAAGATCTCAATGGTCATTCTTGCAGAAATGGAAAAACTGAGCCTAAAACTTTTATGGAATTTTGAAGACCCTCAAACTGCTAAACCAATTTTTAAAAGAACAAGGCTGAAGATTCACATTTCCTGAATTCAAAACTTTCAACAAAGCTAAAATCAAAGCAGTGTGTACTGGCATAAAGATAGACATATAGATGAATGTAATGGAGTGGAATACAGAGTCCACAAACAAACTCTGTATCAACAGTCAACTGATTTTTGGCGAGGGTCCCAAGACAATCAATTGGGGGGAGACAGTGTCCAGTGTTGGACAACTTAATATCTGCATGCAAATTAGTGATGTGGGCCCTTATTTTACATCATACACAAAAATTAACCCAAAATAGATCAAAGAACTAAAGAACCATAGGGCAAATCTTCATGTTCTTGAAATCAGCAGTGTTATCTTAAATAGGACAACAAAAGCATAAAGTAGCAAAAGGAAAAATAATTAAATTATAATTCACAAAATCAAAATTTTTGGTACATCATAAGACACTATCAGGCAAATAAAGAGATTTCCCAAAGATTGAGAAAAAGTTATTAGCACATAATGTCTCTGATAAGGGTCTGCTATATGCAATACATTAAAAAAGGGGAAAAAACTGTTAAACCCAACCACAAAAAAGGCAAGCAACTCAACCAAAATGTGGTCAAAAATCTTGAACAGAAACTTCCCCAAAGATATTCTAATGGCCAAGAAAAACATGAAATGTGTTCAATACCACTATTCATTAGGGAAAGGCAAAGAAATCAAAACCACAATTAGATACTACTCCACACTCACTACAAGTATCATAATCAGAAAATAACGACAAGTATGTGAGAAGTTGGATCTCTCACACATTGCTGGTGGAAATGTAAAGTAGTCAGCCCTCACGGAAAATATTTAGTGGCTCCTCCATATGTTAAACATATTATTATTATTAATAATTATATATTATATATTAATCATATAATAGCAATTATATATTAATTATATATAATTATATAATAGCAATTATATATCAATTAAATAATAGCAATTTACTCTTAGGCATATACTTGAGGGGAAATAAGTGTTCAAACAAAAATGTGGACACAAACATTCATAGCATATCCAGTTTCAATAGCTCCAAGGTGGAAACAACCTACTTGCCCAAAAACAGAAGAATGGATAAGCAAAATTTAGTACATTCATATGCTAGACTATTATTCAGCTATAAAAAGGAACGAAGTGCTGATACACACTGCGAGCTTTGCAAACATTATGCTGAGCAAAAGAGGCCAGACATAAGGCGTCCGTATTGTATGATTCTATTTATACTAAGTATAAATTTATATAATATAAATATCCAGAATAGGTAAATCCACAGTGATGAAGAGGAGAGTAGCAGTTTCCAGAGCCATGGCAGAGATGGAATGAAAAATAACTGCCCACATGACATGAGGTTTTCATCTGGAATAATGAAAATGTTCCAAAACTAGATAGTGGTGATGGTCACCTGATATTATGAATGTACGTAATGCCACTAAATTATAGACCTTAAAATGGTCAAGAGTTCATTTTATGTTATGTGTATTTTATCGCAGTAAAAACATGAAGAAAAAAATAGAACGTAGCTCAAAGTTGAGACAAATTATCATTCTTGAGAATGTTTCAACACTTCTAGTGGAAATCACAGAGAACAGAACTATATATTTAGTGTGACAAAAAAAAAAAAAACTCCTAGAAACTAATTACCAATGTAAATGTTACTTAGGAGTAAAGGTAGACTGAAGATATTTTCAGACACATATGCACACATGCAAACACACCACACTACACAGATACACACGCATGCACACACACAGTCACTACAAAAGGAAATTCTAAATAATGTTTTTCAGGTAGAAGAAATGTTTCCCCTAAAGAACCAGTGTCCTAAGTTGGAGTCTAAGAAGTGGCCCCTACAGCACAGTCACCAAAACCCTTCCACAAGTAAACTGTAAACCCAGGGAATATCATGGTGAACTCTATTCAATGGTCAATATAGGAGTAATTCCACACTTACATTGTGGGCATTCCACAACTCATTTTATTACACTAGTATAATTTTTAAATAAAACCAAGAAATGAAAATATGTAACATAACAAAACCATTTATGAAGATGTAATCCTGAGCAAAATCAATTAATTAATCCAACAATATACAAAATGATAGTTTCTATGAATGAGTTAGGTTTCCCCAAGAAAACAAATTTGCCCTATTCCTAGGAAAAATTAGTTAATAAAATTAAGTATATTCAAAGTTAAAGTAAGATCTTCTCAACACTTGCATCAAAATTCCTTGATGAGTACTGGGTGTTATATGCGACTAATGAATCATGAAAGACTATATCAGAAATTATTGGTGTGGGGTGCCTGGGTGGCTTAACAGGTTAAGCCTCTGCCTTAAGGTCAGGTCATGATATCAGGGTCCTGGGATTGAGCCCCGCATTGGGCTCTTTGCTCACCTCGGAGCCTACTTCTCCCTCCCTCTGCCTGCCCCTCTGCCTACTTGTGATCTCTCTCTCTCTCTCTCTCTCTCTCTCTGTCAAATCAAAAATAAATCAAATCTCCTAAAAAAATTAATGGTGTAAAATATGTTGGCTAAGAACTTAATAATAAAAAAAAGAGCTAACCTATGACCCAGAAATTGCACTACTGGGTCTTTGCTGAAAAGAAGGGTCACATGCACCCCAATATTCATAGCAACAGTGTCCACAATAGCTAAACTGTGGGAAGAGCCAAGATTCTCTTCAGCAGATGAATGGATAAAGAAGATGTGGTCCATATATACAATGGAATATTACTCAACCATCAGAAGTGATGAATACCCCACTTTTACATCAACATGGATGGGACTGGAGGAAATTATGCGGAGCTAAAGAATCAAGTAGAGAAAGTCAATCATCATACAGTTTCACTTACTTGTGGTGATGAATAGCCCAGAGGACATCAAGAGAAGGAAAGGGAAAAATGAAGAGGGAGAATCAGAAGGGGAGATGCACCATGAGAGACTATGGGCTCCTGGAAACAATCTGAGGAGTTTGGAGGTAGGGGTTGGGGGAATGGGTGAGCATGGTGATGGGTATTAAAGAGGGCACATATTGCATGGAGCACTGGGTCTTATAGATAAACAATGAATCATGGAACACTGCATCAAAAACTAACGATGTACTGTATGGTAACTAAGATAACATAATAAAAAAAAATAAAAGGATACTTTAACAGAGAAAATATAAACAAACTAACAAACAAAATCCCTAATAAAACTCAAAATAGTTTTAAAATTAAAATAAATGATAGAAAACTAAGAATAAAATGGCACATTCTTAACCCAGGAAATTAATTATAATCTGGGCCTAATTATGCCCTAATCACCATGCAAAATGACAAAATACTGCAGACTCTCTGTGAGTGGGAAAATACGTCAACTCTTTTCATTATTTTTGTACCAGAGGAGCTGATCTACAACCTAAGGCAAAAAAAAAAAAAATGACTAGTTCATATTTTGGAAAGGAAAAAATACCCACAATTTTCTCATTAAATGATATTATTTTCTATTTATAAACTCCCTAAGACTCTAGAGTTTAAAATGTAAAAAGAAGAGCGTTTTACAAGGTAAACAGGTAAAAATATCACAATATAATAATCATTTGCAATTCTATATCAGAAATAAACTCTATTTCTATAAAACAAAGTTTAAGGTTGAGAAACTACATAAACAGTATAAAAATATCAAGTAACTATAAATAAAAACAATAGACATGTGAAAGCAGTAAGAGAAAATGCATGTAACTTTTCATGTTCAAAGACTCAAAGACATAATATGTAAATGATGTCCACATTTCCAAAATGATATATAAATAGTATAGAATCCAGATATGATTCTCAAAATGAGTTTACCAACTGTTCAATGTATGTGATATGCACAAGGTCAAAAATAGTCAAAGCAACTTTAAAAGAAGAAAAGTATTTACATAATTATTCCATGAATAATCAAGGTAAATGAGTATGAAGCTACATCATTAAGATATGATGGGTTTGGTGCTAGGAGCCATCTAGTAAACAAATTAGAGTTCCCAGCAGTCAATCAACACATTTTTCTAGTCCTCATACATGATGCAGTAAAGAACAGGAGTGGGAAAAGAAGGGGCTTTTACAACAATAGTGTTAGCTCTTTTCTAAGTATGACCTGAGATATTTCTGATATAATGTCCTATAAAATATCATTTTCTTATGCATTGAACACTTAGCTGTAAAAACAAATCCATTAAATATTTTAGAATTTATACAGAGAATATCTTCAAGAGATTAGACCAGATACGTCTTTCTTAAATTTTTAAAAAGCATAAATATAAATAAAAATATTAAAAGATTTTACCACTTTAAAATGAAGAATATAAAGTGAGTGTGCTAACAAGCCCCAGGGAGGAGGAGCTACTTGCCACAAACATAACAGCAAATTACAGCTAGTAGAATGTCTTTGAAGATGCACACTGTATTCAAGCTAAAAGGTAGAGTATTAAGTATAAAAGAAACAAAGGAAAAGGGGAGGAAATGCAAAAGAACAACAAATATACCTCTAAAAATAGGGTATGGTAGTGAAGATCTTGGCAACAGCAGAAATACTGTAATTATTAGCAGAAAGGGAGAGAGTGATGGGGTTATAGAAGTAGATAAATGGAAGAAAGAGAAAAATTACATATAAGTACTAACTTGTGGGGGGGCATGATTATATGCATACTTAAAAGAAATAAAAGACTGAAAAGTATTAAAGCAAAGTCCTAAAAACAAGTGCATATGGGCTGCCTGGCTGACACAGTTGGTTAAGCATCCAACTCTTGGTTTTGGCTGAGGTCATCATCTCATGGGTAGAGAGAGTTAGCCCTACCTGGCTCCATGCTCAATATGGAGTCTGCTCAAGACTCTGTTTCCATCCCCACTGTCCCTGCCTCACCCCATGTTCTGTCTGTCTCTCTCTCTCAAATAAATACAGAAAACTTTAAAAACAAAACAACAACCACCAAAACAAGTGCATAAAGCTGAAAAGAAAGTGTAACCAATGAAAGAAAGCAATAGCCACTATTTACATTGACATGCATAGATCTGGAGGGGATTATGCTAAGTGAATTAAGTCAAGCAGAGAGAGAAAATTATCATATTGCTTCAATTATGTGTGAACATAAGGAATAGAGCAGAGGACCTCAGGGGAAGGGAGGGAATATTGGATGGGAAAAAATCAGAGAGGGAGACAAACCGTGAATGACTGTGAACACTGGGAAACAAACTGAGGGACACAGAAGGGAGAGAGTGGGGTGATGTGGAGACCAGGTGATGGGTATTAAGGAGGGCACATCTTGGGATGAGCACTTGGTGTTATATGGAACTAATGAATCATTGAACACTACAGCAAAATCTTATCATGTACTCTACACTGGTTAACTGAACATAATAAAAAAATACATTAAAAAAAGAAAGAAAGAAAGCAAAGAACAGAAATAGAATGAGTAATAAGTCAGACAAGCTCCAAAGTGTGAAGGAGCAGGAAGGGATGACAAGAAAGAAGGCAAAGAATAGGTGATGTAATTAATACATGGTATATTTCAACCTGTCATCAAGTTTATATAAGGCAATAAACTCATAAAGTTATCTCAATTAAACATAGACAGTATGTTTTTTAAATAAATGCAATTAAAGAAGAAAGATGGATAAGATTAAAAAAGCCAAAGGAGAAATTTTGTATTGCATGGAGCACTGGGTATGGTGCATAAACAATGAATCTTGGAACAGTGAAAAAAATGAAATAAAATTTTAAAAAATAGAGATGAGAATTTAGTTAATATGCAATTAATTAATAGAATAGAAAAAGATAAACAAATTTTAAAAGTTGGTATAGTAAAACCAAAATGCTTATTGTACCATAAAATAAATTAATATAAAGAAGAAATCTGAAACAGAGGGGGAATTTTAAGAGACAGAAGATCATGTTTAGACTTGGAAAAAGAGAATAAAGTGAGTGGTAGAATTCTGGAAAGGGTTTACTATCTCCTTTGCAGCCCTGAGCCCTGGTTGCAGCAGCAACATCTTTACCAAAGCCAGTGCCTGTGGACCCAGTGCAGGAGGATGACTATCACAGGCTGTGCTGAAACACAATAGCAGGATGTCAGGGTTATGGGGAAGGGACTGAGTGACTTCATCTCCCCCTGGGCACTAACTACTTTGTTATCCAAAGTGGAAATGGCCTTGTGTACAAAGACTCAGCCTGGCATGTACACAGGAGCCCAAACTCTACTCCTTGGTGAGGAGTGTCTCCTCTTAGGGCCATTAAGATCGTCAGCTATAGGGCACAATTACCTTCTGATGTAACAGATTGCTCCCAAGTTGAACCAAGTGGTAAATTATTCCTCAGGGTTCCAGAACAATGATGGTACACTAACCAGAAGTTTAGTTCTCTCAGTGACCGGATTTACTCCAATCCTCAGTGTTACATTGGTCACAGTGCAGCATCCCTGAGACTGGGATGGTGACTCTTCAGACTTGAGTTTCAAGTTTCTAAAACTTTCATGTAAAACAAGCATATTTCTTTGTCTCATTCAGTGACCAAATTCTCAACACGAGGTCCGTGATATAACTTACGTGACCTTAACTACAGGAAAAATATACATTAAATTTTTTTTTTTACTTTTTCTGTGTTCCCATAGTCATTGTTTATGCATCACACCCAGTTCTCCATGCACTAGGTGCCCTCCTTAACACCCACCACCAGGATCACCCGAGCCCCCAGCCCCCTCCCCTCCAAACCCCTCAGTTTGTTTCTCGGAGTCCACAGTCTCATGGTTCATCTCCCCCTCCAATTCCCCCCAACTCACCTCTCTCCAACTCCCAATGTCCTCCGTGTTATTCCTTATTCTCCACAAGTAAGTGAAACCATATAATTGACTCTCTCTGCTTGACTTATTTCACTCAGCATAATCTCCAGTCCCATCCATGTTGATACAAAGGTTGGGTATTCATCCTTTCTGATGGAGGCATAATACTCCATTGTATATATGGACCATAACTTCTTTACCCATTCATCTGTTGAAGGACATCTCGGCTCTTTCCACAGTTTGGCAACTGTGGCCATTGCTGCTATGAACATTAGGCTTGGTAGTGGGTACTAAGGAGGGCACATATTGCATGAAGCACTGGGTGTGGTGCATAAACAATGAGATCTGGAATACTGAAAATATAAAATAAAGTTTAAATTAAAAAAACAACAATAAAACATAATAAAATAATATAAAACTTTAAAAATCATCTTTTTTCTCATCTTTTTATTTTTTTAATTAAATTTATTTATTTTCAGCATAACAGTATTCATTATTTTTGCACCACACCCAGTGCTCCATGCAATCTGTGCCCTCTATAATACCCACCACCTGGTACCCCAACCTCCCGCCACCCCACCACTTCATTCCCCTCAGATTGTTTTTCAGAGTCCATAGTCTCTCATGGTTCACCTCCCCTTCCAATTTCCCCCAACTCCCTTCTCCTCTCCAACTCCCCATGTCCTCCATGATATTTGTTATGCTCCACAAGTAAGTGAAACCATATGATAATTGACTCTCTCTGCTTGACTTATTTCACTTAGCATAATCTTTTCCAGTCCCATCCATGTTGCTACAAAAGTTGGATATTCATCCTTTCTGATGGAGGCATAATACTCCATAGTGTATATGGACCACATTATCCTTATCCATTCATCTGTTGAAGGGCAGAAAGATTCCCTTCTTTTTTTTATAAACATATATTTTTATCCCCAGGGGTACAGGTCTGTGAATCACCAGGTTTACACACTTCACAGCACTCACCAAAGCACATACCCTCCCCAATGTCCATAATCCCACCCCCTTCTCCCAAATCCCCTCCCCCCAGCAACCCTCAGTTTGTTTTGTGAGATTAAGAGTCACTTATGGTTTGTCTCCCTCCCAATCCCATCTTATTTCATTAATTCTTCTCCTACCCACTTAAGCCCCCATGTTGCATCACCACTTCCTCATATCAGGGAGATCATATGATAGTTGTCTTTCTCTGCTTGACTTATTTTGCTAAGCATGATACGCTCTAGTTCCATCCATGTTGTCGCAAATGGCAAGATTTCATTTCTTTTGATGGCTGCATAGTATTCCATTGTGTATATATACCACATCTTCTTGATCCATTCATCTGTTGATGGACATCTAGGTTCTTTCCATAGTTTGGCTATTGTGGACATTGCTGCTATAAACATTCGGGTGCACGTGCCCCTTTGGATCACTACGTTTGTATCTTTAGGGTAAATACCCAATAGTGCAATTGCTGGGTCATAGGGCAGTTCTATTTTCAACATTTTGAGGAACCTCCATGCTGTTTTCCAGAGTGGCTGCACCAGCTTGCATTCCCACCAACAATGTAGGAGGGTTCCCCTTTCTCCACATCCTCGCCAGCATCTGTCATTTCCTGACTTGTTGATTTTAGCCATTCTGACTGGTGTGAGGTGATATCTCATTGTGGTTTTGATTTGTATTTCCCTGATGCCGAGTGATATGGAGCACTTTTGCATGTGTCTGTTGGCCATCTGGATGTCTTCTTTGCAGAAATGTCTGTTCATGTCCTCTGCCCATTTCTTGATTGGATTATTTGTTCTTTGGGTGTTGAGTTTGCTAAGTTCTTTATAGATTCTGGACACTAGTCCTTTATCTGATATGTCGTTTGCAAATATCTTCTCCCATTCTGTCAGTTGTCTTTTGATTTTGTTAACTGTTTCCTTTGCTGTGCAAAAGCTTTTGATCTTGATGAAATCCCAATAGTTCATTTTTGCCCTTGTTTCCCTTGCCTTTGGCATTGTTCCTAGTAAGATGTTGCTGCGGCTGAGGACAAAGAGGTTGCTGCCTGTGTTCTCCTCAAGGATTTTGATGGATTCCTATCGCACATTGAGGTCCTTGGTCCATTTTGAGTCTATTTTTGTGTGTGGTGTAAGGAAATGGTCCAATTTCATTTTTCTGCATGTGGCTGTCCAATTTTCCCAGCACCATTTATTGAAGAGGCTGTCTTTTTTCCATTGGACATTCTTTCCTGCTTTGGCAAAGATGAGTTGACCATACAGTTGAGGGTCTATTTCTGGGCTCTCTATTCTGTTCCATTGATCTATGTGCCTGTTTTTGTGCCAGTACCATGCTGTCTTGATGATGACAGCTTTGGAATAGAGCTTGAAGTCCAGAATTGTGATGCCACCAACGTTGGCTTTCTTTTTCAATATCCCTTTAGCTATTCGAGGTCCTTTCTGGTTCCATATAAATTTTAGAATTATTTGTTCCATTTCTTTGAAAAAGATGGATGGTACTTTGATAGGAATTGCATTAAATGTGTAGATTGCTTTAGGTAGCAAGACATTTTCACAATATTTATTCTTCCAATCCAGGAGCATGGAACATTTTTCCATTTCTTTGTGTCTTCCTCAATTTCTTTCATGAGTACTTTATAGTTTTCTGAGTATAGATTCTGTGCCTCTTTGGTTAGGTTTATTCCTAGGTATCTTATGGTTTTGGGTGCAATTGTAAATGGAATTGACTCCTTAATTTCTCTTTCTTCTATCTTGCTGTTGGTGTAGAGAAATGCAACTGATTTCTGTGCATTGATTTTATATCCTGACACTTTACTGAATTTCTGTATAAGTTCTAGCAGTTTTGGAGTGGAGTCTTTTGGGTTTTCCACATATAGTATCATATCATCTGCAAAGAGTGATAATTTGACTTCTTCTTTGCCAATTTGGATGCCTTTAATTTCCTTTTGTTGTCTGATTGCTGAGGCTAGGACCTCTAGTACTAGGTTGAATAGCAGTGGTGATAATGGACATCCCTTCCATATTCCTGACCTTAGCAGAAAAGCTTTCAGTTTTTCTCCATTGAGAATGATATTTGCAGTGGGTTTTTCATAGATGGCTTTGATGATATTGAGGTATGTGCCCTCTATCCCTACACTTTGAAGAGTTTTGGTCAGGAAGGAATGCTGTACTTTGTCAAATGCTTTTTCAGCATCTATTGAGAGTATCATATGGTTCTTGTTCTTTCTTTTATTGATGTGTTGTATCACATTGACTGATTTGTGGATGTTGAACCAACCTTGCAGCCCTGGAATAAATCCTACTTGGTCGTGGTGAATAATCCTTTTAATGTACTGTTGAATCCTATTGGCTAGTATTTTGTTGAGTATTTTCACATCTGTTTTCATCAAGGATATTGGTCTATAGCTCTCTTTTTTGATGGTATCCTTGTCTGGTTTTGGGATCAAGGTGATGCTGGCCTCATAAAATGAGTTTGGAAGTTTTCCTTCCATTTCTATTTTTTGGAACAGTTTCAGGAGAATAGGAATTAGTTCTTCTTTAAATGTTTGGTAGAATTCCCTCAGGAAGCCGTCTGGCCCTTGGCTTTTGTTTGTTTGGAGATTTTTTTTTTTTTAAGATTTTATTTATTTGACAGACAGAGATCACAAGTAGGCAGAGAGGCAGGCAGATAGAGAGTGAGAGAAGGAAGCAGGCTCCCTGCTGAGCAGAGAGCCCGATGCGGGACTCGATCTCAGGACCCTGAGATCATGACCTGAGCCGAAGGCAGCGGCTTAACCCACTGAGCCACCCAGGCGCCCCTGTTTGAAGATTTTTAATGACTGTTTCAATCTCCTTACTGGTTATGGGTCTGTTCAGGCTTTCTATTTCTTCCTGGTTCAGTTGTGGTAGTTTATATGTTTCTAGGAATGCATCCATTTCTTCCAGATTGTCAAATTTATTGGCATAGAGTTGCTCATAGTATGTTCTTATAATAGTTTGTATTTCTCTGGTGTTAGTTGTGATCTCTCCTCTTTCATTCATGATTTTATTTATTTGGGTCCTTTCTCTTTTCTTTTTGATAAGTCGGGCCAGGGGTTTATCAATTTTATTAATTCTTTCAAAGAACCAGCTCCTACTTTCATTGATTTGCTCTATTGTTTTTTTTGGTTTCTATTTCATTGATTTCTGCTCTGATCTTTATGATTTCTCTTCTCCTGCTGGGTTTGGGGTTTCCCTCTTGTTCTTTCTCCAGCTCCTTTAGGTGTAGGGTTAGGTTGTGTACTTGAGACCTTTCTTGTTTCTTGAGAAAGGCTTGTACCGCTATATATTTTCCTCTCAGGACTACCTTTGTTATGTCCCACAGATTTTGAACCGTTGTATTTTCATTATCATTTGTTTCCATAATTTTTTTCAATTCTTATTTAATTTCCCGGTTGACCTATTCATTCTTTAGAAGGATGCTGTTTAGTCTCCATGTATTTGAGTTCTTTCCAAACTTCCTTTTGTGGTTGAGTTCTAGCTTTAGAGCATTGTGGTCTGAAAATATGCAGGGAATGATCCCAATCTTTTGATACCGGTTGAGTCCTGATTTAGGACCGAGGATGTGATCTATTCTGGATAATGTTCCATGTGCACTAGAGAAGAATGTGTATTCTGTTGCTTTGGGATGAAATGTTCTGAATATATCTGTGATGTCCATCTGGTCCAGTGTGTCGTTTAAGGCCTTTATTTCCTTGCAGATCTTTTGCTTGGATGATCTGTCCATTTCAGTGAGGGGAGTGTTAAAGTCCCCTACTATTATTGTATTATTGTTGATGTGTTTCTTTGATTTTGTTATTAATTGGTTTATATAGTTGGCTGCTCCCACGTTGGGGGCATAGATATTTAAAATTGTTAGATCTTCTTGTTGGACAGACCCTTTGAGTATGATATAGAGTCCTTCCTCATCTCTTATTATAGTCTTTGGCTTAAAATCCAATTGATATGATATAAGGATTGCCACTCCTGCTTTCTTCTGATGTCCATTAGCATGGTAAATTCTTTTCCACCCCCTCACTTTAAATCTGGAGGTGTCTTCGGGCTTAAAATGAGTTTGTGGACGCAACATATACATGGGTTTTGTTTTTTTATCCATTCTAATACCCTGTGTCTTTTGATTGGGGCCTTTAGCCCATTAACATTCAGGGTAACTATTGAGAGATATGAATTTAGTGCCATTGTATTGCCTGTAAGGTGAACGTTACTGTATATTGTCTCTGTTCCTTTATGATCTACCGCTTGTAGGCTCTCTCTTTGCTTAGAGGACCCCTTTCAATATTTCCTGTAGAGCTGGTTTGGTGTTTGCAAATTCTTTCAGTTTTTGTTTGTCCTGGAAGCTTTTAATCTCTCCTTCTATTTTCAATGATAGCCTTGCTGGATATAGTATTCTTGGCTGCATGTTTTTCTCTCGTTTAGTGCTCTGAAAATATCATGCCAGCTCTTTCTGGCCTGCCAGGTCTCTGTGGATAAGTCAGCTGCCAATCTAATATTTTTACCATTGTATGTTACAGACTTTTTTTCCCGGGCTGCTTTCAGGATTTTCTCTTTGTCACTGAGACTTGTAAATTTTACTATTAGGTGATGGGGTGTGGGCCTATTCTTATTGATTTTGAGGGGCATTCTCTGAACCTCCTGAATTTTGATGCTCGTTCCCTTTGCCATATTGGGGAAATTCTCCCCAATAATTCTCTCCAGTATACCTTCTGCTCCCCTCTCTCTTTCTTCTTCTTCTGGAATCCCAATTATTCTAATGTTGTTTCGTCTTATGGTGTCACTTATCTCTCGAATTCTCCCCTCATGGTCCAGTAGCTGTTTGTCCCTCTTTTGCTCAGCTTCTTTATTCTCCGTCATTTGGTCTTCTATATCACTAATTCTTTCTTCTGCCTCATTTATCCTAGCAGTGAGAGCCTCCATTTTTGATTGCACCTCATTAATAGCTTTTTTGATTTCAACTTGGTTAGATTTTAGTTCTTTTATTTCTCCAGAAAGGGCTTTTATATCTCTCCAGTGGGTTTCTCTAATATCTTCCATGCCTTTTTCTAGCCCGGCTAGAACCTTGAGAATTGTCATTCTGAACTCTAGATCTGACATATTACCAATGTCTGTATTGATTACGTCCCTAGCCTTCGGTACTGCCTCTTGTTCTTTTTTTTTTTTGTGGTGAATTTTTCCGTCTTGTTTTTTGTCCAGATAAGAGTATATGAAGGAGCAAGTAAAATACTAAAAGGGTGGCAAAAACCCCAGGAAAATACGCTTTAACCAAATTAGTAAAGATTCCAAATCGTGAGGGGGGAGAAAGAGGATAAAAAGAGGTTCAAAAAGGAAGAAAGAAAAAAATAAGAAAACAGAAAAAAAAAGAAAAGAAAAGAATTTTTAAAAAAGAAAACAAATAAGAAAAATATAAAAAAGAAAAAATATATATATTCGATAAACTAGTTAAAATACGTTAAAAAGAAAACGGTAAAAGTTAAAAAAAAATTTTACCAGAAGGCGAGAAATAAAAACAAAAAATGAAAAAGAAAAAAATTAAATTAACTGCAAGACTAAAAAAAATTTACAGGGAAAAAGCCATGAGTTCCGTGCTTTGCTTTCTCCTCCTCTGGAATTCTGCTGCTCTCCTTGGTATTGTAACCGCACTCCTGGTAGGTGAACTTGGTCTCCGCTGTATTTCTTGTTGATCTTCTGGGGGAGGGGCCTGTTGTAGTGATTCTCAAGTGTCTTTGCTCCAGGAGGAATTGCACCGCCCTTAGCAGGGGCCGGGGTGAGTAATCCGCTCGGGTTTGCTTTCAGGAGCTTTTGTTCCCTGAGCGCTTTCCATAGAGTTCTGGAGGACGGGAATACAAATGGCGGCCTCCTGGTCTCCGGCCCGGAGGAGCCGAGAGCCCAGAGCCCCACTCCCCAGTGCGCGCTCAGAGAACAGCGCTCAGTCACTCCCATCTGCCCAACCTCCGGCCGCGCTCCAAGCTCACTGAGCCTGCGACCGGTTCAAGGTAACACCGAGCTGTGAGCTTAGTGTCAGTTTTGTCTCTGTAGCCGGCTTTCCCGTTCCAATACCCACAAGCTCTGCGACACTCAGACACCCCCGATCCTTCTGTGACCCTGCAGGACCTGAGGCCACGCTGACCCCACGTGGGCTTCGCCCCGGGTAGCCTCTGGAGCGATGTCCCTCAGCAGAACAGACTTTTAAAAATCCTGATTTTGTGTGCCTTGCTCCGCTGCTTGCCGGGAGCCGGCCCCTCCCCCCAGGGTCTATCTTCCCGTCGCTTTGGATTCACTTCTCCGCCGGTCCTACCATTCAGAAAGTGGTTGTATTTCTGTTTCCAGAATTGCTGTTCTTCTTGTCTTCGATCTGCCAATGGATTTTCAGGTGTTTGCAATGTTTAGATAAGCTATCTAGCTGATCTCCGGCTAGCTGAAGTAGTCTCAGCCTGCTACTTCTCCGCCATCTTGACCGTGTGATACCCGGTGCTGGAGACTTGGCTTCCACACTGAAGGTGAGCCCATTCACTTACCTCATCTTTTTATTTTTGATACACTTTTCTGTTTCACATCTGAATCAGCTACATCTTTTCAATGGCTCTCTTTCACTTTTATACTTATTAAGCTATTTTCTTTTATCTTCATTTTTATTTATCTTTTTTATCTTTATCTTTTATCTTTATTTTACTTTATTTTTTATTTTTTTCAGTGTTTATGCACCACACCCAATGCTCCATGCAAGGCGTCCCCTCCATAATACCCACCACCAGGCTCACCCTTAATATCTTTATTTTCCTCAACTCTATTTATATCATTTCCAAATTAATTTTTATTTATTCTCCTGTTTGTACTTTTTCAGGATTCTTTTTTTAAGATCTTATGATTTATTTATTTGTTTGGCAAGGAGAGAGAGTGATCTCAAGTTGGGGGGAGGGACAGGCAGAGGGAGAGGGAGAAACAGACTCCTCTAATGTGGGGCTCGATCCCAGAACCCCAGGATCATGACCTGAGCCAAAGGCAGATGATTAACTGACCAAGCCACACAGGTGCCCCAGTTTCAAGATTCTTTTTTCCTTTTTCTTTGTTCTGTATATTTATTTCTAAAGATTTCTTCCCCAACCATTTCTCAGTTCAGATTCTTCTTACATTGATTTTGTTCTATATATAAAACTTTAGTTAAATGGAACATGTTGTCAAATGGAAAAACAATCATTTTAATCTGAGGGACTGGCACAAAAACAGACACATAGATCAATGGGAGAGAATAGAGAACCCAGAAATGGACACTCAACTCTATGGCCAACTAATCTTCAACAAAGCATGCAAAAATGTTCAACAGAAAAAGGCAGTCTCTTCAAAAAATAGTTCTGGGAAAGAAGGACAACCACATGCGGAAGGATGAAACTCGATCTTTCTCTTACACCATACATAAAGATAAACTCAAAATTGACAAAAGGCTTAAATGTGAGACAGGAATCCATCCAAATCCTAGAGTAGAACACAGGGGAAACATCTTCAACCATGAACACAGCAACTTTTTGCAAGATATGTCTCCAGAGGCAAAAGAAACAAAAGCTAAAATGAACTTTTGGGACTTCATCAAGATAAAAATCTTCTGCACAACAAAGGAAACAGTCAACAAAACAAAGAGAAGAATAGGAGAATATATCTTCTAATGACACTACAAAGGGCTGATATCCAAGATCTATGGAGAACTTCTCGAACTCAACACCCAAAAAAATAAATAATCCAGTCAAAAAATGGGCAGAAAACATGAAGATATGTCTTCAATGAAGACATACAAATGGCCAACAGACACATGAAAAATGTTCCACATCAGTTGCCACTAGGGAAATACAAATAAAAACCACATCAAGATACACCTCACACCAGTCAGAATGGCCAAAAAAAATTAATAAATAAGAGAGAGAACACCACCCCAATGTTCATAGCAGCAATGTCCACAATAGCCAACGCATAGAAGGAGTCAAGATGCCCCTCAGAAGATGAATGGATAAAGAAGATGTGGTCCTGTATGTAATGGAATATTGCTCAGCTATCAAAAAGGATGAATACCGATCATTTGCATCGATGTGGATGGAACTAAAGGAGATTATGTTGACTGAAAGAAGTCAGGCAGAGAAAGTCAATTATCATACGATTTTCACTTACTTGTGGAACGTAAGGAATAACATGGAGGACACTAAGAGAAGGAAGGGAAAAATGAAGGGGTGGAATTGGAGAGGGAGATGAATCATGGGAGACTATGGACTCTGGGAAACAATCTGAGGGTTTTAGAGGGGAGGGGTGATGGGATGGGTTAGTTCCATGAGGGATAATAAGGAGGGCACATATCTCATGGAGCACTGGGTGTTATATGCAAACAATGAATCATGGAACACAAAATCAAAAACTAATGATGTACTGTATGTTGACTAGCATTACATGATTTTTAAAAATAGGGGAAAAAAAGAAATGAACAGGAAAATAAAAACTGAACTCAAATTCCTAAACCAAGTACTCATCTGAACCTTTACCAGGACGTCAACCATAACATGAGCTTTACCAGAACCTGAACTTGACCTGGAACCCTAACTCAAACCCTAACCTTATTCCTAAACTAAACCTTATCTTAACCCTGAAACAGAAACCAATCCTCAAACCCCAAATCTTAACTCAAACCACAGCCAGAACCCATACATGAATCCAAATCCTAACCCTAACCTGAACCGTAACCTGATACCAAACCTGACCTGAACCTGCACCCAATCCTTATCCCGAACACAAACATGAACCTCAACCTGACCCATACATGAACCCTAACCCTAATCTGAACCATAACCCTAACCCAAATCCAAGCCTGGATCCTAAACCTGAACCCTACAACCCAAACCCAAACCTAGGACTGAGCTGACCTGAACCCAAACCCTGTGTCCATATCCATAGCCCCACCTTCTGGTTCCAAGGGTGGCTGGTCCCTGGGTCAGGGGCCTCAACTTGGTATGACTGCAGTGATCCCAGGGCTGTGTGGTCCTGCAGAGCACAGCATGTGGGGGAAGGTGAGGCAGGAGTGCTGTCACTGTGGCACATTTCTCAAGATGCCTGACCAGCATTCTGTGCATGAGTGTATTTGCTTCTACATCTTGTCAATTTTCAAACAATGTACATAGTTTCTTTTTGAATGGTAAGTGTGCAATTTTTCATTTGTGTCCAATTACTATTTATAGGCAATAATGATTCAGTGCTCTAGATGGATTATAAATGTTCTGATGTCAGTATATTCTAAAGAGAATTTTCATCCAAGGCCAATCACAATTCATTGAATGCATAAGTACTGAAATTTTGAGGAGACTCATCTCTGTCTTAACCAGAAGAAACATACAGTGGTGAGAAGCGTGGGTGGCTCAGTCAGTTAAGTGTCTGATTTTCAATCAGGTTGTGATATCAGGTCCTGGGATCTAGTCCTATGTTGGACTCCCTGCTCAGTGGGGAGTTTGCCTTTCCCTCTGGTGCTGCTCCCCCTGCTTGTGCTCTCTCTCTCCCTAGCAAATAAATAAATAAAACCTTAAAAAAAGAAACATACCATGGCATGGCAGTGTGGCAAGCAATGTGACATGAAATTTTAAAAGGATTAAAATATAGCAGAGAAAAATAACATTAACAATAGATCATACTATTTTTTCATTAATGCCAGTTTCAACTGAAATTATTCTAATACCAGTGCTATGATATGAACATCTGTGTTTCCTGAAAGTGCATATATTCAATCTAAATACCCACTGTGATGGTGCCAGAGCAATGGGTCTCCAGGTGAATAGGTCCTTAAGATGGTGTCCTTGTAACTGGGATGATAGTGGACCCTCGAACAAGATTTTGAAATGCCCAGGTCCACTTATACATGGATTCATAAAAATAAATTCAGTACAGCACTGTAAGCACATTTTCTCTTCTTTATGATATCTTCAATAAAATTATTGAATTCAATAAAATTATTTTCTCTAGCTTCCTTTATTGAAAGGCAAGAGTATATAAAATACATAAAGGCAAAATATATGTTAATCAACTGTTCATGTAATCAACAATGCTTCTGGACAACTGCAGGCTTTGAACCTTTTAGTGGTAAAATGATAAATGAGTTCTCCACTTGGGCAGGGAGGGGGGTGGCAGCCCTAACCCCACATTGTTCAATGACCCACAAGGGTCCCCTTATGAAAGAGACCCTAGAAAAAATATAGATACAAAGAAATTCCAAAAGAAAACAAAACAAACAATCCAATTAAAAATTGGTAAAGCTCTGCAAACATGCCTAACCAAACAAGATATACAGATTACAAATAAGCATACAAGGAGTGAGAGGCAAGATAGCGGAGGAGTAGCTGACTGAAATGACATCAGTTCGCAGGAGTTCAGCTAGATAGTTATCAAAACATTCCAAACAACTACAAACTCAACAGGAGATAGAAAAGAAGAAGAGCAGCAATTCTAGCAAGAGAAAATCTACCACTTTCCAGAAGGTAGGACATACAGAGAAGTGAATCTTAAGCCATGGGTACATAGAATGAAGAAGGAGGGGCTTGCTCCCAGCAAGCTGTGGAGCAGCAGAGCACAAAATCAGAACTTTTTGATTTCTGCTCCACTGAGGTACATCACTCCAGAGGCTAAGTGGGGGTGGAACCCTCAAGGGGCAGTGTGGTCTCGGGTCCCATGGAGTCACAGAAAGATTGGGGGTGTCTGAGTGTGGCAGAGCTTCCTGGTATCACAGCAGGGAAGCCAACTACAGAGACAGAGCCAAGGAGTGAGCTTTCAGATTGGGGTTACCTTAAACTGTGATCCAAGGCACAGTTGGGCCACTGCTCTTCATGCAGGGACCCCACCTTCCTGCTCTGAGAGGAGCAGCTCAAAAGGAATCTACTGAGTTTGGAGACTGCAACAGGGCTGTGCCCCAGAGGCATAAAAACTGGGTCACAGGCTTGGTGAGCTCAGAGTGTGTCTGGAGGAAGAGTGATTGCTTGTCTCTGAGGACACACCGAGGAGTGGGACCCCCAAATCTCAGATCCTCCAGGTCTCAGATTGGGAGGCTGTCATTTCCATCCCCGTCCTCCAGAGCTCCTTGGAAACATTCAGGGAACAAAAACACCAAGAGTGAACCTGGGCAGATTACTTAGCCTGGCCCCTGGCAAGGGTGGAGCAATTCTTCTTCAGGCAAAGACATTTGAGAATCATAGCAACAGGACCCCTTCCCAGAAGATCAGCAACAACATCCAGCCAAGACCAACTTCACTGATCAATGAGAACTATAGAACTCCAGAGCTAGGGGGGAAGCAGCACAGAATTCATGGCTTTTTTCCCATGATTCTTCAGTCTTTCAAAGTTAAATTTTTTTTTGTTTTTTTCTTATTCTATTTTTTTTAACTTTTCCTCTTTCTTCTTTTAACATTTTTTAAGTAGTTCATCTTAACAATACCTTTTAAAAAATATTTTTAAACCTTCATATTTATAGTCATATTTTATCCCTTCATTGTATTTCACCTTATTTTTTGTATACATATAGTTTTCTTTTCCTAAAAAATTTTGGGAATCAATTTTTTCTAATAGATCAAAACATATGCTAATCAAGCACACAGCTTTGTTCTAGTCTCCAGCCTGAGCTCATTCCCTCCTACTTTTTTTTTCTATTTCCAACCAACTTATCAATTCCTTTTTTAGAATTTTTTTTTAATTTTCATGTTTACAGTCACATTCCATCCCTTCATATGTTTACCCTTATTTGTATATATATAGCTTTTTCTTTCTTTAAAATTTTTGGAGGTAGTTTCTTCGAAAAGACCAAAACACCCAAAATCAAGTGGGGAGATTATATATATATATATATATATATATATATATATATATATATATGATTTTTATTAATTCTTTCCCCCATTCTTCTCCCCCTAGCTTTGGATCACTAGTGATTTGGTTAGCACACATTTTTCTGGGGTCTTTACAACCCTTTTAGTATTTTATTCTCTCTTTAATATATTCTCATCTGGATAAAACTAGAGAAAAACTCACCACAAAAAAAAAAAAAAGCAAGAGACAGTACTGATGGCTAGAGACCTAATCAATACAGACATTGGTAATATGTCAGAACTAGAGTTCAGAATGATGATTTGAAAGTGCTAGCTGGGCTAGGAAAAAGGCATGAAGATATTAGAGAACCCCTTTCTGGAGAAATAAAATCCCTTTCTAGAGAAATAAAAGAATGAAAATCGGACCAACTTGAAATCAAAAAAGCTATTAATGAGTTGCAATAAAAAATGGAAGCTCTTGGGAGGAGTCAAGATGGCAGAGAAGTAGCAGGCTGAGACTACTTCAGATAGCAGGAGATCAGCTAGATAGCTTATCTAAAGATTGCAAACACCTGAAAATCCATTGGCAGATTGAAGACAAGAAGAACAGCAATTCTGGAAACAGAAATACAACCACTTTCTGAAAGGTAGGACCGGCGGAGAAGTGAATCCAAAGCGACGGGAAGATAGACCCCGGGGGGAGGGGCCGGCTCCCGGCAAGTGGTGGAGCAATGGAGCACAAAATCAGGACTTTTAAAAGTCTGTTCCACTGAGGGACATCTCTCCAGAGGCTAAACCGGGGCGACCACGCGGGGTCAGTGTGGCCTCAGGTCCCGCAGGGTCACAGAAGGATCGGGGGGTGTCTGAGTGTCACAGAGCTTGTGGGTATTGGAATGGGAAAGCTGGCTACAGAGACAGAGCTGACAGTAAGATCACAGCTCGAGGTTACCTTGAACCAGTCTTAGGCTCGGTGAGCTCGGAGCGCGGCCGGAGGTCAGTCAGACGGGAGTTACTGGACGCTGTTCTCTGAGGGCGCACTGAGGAGTGGGGCCCCAGGCTCTCGGCTCCTCCGGGCACCATTTGTATTCCCGTCCTCCGGAACTCTACGTAAAGGACTCAGGGAACAAAACTCCTGAAAGCAAACCCGAGCGGATTACTCAGCCCCTGGTAAGGGCATTGCAATTCCACTTGGGGCAAAGACACTTGAGAATCACTACAACAGGCCCCTCCCCCAGAAGATCAACAATAAATCCAGCCAAGACCAAGTTCACCTACCAAAGAGTGCGGTTTCAATAACAAGGAGAGCAGAAGAATTCCATAGGAGGAGAAAGCAAAGCACGGAACTCATGGCTTTCTCCCTGTGATTTTTTTAGTATTGCAGTTAATTTAATTTTTTTCTTTTTCATTTTTTTTCTCTTCTTCTGCTAAATTTTTTTTAACTTTTACCCTTTTCTTTTTTAACGTTTTTTAACTAGTTTATCTAATATATATATATATATATATATATATATATATATATATATATGTTTTCTTTTTGATATTTTTCTTTATTCGTTTTCTTTTTAATTCTTTTCTTTTCTCTTTTTTCTGTTTTTTTTCTTTCTTTCTTTTTGAACCTCTTTTTATCCCCTTTCTCCCCCCTCACGTTTTGGGATCTCTTCTGATTTGGTTAAAGCATATTTTCCTGGGGTGTTGCCACCCTTTTAGTATTTTACTTGCTCCTTCATATACTCTTATCTGGACAAAATGACAAGGCAGAAAAATTCACCACAAAAAATAGAACAAGAGGCAGTACCAAAGGCTAGGGACCTAATCAGTACAAAATTGGTAATATGTCAGATCTAGAGTTCAGAATGACAATTCTCAAGGTTCTAGCCAGGCTAGAAAAAGGCATGGAAGATATTAGAGAACCCTCTTGGGAGATATAAAAGCTCTTTCTGGAGAAATAAAAGAACTAAAATCTAACCAAGTTGAAATCAAAAAAGCTATTAATGAGGTGCAATCAAAAATGGAGGCTCTCACTGCTAGGATAAATGAGGCAGGAGAAAGAATTAGTGATATAGAAGACCAAATGACAGAGAATAAAGAAGCTGAGCAAAAGAGGGACAAACAGCTACTGGATCATGAGGGGAGAATTCAAGAGATAAGTGACGCCATAAGACGAAACAACATTAGAATAATTGGGATTCCAGAAGAAGAAGAAAGAGAGAGGGGAGCAGAAGGTATACTGGAGAGAATTATTGGGGAGAATTTCCCCAATATGGCAAAGGGAACGAGCATCAAAATTCAGGAGGTTCAGAGAACGCCCCTCAAAATCAATAAGAATAGGCCCACACCCCATCACCTAATAGTAAAATTTACAAGTCTCAGTGACAAAGAGAAAATCCTGAAAGCAGCTCGGGAAAAGAAATCTGTAACATACAATGGTAAAAATATTAGATTGTCAGCTGACTTACCAAAGAGACCTGGCAGGACAGAAAGAGCTGGCATGATACTTTCAGAGCACTAAACGAGAAAAACATGCAGCCAAGAATACTATATCCAGCTAGGCTATCATTGAAAATAGAAGGAGAGATTAAAAGCTTCCAGGACAAACAAAAACTGAAAGAATTTGCAAACACCAAACCAGCTCTACAGGAAATATTGAAAGGGGTCCTCTAAGCAAAGAGAGAGCCTACATAGATCATAAAGGAACAGAGACAATATACAGTACAATATACAGACAATATACAGTAACGTTCACCTTACAGGCAATACAATGGCACTAAATTCATATCTCTCAATAGTTACCCTGAATGTTAATGGGCTAAAGGCCCCAATCAAAAGACACAGGGTATCAGAATGGATAAAAAAACAAAACCCATGTATATGTTGCGTCCACAAACTCATTTTAAGCCCGAAGACACCTCCAGATTTAAAGTGAGGGGGTGGAAAAGAATTTACCATGCTAATGGACATCAGAAGAAAGCAGGAGTGGCAATCCTTATATCATATCAATTCGATTTTAAGCCAAAGACTATAATAAGAGATGAGGAAGGACTCTATATCATACTCAAAGGGTCTGTCCAACAAGAAGATCTAACAATTTTAAATATCTATGCCCCCAACGTGGGAGCAGCCAACTATATAAACCAATTAATAACAAAATCAAAGAAACACATCAACAATAATACAATAATAGTAGGGGACTTTAACACTCCCCTCACTGAAATGGACAGATCATCCAAGCAAAAGATCTGCAAGGAAATAAAGGCCTTAAACGACACACTGGACCAGATGGACATCACAGATATATTCAGAACATTTCATCCCAAAGCAACAGAATACACATTCTTCTCTAGTGCACATGGAACATTATCCAGAATAGATCACATCCTCGGTCCTAAATCAGGACTCAACCGGTATCAAAAGATTGGGATCATTCCCTGCATATTTTCAGACCACAATGCTCTAAAGCTAGAACTCAACCACAAAAGGAAGTTTGGAAAGAACTCAAATACATGGAGACTAAACAGCATCCTTCTAAAGAATGAATAGGTCAACCGGGAAATTAAATAAGAATTGAAAAAAATTATGGAAACAAATGATAATGAAAATACAACGGTTCAAAATCTGTGGGACATAACAAAGGTAGTCCTGAGAGGAAAATATATAGCGGTACAAGCCTTTCTCAAGAAACAAGAAAGGTCACAAGTACACAGCCTAACCCTACACCTAAAGGAGCTGGAGAAAGAACAGCAAAGAAAGCCTAAAGCAGAAGAACATAAATCATAAAGATCAGAGCAGAAATCAATGAAATGGAAACCAAAAGAACAGTAGAACATACCAATGAAACTAGGAGCTGCTTCTTTGAAATAATTAATAAGATTGATAAACCCCTGGCCAGACTTACCAAAAAGAAAAGAGAAAGGACCCAAGTAAATAAAATCATGAATGAAAGAAGAGAGATCACAACCAACACCAAAGAAATATAAACAATTATAAGAACATATTATGAGCAACTATACACCAGCAAATTTGACACTTGGAAGAAATGGACGCAATCCTAGAGACATATAAACTACCACAACTGAACCAGGAAGAAATAAAAAACCTGAACAGATCCATAACGGGAGATTGAAACAGTCATCAAAAATCTCCCAATGAACAAGAGCCCAGGGCCAGATGGCTTCCCAGGGGAATTCTACCAAACACTTAAAAAAGATTAATACTGATTCTCCTGAAACTAATAGAAAAAAATAGAAATGGAAGGAAAACTTCCAAACTCATTCTATGAGGTCAGCATTACCTTAATCCGAAAACCAGACAAAGACCACGCCAAAAAGAATTACAGACCAATATCCTTGATGAACACAGATGCAAAAATTCTCACCAAAATACTAGCCAATAGGATCCAGCAGTACATTAAAAGGATTATTCACCATGACCAAGTTGGATTTATTCCTGGGTTGCAAGGTTGATTCAACATCTGCAAATCAATCAATGTGATACAATGCATTAGTAAAAGAAAGAATAAGAACCATATGGATCACCTGGGTGGTTCATTGGGTTAAACCTCTGCTTTCAACTCGGGTCATGATCTCAGGGTCCTGGAATGGATTTCTACATCAGGTTCTCTGATCATCAGGGAGCCTAATTCCCCCCTCTCCATCTCCCTGCCTCTCTGCCTACTTGTCATCTTTCTCTCTGTCAAATAAATAAATAAAATCGTATGGAAAAATAAATACATAATTTTTTAAAATAATAAAATCCATATGATACTGTCAATAGATGCTGAAAAGCATTTGACAAAGTACAGCATTCTTTCTTGATCAAAACTCTTCAAAGTGTAGGGATAGAGGGTACATATCTCAATATCATCAAAGCCATCTATGAAAAACCCACAGCGTATATCATTCTCAATGGAGAAAAACTGAGAGCTTTTCTGCTAAGGTCAGGAGCACAGCAGGGATGTCTATTATCACCACTGCTATTCAACATAGTACTAGAAGTCCTAGCCTCAGAAATCAGACAACATAAAGAATTAAAGTTATCCAAATAGTCAAAGAAGTCAAACTATCATTCTTTGCAGATGATCTGACACTTTATGTGGAAAACCCAAAAGTCTCCACTCCAAATCTGCTAGAACTTGTACAGGAATTCAGGAAAGTGTCAGCATGTGAAATCAATGCACAGAAATCAGTTGCATTTCTTTACACCAACAACAAGACAGAAGAAAGAGAAATTAGGGAGTCAATCACATTTACAATTGAACCCAAAATGATGAGATACCTAGGAATAAACCTAACGAAAGAGGCAAAGCATCTGTACTCAGAAACCTATAAAGTACCCATGAAAGAAATTGAGGAAGACACAAAGCAATGGGAAAATGTTCCATGCTCATGGATTGGAAGAACAAATATCGTGAAAATGTTTATGCTACCTAAAACAATCTAAAGATTTAATGCAATCACTATCAAAATCCCATCAATTTTTTCAATGAATGTAACAAATAATCTTAAAATTTATATGGAACGAGAAAAGATCTCGAATAGCCAGAGGATTGTTGAAAAAGAAAGCCAAAGTTGGTGGCATCAGAATTTCAGACTTCAAGCTCTGTTACAAATCATCAAGACAGTATAGTACAGGCACAAAAACAGAAATAGATTAATGGAACAGAAAAGAGAGCCTAGAAATAGACCCTCAACTTTATGGTCAACTAATCTTTGACAAAGCAAGAAAGCATGTCCAATGTAAAAAAGACAGTCTCTTCAACAAATGGTGTTGGGAAAATTGGACAACCACATGTAGAAGAATGAAACTAGACCATTTCCTTACACCACACACAAAAATAGATTCAGAATGGATGAAAGACCTCAATGAAAGAAAGGATTCCATCAAAATCCTTAAGGAGAACACTGGCAGCAACCTCTTTGACCTCAGCTGCAGCGACTTCTTCCTAGAAACACTGGCAAAGACAAGGCAAGCAAGGGCAAAAATGAACTCTTGGGATTTCATCAAGATCAAAATCTTCTGAACAACAAAGGAAACAGTCAACAAAACCAGAAGACAACTGACAGAATGGGAGAAGATATTTGCAAACGACATATCAGATAAAGGACTAGTGTCCAGGATCTATAAAGAACTTAGCAAACTCAACACCCAAAGAACAAATAATCCAATCAAGAAATGGGCAGAGGACATGAACAGACATTTCTGCAAAGAAGACATCCAGATGGCCAACAGACATATGAAAAAGTGCTCCACATCACTCGACATCAGGGAAATACAAATCAAAACCACAATGAGATACCACCTCACACCAGTCAGAATGGCTAAAGTTAATAGGTCAGGAAGTAACAGATGTTGGAGAGGATGCAGAGAAAGGGGAACCCTCCTACACTGTTGGCGGGAATGCAAGCTGGTGCAGCCACTCTGGAAAACAGCATAGAGGTTCCTCAAAAAGTTGAAAATAGAGCTACCCTATGACACAGAAATTGCACCAATGGGTATTTAACCTAAAGATACAAATGTAGTGATCCGAAGGAGCACGTGCACCCAAATGTTTATAGCAGCAACATCCACAATAGCCAAACTATGGAAAGAGCCTAAGTGTCCCTCAACAGATGAATGGATAAAGAAGATGTAGTATATACATTGAAATAGTATGGATCCTTCAAAAGAAATGAAATATTGCCATTTGCAATGATGTGTATGGAACCAGAGGTATTATGCTGAGCGAAATAAGTCCATCAGAGAAAGACAATTATCATATGATCTCCCTGATATGAGGAATTTATGAGGCAGAGTGGTGTGTTCGGAGGGTAGTAAAGAAAAAAAATGAAACAAGATGAGATCAGGAGGGAAAGAAACCATAAGAGACTCTTAATTTCAGAAAACAAACTGAGGTTTGCTGAGGAGGGTGAGCATGGAGAGGGTGTGTTGTGTTATGGACATTGGGGAGGGTATGTGCTATGATGAGTGCTGTTAAGTGTGTAAGCCTGATGAGTCACAGACTGTACCCCTGGGGCAAATAATACATTATATTTTAATAAAAATAATAATAACAAATAAAATAAAATAAATAAGTATACAAAATAATTCTCAACATAATTCATCAGGAGGGAAAAGCAAATAAAAATGGCAGTGGCATAACACTACATGCCTACTAAAATAGCTAAGATCATCAGGAAAAAAATACCAGCAGGACCTTTCCTTCTTTGCAGGTGGAATGCATAATGGTACAGCCACTTTGGAAAATATGGCAGTGTTTTCCAAAACTAAACACGCTCTCATCATGAAAGCCAACAATTGCATTTCTGGGTATTTGGACAACTGCTTTGAAAATTCTTATCCAAGAAAAAGCCACTAGGCAATTATGTACATCTCTTTCTTCATGATGGCCAAACACCTTTAAAAAGTCATGGTACCCGGGGGTGACAAGATGGTGGAGAAGTAGGAGGTGCTGTTTCAACCGGTCCCCTAAAGTGAGCTGACCATCTGCCAAAGAACTTTATCACCCATGAAATCAGCCTGAGAATAGAATTATACACTTCTGTATCTCTACAGGGGCAGAAGATGCCAGTGGACAGGTAAAGTGGAGTGATATCAGAAGATAAACAAAAGTGGGGAGGGAGCCACGAGAATTGACTCATTGGAAAGCAATACCCTAATACTAGAGTGCCCTGTGATTCAGGTTGAAAGCACTCAAAAAGAGGAAAATATCTTAAGGGGAATTTGGTGGAATCAGGCACTTAGGGACAGGGCTTAGCCCACATACCCAGGACAGCCACCACTGTGCTGAGCCAGAGAGAGGGCAGTGAAGAAGCCAGACCTCAGTCCCTGAGCCACCAATGTGCATGAGAGCGTCTGGGTGGCGGCACCCATGAGAGATTCTGTTGTGGATGCCAGTCGGCACTCTCTAGAACCATAGCCTTTTGCACTCTGCATGTGCAATGCGTGACTGGGGTCTGAGTTGCACTCCACACCCTCCCCTGAAATAGGTCCGTGCAGGTGCTAGCCAGTGCACTCTAGGACCGCTAGAGTCTGAACACTCATATCCCAGGCCAGAATGAAAATTCCAGTGTGCTATCTCTGGTTGGGACCTCTCTGGTGGTCAGGACCTGCCCAGAAAGCTGCGGCAGAGGCAGCTGCTGGAAACCAGATCTCTGGACTTCTCATGGTTTTGGTAACACTGGGACACAAGCAGGAGCTCCTGCGACCCCTGAGATCGTAAACAGGGACATGCACTGCTGGCAGAATTTATGTGCCCTGGAGCACCCAGAGGGGAACAGACTGAGGCTTCTCTCTGAGACTGAGGTCTGGGTGCAGATTGCTTTCCTCTAAACCTCCAAAGAACTGCCAAAAGATGCCAAGGGAAGAAAAAACAAAACAAACAAACAAACAAACAAAAACCTCCAGAGAACAAAAGCCTAAAAAACTGGTTTCCTCAGAGCCCAGGCCCTTGATAGGGGCAGGAGGATTCAACTCTAGCAAGACTACCTGAAAAACCAAGCTGGAGGCCCCTTCCCCAGAAAGCCAGCCGCAAAACAAAACAAAACCAACAAGAGAACAACCACCACTACTTCATAGATACAACTTATTTTTAATTCGTTCCCACTATTCTCGTTCTTTTCAATTTTTTTAATAATTTTTAACCTATTTACCATCACAATGAGATATTCAGTACAACAAATTCCATAATAACCTTTTAACTTGAACTCTTTTGATACATATACCTGTGTTTTTCTTTGCTTTTCTGTTATTTTTTTATTTTTTTAAATATTCATATAGAGATAAGCTTCAAGTTAATCTCCTTTCCCCAATCAATGTTACCCCTATTATATCTCCTCTAGGATTCTGATGACCCCTATTATAAACCAGTTTTAATGTCTTTTTATCTCAGGAAAGTTGAGTTCTTTAAGATAGATATCAAGATACATCCAGGAAGAATAAAAAATAAACTTCCTCACCCACACTGAGAATTTATAACCACCCTCCCATTTTTTCTTCTCTCAGTGTTTCTGTGTATTTGTTTTTGTTCTGGCAGTATCTAAATCTTATACTTGAGGTTCATTTTGGCTGTGTTCTTTTTTTTCTTGTCATTTACTTTTGTTGGTCTTTTTGTTTGTCTGTTTTGTTTGTAAACTTTATAAATATTACCTTTGGGACTCATTAGGGCTGGGTCTTCTCTTTTCTTTTTTCTTTTTTTTTTAAATTCTTCTCTCTCTCTCTCTCTCTCTCTCTCTCTTCTTTTCTCTTAATTTTTGGTGGGGATTCCCAATTGCTCAGAAGTATTCCAGAGTGAACCTTGCCTGCACCACGGTCGATACATTCAGCTACATATCCTTCAGCCATCTCTCACCAAAATGACTAGGAGGAGGGATGCCCAACAGAGAAAAAATTCAGAGACTGTGCCCTCTCAATGAGAGCTATTGTATATGGACATAAACAGTGGGTCTGAAAGGGAATTCAGGCTAATGATTATCCAGGCAATGGCTAGGTTGGAGAACACCTTTAATGACAAATTGGAATTCATTAGGGCAGAAGTTAAAGCCACCAGGCATGATGTTAACAATACTCTCAATGAGTTCCATTCTAATCTAAATTTTCTAACAGCTAGAGTAACTGAGGCAGAAGATAGAACTACTTATCTAGAGGACAAACTGATAGAGAAAAAGGATCAGTAGAAAGCCTGGAACAAACAGCTTAGAAGCCATGAAAACAGAATTAGGGAAATAAATGATGCCATGAAATGTTCCAAAGTCAGAATTATTGGAATCCCTGAGGGGAAGGTGAAAGGAAGAAGACTAGAGGATATAGTTAAACAAATCTCCATGAATATTTTCCCAGTCTGGCGAATGTAAACAGTGTTTGTGTCCTAGAGGCAGAAAGGGCTCCCCCAGGATCATAGAATCTAGAAAGACCTCAAGACATCTGATTGTGAAAAAGATGAATCATAATTTTAGACAGGAGCCCTTGAAAGCAGCTAGGGGGAAGAGATTCCTTACATACAGAGGAAAGCCCATCAAAATAACGTCAGACCTGTTCACAGAAAACTGGCAAACCATAAAGAGCTGGCAAGATGTATTCAGGGCAGGGGGGTGGGAAGTCGGGGTACCAGGTGGTGGGTATTATAGAGGGCACGGATTTCATGGAGCACTGGGTGTGGTGAAAAAATAATGATATTGTTATGCTGGAAATAAATTTAAAAATTAAAAAAAAAGATGTATTCAGGGAACTAAATGAAAAGAACATGCACCCAAGAATATTTATCCAGCAAGACTGATATTCAAAATGGACAGAGAGATAAAGAGCTTCCAAGACCAGCAAGGTTTAAAGAAGTATGTGACCACCCAGCTGGCCCTACAAGAAATATGAGAACGGTTCTATAAAACAGAAAAAATCCAAGGATATCATTAAACAGAAACTTATGGAGACAATCTATAAAAACAAAGACTTCACAGGTAACACGATGTCAAGAAAAACATCTTTCTCAATAATCACTCTCAACATGAATGGAATAAATGAACCCCTAAAACATCACAGGGTTGCACATTGGATAAACTGGCAGGACCCATCTATATGTTGTCTACAAGAGACCCATTTTGAACATAAGGATACAGCCAGATGGAAAGCAAAGGGATGGAGGAGCATCTTTCATGCCAATGGGCCTCAAAAGTAGGCTGGGGTAGCAAATCTCATATCAGATAAATTAGATTTAAAGCTAAAGACTGTAGTCAGAGACAAAGAAGGACACCACATGATTCTTTTTTTGTTTGGTTTTGGTTTTGGTTTCGGGTTTTTGTGGGGGGAGGGGTATTTTGTTTGTTTGTTTGTTTGTTTGTTTGTATGTTTTTTGTTTTTCTGGCATTTCTATGGCATTCTCATTTTTATTTTTTTTTTCAGTGTAACAGTATTCATTGATTTTGCACCATACCCAGTGCTCCAGGCAATCCGTTCCCTCTCCAATACCCACCACCTGGTTCCCCCGACCTCCCACACCCCACCCCTCAGATGGCTTTACAGAGTCCATAGTCTCTTATGGTTCACCTCCCCTTCCAATTTAGCCCAACTCCCTTCTCCTCTCCATCTCCCCTTGTCCTCCATGCTATTTGTTATGCTCCACAAATAAGTGAGACCATATGATAATTGACTCTCTCTGCTTGACTAATTTCACTCAGAATAATTTCTTCCAGTCCCGTCCATGTTGCTACAAAAGTTGGGTATCCACCCTTTCTGATGGAGGCATAATACTCCATAGAGTATATGGACCATATCTTCCTGATCCATTCGTCCGTTGAAGGGCATCTTGGTACTTTCCACAGATTGGCGACTGTGGCTGTGGCTGCTATAAACATTGGGGTACAGATGGCTCTTCTTTTCACTACATCAGTATCTTTGGGGTAAATACCCAGTAGTGCAATTTCAGAGTCATAGGGAAGCTCCATTTTTTTAATTAATTTATTTTTCTTCAGCATAACAGTATTCATTATTTTTGGACCACACCCAATGCTCCTTGCAATTCATGCCCTCTCTAATACCCAGAGGCCATAGTCTCTCGTGGTTCAACTCCCCTTCCAATTTCCCTCAAGTCCCTTCTCCTCTATAACTACCCATGCCCTCCATGCTATTTGTATACTCCATAAATAAGTGAAACCATATGATAATTGACTCTCTCTGCTTGACTTATTTCACTCAGCATAATCTCTTCCAGGCCCGTCCATCTTGAAAGAAGTTGCTGTGGCTGATATCGAAGAGATTACTGCGTATGTTCTCCTCTAGGATTCTGATGGATTCCTATATCACGCTGAGGTCTTTTATCCATTTTGAGTTTATCTTTGTGTATGGTGTAAGAGAATGGTCGAGTTTTTATTCTTCTACATATAGCTGTCCTGTTTTCCCAGCACCGTGTATTGAAGAAACTGTCTTTTTTCCACTGTATATTTTTTCCTGTTGAGATCAGGAACATGACAAGGATGCCCACTTTCACCACTCTTGTTCAACATAGTATTATAATTCCTAGCAACAGCAATCAGACAACAAAGAGAAATAAAGGGTATCCAAATTGGCAATGAAGAAGTCAAACTCTCTCTCTTTGCAGATAACATGATTCTTTAGATGGAAAACCCAAAAGACTCCACCCCCAAACTACTAGAACTCATGCAGCAATTCAGCAATGTGGCCGGATACAAAGTCAATGTGCAGAAATCAGTGGCTTTCTTATACACTAACAATGAAAATACAGAAAGGGAAATTAGAGAATCGATTCCATTTACTATAGCACCAAGAACATAAGATACCTGGGAATAAACCTAACCAAAGGTGTAAGGGATCTCTACTTGAGGAACTACAGAACACTCATAAAAGAAATTGAAGAAGACACAAAAAGAAGGAAGACCATTCCATGCTCTTGGATCAGAAGAATAAACATTGTTAAAATGTCTATACTGTCTAGAGCAATGTATACTTTTAATGCCATTCCGATCAAAATTCTACCAGTATTCTTCAAAGAACTGGAGCAAATAATCCTAAAATTTGTATGGAATCAGAAGAGACCCCGAATCGCTAAGGAAATGTTGAAAAACAAAAATAAAGCTGGGGGCATCACATTACCTGATTTCCGTCTTTACTACAAAGCTGTGATCACCAAGACAGCATGGTACTGGCATAAAAACAGACACATAGACCAGTGGAACAGAGTATAGAGTCCATATATGGACCCTCAACTCTATCGTCTAATAATTTTCGACAAAATAGGAAAAAATATACAGTGGAAAAAAGACAGTCTCTTCAATAAATGGTGCTGGGAAAACTGGACAGCTATATGTAGAAGAATGAAACTCGACCATTCTCTTACACCGTACACAAAGATAAACTCAAAATGGATAAAAACCTCAACGTGAGACAGGAATCCATCAGAATCCTAGAGGAGAGCATAGGCAGTAATCTCTTCCGTATCAGCCACAGCAACTTCTTTCAAGATATGTCTCCAAAGGCAAAGGAAACAAAAGCGAAAATAAACTTTTGGGACTTCATCAAAATCAAAAGCTTCTGCACAGCAAGGGAAACAGTCAAAAAAACAAAGAGGCAACCCACGGAATGGGAGAAGATATTTGCAAATGACAGTACAGACAAAAGGTTGATATCCAGGATCTATAATGAACTCCTCAAACTCAACACACATGAAACAGGCAAACATATCAAAAAATGGGCAGAAGATATGAACAGACAATTCTCCAATCAAGACATACAAATGGCTATTAGACACATGAAAAAATGTTCATCACTAGCCCTCAGGGAGATTCATATTAAAACCATATTGAGATATCACCTTACACCAGTTAGAATGGCCAAAATTAACAAAAAAGGAAACAACATGCGTTGGAGAGGATGTGGAGAAAGGGGAACCCTCTTACACTGTTGGTGGGAATGCAAGTTGGTGCAGCCTCTTTGGAGAACAGTGTGGAGATTCCTCAAGAAATTAAAAAGAGAACTGACCTATGACCCTGCCATTGCACTCCTGGGTGTTTACCCCAAAGATACAGATGTAGTGAAAAGAAGGTCCATCTGTACCCCAATGTTTATAGCAGCAATGGCCATGGTCGCCAAACTATGGAAAGAACCAAGATGCCCTTCAATGGATGAATGGATAAGTAAGATGTGGTCCATATACACTATGGAGTATTATGACTCTATCCGAAAGGATGAATACCCAACTTTTGTAGCAACATGGACGGGACTGGAAGAGATTATGCTGAGTGAAATAAGCCAAGCAGAGAGAGTCAATTATCATATGGTTTCACTTATTTGTGGAGCATAACAAATAGCATGGAGGACAAGGGGTGTTAGAGAGGAGAAGGGAGTTGGGGTAACTTGGAAGGGGAGGTGAATCATGAGAGACTATGGACTCTGAAAAACAATCTGAGGGGTTTGAAGTGGTGGGGGTTTGGGAGGATGGGGCACCAGGAGGTGGGTATTATACAGGGCACGGATTGCATGGAGCACTGGGTGTGGTGAAAAAATAATGAATACTGTTTTTCTGAAAATAAATAAATTTAATTTAAAAAAAGGGGGAATTAGGAATTGGTTTACCTATAGCGGTGGCATTGATTGGGGAAAGAGAATTTTAACTCTATATGAATATTAGAAAATAAAAAATAAAAAAGGAATAACTAGACAGAACTATACTAAAATTTAAAAAAAAATTTAAGAAATAGAAATGCAAAAGAAAAACACAGGTGTATGTATCAAAAAGTTCATGTTAGAAAGTTATTGTGGAATTTGATGTACTGGACATCTCACTGTGATGGTAAATAGGTTAAAAAATTATCTATATAAAAAAATGAGCCAGAATAGTGGGAACGAATTAAAAATAAAAGTTGTCCTATGAAGTAGTGGCGGTTGTTCTCTTGTCATCTTTTTTTTTTTTTCTTTCCTGGTTGGTTTTCTGGGGGAGGGGCCTAAGAGCGCTGGGCTGGGCCTTCACACACCTCTCCCAGGGGAGTGTGAGGGGTGCGCACATCTCAGGCTCTGTAACATGGCTCAGTGTTCTGCCCTCTGGCGAGGCTCCCAGCCCCTCATGCGAGGCAGACCCCATGCGTTCTCAGGCACACTGGCGGCTCAGGGACATAGACCTGGTTTCTCCACTGTGCTGTCTCTGGCTCAGCGCCAGGGGAGGCTGTCCTGGGTCCAGGGAATTAAGTCCCTGTCCCTAGCCTCTCAGATTCCCACAATTTCTGTCCCCTCCCCCCGGGATCCTTTGCTCTTTTTGAGTGCTTTCAACCAGTCTCCAAGTTAATACTGGTCCCCAGACACAGGGCACTCTCATATTAGGGGTATGGCTTTCCAATCGGTCACCACTGGTGACTCCCTCCCCCTTTTCTTTATCTTCTGATATCAGTCCGACGTTCCCACTCTGCTTTACCTGCCCACTGGTGTTTTCTGCCCCTGTAGAGATCCAGATGTGTATAATTCTTATCTCAGGCTGATTTTGTGGGTGATCGGAGTTCTTTGGAAGGTAATCAGCTCACTTTAGGGTACAGGTTGAAAGGGCGCCTCCTCCTACTTCCCTGCCAGCTTGTCTCCCCTCTGTTTTTTACACTACATCATTCTTAAAGGATCTACCCACCAAGAAGATCTAACAATTGTAAATTATGCCCCCAATATGGGAGCAGCCAATTACATAAAAAAACTGTTAATCAAGATAAAAAGTCATATTGATATGAATACATTAAGAGTAGGGGATCTTAACACACCTCTCTCAGTAATAGACAGATCATCCAAGCAGAAAATCAGTAAAGAAACAAGAGCATTGAATGACACATTGGACCAGATGGATATAGATATATATAGAACATTCCACCCTAAAACAACAGAATACTGGTTCTTCTCAAGTGCACATGGAACCTTCTCCAGAATAGACCACATACTGCATCACAAATCAGGATTCAACCGATACCAAAAGACTGAGATTATTCCCTGCACATTCTCAGATCAGAATTTGAAACTGGAGCTGAACCACAAGAAAAATTTGGAAGGAATTCAAACACCTGGAAACTAAAGACCACCTTGCTTAAGAATGCTTGGATCAACCAGGAGATTAAAGAGAACTTAAACAATTCATGGAAACCTATGAGAATGAAGACACTTCAGTCCAAAACCGATGGGATACAGCAAAGGCGGTCCTAAGGGGGAAATACATAGCCATCCAAGCCTCCCTCAAAAAAATTGAAAAAATCCAGAATACACCAGCTGTCTTTACGCCTTAAAGAATGGGAGAAACAACTAAAAATTAAGCCAACTCCACACACAAGAAGGGAAATAATCAAGATTGGAGCAGAGATCAATCAGATAGAACCTAAAGATACAGTAGAGCACATCAATGAAACTGGAAGTTGGCTTTTTGAAAGAGTCAATAAGCTCAATAAACCACTGGCCAAACTAATCCAAAAGGAAAGAGAGAGGACCCAAATTAATAAAATTATGAATGAAAAGGGAGAGATCACAGTTAACACCAGGAAAATAGAAACAATCATCAGAAATTATTATCAACAGTTATATGTCAATAAGTTAAGCAACCTAGATAAAATGGATGCTTTCCTGGAAAACTATAAACTTCCAAGAGTGAATCAGGAAGAAATTGACAACCTGAATAGACCAATATCTAGTAACAAGATTGAAGCAGTGATCAGAAACCTCCCAAAAAACAAGAGCTTAGGACCTGATGGATCCCTGGGTAATTCTACCAAACTTTCAAAGAAGAAATATCACCTATTCTCCTGAAGCTGTTTCAAAAAATTGAAGCAGAAGGAAAACTTCCAGACTCTTTCTATGAAGCCAGCATTACCCTGAGTCCCCAAACCAGACAAAGGCCCCACCAAATAAGAGAACTTCAGACCAATATCCCTGATGAATATGGATGCTAAGATTCTCAACAATATCCTAGCTGCTAGGATCCAACAGTACATTAAAAAGATTATCCACAAAAGACCTCAACATGAGACAGCAATCCATCAGAATCCTAGAGGAGAACATAGCCAGTAACCTCTTCAACATAAGCCACAGCAACTTCTTTCAAGATATTTCTCCAAAGGCAAAGGAAACAAAAGCGAAATGATCTTTTGGGACTTCATCAAGATCAAAAGCTTCTGCACAGCAAAGGAAACAGTCAACAAAAC
This sequence comes from Mustela nivalis, assembly GCF_964662115.1. Classification (NCBI taxonomy): domain Eukaryota; kingdom Metazoa; phylum Chordata; class Mammalia; order Carnivora; family Mustelidae; genus Mustela; species Mustela nivalis. The sequence goes on along the minus strand of NC_139022.1, from coordinate 4,999,396 downwards.
AAAGAGGCAACCCATGGAATGGGAGAAGATATTCACAAATGATAGTACAGACAAAAGGTTGATATCCAGGATCTATAAAGAACTTCTCAAACTCAACACACACAAAACAGATACTCATGTCAAAAAATGGACAGAAGACTTGAACAGACAGTTCTCCAATGAAGACATACAAATCAGACACATGAAAAAATGTTCATCATCATTAGCCCTCAGGGAGATTCAAATTAAAACCACATTGAGATACCACCTTACACCACTTAGAATGGCCAAAAATTAGCAAGACGGGAAACAACAAGTGTTGGAGGGGATGTGGAGAAAGGGGATCCCTCTGGTACTGTTGGTGGGAGTGCAGGTTGGTGCACACTTTGGAGAACAGTGTGGAGATTCCTCAAGAAATTAAAATAGAGCTTCCCTATGACCCTGCAATTGCACTACTGGGTATTTACCCCAAAGATACAGATGTTGTGAAAAGAAGGGCCATCTGTACCCCAATGTTTATAGCAGCAATGGCCATGGTCACCAAACTGTGGAAAAAAACCAGATGCCCTTCAATGGACAAATGGATAAGGAATATGTGGTCCATATACACTATGGAGTATTATGCCTCCATCAGAAAGGATGAATACTCAACTTTGTATCAACATGGACAGGACTGGAAGAGATTATGCTGAGTGAAATAAGTCAAGCAGAGAAAGTCAATTATCATATGGTTTCACTTATTTGTGGAGCATAACAAACAACATGCAGGACATGGGGAGATGGAGAGGAGAAGGGAGTTGGGGGAAATTGGAAGGGGAGATGAACCATGCAAGACTGTGGATTCTGAAAAACAAACTGAGGGTTTTGGAGGGGTGGGAGGTAGGAGGTTGGGTGAACCTGGTGGTAGGTATTATGGAGGGCAAGTATTGCATGGAGCACTGGGTGTGGTGTATAAACAATGAAGTCTGGAACACTGAAGAGAAATTTTAAAAATAAATAAAAATTAAAAAAATAAAGTCAGGGTATCCTCCAAAAGGTGAATTAATAGCCTCGTGAGGTACATGTAAGCACCCATGAATGGAATACTAGTCAGCAGTATGAAGGAATGATCTCTCATGTCCATGCAAGAACACAGATGGATCTTAATGCATATGATTACATGAAAGCAACCAAGCTGAGTGGATTATATGCTTGTGCTTCCCTCTATAGGACATTATGGAAAAGGAGACATCAGAGATCCTGAGGAGAACGGTGACCAAGAGCAGATGGGACAGGTGAATAGAGTAGGGTGATAGGTGGCAAGATGGCTGGGTCGCAGTGGACAGCCCTTCAAGGGATTGCCAATCAAGACCACAGCCTATGTCTCCTCACATCCATCAGAAGCGCTATTATAGAAACAATGGACATGAGTTGGTGAATGTGAAGAAACTGGAACCCTAGAATATCACTAATGAGAATGTAAAACATCTCAGTTGCTGTGAAAGAGTCCAGCAGTTCGTCCAAAAGCTAAATATAGATTTAATATATGATCTCGCAATTCTGCTCCAACTCTGAACCCTCAGCACTAAACCCACACTCCAACCTGAACACAGACCCTCAGAAACTGCAGCTCTACTCCAGCCCAGAAGCCCACTCCATATTGCCTGGTCTGGGTCAGCACACTTCACCCTTGTCTCTGACACAAGACCACTGGTTCTATATTTCAACCTACTATGATCACTCAACTCTTCCCACAGGCTATGTTTTGAGAATGAAATCTCCCAGGAACATGATGGATCTCCGCTGTAATCTCTGTTCCTCTGGGCATCCTCCTACCCCCAGCCCTCACACGCAGAGACTTCCAAGTGGGGATCATGGGTGGGGACCTGAGGAGGAGCAGACGCTGGAGGTGGCAAGGGTGGAGGAGAAAGGTTGAAGACAGCTCTGCAAGCCTAGTAGCAGGATGCCCAGGCCCAGAGGGAAAGGAGGGGGAAAATGCCAGGCTGACACACCATGGGGCCTGCCTGGGTAAGGGCCATTGGTGAAGCATCCTGGAGAGGATAGGGCCTGTGCCCAACCCTCATGTGGATGGACTACAGGAGAGAAGTTCTATTTCCTCCTCTACAAGTTGGGTGTGTGAAACAGGTCACCTGAAGCATTCCGCATGATCAGAAAGTGTCTGTTGGACTCCTCCAGGGATGTCCTACTGTGTTGAAGACCCGTGGTGGTCCTTCTAGTAAAGTGGCTTAGGGACTCAGGAGATCAAGGAGCTGGAGTGGTTCAGAATGTGGCCGAGCATTAGACTCCAAATCCAGCCAGAGTCTTGAAAGACGACCACCCTCATTAGAGCTTTGGGTCTTCACTTGGCAGTGGGGCCATCATCATTGTCCAGGCCTGATAAGATGGCTTTGGAGTGAACTGGGCACCCAGGGACACCGGGGAGGCTCACAGTCCTTCTCCTAGCCCTGGAACCTACCACCCACTCCTCTGCCCATAGGGCACTGGGGAGCCACGCCTGCTCACACCCACAGGTGAATTTTATTCCCCAGCATCCCACTTGAGCTGCAGTGTGAATGTTATCCACCAAGGGCCCCAAGGGAGCAACAGGGAAGGGATGGTTATTCTGGTGCCTGGTGGGAACTAGTTCTAGGCTTGTGGTGGAGTTAGCTCTTACTCAGAATCTGGTGCTGTTTCTAGCTCTGGAACTAGTTCTAGACTAAGAGCCCTTTCTGGAGCCAGCACAGGAGCTGGTGGCGTTGCAGTCTCTGTCTCTGTGTCTCTGTCAGTGCCAGACCTGATGTTGGAGTTGGCATCTTTTGTGGCTTCAAAGATGGTGATGACCCTCGCTCCAGAGCTAGCCTGGAGCTGGTGCCAGTGCTGCTCTAACTTGAGAGCTGAGGCAAGAGCTGGTGCGGCAGTTGACTCCATCTCTCTGTCTGGCACTGCATATAGTGCCAGGCTCTGGATCTGGCTTTGACGCTTTTTAATTTTGAAGCTGGCAGTAGAGCTGTCGGGACACTTGGAGCTGATGTTAGAACTGAATTTCACTTTAATATTTGTGCTGAAGCTGGAGCTAGCTCTGGAGCTATGGTAGAGATGGCAGTGGAGCTTTCTCTATTCTGGTAGCTTGTGCTCATGCTAGCTCTGGAGCTGGATAGCTCTGGGATGGGACTCAGCTCTGAAGCTGGTGCTAGACTGATGCTGTGCTAGCACAGAACTGGTTCTGGAGCTGTAGCTGGAGCTAGTTCTGCAGTTGGTGCTGGAGCTGGAGCTTACTCTCATTCTGGAACTGGTTCTGGTGCTGAAGCTGGAGCTGGTTGCAGAGCTGGTTATAACTCTGTAAGTGGCTCTGGAATGGAACCCAGAGGCAGCTCTGGGTCTACACCTGGTTCTGGAGCTGGTGCTGGAGGTTGTGCTGACTACACAGCTGTCGTTAGCTCTAGAACTGGCCTTAAAGCTGACTTGAGCTGCAGGCAGAGGACTGTTTAACCCATATGATCACCTTACCATGTGACTTCCCCAAAACAGAAAACACCCCCATTGCCTTGAGGAGAAACCCAGACCAACCCCAGAAGCATATCCTAAGAAGTGTCCCCAGACTGCAGTTCACCAGAGTCATGGGCTGAGGTCACTCTTTGCTCCTGTCTTACTTGGCCATCCCCCTCACTGTCATCTGGCTAGGTCTCCTGGCCCTCTGGCTCTGCCTCCATGGGGTCCAGCTAGGCAAGAGCATCTGGGCAGAGCGGCAGGTCCAAACTAGCATGTTCAGGTCTGCTTGGCCCACTAGCAGAAACCCTCCAGGAACTAGTCCAGCCAGGCAGCCAGGACTGGGGAGAAGGTGCTGGGGGGAAGGCAGACAGGCAGCAGATTCAGAGGACACCCAGGCAGAAGAGCCCATAGCAGTACCCATACAAACCCCTATAGCCCATACTTGGAGGAGCAGTCCTTCCCCCAAGGAGGGGACAGTCCTTATTATGAAGAAGGAGACTGACAGAGATGGTCCCTTTCCCTCTTCTGCCTAGAAGATCGCCACATAGAAGCAGCCAAAGTAGGGTCTGGAGAGTTGCTGTCTACCGGTGGGCAAACATCTTGGTCTCTTATTTGGGGGATGAGAATTGGAGGTAATTTTTCTTTAAATGTTTAGTAGGATTCACCAGTAAAAGGTTTTATACTTTCTCTGATTCTAGGAATTTGTGTATTTCATCTAGATTATCCAATTTGATGTTCAGTTGTTCATAATCTCTTATAATAAACACTTTTATCTGAGTCCTGTCTACATTTCTCTTAGTCAATCTAGCTGTTCTTACAATTTTTTTCTTTTTTTTTCATTTTATTTTATTTCTTTTCAGTGTTCCAAGATTCATTGTTTATGCACCACACCTAGTGCTCTATCAATTTGTGCCCTCCATAATAACCCCCACCAGGCTCACCTAACCCCCCACCCCTCCCCTCCACATCTTCTTTATACATTCGTCCATTGAAGGGCATCTCGGCTCCTTCCACAGTTTGGTAACTGGGCATTGCTGCTATGAACATTGGGGTACTGGTGCCCCTTCTTTTCACTGCATCTGTTTTTTTGCTTTACCTAGACTTAAATCCTCCTGGGGTTCTGTCTGGGACCTCAGAACTCCTTTTGCTGCTGGTTTCTTATCCACGGTAAAGATTTGTGATGCAGAATTTAGACACCGAGTCACCTTGTTCCATAAGCATTCCTGCTCCCTGTACACAAGGAGTTCCAGCATCCCCACAATGCCTTGCACAAGAGTTCACAGTGGGAATGGCACCGACTATGGTCACTCCTGACTGGGTGATGCCTGATGACTGTGTCCTGGTTAAGTCATGAGGGGTGCAAACTTTTCCCATGAGAACCCGAGCAGAGGGGAGCTACCAGAAAGGATGATCCATGGGCAGCACGCACACTACCTCACCCATGAAATACCGGAAATGTTCCAATCCGGCTGGGAGACACATGTGCCCTGAGCTTGCTGGAGTGCCCTTCCAGGTCCTTCCCCGGGACAAGGAGCTGAAGGGCTGCACCAGGCAAGCCAGGGAGTCTCCAGTGCACCCAGTCTCCTACTGCCAACATGTCCCACTGCAGAGGCAAGAGCCGGATGAACGACGGGAACAATGCTGAGTGAGCCCCCTCCTCCCCAATGGCTGCAGATGTCAACCACTTGCCCAGCACGGCTCAGGCCCAGGCCCAGGCCCAGTGACAGTGCCAGTCTCCATGCTGCTCTAAAAGTACCCCTCAGATGGATTAACTCTGAACTGCACAGACCTTGATAAACAACCTTGATAAACAATCAGGGTGGGCCTCATCCAATCAGGGGAAGGCCTGAAGGCAAGGACAGAAGTTTCCCAAGGAAGCAATTCTGCCTCCAGACTGAGTTTGCAGATTTTGGACCCAAGACCACAAAGTCCCCCTTCCCTGGGTCCCTGGCCTGCCCTGCTCCTCTCCCCCCTCCTTCCCCCACCATCTCTTGCTCCATCCTGTGGGTTCCACTTCTCTGGAAGTGGAACCTACTTCCTACTACTACTACTGTCACTGTTGAGTGGCACTGAATGGTGCAGATCTGTGCAGGGGTTCTGAGCAAAGTCATAGACTCAGACATCGAGCACACGGGAAGGGTGAGGGAGGGATGACAGGGGGCCCTGGACACCTGAAACAAGGTCCAGGCCGTCGCTGGGTGCGCAATCACAGAGGTGGACCCAGAGCTTGACGGACAAAGGAAGTGCTGTCACAAGTGAGGTAGTTACAGGGCCAGCCAACCCTGAGGTGCCTGTGAATGATGTTCCTGTGATGGCTGGGGGCCTGCACGAAGGGCAAGGTAGGAGGCCTGGCGCAGCGCCCCAACCACACAGACGTCTTTAGCTGCAGACTCTGGGTGGGAGTACAGGGGACACACAGGCCAGTAGAGGGAAGGCAGGCTCCATGTAAATAGTGGGTGTCCTGGGGGGACAGACACGGAGGCCCTGGGCCCAGAGTGCCCCCCCTACACAGAGGGGCTTGCAGGGGAAGATGTAGAAGAGCAGGGACACAGTCCCACTGCAGAGGGGTCCCGCGAGATGAGCCAGCCGCCTCACACTGCTGTCCATGGGAGGCCTTTGGGCTTGGATGCTGGTCGTTGCTGAGGGAAGGCTGAGGCTGTCAGGAATCCAGCCACATGCTGCCCCCACGCATGGGTCCCCAGGCATTCTTGCGGCCTCCTGGCCGCAGATCTCATTTCACAGCACCTCCATACCCACCCCTCACTGGATCCAGAGCACTCAGCCCAGCCGAGCCTCATGAAGACAAGGGGCCCAAGCCCTCTGCACAGGCACCAGGGTCCCAGGATGCCAACAGAGAGCCAGGAAAAGAGCACACCCTTAAGAGCAGGAGCCACAGCTGGAACACCTGAGGCCACGAGGCTCCACGGAGAGGTGACAGGTCCCATGGCACACAGTATACAAAACTTTATTTCCAGAAGGGACTGTGGGACAGACAGCCTGCCTTCCAGGCCAAGCCTCATGCACTAGATAGACTCAGTGCTGGCCACGACCTCCTCCAGCTGCTGCAGGAGCTCCTCCGGCCGCGGGGAGAACATGCCAGTGTCCACTTTCTGGAAGTCGGGGTGGGCCACCACAGATGCCAGCACCTCCGTGATCCGGCTGACATCAAACGCAGCCTGATGGGGGCCCAGCCCAGAACCTGCACTGCCCTCCATGGCACCAGAGTCCGTCCCTTCCGCCAGGAGGAGGAGCCTCCGTTCAGCAATGACCTTGAGAAAGTGGTAAAATTCTTCAAAGTTGATTCCAGTGCAGGACCTCATGATGACCTGGCCAGAGAAGATCAGCTATGAGTCGCAGCTTGCCCACAGCTCTAGACAAGGGTCTGTGGATGATGGGCAGAGCCCAGAGCTTCCTGGGAGCCAGTTGGAGATGGGTCTGAGTCTTGCAGCCTGGAAGCCCCAGCGTCCCGCCTCAGGATCAGATTGATCTTCACAGGCAGGAGAGCAGCTGCCATGTCCCCAAGACCACAGCTCTGGCCTCATAGACCAAAACCTGCTCTGAGAATGCAGGCTGCCCCATGCCCTCCACCACTGCAGACCTATTCACAGTGAGCTCCACTGGTCAGCCCCCGAGGCAGTCCCAGCCCTGGTCCTGCCAGGGTCCTGCAGAGCTCCCCCCCACTCCTTCCCTCCCACCCTGGCTAGCCTACCTGGCAATGATGGTGCCAGTCTGGCATAGTTTCCTTCCACTGGCTGACCTCCTGCTGCACGGCCCGGAGCTCTTGCTGCAAGAAGTGCCACATATTGGCCAGATTACAGCCATTGACCCAGTTATGGTTGATGGAGATGGTGTCCTCCTGTATGGGGTGGAGCGAGATGTCCCCATGAGCCCACTGCAGACGGTCCCCAGCCCCTGTCCTGAGGTCCCCGCAGTCCCCTCAGCAGGGAAGGGCTGCGGAGATAGGAGCTGTCTTCTGAGTACACAGCTAACCAGGAGCGGGGCTCCCCTGGGAGCCAGGGAAACTCCGGTGTATAGGGACCCACTGTGGCCCAGGGAACAAGGACGGGGGTGGCGTCCTTCTCTGGAATCTGTGCAGACCCTCCCAGGAGGCAGTCAGCCCACTGTGGGATCAGGAGGGGTACCCTGGCCCTCTCTCTGTGGAAGGCATCTAAAAGCGTGTCAAGGGAGAGTAGTGCTGCCAGGCAGGCTGAGGGACAGGGGATGGAGAGATGGGTCCTCCAGGGCCCCAGGGTGGCCCCCGACCTGTTTGGGCCACGTCGCAGGTGTACGTGGTGTGGTGTGTACACACTGTGGGGTGTGCCCATCTTACCAGGTTGTGGACTTGGTGGTGCCAGCCACTGGGCACAAAGACCATCTCGCCTGCCTCCTGTGTGAGCTCCAGGGCCGGGCTGCAGTGCCCGTGCCTGGGGTACAGGTGGCTGTCGAGGAGTGCAGGCGAGGTCACATCATAGGGCAGGCCTCCGTGGCGATCCCGCAGGGCTTCTTCCTGCCCCGGAGGGAAGAAGAGCCACTTTTTCCTCCCACAGATGTTGGCAGACCAGCTGAAGGAGCGGAAGATGTCGGCATGGAACGGTGACCTGTGGAACCTCCTGTTGGCATCTGGTGAACCACAGCTGGTCTGGCTCTTCAGGAAGACAGGCCCCCGAGCTCACACCTCCCCCCTCTGAGAGCCCCAGGGCAAAGTGCGCAGGGAGACTGAGGAACCCGGGCAGCCTCCCCATGGCCCAGGCATCTCTGAGGCCCTGACGGAGCAGACAGGGTGGGGGGAGAGTGTGTGGGGGGCAAGGGCGAGGCGCAGAAAGGGGATCAGGAGAGGACACACGTACCAGGAGCCAGCAGGCCCCATGTAGACAAAGCGGTAGTCATCCACATCCAGGGCGTCCCAGTATTCATTGAGCCAGTCAGACGAGAAGTACACAGGCAGGGTGAACACGTCCTCCACTGAGGAGTCCCTGCAGGGAATACCATGAGCCTCTGGCGGGAAGGGCCCCCTCCTGGCACCTGTGCCACAAGCCCGTTAGACAGCCAGAGGTCTGGACAGGCACAAATGACCCTGAGCCGCCTTCTGCAACCAGTGTCCACACTAAGGCTGATCACCTGCGCTCGTCCAGCCACCACGTGACAACAGCCCCAAGTGACCGCACCTGAGCGCCGTCCGGGGAACGAAGCCCCATCATGAGCAGGTGAAACAGCATTGGGGGCCATGATGCTGCTTAGGTGACCCACACAGGCAGCCCCGCAATTGTTCCAGCCCCCTCCTGGACCAGGTCCAGGACCTCTGGGCTCTAAGTACCTCATCTGCATCCTGCTGCTCTCCAGGACCCCTGGGCCTCACCCATGCTCTCGCCCCGCCTGTGACCTTGAGTCCGCAGAGTGAATGCACGACCAGTGGCCCATGTCCGCTGAGGTCCCTCTCCCCTACCCCACAGCCGTCCACTCCTCCTGATCCCAAAGCCTGCCCCACCACCAAAACAACGGTCCCTCCAAGGGGAGTCACCAACCCAGCCCCAGGCAGAGTGCACCTCTCCCAGCAACACATGGAGCAAGCTTCCAGAGTAGCTCACACATCACTTACGGTCGGAGGCCACGATCAGGGAGAGCCCAAAGAGCACCCAACCTCTTGTTCCCTCTGCCACCACGCCTTTGCGACCGTCAGACTCCCATGGAGCCCTGAAATCCTTGCTCAGGTATCACATGCCCTTGGGCCACCTCTGTCTTCCTGACGTCCCTATACTGCTTATTCCAGAGTTTCCAGAGAAAATACGTAATATTCAGTCCAAACTGACCTCCCTGCAACAGGCAAGTCTCCAGAACAAGTATGTCCCATGTAATACCCAGAACTCACTCACTGCCTAACTGAAGCCCACAGCCACCATGCAGGAGCACTGGGTCCAGGAGTCCTAGGTGCCCCTGGGTCAGAAGTCCCTGGGGGCCTCGACCAGGGCCTAGGTGTCCCTGATCCACCCCCTGGCCAGCTCTCCCTGCCAGACAAGATGTAGCAAGGCAGGGAGCATCTAGGGCACGACGGGTTGAGATGCACCTTTGCACGGGTCTTGGGAACCACAAAGGAGCCTTGGTTTTCACGTTAGGGAAACCAGAATTCAATCTCTGACTCGCTTATACAGAACTGACTGAGCCGGTATTGTATCTATGACAGCTGCTGGGGTGAGGAAGACGATCTCTGCTTGTGCCAGCACACCTGGCTGGGTGGGGAATGGGCACAAAACCCAAGCAGCCCCTCTGAGCATGGATGTGGATGGGATGGGGCACCCACCAGTGTGAGCTATGTCCCAGAGCACCGGTGGTAGCTCCCCATAGGGAAGAAGGCTGTGGCCGGACCCCAGGTCTCTGCTAGTGAGTGAGGAAGACGCTGTGCAGGCCAGGCCCAGCCTTGCTGAACGGAGACAGGGGAGCAAGACGGTGCCAGACGGGAGGGAGTGGGGGGAGCCAGCGTAAGCCAGACCCGGCAGCACAGCTGCCCATAAGGGCTGAGCCCAGGGCAGCCCCCAGAGGGGTAAGGCTTGCACGGGAGGTTCCAACCACCAGGACACAAGGGAGGCACCGGCCTCAGCCCACCCGGGCTCCCCACCAACCCCCGACGAGAGTGGCCAGCCCCATGAGGGGCGGAGCCCGAGGTGCACGCAGGGGAAGGACCAGCCACCCTGTGTGGGGGTGGGGCACGCCCCCCCCCCGCGCCCCTCACCTGCACAGGTGCCAGTCCTTGAGGTACAGGCAGCCCCGCGGGGACGAGTAGCCGCTCTCGATGTGCTCAGTCCAGTAGCGCAGGTAGTCGCGCAGCAGCATATGCTCCTTGGGGTGCGCGTTGTACTCCTGCCGCCCGCAGTCGGCCACCGGCACCACGGCGTCCCCTGCGACACCGACAGGTGGTGACGCCCGAGCCCCGCGCCGCCCCGCGCCGCCCCCCGCCCCGAGCCCCCGGCCCGCGCCTGCACCGTAGGTCCGTAGCAGGTGCTGGAAGTCCGGCCGCCCGCCCGGCGTCACCCAGCGCCGCCTGCCGCCCCAGCCCTCGGTGAAGGCGCACGAGAAGACGCACGGCACGTTGGGGAGGAGGTAGCGCTTGAAGAAGTCAGCGTACGAGAAGGAGGCGGGGCTCGCGATGAAGTCCACGCGGCCCGGGGGCGCGCCTGCCCCGCCAGCCGGCTGCCCCCGCAGGCGTCGGAAGTGGCTCTCTGCGAACGCTAGCGTCTCGCGGTCCATCCCCGGCCAGGCCCGGCCCGGCCCCGCCTCAGGCCCCTCGCTGCCCGGCCCTTTAAACCAGGAGGTGACGCGGAAGTACTTGCTACAACTACTTCCGGAGCAGACGCCTCCGTGCCAGCCGGTGCGAAAACCGCGCGGCACAGGCTCTTGGAGACTGAGGTCGGCCCGGCGCGGGCGAGCGGAATCAAGAGAACGCTGCCACAGTTCCTGCCCGAGGACGAATCTCGGTGCGCCGGACCCTGGGCGCACGCGCAGAGCAGCCTACGGCCCCCGTTTTGCGCAGGCGCGGCAGCGGCCCACAGCACCTCTGGAGCTAGGGCTCCGTCCCGCGTCCCACAGCTCCAGAGCCGAGTCTCGCCGTCTGCGCACCTTTGCGGTGACACAGGTGAAGCCGCGCCCCCAGTCCGCGGTCGGGCCTGGGCCGCAGTCCTTCCGGCCCTCTCCGGCTTAGTCCCGCCAGCTGCTGCTGCCGCGATAAGAACTCCCGTTCTGACCGAGGGGCGGTGGGGCCCGGGGGGCGGTGGGGGCCGGAGCGGAGCGGCGGGAGCCCGGAGGGGGACAGTGGGGATGGGGGCCCGAGGGGGGCGATAGGGGCCCTGAGGGGATGCTGGGGGCTGAGAGGGGAGACGGTAGGGGGACGGTGGGGGCCCGGAGGGGGGCGGGGGGCCCGAAAGGGGTGCTGGGAGCCCGGAGGAGGCCCTGAGGAGGATGCTGGGGGCCCGGAGGGAGGCAGTGGGGATCCTGAGGAGATGCCGGGGGCCGAGAGGGGAGACGGTGGGGGCCGAGAGGGAGACGGTGGGGACCCGGAGGGGGCGTGGGCGCCCTGAGGAGATGCTGGGGGCCTGAGGGATATTGGGGTCCAAGGGGTGGTGGAGTCTTGCAGTGGGTGGTAAGGGAATGCCTGTGTGGGGAATGCAAAGTGACGATTTGAGGCTGCACATCAGGACGGAAGTGCGTAGGGAGGGGTGACAGGTCGGGGTCTGAGCGTGCTGGAGGAAACGTGTGAGCGCCAGCCTGCCCCCAGTCTGGACAGGAAGAGCGCAGGCTCCTTGCTCCGGGAGCTTGCAGATGGCACAAACGCGGAACGGGCTCGGGAGGGTACAGGGCTGGGCAGAGCCTCCCCGGTCTCTCAACTGGTCAGGCGCAGGAAGGAACCACCAGGGCCGCTCATCCCCGTGACTGAGGGACAGATGCACCTGGGCAGTCTTGCATGCGGTGAGAGGGGCCTGACTCGGCCCTGCAGCTGCGCATTTACAGCTCTGACTTGGTGACCATGCTTCCAGAAGTCTGGGTGCCATCGTACGTCATTCCTGAACAGAGGGGACACGCTCAGTGACAGGGTGGGGTGGGTGGGGTGAGTGCCGCCCCTCTGTCGAATGAAGAAGATGCCACCCTGTTTACCTTTGCAGGGGAGAGAAGGGAGCTCTCCTCAGGTGGGACTCTGAGCTTTGGTGGGGGCTGCAGGGGGACCCTGGCCACGTTTCCTGAAGCTTACCCCAAAGGATAGCAGGGTGGACCGCAGATCAGGAAAGGCAGAGGAGAGGGGGCTGGGAATGGGATGAGTTTGGGAGCGTCTGCGTCCTGGGCGGAGCTGAGCACACCAGCGAGGCGGGCAGATGGGGCAGCACGGAGTGTGTGATCCCGTGTGTGCTGAGCTGCCTGCCCAGTTGCCTCGCTGTGCCTGGTGTGGTGCATGTGTGGGGTTCGTCACGGGGCCAGTGTGCATGGAGTCAGGGAGAACATGCGAGGGGGTCATTGTGGGGAGGAGCCCCCTGGTCCCGTGCACGCTGGACTCCTCAACACATTTTGAAATGCAGCTGTTTTTACAGGCACCCCTTCATTGCTTCCTGTGTGAAGTCTCCTCCTTCCCCCCCATACACACATAAACACACACACACGTGGTCTCTGAAGTATGTGTGTAAGTGTCTACTGTTTCTAGGCTTTTTTAAAGAAAGTGACCATGCACTGTCCACATCTTGCTGCAAGTCGACTGAATGCTCCTTGATTTTTGGATTGCAGTTGTGAATGCAGATCATGGGAGGCAGTCAGGAAAAGTGTGGGAAGCAGTGTTTGCTGTTGTCTGAAGATTGAGAAAACGTGAGGAACGTGTGTGTCTCGGGAGAAATACGAAATTGAGATAGGTGTTGACTGGAAAGAATCCCGGGATTCTGACTCCTTGAAGCTCAGGTCTTGAAACCAAGTTTCCTACAAAGGGGGAGGCTTTGGGCCAGAGGTCCGTGTGCCCCCCAGGATTGTTGGCACAGCCCAGCCAGGAGCCAGGCTGGGACATGGGACGTTGTGTTCTGTGCTGTGCTTCCTCTCGTCCACACGGTGGCCCTCTGGTGCTGGAGCTTGGGCTGCAGTGCCAGCTGTGTCCCCAAAGGCCCCCCGGCACCTTCTGGGAACCCTGAGAGAAGTCCTTTCTTGAGCCCCACTCGGACCTACTGAGTCAGAGCATGGGGGCGGGCAGGACGCTGCTCTGAGCCCTGACGGGGCCCAGCCATGCAATGTGCCCACAGCGGGAGGGGAGAGAACGCAGCAGAAGTAGGGACAGGTCCTCGTTCTCCTTTCTGAGGGTGAGAAGGACGGTGCACACCATGGGAGAAGGCCATGTTGTGGCCCTGAGACCCCCCAGCAGCTCATGTGAACCTCCCAGGTCGAGAGTGGGAGCAGGAGGTAGAGGTAATGGAAAAGGTGGCCGCAGACGCCGGGAGACACTGCTCCCACTGTTCTGCCTCCAGACCGCCTTGTGTTCAGGAGGCCTTGGAACGGGCGTGAGACGTCACTGGTTCTGTCCCTCTGGAAACTGACTAAATATAGGTTGTTTACTTGGTGCCGAGGCCCACTCCAGGCCACAGGCCAGGCACCGGCACTGAGCGACGTCCACATCCAACAGTGCATCGTACGGAGGACCGTGCCCCATTCACATGCCTGCTCACGCCTCGCCATGAGTGTCCTTGGAGTGCTGTCCTGGGGTCTTCCCATCCTCATTCAGCTCCATCCCAGGTTCAGCTCAGGGTAACGTAGGCTCCAGGTTGAAGAGGCGAGGACGAGACAAGGCCTCCAGGAACATAGCATAGATCAGACACCCAGGTCAGCAGGAGGGAGGAGGAAGACCAGTTGAGGAAACAGTCGCTGTTTCCATGTGTTTACCTGCTGCCCACGATGGGCTGGCCTTGTGCCCATGGCACCCTCCTCCTCATGTTAGGCTTGTCTGGCGTGTAGACAGAACCTGTCAGCATGTAGGCTCCTGGGAGCTCTGGCAGGTGCCATGTGGTTAGTGTAGGGTCTGTTACCAGGGAAGGGGAGCCCTTGGAGGTAGCTGTGGGCAGGAGGGGAGGGGGCCGCTGGAGGCCTCAGGGCTGGGAGTGAGAGACCAGGGAGGAAGCATGCTGTGGTGGACAGAGGTGGGCAGTACATTTGGCCACCTGGAGGCCTGGGTGGAGCAACCCATACAGGGGGAGGTACCTGGTGGTGGGACCCTCTCTGGGAGGAACGGTGATTGGAGAGGGCTATGGGGAGATGGGGAGGGGCCCCTGATCTGCCCTAAGGTGGAGAGCTTAGGGAGTCTGTGCTAACTGGGGAGAGGGTCTAGGACAGGGAGGACAAGCGTCGTGGCCCCTGTCTGGTGAGTGAGGACAGACACAGTCCTGTGTCTGCCGTCTTCGGCTGCTCCCACTGTACGATGCCAGAGCTGTGCTCTTGCCACAGGGACCATAGGTTCACAAAGCCTAAGGCACTCACTCTCTGGCATTCAGAGAAGTGGGATGGCCAGGGGTGGGAAGGAAGGATGGAGAGGTGGGTGTTGTTGGGATGGGATGGGATCGAGGGCATAAGAGCAGGGGCGCTGCTTCCCCCCATCAGCACTGGGGAACAGGGCACCTGCAGAACACCCAGGGTAGGTGTGGCAGGTGAGCTTGCAGCTGAGGGAGAGCGAGGGCATAGGATTGTTCTTGCCCCGGCCATCCCTTTCATCTTGTTTACTCGTCTGTAAGCCTGTGGTAGAAAGCACGCTGGCCATGGCTTCTCCCTGTGCTTCTTCTGGAATCGCCAGGCCTGACTGCTGTCCCCGCAGCACTCACGCACAGTTCACAGTCTGTCTGAAGAGTGGCTCGGGCAGAGCAGGGGACATGCAGCTCTCACATGCAGTGCACAGTCTGTCTGAAGAGTGGCTTAGGTGAAGCAGGGGACACGCAGCCCTCACATGTGGTGCACAGTCTGTCTGAAGAGTGGCTTAGGTGGAGCAGGGGACACACAGCCCTCACATGTGGTGCACAGTCTGTCTGAAGAGTGGCTTAGGTGGAGCAGGGGACACACAGCCCTCACATGTGGTGCAGTCTGTCTGAAGAGTGGCTCGGGCAGAGCAGGGGACACACAGTCCTCACATTCAGTACACAGTCTGAAGAGTGGCTTGGACGGAGCAGGGGACATAGTGACAGGTCCTCTGTTCCTCCTGCTCATGGTTCATTCCTGTCTCTTTGTCCTTGGTCTTTGAATTCTGGCGGATTTCAGAGTTGGTGCTGTTCCTCAGTCTTCAGTCACTTTAGTGGAGGATAAACAGGCCCAGAGGGGGAAAGAATGTGCTGCAGACCCTGCAGTGCCCTACCCCATCACTGGAGTTGGAGCTCAGGAGTCCCCAGGACACAGGCTTTTGTTGGGAGGAACTCAGTGTCCACACAGCAGCAAGCTCGCCAACACGGACAGTGCTAAACAACATAGGCCTTCCCTCTTTGTGGGTGGGAGATGGTGTGTGGCTCGGGTGGCTGAGTGGCAGGAGGGTCCCTTCGGCCAGGAGGACCAGGGCCAGACTGGCTCCAGGTGCTGACCGGCACAGCCAGCATGGTCTGGGGTGGGGCCCCAGTACCTGGACTCTGACCTTGGTCTTAGACTGGGAAACACCAAAACTTTAGTTGGTATCCCCTGGTTCTAAGAATAGAGGTCTTTCCACCCCGATGAGTCCGTGTGACAGCAGCAGCCTCATGGCACCAGGGTGCTGGTGGGGACCTCGCGGGTCTGGGCTGATAGGCCCCCAGGCGGGCCGCACCCTGTAGTCTGTGTTTGTTCCAGAGTCAGGTGGATGTCCCTCTTGCTGGGGACAGATGTCTGAGCAGGACACATTTGCTCTCTGGTTCCCTCTGTCCAGCGAGAGACGAGACCCCAGAGGAGAGGCAGCCACACCGTGTCTCTGCACCATAGGCTCGGAAGACTTGTGTGTGAGCTCTCTGGAAGGTGACTTGATGTTGGGCCTTTACTGGCCACTCCCAGAGCCCTCCTGTGGTCCCATGGGAGCTTGCTGTCTGCTGGATGCATCGCTTACTCCCCTGGCACTTGGTTCTGTGTAATTAGGAAGCTCCCTGCGACGCAAGATCTTTTCTCATCTTGCCCATCTTTTGTTGCCTGATGGGGCATCACGGAGCAGTCTGGGCCCTAGTACAGTGTCACTCCATTAAGGAGCCAGTCAGGTTTCTGTGGACCCTGAGCTGCAGCAGCCAGGGACCATGTCAGTGTCGGCTCCATAGGGCCTGCTGCTCCACAGGGACTGTGGGGCCTAGAGCCCATGGCCAAGATTCAGAGACTCCCTGAGGCCCTGGCCACACTGCGAAGGCCACGCTTCTTGGTATCGTAAGAGGTGACAACAGTGATTTGTTCTCCCATGTTTACAAGTGAGGCCATTCCATGACCGTGTGTGCTCGTGGCAGCAGGAGGCAGGGGGGTGGAAGACAGGCCCCAGACAACTGGACCTCAGGCCACGAGGGAGTTGCACGAGGCACTCCCAAGCCTAGATGTGGCCAAGTCCTCATCACGTACTTGTGGTGTGACCTTGCAGAGGTTGTCCTTCTTCCCGGCTTTGTGGGTGCTCTCTGGTCAGTGAGAGGGCGCACACGGTGCTCTGGAAGGGTTGTCTCACATCCATCATGCCTGACTGCAGACTCTGTCAGCAAACGCAAACTGTAAATGTGAACAGTGCACCTTTGCTGCTTATGGTTGGGTAAAAGTGCAGACAGATGTATACCTGGAGCTAGATGATGACACAGAACATGATGAAATTTGTGGGCAATGCAGGAAGAGAAAGGTCTGCCCGTAGGATGGTTTCCTTATGATGAAGACTTCAAGAGGAGATCGTAGTGTGGGAACGTGTGAGGAGTATGTGTTGGTGGGGTTGTCACAGCAGAAGTGGTGTTCTTATGAAGGGTCTGGCAGTCGCATCAAGCCATGGACCCTGGCTCGGGTGGGGTGGGCCTCCATCCTGCCTGTACCGGGGTGGTGTGGGTCCCCAGTGTCCCCAGCACCCTGAGCTGTCCTATTGTCTGCAGTCTAGGTGTGCTGACACATGCTCCCCTCACCCCTCCACTAACCTGTCCCTCTCCTCCAAAGGCGGAGTGGCCGTGGCCGTGAGACAGACCAGCCTGGGAGCCAGATGAGCAGAGAGATCTGCGTGCACTCCTGGCCTTGCTCCTACTACTTAGAACCGGAGAAGCGATGGGTTTCTGGAAAGCTTTCGTTAACAACGCACTCCCTGAGATTTGCAGCTGATAAAACTGGGGAGGCCCTAGTCAGCTTCCCCCTGTCCAGTGTGATTGAGATCAAGAAGGAGGCTTCTCACTTTGTCTTTAGTTCCATCACTGTTCTGGAGAAGGACCACGTCAAGCACTGGTTCAGCTCCTTGCAGCCCAGCCGGAATGTGGTCTTCAGCATCATCGAGCATTTCTGGAGAGAGTTGTTGCTGTCTCCGGCGGAAGTGCCACTGCCTGCGACTAAGGGGAAGCAGCTGACAGGTCTGATGGCCTGTTCCCAGAAGCGCCTGGAAGAGACAGCCCGTGTCCTCCACCATCAGGGTGAGCAGCTAGACAGCATCACCAGGGGCCTGGAGAAGATGGACTCTGACCTGGATGTGGCTGACAGGTACTGGGGTGCTTCGGACATAGGGGTTACGCCCCTGCCGTGCACGGTTATAGTGGGCGGGCAATGGCCTGGTGCAAAGCTCCAGTTTCATGTGAACAAGGGGTATGGCTCATTTCATCCCATGGGGAAAACTGGCCAAGAGGCCAGGTCACACACACAAGGTGTGCTGTTCTGCACAGCCCTGTAGCCACAGGGTTTGAGCTGAGGCTCTGGCTCCAGGAGCTGCCACTTTTGCTGCCACAACAGCCACTCCCAAACCAGGGACCCCCCCCCTTCAAACATCAGGGACCCCAAGGGGCTGTTGTTTATGTGAGTATGTATGCCAGTCCTGCTATGTTTTTGTAAAAACTGAGACATTGAAAATTCATGAGCTGTTCATTTGAAAAGCGTGATAACAAACCCACGACCTCATAACATAAGTACCTTTGTACTCTGCTCTAGCTTTGCTGGAGCAGACACGTTTAGTGGGAAGAATGGCACCATCAGGATTCCACATCTCCTTCCAGAAGGACTTTGTCAGACACAGGCAGGCGTCCCACATGCTTCAGCAGCCTGCCTCTCGTGTGCTCCTGTGTCCCGGGGCTGCAGGTGCTCCCTGCACATACAGGACAGCGAGGGCAAAAAGCTGAGTGGCAGCTGGTGCCACTGTGAAGAAACAGACCCCAGAGGGTCCCGGATAGCCCAGCTTGTCCAGCGCGGCACTGACCCTAAGCTGCGTTCTGTGTGAGAGGCACTTAGTGCTTATGAAGGCTGCCTGAGAGGTCCAACCAGGTGGCCACCTCTCGCTATGGGCCCTGAGCATAGGCACCAAGCCTCACATCAGAGCTGCGCAACCCCATGTGACCCCACTTTTCGGGATATTCTGTCCTGAATGTCTGCTTGGTAAAGGGCTAGCACTGCAGGGGGCAGGGCCCCCGATCTTACCCTTAGGAGGGGTGCCTGTGGCGGCCAAGGTGGGAGGTCCTCAGATTTCTGTGAGTTTCCATCCTGGGAACATAGCTGGGCAGTTTCTACCCTTTTGTGCCATCTTGGGGCCAGGGACATCATGGGACTGAGTGGTGGGCAGGAGTGATGTAGGTCACTTCCAGGCCTAGTCTCTGAACACTTCCCACCCCACCTGCCATCCATCTTCCCTCACCTGTGGCCTCGTGCGGAGAACCTACTCTGGGACCCTGGCCTGAGCTGGACCTTGGTGGCCACATGGCCTTGCAGAGCTGGCCAGATAGTCTTCTGGAGTCAGTCCAGCCCCAGCCCTCCGCTAGAGAGCTACGTGGGCATTAGACAGTGAGAATCTAGGGAAGAAGACTGCACCAGCTGGAGAGTAGTGAATCAGCATTGTCACACACTGCTGTTGGTTAATCCTTTCAGAGAACAATCTGCCAGTTTAGAAATGTTCTTTTAACAAAAGGCAAAGTGAAAAGACGGACCTGAGGAGAGGAGAAGATGCTTGTAACACGCATTCACATTCCCACCCAGGGATGTATACCTAGCGAGGCAGAGAGCTCGCAGGGCAGAATTCAGTAGAGAGATGGCTGGAGGCTGGTGACTGAGAGCCAGCTGCTGTTGCAGAGATCCACCGATCCTGGGGCTGCTTCCCCACACAGAGGTGCAGAGGAAGGTCGGCATCTCAGGCAAGTCGCGGGCTGTGCTCTGGCTCACAGCCCACGGCCCCATGTTGGCTCCATGGCTGCATCAGAAGCTGCTGGCAGTATTCTACCAAGCCACTGGGAAGAGGCACAGGGAGGGCTAGGGCCCATAGCCTTGTCTTTAAGCGGGTGAGCCCAGCCCACAAAAGAGAGGTACTGGCACCCCAGTAAGTAGAGAAAGGTAGATTAAACCAACACGTGTAGGTGTGGGATAACACTGATGGCTGGACAGGGTGTGGGTCGGGATGAGAAGCCTCGTGTCACCATCACTGACAGGACTTGGCTTGGCCACCCGTAGGACGTAGCAAAGTCGAAGGTGCACAGACCCCATGACCAAGCCCTGTGTATGTGCTGGGGCACACGTGCCGAGGCAGCCGTAGTCATTCAGCCCTCAAGGGGATGTAGTGATGAGTCACAACTCTGCAGTATTTGAATGGAGGTCGGTCAGAGCTGCCAGCTGAGGAAGAGTTCTTGAGACACCTTCAGTGCATGGTGGTCATTTCATCAAAGCTTGGGCACCGGACCTGTGGGCAGAGAGAGCTGCTGCTGCCTGCTGCTCCCTGCTGCCACCTGCTGCCAGGGGTTACCATGAGCAGAGGGTTCCATACTTTGGGGGTGGGGGAAGTAAAGACAAGGGAGGTTCAGAAGGGTCTTTGTCTGCTAAGGAAGACACAGGATACCGGAGCCCTTGCTTTGTCAAGCCAAGATGGTTCTCCTTATAACAAGGGAGCTTCCTGGAGGAGCGGGATAGCCTGCCTGCCTCGGGTTTGCCAGCGGGCTGCAGGTTAGGACAGTTCATTTCACCTGCCTGTCCTTCTGCCTTTGTTTCCCACATCACTGCTGACTCAGACGCAGCGCTCAGATTCCTGTGGAGCTGCACAAACCGACTTGGGTCCACTTCAAAGCCGGGTTATAAAACAAAACCAAGCTGCACGTAGACGTGGACAGCAGAGCACCACTTTAAGAGTTTTCAAATGGGCAAAGTAGCAGGATGGCAAAAACGCAGGGAGCACTGACCTACGGAAGCCCGAGCTGGAGGGGTGTGCACCGGCCATACGTGCCACAGCTCTACGGAGAGCTCCCACAGAGCTGCCCAAGGGCCCTCCTCATAGGGGCCTCCTGGCTTGTGGGGGCGTCCTGGCTCGTGGGGGTCGTTGGCTCAGGTGTTCGGTGAGCATGAGACATGTTCTACCTCTCCCTTTTAAAGTGTGTTCCTTCTGGAACTCTCCTCATCTAGCTATTGGCCATTCTGTTTTGATCTTTGATAGCGTTCACATTCTCTCCTTGTTTATTCTACTGCTTTTTGAGTTTTGTCTTCTTTCTACCCTTCCATTTTTGTGATCTTTTTAATTTCTAAGATTTATTTAATCTTCAAGTGTTCCTTTTTGGATAGACTGTTTTGTTTTCTGGGCAGCTGTTTTCTTCATCTCTTGGGATTTTCTGGATAGCCTTTTGCAGGAGGGGGCAGGGGTATGTGTCCCAGCTTGGGTGAGGCATCTGCTCCCATTTCCTGCTTTCAGCTCAGCACACCCTCTTCCATGGTGACCAGACAGAGGTGGAGCCTAGCAGCACCAGTGGGTGACGTTGGTGATCTGAGCACGCTCTTGTTAAGGGAACTTCCGGTCTGTTGGGTTTCAAGGCCCAACTTCACACCTGTTTTCAGAGATCCCTGGTATTCTGTCTCTTTCCACATAGAGGGCTCTGCAGTGGGCATAACTAGATCTTGGGGTGGTGCGGCCAGATGCTGGCCCTTGTCCACTGAAGACAAGCTGGATGATCACCATAATGGACAGCAGAGCCAGAGCCATGATCAGAATGGTCTGACTCCCAGACATCTGTGCCCTTGGAGGAGAAGTAGACGGACAGTCAACCCGGTTCTTTCTCGGGCTAGGCCTAGTGAGCAAGCCTGTAGTTTGAATGGAAAAAGTGGTGCTGGCCCCTGAATCAGCTCCCAGACATGAAGACTGAGTTTGCAGGTCTGAAACCCCTTGAGTGAGGGGGAAGCTGGAAGGACCCCAGTTTGCTGCTAGAGGCTTACACCTTTGTTCTTTCTCCCAGCCTTCTCCCATAGAAATTGTGGCATCAAACCAGGGTGGCTGTGCATTGGGGAGCAGGAAGCCCTCAGACTTTTCGGGACCCTTGGACGCTGATTCCAGCAGACCGGCCAGAGTAGGGGCTCCCGGGGGTTACAGGATCAGTGGAGTTTTGGCTCAGGTCCACCTCACAGGCTCACAGTGGGCCTAGTAGGCCTGGACCTATCCCAGGGCTATTTTCCCAGTCCTGGAACACATCATTGAGCCACTGGCGGAATTCCACACGGTTTCTCTGACCTGTGTGGTGAGGGCTTTTCTGCTGGCTGAGGCCAAGCAGGAGCCTCTGGATGGCCTAGAAGAATAAACCCTTCTTGGAGGGATTTTGGAGGTCCATGTCCCCAGCGAGGACTGGAAGGGTGCGTGGACGGGGAACCCTGCATCACCAGCCCTGGGCTCACGCATCCGATGTGCAGAACCAGGAGGGGCTGTCTTTAGCTTACACATGGCACTCTAACTCCAGCCACTGCTCAGGTGCTTACATGGATGAACACGGCCTCTGGAACCTGCTGTGCGATGGTCCGTCTGGCAAATGCTGTCTTTCTGTGCTGCCAGGGAGGACCAGCAGACCTTTCAGCCACCATCCCCGCTTGGGGATTGCAGCTCTGCAGCCCTGGTTCCTGCTGTGTATCACAGGGCCCCAACTGTCTTTCCCATCCCAGGATAGCATGCTGGCCTACTACCTAGGGGGCCCCACATGGGTCAGGTGAGTAAGAAGCAGGAGCTACTCTGCATGCAGTTAGGGACTTTCCTCCTCGTGGAAATTTCTAGTGGAGTGGGGCTCCCTGACGTATCTCTTTTATGGTGAAGGATAAGTTCTTCTTACAATGAGAAAGAAGGCACAGCTGGGGTTCCTGGGTGGCTCAGTCTGCTAAGTACCCAGGTTTTGGTTCAGGTCATCTCATGGTCATGAGGTTGAGCTCCATGTCCTGCTCCACACCGAGATGGGAGTCTGCTCGAGACTCTTGCCCTCCCCTCTGCTACTCCCTGACTCACGTACATGCTTGCACGTACTGTCTCGCTCTGTCAGAAAAATAAAATCTAAAACAAGACAGAAAGGAGACACAGCACTTAGTGAGCCCCTTGGCATTTTGGAGGCAGCACAGTCCTCATTTGGGTGTGATGCTCTGGCCAGCTTACCAAGTGACATAGAAAGTTGCTGGTTTTGAGTGGGGCCCAGAGCAGTAAGGCTCCATGCAGGTCCAGGTGCTACTGGGGCACACGGTCCTGTAGATGCCATGGCATGCCAGGTATCTGTGGGGTGCTCTTGGGAGCCACTGGCACACCTCTGTAGGGAGTCACAGGGCCACGGTCCGTGCCTATAGGGTTTCGGAGCAAGGCACCCCCGCCATCCTCTATGGATAACTTCTTTTTTTTTGAGAAACAGTTCTTGGCCTGCTTCTGGGCCTTTGTAGAAACAGAACGCCTGAGCATGGACAACCAGATTATCGCGCGATCTGATATAGGTGTTGTCTGACCCACTGAGCTGTGAAGTGTGGCATGCACCACAGAACAATTGGGTGCAGGAGATCAGGCTTGAAGCAGGCCCTGAAAGCACAGGTGAGGTCACAGGGACCACACTCCTGCCACACCCCCTCTCTCTCCCCACCTGCACCTAGGGCACCAGGGCACACTTCCTACATGGGGAGAGCCCCACGGTCAGTTGCCTGAGGAGGAGAATAGTGGGACCTGGGTTACAGATGGTTTTGTGCAATGTGTAGGCATCACCCAGGAACCCTTCAGGCCATGTACCTGGAAAATTCATTGTGCCAGGAAGGCAGTCTTGTGCATAAAGTCTGTTAGCCCACTCAGCCTCCTAAGAATGGGCTTTAGGGGGGGAACACACAGCCTGTGCCAGGCTCATTCCCTTGTAGGGATATAGCTTTCCTTGTTACAAGCTCAACCGGGGCTCTTTGTTCCACGGAAACATGCCTGTCAATGGCTTTCAGGCCCCAGCCTCTTGTAGTTGAGACTCTGTTAGGGCGGAGTGGTCCTTGCACTGCAGCATTAGAGGGAAGTATGTAAGCCAGTTGTCCTGCATCAGCTGCCAGGAGCACCTGCTGGCGGTGAGAGACCAGTGTCCACTACTGCAACTCTCTCTTCTGTATGTGAACAAAGCTGAACAAAGCCTGACCATGTTGTGTTCTGTGGTAACTCCAACACCAAGATGACATGGGCAGAAGTGTTTGGAGTTCCTGACAGGTGACCGTCGTGTGGTACTCTGCTAAACAGGTTCCTTGGCAGGACATATGGCCAGAGGCTCGGCTGTATACTGATGGACTGTGGCCAATGGTTTGGCTGGATGCGTGGGGAAGGGAAGAAATTCGATTGGTAACTTGATGACAGGGAGGTCTGGGGTAGAAGAATGTGGCTAGATGTCCCACTTCTGTGAGTGGGACAGGAAGCAAAGATGCGTTCCATGAGAACACTCATCAGTGTCTCTTCAGCAGAGGAGGATTGTGATAATTAAGAGGATAGGGTGACCTGTTCTCCGGATCCCAGTCAGCCTGTTTCCCCAGTGTCTCCTGCGGTTGCCCAGTTGGCCCATGAGTAAAGTGGCCGTGGTGTCAGAGGCAGAAGCTATGATGGGTCTCAGCAACATGGATACCAACTCACCGAGGCCAGCTTGGCCATGGCCACTGCCGCATACCCAGTCTAGAGACCAACACTGAGTCTCCACTGTGGGCTGTTCAACCAGTTACTTAACCACTTCTTTTTTTTTTTTTCTTTTAATTTTTTTTTTATTTTCAGCATAACAGTGTTCATTGTTTTCGTACCACACCCAGTGCTTCATGCAGTCCGTGCCCTCTATAATACCCACCACCTCTACCCCAACCTCCCACCCCCCTGCCCCTTTAAAACCCTTCTATTGTTTTTCAGAGTCCATAGTCTCTCATGGTTCACCTCCCCTTCCAATTTACCCCAACTCCCTTCTCCTCTCTAACTCCCCATGTCCTCCATGCTATTTGTTATGCTCCACAAATAAGTGAAACCATATAATTGACTCTCTCTGCTCGACTTATTTCACTCAGCATAATCTCTTCCAGTCCCGTCCATGTTGCTACAAAAGTTGGGTATTCATCCTTTCTGATGGAGGCATAATACTCCATAGTGTATATGGACCACATCTTCCTTATCCATTCGTCCGTTGAAGGGCATCTTGGTTCTTTCCACAGTGTGGCGACTGTGGCCATTGCTGCTATAAACACGGGTACAGATGGCCCTTCTTTTCACTCCATCTGTACCTTTGCGGTAAATACCGAGGAGTGCAATAACAGGGTCATAGGGAAGTTCTCTTTTTAATTTCTTGAGGAATCTCCACACTGTTCTCCAAAGAGGCTGCACCAACTTGCATTCCCACCAACAGTGGAAGAGGGTTCCCCTTTCTCTCCAGATCCCCTCCAACACATGTTGTTTCCTGTCTTGCTAATTTTTGCCATTCTAACTGGTGTAAGCTGTTATCTCAATGTGGTTTTAATTTGAATCTCCGTGATGGCTAGTGATGATGAACATTTTTTCATGTGTCTGATAGCTATTTGTATGTCTTCATTGGAGAAGTGTCTGTTCATATCTTCTGCCCATTTTTTGATATGCTTGTCTGTTTTGTGTGTGTTGAGTTTGAGGAGTTCTTTATAGATCTTGGATATCAACCTTTTGTCTGTACTGTCATTTGCAAATATCTTCTCCCATTCCGTGGGTTGCGTCTTTGTTTTGTTTACTGTTTCCTTTGCTGTGCAGAAGCTTTTGATTTTGATGAAGTCCCAAAAGTTCATCTTCGCTTTTGTTTCCTTTGCCTTTGGAGACATATCTTGAAAGAAGTTGCTGTGGCTGATATCAAAGAGCCTACTGCCTATGTTCTCCTCTAGGATTCTGACGCTGAGGTCTTTTATCCATTTTGAGTTTATCTTTGTGTACGGTGTAAGAGAATGGTCGAGTTTCATTCTTCTACATATAGCTGCCCAGTTTTCCAAGCACCATTTATTGAAGAGACTGTCTTTTTTCCACTGTATATTTTTTCCTGTTTTGTTGAAGATTAATTAACCATAGAGTTGAGAGTCCATATCTGGGCTCTCTACTCTGTTCCACTGGTCTATGTGTCTGTTTTTATGCCAGTACCATGCTGTCTTGGTGATCACAGCTTTGTAGTAAAGCTTGAAATCAGGTAACGTGATGCCCCCGTTTTATTTTTTTTTTTCAATATTTCCTTAGCAATTTGGGGTCTCTTCTGATTCCGTACAAATTTTTGGACTGTTTGCTCCAGCTCTTTGAAGAATACCGGTAGAATTTTGATCGGAATAGCATTAAAAGTATAGATTGCTCTAGGCAGTATAGACATTTTAACAATGTTTATTCTTCCGATCCAAGAGCTTGGATACTTGACCACTTCTTATGGTGAACCTCTTGAATGTGGCAGGCCGCTTGTGCTCTGGTTTCAACACTTTAACTATAGCATGCTGTGGTCCTGATCTTTTTATGTTTATCTTTCTGGGGGCAGGAGCTGGGGCCTCTGTTGAGCTTGAATGTGCACATTCATGCCTTTCATCAGATTTCATCAACCATTGTTTCCTCAAAGGAGTGTTCTGTCCTCTCTCTTTCATCCATCTAGGATTTCTACAATGCATTTGTAGATGTTTGCTGGAGTGCCACAGTCCCTTTAAGCTCTCTTCATTTTTCTTCCTTCTTTTTTCTTTCTTTCCTCAGACTGGGCAGTTTCAAAGGTGTTACCTTCAAGTTCACTGATTCTCTGTTCTCCCTGCTCAAATATGCTATTTAATCTCTCTGGTCAGTATTTCATTTCAGTTATTGTTATTTTTCAGCTCTAGAATTTGCTTCCTTTTCATAATTTCTGTCTTTTTACTGATGTTGTTATTTTATTCAGACATTTTTTTCTGATCTTTCAGTTATTTGTTATGTTCCTTTAGCTTGTTGAACACATTTTAAGATTTTGGTGTAACATCTTTAACTAGTTAATTAAAATATTCGAGGTTCCTCAGACACGGGAATGGGCTTTATGAATGGGCCATATGTCCTCTTTCTTTGTATGTTTTGTAATTGTTTTATTGAGAACTACACATTCTATTATGTTGTGGTAAGTCTGTTATGGACTAAGTATTTGTGTCCCTGAAATTAATATGTTGAGGTCACCCCTCGGTGTGATGGTGTTAGGAGGCAGTGCCTTTGGGAAGTGATTAGGGTTAGATGAGGTCACGAGAGTGGAGCCCCCACAGTGGCATAAGAGGAAGGGGCTGGAAGTCTCTCTCTGCTGTGTAAGGACACAAAAAGGCAGCCATCACCAAGCCAAGGGAGAGATCTCTCTCCCAAAACTGAGTCTGTTGGCCCTCCAATCTTGAACTTCTCAGCCTCCATAACTGAGAAATCAGGCTGTTGGTCAGGCCATGATGTGTGCTACTTGTTACAGCAGCCTGAGCTGACTTTTTCCATCTGGAACCCTAATTTTCCTACTCCTTGGGGATCAGTGGTCTTTGCTTATTGAGGGTCGGGGTGGACTTTTGTGTCCTTTCCAAACTGTGCTTGCAAACCATGTCTCTCTTGTGTGTGGTCATTGAAGTTTCTCTTCCTTTGTCTCTCTCCATTCAGCTAGTGGACTGACAAAGATGTTCTTAGACACCTGCCTCCTGTGAGGGGAGAAGGAAATAGGTCTTACCCCCTTGAATCTATATGGCTGGAAAGCTGCCTCAGTCCGTGGTAGTTGAGACCTCTCTGCTGACCTCCCCACGGTCACAACCCAAAGCAGCCAGAGGGCCCCATTGACATCTAGATAACAAATTTGTTTATATACGCTAAAACTCTGGGGTATACATGTCCTACTTTCTGGTATTCCGTATCTCTCTCTAAATGAAACGAACACAAGTTGGTAACCTGGTTTTGATATTAGGAGTTGGCTGGAATCTAGTTGTGATTACTTTGGTTGTATTTGCACTGCTGTGTGTGAGTAAGCAGTGTGGCCTTGGTGTCACATGTTGGAGGGTGGCACTCTTGAGTGACTGTTTGACTTCATGGTTGAGCCCGATGTAGCCCAGCACTTTGAGGATGTTTTCCACTGTCTTCCTCGTGTATGTTAGTGCTAAGTTGGGTAGGATTGTGGCTGCTGGTTTCGCCCATCCTAGATACACAATGTTTTATTCTGAGGTGTCTTTGTAGACTTTGTACAACAGTCTTCTCATTTATATACCATAAAACTTACTTGTTGTATGTGAACGAGTCAGTGATTTTTAGTAAATTTACAGAGTTGTGCAGACTTCACTGTAGTCCAATTTTAGGACCTCTCCGTCACTCCCAAAAGTTGCCTCGAGCCCTTTAGCAGTCACTCTGTCCTCATCCTGCCCAGGGCACCACTGATCTACTCTTTGTGCATAGCCTTGTCTCTTCTAGAGAGTTTGCATAAGGATCATGTCTTTGGTGGGCTCTGTGCCCAGCATGGGGCTTGAACTCACAACCCTGAAGTTAAGAGTCACATGCTCTGTTAACTGAGCCAGCCAGGCATCCTGCTGCTCTGTGTTTCTGGCTAATACTCTGTTGTCTGATGGATCACATTTTATTTATCCGTCGACCAGTTTGGACAGGTGATTTGCTGTCTCGGCTTTGCTGCTGTTAGGAGTAGAGCTGCTGTGGATGTTTGTTTTCATCTCCCTTGGGAGGGAAATTGCTGGGTCTCCTCAGCATTTCAAGAAACTGACCAGTTTTCCAAAGTGGCTGCACTAGTTTACATCCCCACCAGTAATGTGTGAGGGCTCTGGTTTCCCCACAACCTCACAACACTTTTTCTCGTCTGTCTTTTCCGTTGTAACCCTCCTAGTGGGTGTGAGGTAGCATCTCACTGGGGGGTTTGACTTCCATTTTCCTCACGATAACAAGTATCTTTTCATACACTTTTTTCCATGCGTATGATTTGTTTTCAGTCTTTGACCATCTTTTATGTGCTTGTGTTTTTATTATGGAGTTTGTAAGAGTTTTTTGGGTTTTTTTTTTTTAAATATTTTTATTTATTTATTTATTTGAAAGACAGAGATCACAAGTAGGCAGAGAAGCTAGTCAGAGAGAGGAGGAAGCAGGCTCCCCACTGAGCAGAGAGCCTGATGTGGGGCTCGATCCCAGGACTCTGGGATCATGACCTAGGCCGAAGGCAGAGGCTTTAACCCACTGAGCCACCCAGGTGCCCCGTAAGAGTTTTTTATATATTCTGTAAGAAGTCCTTTTATTGGATATATGATTTGAGAATATTGTTTGCTTTCTGTGGATTATCATCTTATTTTTTTTTAAGATTTCTTTATTTATTTTAGACCTGTAGTGAGGAGGGACAAAGGGGGAAAGACAGAATCTCAGGCAGATTCTCCACTGAGCACAGAGGTATGAACCCCAGGGGCTCAGTCCCATGACCCTGAGATCATGATCAAGAGTTGAAATCAAGAATTGGATGCTTAACCAACTGTGCCACCCAGGTGCCCCCATTTTACTTTCTTGAAGATATTCTTTGAAGCAGAAAATTTTAATTTTTTTTCTCCAAGGAATCCAACACAATTTATTTTTGAACTAAATAGGACAGATTGAGTGAAAGAAAGTTTTATCCTCAACTTTCCCAATAGACATTTTCTCCTCAGACTGCATGTTAACAATTTTAAGTCCCATCAGTGGCCTTCATGATATTCACAAAAGATGTACAAAGTGTGTCATTTGGTTGAAGAGTCAGGTTTGAAAATAATAATCTGTCCACTTCTAGTGCGTCAGATTTTTTTAAAGTATTCTCTCTGCCAAATGTAGGGTTTGAAGTCATAACTCCGAGATCAAGAGTCACATGCTCTGTGGACTGAGCCGTCCAGGTACTCCACTTTGCTTTAGAACAGCTTTCAAAACATGTTAGGATGCTCCCAGCGCATAACTGTTCATTTTTTATTCCTAAAATAACTTAGAGCAAGAGAATCGTTTACTTTGTACATGTTAAAAAACAGAATTCCTCCCCCATCTCCTGTGTTCCTTGTGGGAAAAACTGGTCCATCCTGACAGACGAGGTGTCTGTGTCCTATTCTGGCTTCTCTGTTTTAAGTGACCAGAGAAAATGCTTTGTTGTTTTTATTTTGGCTTCAGCATAAGAGTACCAAGTGTCCCTTTCTTACTCATGTTCTTGATACGGCATGCAACACTGATCTTCTGCATTCAAGCAGTGAGCATTTCAGAGCTTTGCAGTTGCCTCCTTCACACACTGCCAAGCAGACTTCCCTCCCTGGAGCATGGTTCGACTGTGACAGATTACCATGGCAGATGTGCACCTGGTCCCTGTTTTTGGCCACATCCTCAGCTCCTCCTCGGGATGCCAGAGTCCCAGGGCCTGACCACCTCCCCTGCTTATGGCTCAAGCCTGCCTGGGTGCCAGCCTAAAGGATTTAAAGTTTTATGAGGTCCAGTGTATCTGACTTTCTTTGATCATTTGCCTTTGGTGTCATGTCTGCTTCACTGCATGGTCCAAACTTTAGCTTTTCTGTTAAGGTCTGTGATCCACTTGGAGTTCACGGCATGAGAAATGGGCTGAACTTCTTTTCTTTGTATGTGGATATCCAGTGGTCTCAGCAGTATTTCAGTTCAGTGCTTCCCTGGTGAGCTGTCTTGTCATCCTTGCTCTTGGCCAGCTGACCCTCCGCATGAAGGTTTGCTTCTAGACTGATCCATCTGTCTGACCTTGTGACAGCACCACACCAGCTTCATGTCCAGAGCTTTGTAGTAGGGTTTGCACACAGGTGGTGGGGTCCACCAGCTCTGTTCTTTTTCAGAACCATTCTGGCTCTTCCGGGTCCCTTGCATTTCTTATGAACTTTAGGGTTCACTGGCCAGCTTCTGCACGGGAGCCAGCTAGGAGTCTGACAGAAAGTGGACTCAACGTGGAACAATTTTGCCATCCTGGCGATATAATTATTAGTGTGGTGTAAAAACACTGACATCTGCTGCTCTATTTTTGTGTTACTTGTTCCCTCTGTTGTTTTTTTCCTTCCCCCCACCCACCTCCTACAGGTTACCTGAATATTATCTCAGAACTCCATGGTGACTTCCGTGCACTGTTCCCAGTGTGCCTCACACAGACCCTTCGCCAGTCACTCTAGGTACTATGTTGTATACGTGCAGTTGGGCACAGTGTGCTGGTGTTGACGTGTAACTGGCCAGTGCTGTGTAGGAACCTAACCTGTCTTTATGTCTCTAACTTACAGACGATTTGTGGGAATCCCGTAGGGTGATTATCTTAACTTGGTGTACCTATTTAGAACCACTTTTACATATTTTAGCCAGCTCAAGAGAAAAAGTGAGTGTATTTTAGTTCCCTGTATATTTACTCTATTTCTCTACCCTCCTTCCTGATGTTCCAGAATTGCTAGCTACCCTTTCCAGTTCCTTTCTGATTCGACAACTTCTTCGAGACATTCTTTCAGGGTAGACCTGCTAGCAGCAGTTTCTTTGTGGGTTTTCTTCCTCTGAGAGTAACTCAATTTCCTCTTTATTCCTGAAGAAAAGTTTCACTCAGTGTGGATTTTTGAACTGACAGTTCTTTTCTTTGAGCACTGAAAACCACTGTGCCACTTCCTTCTGGCTCCATGGTTTCTGACAAGAAGTGTACTGTCATTCGATTTGGTTTTCTCCTGTAGGTGAGGTCTCTCACACCACTGTCAAGATCTTTTCTTTGTTTGTTTAACATAAAATGTCATAGTGATTTCTTTGGTATGCTGTGTGGGTCTGATTAGTGTATTTTGATCCTACGGGCTTATGTATTTCTGCCTAATTTGGGAAATAGTCACCCAATATTTGTTTGAGTACTTTTCCAGCTTGTAATCTTTCTCTTCTGCTGGAGTGCTGGTGATTTGAATGTTCAGTCTTTTTTGTTTTGGACCCTTGGGTTTGTTCTCATTGTTGTTTTTAGTGTTTTCTCTCTGCTGTTCTCTTCTTTGACCTTTAATCTCATGGATTCTTTTATCTTTCATCTCTAGCTGCAGTCTCCATCGACCCATTTTTTATATCAGTAATTGTATTTTTAAGTTCAAATATTCTCAGATACTTTACTGTGTCTTCTGTTTCTCTGCTAAGACTGTGGTTTAATTTATTTCCAACATGTCCATAATTGCTTGTGGAAATACTTTTCTGATGGTGCTTTAGAATCCCTGTCTAGTAATCCCATCAGTTTCATCTTGGCTTTGGCATTTGCTTGTATTTTTTATTTAAGAGGAACATTTCCTGGTTCTTGGCGGGGTGATTCTTCATTGTATCCTGGACAACTCTGGGTCTTTGTTTAGTTTTCCCTGATGATGCCCTGGGAGTAAGAAGCTGATTCCCCTTAGGGCACCTGGGTGGCTCTGTGGGTTCAGCTTCCAACTCTTGATCTCAGCTCAGGCCGTGACCTCAGGGTGGTGTGATCATGCCCCATGTTGGTTGAGATTCTCTCTCTCCTTCCCCTCTCGCCTTCTGTCTTCCAGAAAAAAGAAAGAAAGAAAAACACTGATTCCTCTTACTGCCATGTGAGGGCAAGAGACCCAATTCCCCACTTGGCCCTAGTTTGTACCTTACAGTAGTTACAGACACCTGTCACTGCTGGCTGGGGGTGGGATTTCACTTCCCTGCACCTGTACCCTGGCTGGGAGAATTAGGGTGGGGTCTTGTTACTGAGCCGGTACAGTTTCCCTTGTTACCTGTGATTCCTCACATACGTTTTCAGACACTGCTCCAATTAGGGGAAAGCACACTACAGGACAGCTCACTGAGGGAGGACGTCCATGCCCTGCCTTTTTTTAACTAAGTATCATTGACACGCAATGTTGTATTAGTTTCAGGTGTTGTATTAGATTTGACAGGTGAATGTTGTGCCCAGCACAAGTGTAGCTACCATCTGTGTTGGTATTACAGTATCATTGACCATATTCCTTAGGCTGTACCTTTTACCTCCATGATTTATTTGCTCCATACTGGAAGCCTGTACCACCCTCTCCCCCAACCCTGCCCTCTGGCAACCATCCCTTCTCTATTTATGGGTCTGTTTCTGCTCTTTGATTATTCTTTTGCTTAGGTGTTTAGATTCTACATGTAAGTGAAGTCATGTAGCGTTAGTCTTTGTCTTATTTCACTTTGCATAATACCGTCTAGCTCCATCCACAACGGAGTCTTGCAAATGGCAAGACTTCATTCTTTTTTGTGGCTGAGTAATAGTCCCTGGTGTGTGTGTGTGTGTGTGTGTCCTCTTCATTATCCATTCATCAGTGGAGAGACCCTTGGGTTGCCTCCATATTTTGGCTACTATAAATAATGCTGAAGTAGACATAGGGATACAGATATCTTTATCACTAGTGTTTTTATTTTTGGGTAAATACCCAGTACTGGAATTATTGGATCATATGGTAATTCTATTTTTAATTTTTGAGGAACCTCCTTACCGTTTTCCAGAGTGGTTGCACCAATTTGCATTCCCACCAACAGTGCATGAGGGTTCCCCTTTCTCTGCATGCTCACCAACTCCTGTTTTCTCCTGTGTTGTTAATTTTAGCCATTCCATATCTTAATGTGGTTTTGATTTGTATTTCCTTATGATGAGTGATGTTGAAATATTTTGGTGTGTCTTTTGGCCACATGGATGTTGTCTTTGAAAAAATGCCTATTCAGATCTTATGCCCATTTTTTAATTGGGTTGTTTGTATGTTTTGGTTATGAGTTATATATCTTTTGCATATTAACCCCTTCTCAGATGTATCATTTGCAAATATCTTTTTCTATTCAGAAGACTACTTTTTTGTTTTGTAAGTGATTTCCTTCACTGTGCAGAAGCTTTTTATTTTGATGTAGTCGCAATAGTTTGTTTTCACTTTTGTTTCCATTGCCTCAGGAGACATATCTGTAAATATGGTACTAAGGCCGGATGTCAATGTGATTTTACTGTATATGTTTTCTTTTAGGAGTTTTATGGATTCAAGTCTCCGTTTAATCCATTAATCCATTGGGAGGTAATGTTTGTGTCTGGTATAAGAAGGGGTCCTGTTTCATTCTTTTGCATGTGGCTGTTTTCACACCATTTGTTGAATTTGTTGAGACTGTCCTGTTGTCTATTCTTGACTCCTTTGTCACAGATTAACTGACCGCATAAGTGTGGGTGTATTTCTGGGCTCTCTGGTCTGTTCCTTTGATCTGCATGTCTGTTTTTGTGCCAGTACCATGCTGTTACGATTACTACAACTTGGTCATAAGTCCTGAAATCTAGGATTGTGATACCTCCAGCTTTGTTCTTATTTCTGAAGATCACTTTGGCTAGTTGAGGTCTTTCGTCGTTCCATACAAATTTTAGTATTATTTGTTCAGTTCTGTGAAAAAAATGTTCTGGTATTTTGATAAGGATTGCATCAAATCTGTCTGTTGCTTTGGGTAATGTGGACTTTTTAGCAGTATTAATTATTGCCATCCGTGAGCATGGTATGTATTTCCATTTGTTTGTGTCTTCAGTTTTTGTTTTTGTTTTCAGAATACAAGTCTTTCACTTCCTTGGTTCAAATTATCTGTAAGGTATTTTTGGAATATTCGTAAATGGGATTTTTTCCAAATTTCTCTTGCTGCCACTTCGTTATGGGTATTTATTTTTTTTTAAGAGTTTATTTATTTATTTGATAGACAGAGATCACAAGTAGGCAGAGAGGCAGGCAGAGGGAGAGAAGGAAGCAGGCTCCCTGCTGAGCAGAGAGCCAGATGTGGGGCTCGATCCCAGGACCCTGAGATCATGACCTGAGTGGAAGGCAGAGGCTTAACCCACTGAGCCACTCAGGCGCCCGGGTATTTATAGTCGTAAACTACTTCTTGCTGCAGTTTTGGAAGGTTGGGTGTTTGGAGTACTTTATCTGTTTCATGTAAGTTGTCCTATTTCTTGGTGTGAAGTTGGATATGATATCCCCTTATTTCAAGTGCTAAAGAATCTATGGTAATGCCTTTTTTGTTCCTGATATTGGTAATATGCAGTTTCTTTGTTTTATTCTTTTTTTTTTTAAGATTTTATTTGTTTATTTAATGGAGACCAAGATTGCACAAGCAGGGGGAGGGGCAGAGGGAGAGAGAGAAACAGACTTCCTGCTGAGCAGGGAGCCTAACGCGGGGCTCAATCCCAGGACCCTGAGATCACAACGTGAGCCGAACGCAGAGGCTTAACCAACTGAGCCACCCAGGCGTCCCTCTTTGTTTTATTCTTGATCATTTCTTGTAAGGGTTTACTTTTTAAAAATAACTTCAAAAAACCATCTTTGGGCTCTGTTAATATTCTCTTTTTTCTGTTTTCAATTTCATTGATTTTTGCTTTTCTGTTCTACTTTGGGTTTAATTTATAACTTTTTGGATCAGAAGCGTAAATCACTGATTTTAACCCTTTCTAAGACACTTTCAGATGCATGCATTAAGAGCTACAAATTTTCCTCATGACTGCACTGTTTGCATCCTGCCATTTCCTACATAAGGTTTTGTTTCATTCATTCCATTTTGTTTCATTCACTTTTCCGATTCCCTTTATTTAGAATTATGCTTAATCTCCAGATATTTGAGGAATTTGTATTAGTCTTTTGTCATTAATTTCAGATTTTATTTCTTTGGGGACAGTATGCTCTGTAGGGTTTCAGATCTTGGAATTTATTGAAATTAAATAATTTTTTCTTTTTTCTGAAAGTACTTTAAAAGAGAGTGCATTCAGTGGTTGGATAATGTTCAGTAAACACCAGGCTGAGTGAATTGAATAGTGTTTATGTTCTTACTAGTCATTTTTGTCTTC